>NC_141035.1:36220000-36922500 GCF_052040795.2 Danio rerio
ACAATAATAAACCCCGGAAAAACAAGCTCTGCTTAGTATGACAGGGTGACCGCCGACATGCTGAATCTCCGAAATTATTTATATTTAAAACAGGCACCATAAATAACTTGCATAGTTTCCATCTAAAAAACTATATTCATGCTTAAAAGCTTTAAAAGTATATTATGTTGTCCAACAGCTGCAATATTTGTCAAACCATAGTGAGTTTATTGAGCTGCTGTCACTATGTGGGCAGAATAATATGAGTTCTGATACTGCAGAACATTGCCTTGCTATCAGCCAATCAGATTCGAGAACCAGACAGAACCATTGTATATATATATATATATATATATATATATATATATATATATATATATATATATATATATATATATATATATATATATATATGAAAAGTTCTAATATTATCTATTACATGAATACTAGATATTACATTCAAACTGTTGAATGTTTAAGAGCAAGGCTTTTATTTACATACAGACTGTTCAGTCAAATACTAAAAGGGATAGATGCAAATTCCATCACCATTTACTGTCCCTGATGTGATTATAAGGATATATGCTATAAACATTAATATGTTGGATATTAGAAGCCATTGACATATATTGGTAGGGGTGAAAAAATGTATATGGAAGTCAATGCCTTCTAGTTTAGAACAAGTGGTAATCATTTACTGACCCTCACTTTTTTGTGAACAGTTCCTTTAAGCTTATCAAAAAAACTAATAGTATCAATTAGACTCCTTCAGCTAATTCTATATTCCTGGCATGGTTAGGGTACATTCAAAATGTACACCCTCTCAATGTAAAAATAATAAATAAATAAATACAAATAAAAAATCTATTAAAAAAAAGGCCACTGTAAAAATGTTAATTTATGATAATTAATGCATATTTGCTGTTTATCTTTGATAAAGATCAGCCATTGCTTTGCCACTCAAATTCCTTCATCTGTGACTAAACATCTGACTCTTCAGCAGTAACCTCCAAACAGATTAGATAGATCCAAGCAATGTTTAGTATCCACGACAAGAGCAGCAACATCAGTATCACCAAAAAATCAGAGTATATTATGGACAGCATTGGTATATCCTGCTCTGCCTTAACAGCTAGGTTATCAAAGTACTCAAACTAAACAAACAGCTCGAGCAAACACAGAAGATCCCGGTTTAAATCACAGAACCGATGCCAGAAACCACACAAATCTAATAAACCAGTCTGGAAATCAATATTCTGAAAGCACATTCATGAACTTAATCTGACACACAAACAAATGGCTTTTATTTTCAAATTTTAACAACACATCAGCTGTAGCCAGATTCTCTTAGTTACTAGCATAAAGAAAAGAGTGAGCCATAACTATTTCCAGCAAATCTGTGAGGAATTTCTTTGTTATTAAACCAAGCTGTTCTTAGTTATATTTGTTTTCTAATGTCAGCCTTATGACATCAATTAAACCTTTTAGCTGAAAACTTGCTTTTTGTTAATTCATAAAATATAATTTGATCACTTAAAAAGAGTAAAAAAAAAATGTGTACAGTCAATACAATATTCATACAGTGACTTATGAAGCAACAGTAGTTTTACAGAAGAAACCGAACATTATTTATAACAGTATTATCTTTAATCCACAGTGTTGACTGGTTTCTTGAAAACTAATTCCTTTCTATAAACCAATTCATTGAAAGTTAAACAAATCATTTACCAGTTTATGTAATAATGTACATTTTACACAAATAGGCCATGTTTTACATTCCTAAAGCATACAAAATTAATCATTTTTGAGATTTTGACATGTTTTTAATAAAAAATTATTTTAAATAGAAAAAAATTATAGGTGGGCATAGATAATTTTTTTTAATCTAGATTAATAAATAATAAGTCCCAAATAATAAGTCTTTGAGAACAGGTTTCTAAAGCCATGTGGCGCATTAGACCAGAGGCTCATCTCCTGTTTCCAAAATGCATCACAAACTGCTTGAGAAACTGTTTTACTATGATAATTGGTGATGAAAATAAATGATGTTCAATAAGATGTACTTGTGTTTACTAACTGTTTATTCAATTAAACATGAATGTTGAACTGTAGGCCTACATAAGTTCAAAACAGCAATTTTTGATTACCTTAATCCGACTAAAGTCATAACTGAACTCAACAGTAATGGAATTAGGACATGTGGAGTATTCATATATTAGTGGCATTATTGAAGTAAACACTGCAATCAAACTATTACCGTCATGTAGGACTTTTCACCATATTTTCATTGCATCGTTGAGTGATGCAATCTCAGCTTGCATCATAAATCCAGATCCTACTGATATTTTCCGACAAGATCCACACATGCTGCTGTCAGTAAAGAACCGCACACAAACACACACAGATTGCGAACCTTACTCCTTATTTGCGTCTAATACACCAGAGTGTCACAGGGGCATGAATGAAATGTTCATTAGTTAAAGTGAAACTGCCGAACTGCAGTTAAAGTCAGGCATCCTGCTGATTTGATTCAGAAGGGCACATTTTGGTCAAACGGCTGACCGGTCAGGTATACGTCCGCGCTCAAATATTAAGGTGAAAGTCACCATAGCTTGCGTAGAATAGACCCAGCACCCAACCCAACTTTAACAATAGATTAACGGTGATATTTTTTATCGCGCGACAAGAGTCTCACGTTAACGCAACACGTTAACGCTGATAACGGCCCACCACTACTAATAAAGCAAATAAATGCATTGTATAATTAATTCATTTATTTTCTGTTTAGCTTAGTTCCTTTATTAATCCAGGGTCGCCACAGTGGAATGAACTTCCAACTTATCCAGCATATGTTTTACACAGCAGATGCCCTTCCAGCTGCAACCCATGACTGGGAAAGCATTGTATAATAATGAATAATAATGCAAATAAATACTGGTAAAAAAATATGGTTTGTCTAACCTCATTATTTGGCCAACACCAAAAAGTGTTACTTTGTGCCCCACTCTCCCCTATTTCTGTATTAAAACCAAACCTGATTTCCAAGACGTACCTTGATTATTACGTTTCCCAGTTTTCGGCAGCTGCCAATTAGCAGATGCTTTTATCCAAGTGACATTCAGTCACTGCATTGGGAGCAGGTATTAAAGGAACTCAGCATGCCCATGGGCATTGACTCATTCGCATTCAAACCAAGAGCTCTTCGCGACCTAGTCAAGTATCCAAAACTGCTCAGTTACTCATAGTCTACCCAAATGTTGGCTGTCCCCGCTGGGAGTTCTGGCTGTCTCCTCCAAGCTTCCACTTCATCCTTCGAAGATCCAAGTCAGTGGCGCGCGGTGCCGTAAAGCCAATATAATCCCACTTATCTTTGATGTCATCTCTACTTACGGGCCTCATCAAGAGCATTGCACCGCATGCTTCACCAACAGCAATAGACGAGCGGCTTTATAGTAGTTTCTCACCATTCTTAAGAGATATTGTTCGAGTTTGAGAAATGGGTTTTGATTTTGGAGGGATTTAAAACACTTTCAGTTCGCAGCATAATGGAACCAGATATCTTTTACAAATAATTCAGAGATAAACATCCATTGCGACAGCCTGCGTTTAGGAAATGATGTGGAATCGATTACGTCTTTCATTTCGGTTAAAAACGTACCACCTTAAAAGTGAAAAATGAGACCAAAGATGATTCACTTTGGAAAAGTAATGAAGCGGTTGTGAAAAAAAGCTTTTGTTATCACCGTGGATGGTCAGATCAATACTGCAAAAATTGAGATGCAGTCAGCACTAAAACTGCTGCATTTGGATATGAAAGCAGACTGTTTTGCTTGCTTTAGTTTATCTCATTTCCCTTAAAATGCCCCTGCAGACTCTTAGTTAATTAGTCATTCACGCTACAAAGACAATTCTGTCATCTTTAACTCACCCTCATGCTCCCTCATGCATATTCGTTTCTTTAATCAATCGCAAGAGATGCATCAATATTAAAATTCTGGTCAATGCTGACAAATTGTGTCGCTGGCTGATGGATATACTCTAAAATTTGTTTTATTTATATGCACACAAATTTGGGGTCAGGGATTTTCTTTGTCATCATTTAACGGATTAAATTTTTTGCACAAAAAGAGTGCTCTGAGCACATATGCAATAGGTCTGTGTAAAAATGAAGAATATTGATGTGATAGCATGCTATGCAATATTCAATATATGCAATACGTTATTTGAAAAATGTTATAACCAACACATGCTTCATATTTTTTCAGGGAAAAGAAAGCATCAGTACAACTTCTGAAGGTAAAGAGATGTTTTACTGTTGTATAAAGAGACCCTTTAGCAACGTAAACAAACAGAAATAAATCTCACCACTAATTTGCTCCACTGCTAGTTTTATCCCCTAAAAACTCCGTTAATAATTTTTGTCATTTATTGCAAACCATTCCGGTATAATATTATAGCAATGCAAACCATTCCGATACCTACATCGTGATATGCACATTTATGATTTCTATATGTTGCAAAGCCCTAAATCGAAATCTAATATCTGTTTCATTTATATTTCAAATAACAATTCAAAGGCAAGCACTTCACATGAGCATCACAGAAGCAAAAACCTCTAGATATTGCTCAAAAGAAGATAAAAAATGCCAATAACTGATCAAACATGAGGACAGTAAGCAGGGCTGATAGTGGAAAAAATTCCTGAGCCTGAACTTTTTTTCCTTGCCCCTGAGGTGAGTAGGGGTGGGGGTACTATGTATGCAACGCACTTTTAACACATTACTTGTGGGCCCCTGGGCCCAAATATATTAACAGCCTATGTGTAACCCTGATCATCATTATTGTCAAGTGGCTCTTTTTAGACACATGACAGTAATGTCAGTGACACATGCCAGTGTCAGTGATCTTGTGACATGTGCCAGTAGGTGTCAGTATAAGCACGGTATAAGCACATTAATCTTATAAGCCTCTTTGCTTTAAAATTTAAAAATCATTAGGCAAATGACACCTGTTATCTTACATGCATAAATGTTATGAGTTTTCAACATGCATTTTATTATAACTTTAAGGATATTATTTAAAATACCTTAAAATGAAAATAAGTAAAATAATAAAATAAATGAATGAATTAAAAACATAGAGAAGTCCATATTGTAGGGAACAAAGGAACTGCCAGGATGCAATAATATACTGTACAGTACAACAGATAAGTGTAACCCCTCCCATACATAAGCATGCCACAATAAATTTGACTGACATGTACTGTCAAATGACTATATTACGTACGGAAGTATGACTACGAATACATAAAATAAAAAGTACACAATTAATCCAAACAGATGGTTTTTTGTGTGTTCTTCAAGTCATGCTAGGTACTTTTTTAAAAATTTAATTATATTTCTAATGCAATGCTGACCGGCATAACCTTTATCACTTTATGGAATACTATGTGTAAGATTTTTTCCTCATTCTCTAATATGAAACCACGTATGGTCACAAAAGAAGTCATTTCAAACACTCGACCGATGTTATGAAGTAAAATAGGAGTAAAAGCATTTCAGTAAATCTTCTTGTTTGTAAACAGTAGGGTTGTAATAATACATCGTTATGTTGAGAAATCACTATACAAATATGTGTCAATGCATTTATCAGATGTAAATGACTTTATACACAGTATTGATCTTGTTTTATCCAATAGTCAGTTTACTGTATTAATAAGACACAATTCATCCAAGAATGTCATTTCCATCTTTATGTGCTACATAATGATTTATGTAAGCAGTTGCGAAATTTCATGTTAGCTGATGCAGTTTAGTTTGTTTACCACAAAGAGACAGGGGATGTGTCAGCGCAAACGTCATTATGCGACAATTGTAGGGCATTCTTTACTGAATGTATTGAGTACTGTTTGCATAGACAGCGAATAACAAGTAATAAAGATATAAGTAATGCTCTGATTGGGATTTACCGTTTCCATTGTCCTGTAGAATCTACAGTAACTTACTGGCAGCAGTTTCTACATACAGTACTATATATCTTTACTGAAAAATATAGTAATTTTTACAATGCAACTTTAAAATACAGTAACGTACTGCATAACTGTCCAACAGTAAAATACAGTTCATACTACAGTTAAATACTGTGTAATTTGCAAAAATCATTAACAGTGTTGTTATCCCTTATGTTTGGCATGGTGCTGGCCAAGAGAGCGATTCTGATGGAGTAAAAATCCATGACATCTCCATTTTTTTTTTAAATGGTTAGCTGAAATGATTGTATGACAAAATATGGGGCCCCTTCCTAAGATGTACAGGTTAATATGTTTTCTGTAATAATTTTTTTTTTGGGTAAATTTCTTTTTTCCTTTCTCTCCTTCCTTTTTACATGTCATTCTATTTTGTTTCTTATTCCATTAGTTTGGGTGAGATTTTTTTTATTTATTTATTTTTTTATGGTGCTGTATAATTGCTGTATTTTTTGCTGGTGTTTTAGTGCATGTTCTAGTTACTATCAGGTAATAACACTGAGATAATTTTGTTAACATGTTTACATGATGTACAGCATTTGGTGTTGTTTTTAAAAAAACTTCTATAAAAAAGTAAATTTTAAAAAATCAGTGTTGTTACAGATTTATGCGAGAAGAGAAGGTGCGAATGGCAGTTGCGAGCGAAATTTGTGTACTCAAAAAGTGTGAACGGCGGCCACTAGCAGATTCGTGAAAACAAAAACTGCAAAAAAAACATACCACCTGGGACATATTTGGCAATCTCCAGAAATGTATATTGGTGTACCTAATCAGAATGAGTCTGGGTTGGTATGAATCCATTTCGACCGAGCATTTCTCCAGGAAAGGTAATTAAATATTCTTAAAGTAATTTAGTAAAGTAAGTAGTAAAATGCCAGTAAAATACAGTAATTTTCACAATAAAACTTTAAAATACAGTAACATACTGCATAACTGTCCTACTTCAAAATTAAATTAATATTACAATTTAGTAACTTTTACATTTTACAATATTACAATATTAAAAATATTGTATTAACATTTGCAGCACCATTTACCTAGCTGTGTATGTATTTACAGTACTGCATATCTTTACTGTAAAATATAGTCATTTTTACAATGCAACTTTAAAATACAGTAATGTACTGTATAACTGTCCTACAGTAAAATACAGTTCATACTACAGTTAAATACTGAGTGATTTGCAAAAATCGTTAACTGTGTTGTTATTCATAATTGTATATACACACCAAAAATCAATTAGTTGGTTAAACATACTAAATTCAGCATTTTATTCAACAGAAGAGATGCATATAACAATATTATTAAAGTTTTTACCATATTACTTGGAAATAACAATAAATATACCAACATTAAACTCTTTTCAGCATACCATATAGAAATAAAACTGTATCATAATTATCAATAAACATCAGATCGTGCTTTTAGTCTATCGTTACATGGTAAACAAACTCATTTACATGACAAACTGTATCACAAACATGCATTTTTAGTAAATGTATTCACTGCACAGCCCAGACCAAACCACCCACACTCACACATTCACACACATACATTACACTACGGACAATTTAGCTAACCCAATTCACCTATAGCGCATGTCTTTGGACTTGTGGGGGAAACCAGAGCACTCGGAGGAAACCCACGCCAACATGAGGAGAACATGCAAACTCCACACAGAAATGCCAACTGACCCAGCCAGGGCTTGAACTAGCGACCTTCTTGCTGTGAGGCGATCGTGCTACCCACTGCGCCACCGTGACGCCTGCGAAACTAATTATAATAGCTGAAAATGTAACGGCTAACTTTATGACTTTTTAGGTCTATCCCTTTAAGAGCAGTCCAGCTTATTCTTTTAACCTTAAATGCAAAGGGGGTGGAGGAGACATTATGGATCTCTGCTGTCTAAGACCACTCTTTGAGAGAATCTCCGGCTCTGAACAACCACGTACTGCTATTTCTCAGCGGGCGATGAGGACAGACGTCGCTTCCTGACGTTCTTCTGCACTTTCATCTCTCCATCCTGCTCGGCTGGGTCTCATTTGAATGTCTGTCATGCTCCCTGTCAGTCGACTGAAAGAAATAATTATCTCCTTAAGCTCATTATACCAGGAACAGCTTTAGCACTTATAGCCCACAGAGCAGCTGCGAGCGAACACAAGGTGAGGCAAATCTAAAGCAGAAGCCCATTATATGCTTTTTTTTATTTCTTTTATGGATAAATTTGAGGATTTGTAATGTCAAACCTGTGAAAGGATATATATACGTTTATGTTTTCGATTGCGATTTATTTTGATGGTCCGTTTGTTGAGTTTAAGTTACATTGCATCTACATGTCAACTAATTCTCATTAGATTATAAGCAGACTAGCTGTTAGCTTGGGTTAGTGTGTAAGCTATTTTATAATATTTTACTTGCAAAGTATTTTATAGTCAGTTGAATGTCTGTTGAAGAAGCATATCAACAGATATTAAGCAGACAGTCTACTAATAGTCAAATAGACGCAATAGTGGCTTGCTAGTTTCAGCTTGGCGCAAGACTTTTGCGCCACGTTGTTTAAATAGCAAATGCATTTGCACTCAAATGTGCGCCCATAGGCGTTCTGGTCTAAAATAGAAGGCGTATTGAGGCGCATTGCTGGCGCGTTGCTATTTTGAGGAACTTAAATGGAAGGGTCAAATAGATCAGATCAAAGCTGGTCTATTGTCCAGCGCAGAGCGCGTTAGTTGCGCGCCTCGCTTATACACTGCTTAATACAAACAGGGTGTAGAGCAATACGCAAATATCTTTACATATGAAAAATAATTAAAATATTAAGGATATATATAGGATATAATAAGGATATATAGCCTGTAGGATTTAAATATAAAGGTGTAAAATGTTACAAAACATATTATTTTCTAGCCTACATAAATATAAAAACCAAACTTTCATGTCTTCTTCATCGGAGAGCTTTTTCAATTTATTCTTAACAATTTGCTATTTGTTTGTATAATTTTGTATAATGTTATTATTTTTAGCAGTATCATTTTTTATATACTTATGTATATCTGTTTTATTAAAAAACAACCTTAGATTTGCCCACCTGTCAGGTTTTAGACCATATGAGGCGCAGCATGTGTATTAGGATGTAACTCAGGTTTTTGACCTAACTTCGTTATTATTGTTCATTTATTTGTTTGCTGGAAATTAGAACTGGATTTGAAAATAGTTTTGAAAAAAATCTTTGCACTTAACAAACGAAATTATTTATTTATAGGCTAATTGATGTCTGTGCGTACAAGGTTTCCCTATACACGAGAGCGAAAGTGAAAGTAGTTAATAAGAAGGCCTTATCTCTTATTCTCGCGCTGCAGATGCTCTGTTAAATGTTTTCTTGCTAGTAAAACGCTCAGTTTTTCCACTTACAAAGTCCGTCAAGTAAATAGCAAATGCGCTATGGCGCAATGCAACTGACTTTAAAAAGGAATGGGAGATGAGACTGATTGGTTTATTCTCAAAACACACCTATAACTCATTAAGAAAATAAGCTTAACCCTTTTAGACCATGCGCCGCGGCTCAAAGCAGATTTTTCCGTCCTTAAATTAGCAAAAGGGGATTCCGACACGCCCTAATTGCTTTTGCGCTCTGCGCTTTGCACTTTGCGCATTGATTGTCAAAATAGAGCCCAAAGTGTTACCATGTTTTCTTTGGTAAAAGTTAAATGTTAAAATGAAGCAATGACTCTGTCTGCATAGCTTGCTATTTTGAAGTAACAGTTCACCTTTTTGAGTTATTTTGTTTGAGAACTACACCGTGAAAAATGCTGGATTCCACACAATCGATTTGAGATGGGACAACATAAAGGAGTTAAACGTATTTCTTTTCACAAATTTAAGTGGATTGAACATAAAACAACAAAAAGCTGTGCTCTAAAAACACAAGAATTGTGTGGTTTCAGCTCATTTAAAAATAAGTAGTTCAAACAAGCAGCAAACTTAATTGTTTGAGTGTAAAATAAAGAGGAGTATTATGTTAAATTATTATGTTAAAAAGCAATTGGGTGCCTTCAGAATACACAAAACAATGTACTTCGGCTTAGTGCTATATTCAGGGGTAACCACAGTGGAATGAACCACCTATTATTCCGACACATGGAGAACTTCAAAACTCCACACAGAAATGCCAACTGGTCCAGCCAGGACTCAAACCAGCGATCTTCTTGCTGTGAGGCGACAGTGCTAGCCACTGAGCCACCATGCTGCCACAAAAATACTCTGTTCAGATTTGGAATTATTTATATTTATATATATATATATATATATATATATATATATATATATATATATATATATATATATATATATATATATATATATATATATATATATATGTTTCTGTTTGGAATTTACCAATATGTACGTAGAAATACACTTTGTCTGAGCTTTTTTCCAGGAAAGTTAATCAAATGTTCTTGAAGTATATTCTATAATTTAAACAGATTTGTGTGAACCTTATTTTTAAGTAATTATAATTCTGTATATTAACATTATAATAGCAATGCATTTTAAAATGATGGAATAAGGAATTGAGCTATTATAGCAGTTTCTTAATTGTGATCATCAGTATTCATTAAAACCTGGCTTGTTTTATTAATTAAGGACTGTACTGCATGTTAAAGGATATTCAAGGGGTCCATGTTACAAAACACTCATTTAAAACACATTTACCGCATCTCTAAGATAAATCCTCTTTATTACATTTACACTATTTATGTTCACAAAGGTTTATTATGGACTTTTATAATAATGCAATAATAATGAAATAGTGTACCTTAAAAGCACGGCATGATGGCTCAGTGGTTAGCACTGTTGCCTCACAGCAAGAAGGTTGCTGATTTGAGTCCTGACTGGGCCAGTTGGTATTTCTGTGTGGAGTTTGCATGTTCTCCCCGTGTTGGCGTGGGTTTACTCCGGGTGCTCCGGCTTCCCCCAAAGTCCAAAGACATGCACTATAAGTGAATTGGATAAACTAAATTGTGTGTGTGTGTGTGTGTGTGTGTGTGTGTGTGTGTGTGTGTGTGTGTGTGTGTGTGTGTGTGTGTGTGTGTGTGTATGTTTCCCAGTACTGCGTTGTGGCTGAAAGGCCATCCGCTGCTTAAAACATTTGCCAAAATAGTTGGTAGTTCATTCTGCTGTGGCGACTTTTGAAATAGATGAATGAATGAATGAATGAATGAATGAATGAATGAATGAATGAATGAATGAACTTAATCTTAACTAGTGCCTTGCTGATGTACACTGAAAAAGCACAAAGTACAGTTGCCGAAACTCAATGACTAACTGGAAAAGCTTCAATTTCAGCAAATTAATATTACAATACTTTGTATTTTATTTCTTTTTTTTCTTTATGTTTGGGTGTTGGTGGACCTTCAAACAAGGTTTTACAAATTTATCAGCAACGTTTTAATCATTCCAAATATAATACATTTTAGCAACATCTAATATTATTTAACATATTTTAATAAGTGCAACTCTGAAAAAGAATGTTTGCAAATGTATGCATTACTGTTTAAATATGTGTCATGTTAAATGATGATGCAACATTATTTTAAATATTTTTTTACTTTTTTTTTCACAACCCTTACGTGAAAAACTTCCTTTAAAATATATATACTCTTTTTAGTTTCTGCATCTTTCTGTAAAAAACAGGTGTCTAACTTATGTCGCGCCAGTGAAAGCTTCCCTCAGGACAGCACACACACCTCAGGCCTTGTGTCCATCATCTCAGTTCTCTGTCTGCTGTGACCTTGACTGAGTAATTACCTCTGGCCCCCTACCTGTTCAACCTGTCAGACAGCACACTTCACTCAAAAATACAGCTGAAAAACATCACACACACATATGCTCAGGTTTAAAAGCTGCTGTGGGTATATAGCCTAATTTATAAGTGGTAGTAAAAAATTGAATACTTTTTATTTTAGGTCATTTAATTAAATGTACCCTGTATTGTACTACCTAATCCAGTAAGAGTGAGTCACCTGTAATTGATTTAAATGACCCAATCAGAGCAGGTTACAAACAACTGATTCAAATAACCCAGTCAGGCAACTAATTAAATCAAATGATCCAGTCAGAGCAAGTCTCCTGTTAACTAAATGATTCAAATGATCCAGTTAGAGCAAGATGCTCATTAACTAACTATTTTGAATGAGTCGGTTATTTTGAGTCATCTGTTAACACATTAATTATAATGATCAAGTTAGAGAGAGTCATCTGTAAACAAAACAATTTAATTTATCCAGGCAGAGCAGGGGCCTGTTTCAGTAAGGAGGTTTAAACAACTCGGAGTTTAAACTTGAACTCTGAGTTGATTTACCGAGAGATTAAAAACTCTGAGTTTTCGGTTTCAGAACAGCTGATCTGAGCTGGGTCAATCAACTTTGAGTAGACCAACTCAGAGTTAAGCGCGCGCACCGTGACTATAAAAAGGCACTATCAATGGAGCGCAGACATTACGAGTGACTATGGCAATATCTTAAAAAAAGAGATCAGCATTTCATTCTCCAGCTGAATTTGATCTGCTCATGCAAAGTTATAGCAAATATGAGTGTATATATTTAATAAGAAGCAGCCATCAGTGAAACAGAGACAGTTAAAAACAGCTGCTCAAGTTAATGCGTAATTTTTAATTTTAAGTATTTAAACATTTAAGTATAATAAAATAAGTAATGTAATCTGTGACGTTTATACCTTTTTTCTAAACTATTATACACTTTTATCAGTTTTAATAGATTTAACAGTGCACTTGTTATGTGTCTGCCTTTTTATTGATCAAGTGATAGAGGTTTATAAAACATTAAAAAGGTAAGCACTAATAAAATAATTTTTAGACAGAATAATAATCCCATTAATCTCTAACAGTACATGTCGAAGGTTAAGCTAATTGTTTATGAAAAAAGGACAAGCCTTGTGCGTGACTTTGTTCTGTGTGTGACAAAAATGTAGGCAATAGCTATGTTTCCATCAAAATTACATAAATTTGTGCAACACTGGAATAAAATAAAGCAGCGTTTTTATCCAAAGAGTCGAAGAGAACACAATCGTCACTTCCTGATTAACTTGCGCCAAATATCAACAGTAAAAACATAATTACTGCGGTAGAAGAAGCTGCATCAATGATTTTTTATTTAATTAATGTACTTCAGAAGACAATTGACACACAATGAACACGTGGGGGTGTTTGAAGCCAGACGCGGAGATCTTGACACGCTCCAGACGCTCGGAGGTCATTAATAATATACACTAATACTGAAACAGTTAAGGCATTTTACAATGACTAAAACAACATTAAAGATGTTCTGCAGTGTGCTCAGTCTGCTGGTTTGTCCTTTCACACACATTTTCATCATCATCTCTAACAAACCATTTTTTAATGTACATACTGTAATTTTTTAAGTGCACTTCGTAGTTTATGTGCATCTTATCAAATAAAAGTTTAACCTACTCAGTTATGCGCATGTTATATTATGCGTATTTTCAAAAGTTATGTGATACATGACGTTTCCATCAATCTTTTTTATGCACATCTCCAATATGAGCTCTAAAATAAGTGTGTGGAAATGTAAGACTAATGCGAGAAATACCGCTTCATCTTTAAAAAAGGGGAGGAGACCGACAGAAACTCAGAGTTTAGAGAATAAAACCTGCTCCGGACCAGGTTGGATTCACAGAGTAAGTTACCACGGTAACTGACTCTGAGTTCAAGTTAACTCTCTTTTAGAAACAGGCTTGACTTACCCTGATTTCTCGAGTTTAACAAACCTGCCATTTTGAAACGGAAAACCCAGAGTTTCTCTCATTTCAGGGTTAAAATACTCTGAGTTTTCAGTTAACCTCCTTTCTGAAACAGGCCCCAGGTCACCAGTTAACTAATTGATTCAAATAATCCTGTCAGACATTTAATTGATTCTAATGATTCAGTCAGAGCGAGTCACCTGTTCACAAATTGATTTAAATTATCCAGTTAAAGCAACCTATTAACAGATTCAAATGATTCAGTCAATGAGTCATATTTTAATGCATTAATTCAAATGATCCAGTCAGAGTGAGTTGTCTGTAAGCTAATTGATTTAAATGATCCAGTCAAAATGAATCACCATGTCAACTAATTGACTCAAATGATCAAGTCAGAGAGAGTCATCTGTTAACTAATCAATTCAATTGATCTAGGCGGAGTAGGTCACCTGTTAACTAATTGATTCAAATTACCCAGTGAGACAATTAAATGAATCAAATGATTCAGTCAGAGAGAGTTACCTGTTAACTACTTGATACAAATGATCCACTTAAACCGCGGTCACACTGCACTTTTCCCCCCATAGATTTTAATTCATACATGCGAATGCGACAAGTTTCACAGTTTGCTACGTTGGAAAGTTCAAGCTTGGTGAACTCTGACCTGTGAAATCGCATTATGTGACTGCGTAAGACCAATTGAAGATCAAAACATGACCTCTCTGGACAGAAATTTTAAATATTTACCAATCACTCGCTTTTTTTAAATGTTAATTATTTCAGTTAACAACTCACTGATTCAAATGAACCAGTTTGAACGAGTCACCTTTTAGCTAATTGATTCAAATACTCCGATCAGATCGATTCTGATAACAACTGACTCATTTAAGTGATACAGTCAGAGCAAATCTACTTTTATTGATTAAGGTAATGATGACAATTGCATTTACACAAAAAAATCCAGCAGCGCATGCGGAATTGAACTGTACAAGTTGTTTACTAAATATTTAAATCTCAAATCAAATTTGTCCCATTTCTATATGCACTCAGAAACAAATGACATAAAAATAGGTACAAGCCATAACTGACTCATTTGTTGTTCAATCCCTGACAAAAGTCTTGTCGTTGATCCCAGTTGTAAGAGCAACAAATAATAGCTTGACTTAGTTGATCATTTGAAAAAGTGGCAGAAGGTAGATTTTCAGAATAATCAACTGTTGAACTGCATCCCAATCGCCACAAATACTACAGAAGACCTATTGGAACCCGCATGGAGATTCTCAGAGAAGTCAGTCAAGTTTGGTGGAGGAAAAATCATGGTTTGGGATTACATTCAATACGGGGGTGTGCAAGAGATCTGCAGGTTGGATGGCTAAATCAAAACCTGAGGTATCAAGACATTTGTGCTGCCTATTACATTATAAACCATAGAAAAGGGCAAATTATTCAGCAGGATAGCACTCCTTGTCATACTTCAGCCTCCACATCAAAGTTCCTGAAAGCAAAGAAGGTCAAAGTGCTCCAGGGCTGGCCAGCCCAGTCACAAGACATGAACATTATTGAGCAAGAATGCTTTCTTTGCTATTCCAGATTACTTTATTAATAAGTTATTAGAGTCATTGCAGAGATGTATGGATGCACTTGTCTAAGCTCATGGGAGTCATACACAATATTAACTCTTTTTCCACTGCACCATGACTTTATATTCTATACTGTACATTATTTCTGTTAAGTGACAAGACTTTTGTCTAAGCAAAGTCAGACCTTACTGTTCTAATTAAATGATTAAAAACAAAGGCATGATCATATTTTATTTTGGTAAAATAAGCGTAATCTAGAGCCCTTTGCCTTATATATTTTCATATAAGCTACTTCTGATGAAACAAGATTACCTAGAAGTCATGTTATTATTTGTTGTTCCTAAGACATGGATAGACAAGACTTTTGTCAGCTAGTGTAATTTAGAAGATTTACTCTTATATATTATTGCAAAAGTCACTCCAATATCTCACATTACAGTACGTGCCCTAGATTACTTTAAAAGAAGACCATTTATCACTTACAACCACTGTTTTGATGCTTCTTTAGAACAGCAATTTATAATTCAGAATAGAGAAAATACACTCTCAACGCAATAGTTTTCAATAAATGTAGGTTTCATTTCAAATTGTCTTGACTGTCTAGTGAAAAAAGTGTTTTTTCTTTTATAATTTCTAAGTGATAGAAAAATGAGAGTAGAGTGAAAGATTCATTAACATTTAGCTCACACCAAGCTACTGTATGGCTTTAGAATGCAAATAATAGAGTGTACAGCTTGTATGAATCACTTTTATGGTGATTTTCCAATTAATTTTATTATATTGGAGCCTGTGCCCCAGGCGCAGTCAATCACTCAATAAAGAAATAAATAAATAGTCATTATTTGTTATCGCTGGGTGAACTTTAACTGAAAATTGACAGAAATAAAATGAAAAATTAATACTATATTTAAAAAACAGCAGTGTTCATTGTACCACACCATTCCCAAAGTTCCTTTTTTGATTAATAATAATACTTTGGTTAGGACCATGTTGTGATGCCATCACAAAATTGTAATTGAATGCAGTTATCCTTTACAATAGCCTCCTCTATCAATCAAGGACAAAGCGTTAGACTAATGAAAAAGTAATTTGATTTGGAGACACAGGTAATGGAGGCTCTCTCCACATACGCTCTTTCTCCTTCACAGTGGGTTGTCATGTCCTCACCGGAGAACAGCTCAAAGACTTATGAAAAATTCAGTCGGCTCAGGTGTGTTGAGGTGCACAGACATACACATGCTCTTATCTATTGTCCAGCAGACACAAGCTCATACAGGCTTACCAGTGACAAGCTTTTGTCAAGACACACGGCTATTTGTAGTGCCAATATGTGCTTCTGGGTAGGCAAATACATTTTTATCAATACAAAACATTTTTAAAATATGTGTGAAATAAACAAAGTACAAATCGCTGATTCTATTCATTCATTCATTCATTCATTCATACCTTTTCTTTTCGGCTTATTAATCAGAGGTTGCCACAGTAGAATGAACCGCCAACTTAGCCAGCATATGTTTTACGCAGCAGATGGCCTTCCAGCTACAACCCATCACTGGGAAACATCCATACACTCTCATTCACACACATACACTACGGACAATTTAGCTTACCCAAATCACCTATAGCGCATGCTTTTGGACTTGTGGGGGGAACTGGAGCACCCAAAGGAAACACAAGAAACACAGGGAGAACATGCTAGCTCGACATAGAATGCTAATTGATCTAGCCAAGGCTCGAACCATTGACTTTTTTGCTGTAGGGCGATTGTGCTGCCTAATGCGCCACTGCGCTGCTATGGCTAATTCTAATTACATCTAAAAACATAATAGAAATAGTATACCCAAAAGTGGATGGATGGATGGATGGATGGATGGATGGATGGATGGATGGATGGATGGATGGATGGATGGATGGATGGATGGGTTTATGGGTGGAGTTTAGATAGATAGATAGATAGATAGATAGATAGATAGATAGATAGATAGATAGATAGATAGATAGATAGATAGATAGATAGATAGATAGATAGATAGATAGATAGATAGATAGATAGATAGATAGATAGATAGATAGATAGATAGATAGATAGATAGATAGATAGGTGGGTTTGTGCATGCGTGCATGTGTGCATGTGTGGGTGAATAGATGGATGGATGTATTTATGAGTTGGTTTATGGACAGATGGATGGATGGATGGATGGATGGATGGATGGATGGATGGATGGATGGGTGGATAGGTGAATGGATGGATGGATTTATGACTAAGTTGATGGATGGGTGAATGGATAAATGAATGGGAGGGTGGATGGGTGGGTGGGAATGGATTGATAGATGAATAAGGATGGATGGCTGGGGAGTTTTATGGCTGTGTAGGTGGATGAATGGATGGATGGATGGATAAGTGGGTTTGTGCGTGCATGTGTGCATGCGTGCGTGTGTGCGTGGATAGACGGATAGATGAATGGATGGGTGGGTGGATGGATGGATGGGTGGGTTTGTGCGTGCGTGTGTGCGTGGATAGATGGATGGAAGGATGGATGGGTTTATGAGTTGGTTTATGGATGGATGGATGGATGGATGGATGGATTGATGGATGGATGGATGGATGGGTAAATGGATGGATGGATGGATGGATGGATGGATGGATGGATGGATGGATGGATGGATGGATGGATGGATGGGTGGATGTGCATGGATGGGTGGATGGATGTCTGGGTAGGTTTATGGTTGGGTGGACAGATGGGTGGATGTTTTTTTTTGGTGGTTTATAGGTGGATGGATCAATGGATGGATGGGGATGGATTAATGGATGAATGGATTGGTTTATGGGTGGATGAGGATGGATGGGTGGGTGTCTGGGTGTATGGATGGATAAATGTTTGGGTGGTTTAGGCAGATGGATAGATAGAACAGAAAGATAGAAATAAAAAAAATGTCGCATAACATAATTACACCTTAGCAAATCATCACAAAATTCTAGAGTAAGCAATGCAATTCATCAAAAGTGAGCTCCTCCGTTTTTAAGAAATGAATGGATGACAGTTGAACAGTCTGAAAACGACACACTTCCTGAGAACGTATGATTGATGGCTCTATTACTGGCTTATTTGATCAACAGTGTGATTATTTGCATCAACAGATCTTGTCAGAACTAATCTAGCAAACGTGTCAGGTTGCTTGCTAGTTACCTGCACACACCACACCACCTGCATCCCCAACAGGATGCCAAACACAATGCAATAAGGAGCCTTTTTTTGGAAATGAATATCTCACTAATGCACAAGGCATTAGTACAGAGGTAGTCGAGTGCTTCCAAAAGTATGGAAAATTACACATTCTGCAATTTATCCCAAATGACTCACTCAATTGTATGCATTGCAGCTTCTATTCTTCTATTTGAGAAGCAGGTTTTTTGCATGTGCTACGGGCTGGAAGAAAGATTGGTGCCATCTAAAACCCATTTCAATTTCAAGAAATGGAAAATGCTCTTTGGAGACTTTCCTGTTTCCTATTTAAATTCTGCTTAAACTTGGACTGAAAAAGAATAAGGCCCATGGGTTTTTTCCCCACAGAAATCGACCCTGCTATGAATCAACGCAATGCTAGAATTTCCATTTATGGTTTGCAAATTATGGACATTACAGAGCTGAGGAGTAAATAATTAGAAAACAGCTTAAAACAACTGTCAATACATAATGATAGTTTACATTTTTGGTCTCATGATGACTTTAATAGTTCAACCAAAATTAGAATTTGGCCTTTTCCAGTTTTTCTTGATGGCTAAAACACAATTTCTGAACCCTTGCTCCATTTTCTTACACCATTAAACACAAAGCCTCATCTTCAAGCACTATAAATACAACCTCTGACTTCTCTTGCAAACTGAAACGTTTGCCTCAAAACAGTTTTACCTGTGTTCTAAATCAAGCACTGCTCCCAATTAATAAACAGAGTGATCAAAATTCCATACACTATCAAGCAGTCAGTAGACAATATAACATGAAACAATAAACACAGTACATTTTAATCTCAATGTTCAGGGCCCTACAGCTTGACCCTTGTACAGTATACAGCCTACAACACACTGTACTACAGTATACAATACTAAAAGGGACAAAAATCAGATGGAAACGTGATCAATTTGCTTCTTGTCTTTGGGCCGAGTCAGGCCAGAACACTTCGTCAACATCACACACAACACAATATTGTCTCTCCCGAAGCAACGGGGGACAAAGCCTCTTGTGTGCCAAACACAGCCCTGACATGGTTTCTCACCTATATCACCACATGCTGGTTTTTCAATCAGATTCAGGAAAGGTGAGTATGGAGAGAGGTACAAGTTCATAAACTGCCCATTTTACTCATCCTTTTACATTGTTTCTTCTAACCATGCTTAGACACACTCCTTCCCACACTCAACAACCATTTTGCTTATATTGGTTGTGTCACATCATTTGAAAAACATGACATCAATTTTGAGTGGTTGTGTTTAATCAATGACATACAGTGCATTCCGAAATATTCATAGCACTTTTCTTTTTCCACATTTTTAATGTTATAGCCTTATTCCAAAATTGATTAAATTCATTTATTTCCTCAAAATTCTACACACAACACCCCATAATGACAATGTGAGGAAAGTTTTTTTTTAAACCGTTGCAAATTTATTAAAAATAAAAAACCTAAAAAAAATAAAACATCAGTATTCACAGCCTTTGCTCAATACTTTGTTGATGCACCTTTTTTACAGCAGTGATTACAGCCTCAAGTCTTTTTAAATATGATGCAATAAGCTTGGCAAACCTGTCTTTGGGAATTGTTGCCAATTCTCTTTGCCGTACCTCTCAAGCTCTACCAGGTTAAATTGGAAGCGACGGTGTACAACTATTTTCAGATCTCAGAATCTGTCCTTTTGTAAGGTTCTCCTCTCTCCACAGAAGAAAACTGGAGCTCAGACAGAGTGACCATTGGGTTATTGATCACCTCCTTGACTAAAGTCCTTCTCCCCACTGATCACTCAGCTTAGATGGCCGGCCAGCTCTAGGAAGAGTCCTGGTAGTTCCAAACATTTTCCACTTACGGATGTTGGAGGCCATTGTGCTCATTGGAACTTTAAGAGCAGCAGAAAATTTTCTGTAACCTTCCCCAGCCTTGTGCCTCGAGACAATCCTGTCTCGGAGGTCTACAGACAATTCCTTTGTCTTCATGCTTGGTTTGTGCTTTTGTCACCCTGAGACCTTATATAGACAGGTGAATGCCTTTTTGAATCATGTCCAATCGATTGAATTTACCGCAGGTGAACTCAAATTAAGCTGCTGAAACATCTCAAGAATGATCAGTGGAAACAGAATATACCTAAGCTAAGTTTAGAGTTTCATGGCAAAGACTGTGAATACTTACAGGAGTTTTCCAGGAGAAATAACAAAACGAGAGATGGGTCTGAAATACTGGAGACTCCCAGGTAAAGGTGTTGGCAGGTTGGCAAAAAGTGTTGGCAGGTATGATTTACTAACCCTCAGATTTGAGGTAAAACTGTGATTCTGGAATTGTCAAATGACATTTTGAGAATCATAATAAACATATACAGGTGGCTTGGTGGTTTAGTTTATAATTTATTATGAACTTAAAAAAAAGGATTTTAAAATGGTTTAAAGCAATGGTCACAATCTAAATTCCTGGAGGCCCACAGCTCTGCACAGTTAAGCTCTAACCACCTCCAACTCACACCTTGCTTAATAGTCTTTAGAAGTCTTGAACACCTTGTTTATTTGGATCAGCTTTGTTTGCTTAGGGTTGGAGGAAAACTGTGCAGAGCTGTGGCCCTCCAGGAATTGAGTTTGGGATCTAAAGCATTCAGGCACAAGTATCTATGCTAGTAATTGTTATATTTTTTGTAATGTAGTCTGAATCATCCCTCTAATCAATCTAAATGAACCCTTTCAAAATGCAGCTATTTAAGTCATCAGAATTATTTTATATCTCAATTTACAGTATATATCACAAAAAAAAAAAAAAATGTCATAATTTCAGATTTTTCCAATATTTTATAGTCCTAAACTCAACAGCAAGTTCTCATTTTTGGGTGTACTGTGCCTTTAAACAAAGTTTTTGCTCACTTTTTTTAGTCATAATATTTTACTGGTGTGATAGATGGATGAATCCAGATATAATACAAGCAAATCAACACAATACAGAGAGCACAGACTGACAGATGTAACAAAAGAAACATGTACTTTCAAAAGTGGTTATCAGCTCTACTAAAAAAACAGAAACCCTTCACATTCTTCAAAGAATATAATGAGGGTCAGCTTATTTCATTCAGAGACAAAAAGGGGCATGACAGCATTGTGATAAAGCTCTAAGAACGACAATTATGGCAAAGATAATTATATGGCTCCAGACAATCAGACAGAATGATCACACAAACACTTTGTCTGACTGATTTAGTGTGTTGTGATGAGAAAGTCTCATTAGGATGCAAAAATATAAGTTCATCTAAATGCAGTCTCTGTGAAATTACCCTCATATACAAGATGAACTTTCACTAAAGTTTCGACAATTGTAGATTCCGTTGCACAGAATATAAAAAATGTCCAATACAACATTCATATAATAAATATGATTTTAAAAAGCTGACTTTACAGATAAATCAAAATAAAGATTAGATAACGTTCAAAGAAGGCAAAGGGTCTCAGAGAAGGATATTACACTTTTTAACTAGAATAAAGCTGCCTTTTTTCTACAAAAATGTAATTAAATTTCATATTTTTCCCAATTTAATTAGAATTATTGTGGTAAAATACTTTGTTGTGAATAAATAAATACACAAATCAATGTTTTGATTGAATATAGTAACTACAATATATTGCACATTACATTGAATAACAATAAACTCTGAATAATACACAAAAATAATTATTTATAACCATTAAAATAATATATAATTATGAGATTGCAAAGAGACAGATTGTAAATACTGCAGGTATAATAGTATAAAAAATTTATATTGTATAATAGCTATAAAAAGCATTAATAATAATAAATAATAATAACACTATTTTTAATTATAAATAACATTTTATAAATTGTTTATGTGATTTTCATCATTAGTAAAGTGATCTTTGATAAACATGTTTGTTAAGAAATTTAAATAATATGTCATTTAAATAATGTCAGCTAAATAATCTATATCTGTAACAATGAGTAAGGGTGACAACAGCGGTGAGGGTCCAGACGCGGTTTATATTAAACAGAATAGTCAGGCAGGCAACCGTCAAAACAGGAGCAAACTGGAGCATACAGGTCACAAATGCGGGCAAATTGACTAGGCAGTAAGCAAAACAACATACAACAATAAACAAAGCAAAGATAAAAAAAAAACTAGTGATTGTGATGTTGTGCACTGAAGCTTCAAAGCATGTATCAAAAAAAATTACACATCTCGCAGTGAAGCAGTGTACTAAAGCTTGATTCATTTGCCATAATCACATGATCAGTGATGTTTAGTGACGTTCATGATCAGTGACGTTTATTTATCCCTATAGACCATCCAGGAATGTAAACTAAAACAATGGCCTCAACGTATTTCCTGTTTTACATTTTAAATTTCTAGAGCTTCCTAGAATCCAAAAAGAGCCACATATTGATAAATAATGTTATGATAGCTGTTTTAACATGAAGCTATGATTGAATTGCCTCATTACAGCTATGAAATAGTTTGATAACAAGCAAGAAATTTTCATGTGCCAATGACATTACCACATTGAAATGGTCTATACCCACTCTGAATTTTGTTTCAAAGGAATAACACTCTCGTGGGTTAATAATAATAATTATAATAATAAAGTGTATAGCGAGAGATCAGGCATCGATTACATCCATTTCTACTGTTTCAAAGCACTGTACCGGTCCCGCACACCAGTAATTCAGCTAAAATTCAATAGTAATTTATAGTAAAAAACTTTTTAACCATACTAGTATTAGTATAGCATATTAGCGTATTATTTACACTATTTTTGATGAAGGCCACTGCATATTGTAGTATAGTGTGTAACGGAGGCATGCAGCCCATAAGCATCCCTTTCGATAGCCTCCTCCTTAGAGCATTCGCATGCGGTAATTGCCGGTTCGATCCCCGCTCAGAACGAGTGGGTGAGTGAAGGACTGGTTGGAATACGATAAACATAAATGCTTTTGAATACCTTGGGGTTTACTACAGCCATCTATCATGTAAAAAACTACAGTAGTTGAGTAATTTGTTTAAATTACTATTGCTGTATTACTAAATGAATGAGTTGGTCAGTTGTGAATGTTCAGCATGTTTGCAACACAGTGCTTTCCCACACTTTCACCAGAAGAGGTCCTCATCAAGCTCTGATTTGGAAAGCTTCGAGTAACGAAGCTTTTTCCGATACAATTAAAAGGAACGGTCAACTGGTTCAGAAAGCTTCATTTCACCATCACTACAAAAACATGGTCGGCAGGACAAGGAAATGCTTTGAAATGCTCTCTTATAGATAAACAAGACTCAGCTAACAATGTGTGTAAATGATGTGTCTTTATAGTCCTAGTAAACAGCCAGTCATGAGTTTTTAGTTGTGTGAGTGTAATCAGGGGCAATCCAGAACTGGTGTGTGAGTGCAAACACTTCCGGGAGTTGTATTTCATATAGTGCATGTGTAGTTCCCCAGTGATCTGCATAGGCTAGATCACTGCTGATCATGATAATATCTAATAATAGTAGAAAAGTGAAATAAGAATCTTCTCTTTCCATTTCCTGCTCTCGTTTATTCTTAATTATAACAATTCAGCCAAATAAAAAAAAACATATAAGGGTCTCTTCATTGCATGCTAGAAAAATTAACAGTCATACAATAGAGTCGGCTCTTTGCTTTCACAGAATCCACACATTTCCTTTCCTTCTGTGTCAAAGTCACAGTAACCTTTTCATAGTAGGTCAGGTTAGATCTAATACAGCGGCACCTGATTGAAGGAAAACAATACCCCTGAGGCTTTGACATGTCACCGACCTCACAGGCAGAGATTACAGCTCAACAGCTGACGGAACAGTTGTGAGCAAGGTAAATGAGAGAAGGAGGCTGAAAAAAAAAAGAGATCAGTAGATGTAATGGAGCTGCTGAGCTGTGCTCCCGAGTGTCTGCAAATGCGGAGCTCAATGTTTCACCATATTATCTGCTTGAACTAATTGACGCAGCATGTGGGTGATAATTGTATTTGTGTTGAAGCTGTTTAGATCAGCAAACCCTATAGATTTCTCACTATGAGATCAGAACGTCTCTATATACAAGCTGAGCTCTGTTTGCTGGCTTCTGACATCTCTATACCAGGCTGTTTACTATTGTTTAACTATGTTGTGAAGCCTTGATCGGTTATCTGGTTTATCCGAAATGCTCTTTCTCTCTCTCTCTCTCTCTCTCTCTCTCTCTCTCTCTCTCTCTATATATATATATATATATATATATATATATATATATATATATATATATATATATATATATATATATATACTGTATATATATATATATATATACTGTATATATATATATATATATATATATATATATATATATATATATATATATATATATATATATATATATATATATATATAAATAAATGAAGGGCATTAAATGTTACACTGGTTTAACATGTCGAATAACATCAAATGAGATCATTTTCTTATATAATCCTTTCTACACACAAACACACACACACACACACACACAACCATCTTTATGGGGACTTCCCATAGACATAAGGATTTTTATATTGTACCGACTGAATATTCTATCCCGCTACCACTACCACTACACATGAAAAAAGAAATTACCCACAAGATCAACATTTACTGGTATTCCCAACCCAGGCTCATTCTGAAAATGTAGTCCTGTAAATATTTCTGGGGAGCAAATACATCCCAGGAGGTGTGTTTTTTGCAGTTTTTATGTACGCTTTTTCAGATCTCAAATTTCTCTCGTGAGTGCCATTAGCACATGCTCTCCTCAGTTGTCCACTGTCAAATGACTGACCCCTCCCCCCTCCCCCACCAACCCATATGGAGGTAAACAGACAAAGGAAGGGCGTCATACGTACTTCTGGCTACATAATTCACGATCTCCAGAAATGTATATAGGGCTAAATTTTCAGAATACGCCTATGTTGGGTATTCCTATGCCTTTAATAGACATTTGTTCCCTGTCCGAACACAAATACATACACACTAACACACAAACTAGGTTTTCATAAATATAGCTGCAAGTAGTAATTTGTGGGTTCAAGTGTGCCAAAAGCAAAATGACGCTAATCAAGCAAGCCAAATAGTATCACTGGAAGAAGAGCAGTAATAATTACTTTTTCTTGGCTGTCTTTTTTTAGAGATGTCACAAAAACTACATTGTAAAAATGCTGGGTTCCAATTATTTTATGTTGTCCCAACACAAAGAGTTACCAAAAGTTAAAACTTCAAACAAAAAGTTAACTTAATTGTTTTTACAGCTTGAAGTGGATTGAACATAACACAATTAACTTATATTGTTTCAATTCATTTTAAATAAGTAATAAGTGACAGATGAGTCCAGTGGGCCAGCCTGTACACCTGCCTGTGCCCTACTCACACCTGCAGCTTCTCCATGACAGACGTCACGCGTTCTCCAGCCTCCGGCACCTAGAATGCAGCTCTGCACAAGAAGTTTGGCCAGAGGAGACATGGTCATGCCTAACTGAGGTATATTTTTAAGGTTTATTCCTTCACTTTCATCACTTGGTGAAGTTTGTACCTCACCATTTTCGCCGCTGGCTTGCTTGGGACTTGTGAAGCTGCGCATCGGTTTGCAATTTTCTCTTCAGTGTTTGGACTTTAAGCAGTGAAAATTAAACCACACTGAACTGAACAAAACTGAACTTCAACTCTGAAAACCAGACTGGCACAGTTTCAGTTTTCAATGTTTCAAAGTTAAGCTGCTTTGACACAATCTACATTGTAAAAACGCTATAGAAATAAAGAAGAATTGACACATTTTAGCTGGTTAATAAATCTTATGTCATTTCTTTCTCTAGAAAAGGTGAAGTATTCATATTCAGGGCTCTACTGACAAATTTTATTAAATTTGAACCACCATTCTAACTTTTAATTTGACTTCATTGGATTCTGACTGAGATTGCCAGGGGTAAACTTGCCTGTTGTGTTGTGCCATCTGGTTGTGTGAGTGTTCTCCCTGATTTGTCTTTGTTATTTCCTTCCTTCCTTTTTTTTTTTTTTTTTACATTTATAGACCATAAATTTTAATATATAGTCTTATTGTTTATTTTGTGCACATTTAAAAGTGTATGCAATGTGTAGTTATAGTTTAAACTATATATATATATATATATATATATATATATATATATATATATATATATATATATATATATATATATATATATATATTGTTCTCTGTTGTGTTTTAATGCAATTTACCTGTCTGTGGAATAACGTATATATTAAAAACTGATAAAGTTGTATTGAATTTAATTAAATTGAATTGAAAAGGAGTTTGAACAAGCAGCAAAAGCCATTTTTGAGTGTAATTTGATAATACAGACTAAAAACGATCATTGGAATACCAATATTTTGGCAAAAAGTCACTCAGCGAAATAAACAGTGTCTGCATATGGCTTATAAATAGTTAGTAAGGTAGTAGTTGGGTTATAGCATTGATAAGATTTGGAATGTCAAATAAAACCATGCAAAATATCTGCTTTAAGTACTAATAAACAGCCAACACCTCAATAATAAGAGCATGCTAATAAGCAACTATTAATTAAATAGTGAGTTTTGGTACCCATACAGCTGGATGGGCATCTGCTGCATAAAACATATTCCAGGCTAATTCCGTTGTGGCAACCCCTGATAAATCAGGGACTAAGCCAAAGGAAAATGAATGAATGAATGGTCCCTATACTAAAGTGTTTCTTAAAACTTATCTCATGTGCCTGCAAAATCCAGAAAAATGCATTCAGTCCAAAACAGAAGCAACCTCTGCATGCTGCATAAGAAGTCAAAGCCCTGCTCTGTTACCAAGCTCGTTCAATCCCCACTGTCCATTGAGGAACACAGCTCAGAAAAATCACAGAGGGATGTTCATGGAGTCTGGTGCGCTCAGATAACTCTCCACACATCTGCTCACAGCGAGCATCACTGCAGTTCCCTGACTCTTCACAGCAGTGCTCGCTGAGAGAGGAGCAAAGGCTGGCAGCGAACACTGACTCACGAGAAGAGCAAAACAAAAGACGGCCAGTGAGCGCCTGCCTATCCCTGACAACTGGACACTGTGATAACCCAGCATGCAAACAGCACACGAGGACTTGAAAAGCCTGGGATGGCACTGTCCGAGACTGCAAGGAGCACTCAGGGACACGGCAGCAAACGCATTAAAGACACAGGAATAAGGTGTGCGCAAATCTGCATACAGAAACAAGATAATTAGTGTATAAGCTGGGATGAACTTAACAGTGGGTTTGAGTGGACCATGAGTCTCATCTGTGAAGGGCCCGTTTGATTTGTTTAGTCAGAAACCATAAGCCATATTTTCATTGTTGGACAATGTGGGTACAATCTGACGGCCAGGGCTAACAACCAAAATCTGGTATTATATATAAAAGAAGGATAAAAATATTGAATCTTGTCTGACCCTGTTTATTTCTGATCACATGACTAGCTGAACAGCAAGTTAGGGCTTTAGGCAAGGCACATTTATTTATATAGCACATTTCATACACAATGGTAATTTAAAGTGCTTTACATTAACAAGAATAAAAGCTAAACATACAAATATGAAAAATAAAAACAGCAAAAAATAAAAATGATTAAAAACAGAATAAAATGTGTTAAAACAGGTTTTAAAGGAATAAAAAAGAAAAGAAAGAGATATTATTGTGATCTGTCGGACGTAGCACAGTGCTCATTCAGTAAAGGCCCAGCTGAACAGATGCGTTTTAAAGGGCAAATGAAGCACTCAGTCAAGTTTAAACTATTTTGTAAATTAATTTCCACTCGAAACTCGAAAAATGTAACTATTTAGCAGAGAACTGCATGTTTTACTATAGATTTTAGACGTAAAATCTAAAGACGCCGTTCTTCTGACATCATTTTCTGCTGGCAGCTAGCTCACTGCAACTCTTATATAATCGCCCACTGAGCTAAGCAGGGCTGCACCAGGTCAGTACCTGGATGGGAGATCACATGGGAAAGCTAGGTTGCTGCCGGAAAAGGTGTCAGTGAGGCCAGCAGGAGTGCTCAACCTGTGGTCTGTGTGAGTCCTAACGCAACAGTGTATTGATGGGGATTCTATACTGCTCAATGAGTGCTGTCTTTTGGATGAGACATTAAACCAAGGCCCTGACTCTCTGTGGTCATTAAAAATCCCAGGATGTCCTTCAAAAAAAAAAAAAAAAGGGGTTTAACCCCAGCATCCTGGCCACTGTCCATCATTGCCTCCTGGCTCCTAGCCATCCCCATATCATAATTGGCTTCATCACACTGTCTCCTCTCCACCAATTAGCTGGTGTGAGGATGTGTGATGTGCGGTCTGGCACAATATGGCCGCCGTCGCATCATCCAGGTGAATGCTGCACACTGGTAGTGGCTGAAGAGATTCCCCCCAATGTGTAAAGTGCTTTGAGTGTCCAGAAATGCGCCATATAAATGTAAGGAATTATTTCCTTAGGTGTGATTTAAGGTCTTCTGTTCTGCTGCTTGCCAATGTTATTGACTGATTTACATGCCCTGTCCACGTTAACATGATTTTTCTCTGTAAATTCTGGATTAAAGTCCATGTGAACCAGAAGTTGCTGAGACATTTAGATCAGTATGATGATGTACTTCAAACTGAAACGGAATATTGAGTAGGGGGCGGGGCTTTCTTTTTGTGCATCAATACCTCATGCTAACGGTAAGAGGAGTGTGGTTAAGAAAACTGTGACAGATGCCATCAAACTGGCATCAACAGAGAAGGACCGCCACTCCAAACGCAGAAGCAAATGGTAACACTTTGAAGATTACCAAAACAAACTTTTGCTTTTAGTGGACTAACTTGGCGGTTCATTCCACTGTGGCGACCCCAGATTAATAAAGGGACTAAGCCGAAAATAAAATGAATGAATGAATGAATAACTTGCTCTGATTGATTTTTAGTCTAAAGAATAGCAATGTGGGCTAGCAAAATAAACATTGTAAATTTAGATCTTTAAATCTACAAATTAAAAACAAGTGTTATTAATCCACACTTTACTTGCTTGCCGACCCTTAGGTTGTGATCCAAAAAGATCCATTGCACACCTACTGTACACACCCCTAGTGAGCATGAAGTTTTTTCAAATCAAAAGCTGTTCTGCTCTTATTATAAATGCTAATATGAAATATTCCACAACTTTTCTGACACAAAGGGCACGTCGCATATCATAACGAGACAAATCCCTCAAGAATACGCACATCCCTTTTCCAAGCGTTGGCCTTCTTCCCATTGTTCGGAGACGTGTCTGAGGAGAGCACGTCTGCCAGGACCTGTTGGAACAGAAGTACTCCAAATGCATTACACATCCAGCTTGGCTCTAAGCACAGGCTGTTTGAACATGCTGCTCACTTTCTCGTCTGTCAGGGTAGATATATCCCCAGCGCTCCCTCGGCGCCAACACACAACTGTTATCTCTTTAGGATCCTGCGCCGCAATTAACCGTACCCCATTCACCCAGGTGTTTAGGAAGGAAAAGGACCTGGAAATGAAAGAAACGCCTCTTTACTTTCAACCAAATTAAGTTGGCTTCTCACCAGGACTGTGTTGATAACAATTTAGCTTGTCTAAACGCTGCCTCTGGAGGCTCTGTGAAGTCTATCCATGCTGAACGTGAAACTGCAAAGTGTTGTGAAAGTCAGAACCTATTTGAGGATTAATGTGCACACATGAGGAGCAGGACTCTAGACCAATGAGATTGAGGTGGGAGGGTCAGCCAATGCAGAAAGAAAAATAAGTGACAAATAAAATTTCACGGTTCTTGACTACGAAAATGATCATGAAAATCATGACTATGGGGAGGTAAATTATCAAAATTATATTAATAAAATGTACTTTATTCAGCAAAGGATGCATTCAATGGTCAAAATGACAGCAAAGGCATTTAAAACAGTACAATTTACAAGATTTAGTTTGTACAAGAAACATTTAATCTGACATTGAGTGATTTCTGGCTGTTAAAATAAAATAAAATAGCATTACATGATAGAAAAAAGTTTATCTTAAAGACAAACAAACCAATCATGAAACAATAATCTATGAAAAATGCAAAGTAAAGCATGAAACAAGAGAAAATGGCAACATACAAGACATATATGACCTACAAAAAGACACTGAGAAAAAGAAAGAAAAAAAAACGTATAAATCTTCAGAAATTAAACAACATTTTTAGTCTTTATGTTGTTGTTAGGAAAAAAATGACAGTATCAGACTTTGCAGAGTTTCCAGGGAAGGCATTTCTAAATCTTTCCACATGTAAAGTGGAAGTCCAAGGAGTCAGCCAGAAAAAAGACCAGGTATCCATACATTTTGGTTAAGAGTCTTCAGGAAATTTAGGAAGCCAAAAATTGCTAGCATTTGGCCAAGAAGTAAACCACAATCGTAAACCTTCTCATAGAACTGAAATATTTCGAACCGAATTTGTACACAGGACCAAAATGTGCTAAGGTACCCTCGGCAGCTTTACACTAGTTATAGGGTTGGCGGATTGACCAAAAATCAAAATGTTGATTCATTGTACATTTTAACTCGATTTCGATTAATGAACAATTATTATTTTTTTATTTATATATCCATGCCACCCACGAGTGTCAACACTACCAAACCGACCAATCACAGAGCTTGCGCTATTTGTCATCACAACGTGTAGGTTAATTTTTGAGAGGTGCATTGGTATGCGACTGCGCGAAGGCTGCATCAGACTATACGCATGCTCTCAATGCAGAAGTATACTGTAAATCAGCCTCAACAGAGTGGGGTCACATGACTTACACGGTAGGGAAAATAATCAGAAAAATTTGACTATTTGATTAATATTTGACTTTTAAATAAAATATGTATTTTATAGGGGCATTACGGTGGCGCAGTGGATAGCATGATCATCTCACAGCAAGAAGGTCACTGGGTCAGTTGGCATTTCTGTGTGGAGTCTGCATGTTTTTCCCATGTTCACATGGGTTTCCTCCAGGTGCTCCGGTTTCCCCCACAAGTTCAAAGACATGCGGTACAGGTGAATTGGGTAAGCTAAATTGTCCGTAGTGTATGAGTGTAAATGGATCTGTATGGCTGTTTCCCAGTACAGGGTGGTAGTTGGAAGGGAATCCGCTGCGTATAACATATGTTGAAAAAGTTGGCGGTTCATTTCATTGTGGCGACCCCAGATTAATAAAGGGACAAAGCCAAAAGGAAATTGAATGAATGAATGAATGAATTTTATATTAATATTATAATATACTAAATCATAAAAAAACTAAATATATATTTTAAATTGAAGCTTTTAAAAATAATATTATATAAATTATAAATATATATAATAAACATTTTATTTAACAATTCCTAATGTACAATATATTAAAATCTCAATTAATTTGAGGTCTGTAAGATTTATATAGATAAATCAAAAAGCAAGTAGGATTATTACGTTCCTGTTGTCTTCTCTGCCTCTACATGAGTTTTTAATACATTAAAAGGCCTGTTTTCTTTGTTTTCAGTTCATATATCTGCTTGTATTAAAAGTCAAATTTATATTTTTGTGTTTTGAGGTAAAATTAAATATTGTGTATGGAGAGCATTGTCAATGCACCATGATGCACTGGAACATCGAATTAACCCAAAAAGATTAACATGATAATTGTAACTGAACAGAATAATGAGACCAGAGTAGGTTCACAATTTAAATAGCGTATAGATATACAGATATAGATAAGAGTTGCACGATATTAGAAAAATCTGACATTGCGATATATTATTTTAACCGCAATATTTATTGCAATATGAATACAATGGGGTATATGCCAAGCTAGTTTGTTTCCCATACTGATAAACTTCCGGTGACCTGTTATTGTGAGTTTTTTTTTCCATTATATGTGTTTTTTTTTTTACAGCATCAATGTTGCAATGTAGTTCAAATACAATCAGACTTTGGCAGTCATTTAGTTGCTCAAGCATAAAACGAGACAAAAAGCCGTTTTTTGGCAGGCTAGCGCAGAAGCTCCATTGAATATACTGGAGTAAAATAAATGCTCATATTATAAAGACATGGCGGGGAAAATGTAATTTAATGCAGTGCTTCTTGTACAATCTGAGAACCACTTTATATCGGATATCACTCAACCGTTGGAGATTGCTGATTTTTTTTTTTTAAAGAAAACAGACCTTAAACACGCCGATTTTGCACTGGCATACAATTCACCGGAAAAAATAACCCCGGTTACTGGCAAATTAAAAATACTATTAGCATGCTTTGGCATATACCCTATTTCAACTGATTATTTGAATAACTCCACTTGGAAAGATTTCATTAATTTAGATTGACTGGGATGATCTTTTTTGGATGTAGTATATCTGCATAAATTATAATAATTTATAAATAATAATAATTTGCATGCAAAAATAAATGAATAAACAATGCTTTATGCTTTTCAGGGGAGTCTAAAAGTTTTCAAGTACAGAAATTGATCAATCAAATATAAAATAACATCGTATTCATTGAATCAATAATAACAAAAAATAAATATATATAATAATACCTTTATCTTTTAATCTTTAATAAATAATAATAAACTGCAATGTGACTATTCCAGCTACATACATTACGAGATCAATGCTCACACAATAGATATTGTTGAGCCCTAATACAGATACATAGATATGTGTATTTAGTATATAGATATTTAAGAGCATCTTTAAATCTCTGATTCGGTTTCTCCTCTGTCTCTCAGTTTTTAGTATACCCTCCAAAACAAAACAATCAAAAAAGCATGGTAGGCACGGAAAACAAAGAGTAACAGAAAAACTAGCGCGTCGATTCAAGAACCTGCAGAACAGCTTGTTAAAACAACTCGTTACTGCAAACGGGCTTGTAAATGGAGCCAAGACAACATGTGCGTCACACATCCTTCAAGACTCTCTCAAAACAGAAGGACTGAAGATTCGAGAAGACTCCAGAGAAAACGTGTTGGAGCAAAAACACTGGAATGCTCAGTAGCTAGGCGAACACAAAAAGCTAAATGCATTATTTTAAAAAGGAAATATTGGATTCATTGTGCAGCTCATTCCTGTGAACGACATTTGTCTGGGCCAAATCTAATAAGGTCTGTCCTGCTGTATTCTCAGATTAACAGGTGACATGATTCAGGATGGGTTGCCTTGACGCTGCCTTAAGAAAAACAAGCTTTTTTGGAAACAGATGAGGAAGAAAATGAAGGTGGAGCAACAGGAAGCCTCTATAATTCACGTCCTGCTGCTGATTGTGGCTGTAAGTACAGAGAGCGCCGCTTTCTCCATTTATCATTCAAGTACAGCACATACACTTTCCCAACACACATCTGCAACAAACCAAGATTTCAGTGGTCAGTTCTGTAAACACCATCAATCGTGGTTCTGTAATACAAAATTATCAGATATTTTGTGACAAAAACAATAAAAAACAAAAACAAAGTCACATTGAAAAGTTGAGATGCACAACCTAAGAAGGTTAAAGTTTATTTTTTACATTTAACACTATGAGCCATCATCATAGAGTTAAAAAAAAATTCTTACAGTAGCTGATAGGGTATTTACAGAAAATATATGTATATATTTTATATTTATAAGAATAACATGAACTTAAAATACATTAAATAAAAATACTAATTCTGAAATATATCATTTATTCCACCTTTAACTGAGATTATTCATTCATTCATTCATTTTCTTGTCGGCTTGGTCCCTTTATTAATCCGGGGTCGCCACAGTGAAATGGACCGCCAACTTATCCAGCAAGTTTTTTATGCAGCGCATCTTCTTCCAGCCGCAACCCATCTCTGGGAAACATCCACACACACATTCACACACTCACTCATACATTAGTAGTTTATTCTTTCATTTTCCTTCGGCTCAGTCCGTTATTTAGGGGTCGCCACAGCGGAATGAACCGCCAACTATTCCGGCATATGTTTTATGCAGCAGATGTCCTTCCAGCCACAACCCAGTACTGGGAAATACCCATACACTCTCACATTCACAAAGGTACTCATACACTATGGTATGTCTGTGAGGGGAAACCAGAGCACCCAGAGAAAACCCACATGAACATAGGGAGAATAATATGCAAACTCCACACAGAAATGCTGACTGGCCTAGCCGAGACTCGATCCAGCAACCTTCTTACTGTGAAGCGAAAGTCCTAACCAACAAGGCACCAAGCTGCCCCAGTTGGTTTTCATTTGTACAATAAAATATTAAATAAAGCTAAATCAGCATAAAAACTACTAAAATGACTGAAATAAAAATGAAGAATCCAATTTGAAGAATATTTTATTGTATCCTAACATCAAATTATATTTACTTATTCATTCATTTTCTTTTCGGCTTAGTCCCTTTATTTATCTGGGGTCGACACAGCGGAATGAACCGCCAACAAATCCAGCATATGTTTCACGCAGCGGATGCCCTTCCAGCCGCAACCCATTTCTGGAAAACATCCGTACACACTCATACACACACATTAACTACGGACAATTAAGCCTACCCAATTCACCTGTAGCGCATGTCTTTGGATTGTGGGGGAATCCAGAGCACCCGGAGAAAACCCATGTGGCCGCAAGGAGAACATGCATACTCCACACCAAAACGCCAACTGATCTTCTTGCTGTGAGTGATAGCACTATTTACTGCGCCACTGGGTCGCTACATAAAATTGTAGTATTACATTTTCTCTATCCTAAATGCACACAATAATATGCAACTAATATAATTAATATGCATCAGAACAGCAAAAAGTGTTTTATTCTCATTATCAATATTATTTAGTTTTACTTTTATTGTAAAAATATTTTTGTTTACAATAAAAATCGAAATCAGTTTGGAATCAAAACATATAACTGCAACAAAATGTAAAATACCATTCATTTTCCATTACAAATGTGAAGAAATGCACAACTTAACACACATTTAACTGATGTTAATATTTTTTAAAAAAAGGACAGAAAAACATTTTTTTTCTGAATACAATAAAATCGAGCGAGCTGGCCATGAGAATCAATGAATATCAAGCTGTGAGTTAAAGGGCAGACCAGAGAAAAAAACAGAAACCTATAACACAACATAATCTAATAAGAAAAAAATGGGCTTTTCTACATTCTTCTACAATTCTGAACAGATTCGACTGATGTTTTACAATAAACAGAGCAAAGGCGACACACAGTGCTTCGGTAATGTAGAATTTGGGGTTAATTGAATTGTGGTTCAGCAATGAGCAGTCAGAGCATTACAAATGAAATTAGTCATTGGACATTTTATTCCACAGCTCGCCGCGCACTGAAATAATGAGCCATAAACAGTAATGGCATCTTTAGTCACCTTTCTGATCTCTGAAGAGCTGCTGAAATAAAGCCTGCACTTGCCTTATTTGCTTACCTCCAGCCACATTTAAGACTAAGTTCATCCAAAAATCAAAATGATTTAATGAATTACTCACTCTCATATCGTTCAAATTGCCTAAAACCTTCATACAACTTCAAATTAGGATATTTTAGATGAAATTTTAGAGCTCCCTCATCTCCCAAAGACAAAAAAATTCCACACAAAACATTTTACGTGACTTGATCAACTGCAATCATACGAAGCTCCAAGAACACTTTTGTGCTGCAAATAACAACTACGTTCACCTTTGTACTTATGTCAGGTAAGGTTGTGTGTTTACTACAGTCAATATGCAGCTTGCATGTTGTCATGTTGCCATGTTCACCTGAAGTGAAAAAGAAGACATTAGTCATAAACGAACCCCCCAAAAGGAACATAACATGAAAGTCTGACTTCATCCATATATATTTAAATAATATAATTGGATCTCTGGTGCCTCTACCAACACAGAATATGTTAAAAAAGAGAACCATGTAACTTTTTTTAACCTTTTCTATGCAATGATGCGAAAAAACAAGCCAATCAGATGTTGCTCCCTAGTGACATATTGACCTAATTCTCTACGTACAAGCGGGCACGACCATTGGAATTGTTTTGCTTGTAGATTTCCGATCTCATTAGTTTTCATAGGTTTTCACAGAAAAACATATCATTTTATTCTACTTTTATGTATAGTCATGAACACACTTGTTTGTAGAGCAAGTACATGTAGTTTGACTGTTTTCTGCCGATTGTTATTATTTCTAGTCATTTCTCTCACATTGAAGTTCTAAAACAACAGCAAAAACAAGCGCACTTCCGCATCGCAGAATAAGGTCATAAGGAGATTTTATTAAATAACACTGCCCCTTAATCTTCACGCTTACACTCACAGCACCACTGAACTTTTTGTATAACTTTTCAAGATATACAATGTCTGCGTTAAAAAAAAACTTTAAAAATGCTCTGTTGTGTTCCCAATTAAAAAATTTCTGGTCCAGTGTTTTTGGCACACTTAATAAATCTATTAACAGAAATCTAGTCCCTAACCCCTTTACAGCTCTTTTTGGTGTTTCAGAGAGAGTTGACTTGACTGTTGCATCTCGCCAGGTTGTTTGCTTTTTCTACTCTTTTAGCTAGACGAGCCATTCTTATCAAATGGAACACATGACATGTGGAATCACATGACATGTGGATCTGAGAAATCTTTAGTTACATAAAACTTGAGAAATTTAGATGTGTACTTACAGGATCTCTCAAATCATTATTACAAGACCTGGAACCCTGTTTTAAATTATATCAAAGGCTATACCCTGTTCAGTTGATATCAGATCTAATACACAGTAAATAATTGGAAAGAGGAAATATTGACTCTTTAATGTGAACTTTAAAAAAAATATATATTTTATTTGCTCATCATAAACTTGCTCATTCATTATTATTATTATTATTATTATTATTATTATTATTATTATTATTATTATTTTAAGAATTTATTTTAATTTAAATTTTAATATAATTTATTTTTTGGGGATAGGGGGAAAATAAGAAAAATAAGACAATCTGTAATTTTTCCCCATGTTGTATTGTATACTTTAATGTGTTGTCTTGTTAAACACCAATAAAAAAATGCTCTGTTGTTGGATGTACCATAAAATATGAAGACTCCTGAAATCACTGATAAAATTGAGGTTGAATTTGATTTATAAAGGATGTGCTGAAGAACATGCATAAATTATTACATTCTTTGGCATAATTAAACATCTGTCTTTCGGATGAGACGTTAAACCGAGGTCCTGACTCTCTGCGGTCATTAAAAATCCCATGGCACTTCTCGTGAAAGAGCAGGGGTGTAACCCCGGTGTCCTGGCCAAAGTCCCTTTATCGGCCCTTACAATCATGGCCTCCCAATCATCCCCTTCCACCGAATTGGCTCTATCACTGTCTCTCCACTCCTCCAATAGCTGGTGTGTGGTGAGCGCATTGGCGCCGTTGTCCTGTGGCTGCTGTCGCATCATCCAAGTGGATGCTGCACACTGGTGGTGGTGTGGAGAGACCCCCCTCATGATTGTAAAGCGCTTTGGGTGTATGGCCATACACAATAAATGCGCTATATTAATACACATTACATTAAATTACATTACATTACATCTGAGCATCTCCACTAACCCTTTATATCTGCTAATGATCATTTCTGATATTTTGTCTGCCTGAGATTGAGCCCGGCAGGATTGCATCAAAATATTGATATATTGCATCAAAATATATTGCGATAAACAATATTATTGTAATTTTAAGACCATTTTATGCCACTCATCATATGATGATCATATGATCACATGCAACTCCGAAACGGAGGAAACCCACGCGGATGCAGGGAGAACATGCAAACTCCACACAGAAACGCCAACTGACCCAGCCTTGGCTCGAACCTTCTTCTTGCTGTGAGGCGACAGCACTTCCTACTGTGCCACTGCGTAGCCGTGAAAGGAAATACTCTTAATAAATAGTAATAAATGTTAACAAAAAAATGCAAGGTAAAAAGTAACAGAGGCTACGATATCTGCTACCAGATCTATTTTCAGTTATCAGACACCCACATGAAAATACACTATAGTAATTTATAGTAAATAGTACCATAGTGTTGTTTAACCATACCGACACCGACACCTCCAATGGATATAGAGATGTTCCAAAATCAGCTAAAATGTTGCAAATATATATTGCATCACTAAAAATGATTGAGGTCATGCCCATGTGTTGGATATATGATTATTGTGACAGGCCTACCTGAGATGGGTTTGTTTTGTTGTTTCTGTAGTGTGAAAATAGCATGTAAAAGCTCATTTGCATTTAAAGGCACACACACAAAAACAAGTGCTTCTGCCAACGCAATCTCTCAACAATTTGTAACTTGCTGATTTAGTGGCTACTTTATAATAATTTGTATGATCTCATTCATAGATGAATGATTTGCTTTTCCAATGAGACACAGGTTTAGGGATGGGGTTTGTGGGCACGCCTCCTTTTAAAAAAATGTATTAATTCATAAGAATAAGCCACTTTTCTGACAATACGTAAAAGAGTTACATTTATGGGATGGGGCTGGCTTATGCTCACATCCAAACTATAAATAATGATCTGAGATGGTGAAACTTCACAGACAGACACTTTCGACTTGATTTATTTTACATCTTATGAAAAGGAGCATAATACGACTGCTTTAAATCTGAGTCACTCTTACATATTTTATTGCCCCTGCATCTCCACAAAATTGATGTGTCTTGACCGAACGTGATCAATAAACATCATAAACATTCAGGGAAAGAATTGCATTAACCTTTAACAACAGCTAAGTTTAACAAAAACAGGCAGCAAACTCTCCGCAGTGTTTAGTCTAAACTTCAGGCTTGTTTAAAATGCGGAGAGAATTCAAATGAGAGAATATGTCAGGTAAATTGAGACTACAGCTTCCTGCTGACATGCTAATCACTTTCAGCATTTGAATACATTTGCATCAAAGCACATTTCTCTAAAATGAGAAAAACACGCTATATTAAACAAATGTAACATGTCTGTTAAAACAGAGAAGAGGACTAAACACGAGAGCTCAAAACTACCAATCATATTAATGACTTTATTCTTTATTCACATAAATATTGCATTGTAAATATAAACAAATTAAATATTTTTTTTATTTATTTTTACCATCGGCTTGGCTATTTGTATATTGTTTTAAATAAGTCAATTTGATTTTCTATACAGTGCTCAGCATTTATAAGTGCATGCCTCACAAATCTTACATTGATGCTTTCTATAGGATGCTTTACAATATTATATTTGTGCATATATACTATTGGTCAAAGGTTTGGGGTCAGTTTCTTATGTTTTTTTTTTTAGTTCATCAAGGCGGCATTTATCAAATGTAAATAAAATGGTTAAACTGTAAAATATTTATCATAATTTTAAATAACTGCTTTTTTATTGTATGTAGTTTCAAATTAAATTAATACTCCAGTCATTATTATTGTTTTTATTACTATTAATATTATTATTATTATTATTATTATTATTATTATTAATATTATTATTATTATTATTATTATTATTATTATTATTATTATTATTATTAATATTAATACTAATTATTATTAATACTAATACTACTACTACTACTGCTACTACTACTACTAATAATAATAATAATAATAATAATAATAATAATAATAATAATAATAAATTAATTAATATTAGAGTGATTTCTGAAGTAACATGTGACTGAAGACTGGAGTAACGAAGCTGAAAATTCATCTTTATCACTGGAATAAACTAGTAAATGAAATTATAAACTACTTTTGAAAAGTTGTTTTGTAGTGCATTAACAGTTCACAATTTCACAATTTTTTACTGTTTTTCTCATGAAAAAATGCAGCCTTGGTGAGCAGGATAAGCTTTTTTTTTAAAAACATTTAAAAGTCCTACTGACACTAAACTTTTGACCGGTAGTGTACATTAGATTAGCTAGTATACATTAGATTAGTCAGTACTGAAGCCACATCTGGAGCTTATCTAAACAGTCCAAAAATCTGCCGCATAAATTATATGTTAGAAATTTAACATTTTAAAAACAGCTAAAATCAAGAGAAACAAAAAATGTAAAAATTTTCAAATTCACAGAGAAATGGATAAAAAATATTCATTTTCAAAATTGTGTGTACTCATTTATGTGTACTCTATTTATGCATGACTTTATGATTTATGTTTCAGTGAGTTTAGAGACTGAGTTCTAATAAAGGAATTCTAAATATTTAGAATAATAATTCTAAATAAAATCCTGTCTTAAAATAATACACTTTACTACAAAAGTAGCACTGTTTACACTTTTACTGTTATTATGTCTATGCCAACAATTGATACATTCCAAAACATTTGTTAAAAATCATGTACAAATTTGGTTATTATAAAAACGTGAAAGGCATTATTTGTTAAAGCAAAAGATATTTTTAGAATCATAAATGTAACCGTTTTGTAATAGTAGTGACGCTGGACCATGGAGATGAGAATCCACACACAGTTTGTAAACTCTGCATATCTGGTACTGCTATTTACTTCCACATTCTTTAAATTTTAAGATCTGCACTGGTCTAAATTAAGTGGTTCCATTCTATCATCAGTTGGAATAGAATAACTTTTGCATAGATTATGATAAAGACTTTAACATTACTGACATGTGCAGGAACAACTAGAATTAATTACAGCAACCTAGACCACACAGAACCTAAAAGGTACACTTTCAAATTTGACTTTACAAAAAAAGGGTGTGCAACAAAGAGTTTGCTTAAAAATTATACCAAACTTTTGCAATTACGCCTTTGCATGTGGATTTGGGAAGCTTTTAAATTTAGCTAGGCAAAATCCAGACAGAAACCCCAAAATAGCACTTGATTTAAAAAGGTTAAAGAGATAATGGTCAGGCAGGCAACCGTCAACAGGTACAAACAGAATCATAAGGGTAATCCAGAAGCGTAGACAGAACCTAATTGAAAGAAGCAAATTGTCAGTATAGGCGGCAACACAACATTAAAAAGAAAAATAGGCAAGGGGTCAAAAACACTGCGAGACACGGCAGGACAAGTGTTATAATACTGTGTGGGAAGGTGATCAATATATATAGTCTTTGTAATCAGTCTTAGATCAGCTCCCAGCTGTGTGTGTAATCATCTGTGATTCTGGAACAGGTGTGTGTGTGAGGTGCATGACAGGAGTTGTGGTTCAAAAAGTAACAGAATCACTTCCTGGATCCCTGGTGATCAGAACAATTTTAATATTCTGACAAAGATCTCATATATAATTTATTTAAGACAACCTATGTGTGTCATTACCACTGTTAAAACTTGTTCCTGTAAAAATTCAACCACACTAAACTAAACTGAACTCTGAACACTGGACTGAAACAGTCTCAATTTGCTAGAACTCCAATGTTATGACGCTTTGACACAATCTACACTGTAAAAACGCTACAGTAGTAAACATGAATTGAGTTTAATTGAATTGAAAATAAAATTCAAGTGAATAAAATAATGTTCTTGTCATTTTAACTCATATTACATTAAACTTTAAACTTTAAAAAACAAATCGCAAGTTTAAATAAACTTATTTAAGCCAAAGTGACCTAAAACATGTCAGGACGTATTTATCATGTCATTTTAAGCAGTGTTCAAATGTCACAAACAGTTTTTTCCCCCAAGTTCAGAAAACTGCTGACTTGCTGTCCAACTTTTTTAATAATGAATGTCATTCCCATCACACAGCATATCAAGAATCCACTTTCAAACAACATTAAACTCACTTAATCACAGCCTGGGATCTTTATTGCAGGACAGATGATAAATGTTTTAACAAACTGCATCTTCTCGAGTTGTCAAAGTGCCCGAAGATCCATATATAAAATATATGCCACGTCTCCAAAAGATTGCTTTGTCAGTAGATTTTGGCAGACGCTTTGGTCTTTACAAGTCTCACAAAATCCCCCAGACGTTGTCGTTGGAGCCACTGCGCACGCCAACAGTTACTCAAGCGACTTACAACCCAAATTGATTTCCACCCAAGTCATAATTTCAATCTGCTTACTATGTATTACATTCCTCCCATAAAGGAATGAGACAATAACCTCATTTATCAGTGGGAAGTGAGATGGGTTTTGAAAATCTCCCTCTGTGCCAAATCTTCTAAACAGTGCGAATGCAACAACTCCCAGCAAACAAACGGAGTGCTTTTCAATGCAGTGGCGGCGCTGAAGAACAACACCCGATGGGACTTGAGCGAATACTTCAGCCCCTATTTCACAACAATTACAATGAATTTAAAACAGAACAAGTCGTGCTAATGAAGCAGATGGCAGACTGGAGTTATCGGAGTCCCTCAGGCGGACGTGTGAATGTGATCACATATTACTTCTGATGAGAAAGTCTAACCTGCAACGAATATTATTAGCCTTGTATGTGGCTGAGTATAATTTCAGGTGATGTTAGACTGTCTTATTTCTTTCACATTGACACAAAAAATAATTTAATAAATAAATAACTTCTGTACCATGAATTTGTATGACGTCATGTGAAAGAAAATAAAGAAGAAAAAAAAGAAAAGTTTTAAAAACATCTCTGAGCTTTCATTGGTTTTTGACCTAATGGTTTTTACCTAAAAGGTGGTCAAATGGAGGACGCTTGTTCTTTATCTTCGCGCAAATTATCTGTAGGCATGGGACAATAATTGTTTTTAAGATATTTTTTACCCAGACATTTAATATAATATATTTTAGAGCAACGAGCACAATACCGTGCTCAATAGATGAAACCGTGGTATTTTTATTCAAGGTTATCATACCATCAGAATCTTATGCCAGCCCATGCCTAATTGTCTGTGTTACCTGTTTTCGTGCTAGTCAAGCGTTCAAGTTTTTTTTTTAAGCTTTAGACTTTGCACCTAGATCATTAAAATAGAGCCCTTAATTGCAGTGCATGTGATTTGTTTGCATTATGCAGCATGTGTGTGACTGGAGAGTAGTTATCATGCAAATCTATACATCACAAACAGACTACAGACCCTGCTGTTGCTGCTGCTGCCCGAGACTAAAGAAAGTCATGATCCGTCCAGACACATGACAATCAAAGAAGACATGAAGGAGACTGTTAGACCCTCTGTCAAACACTGCCTGACAGTACAGCTCAAATCATGCAAATACTGAAAGTCTATGGAGCTGGACTCAGATTTGCTGCTCACTCTGAACTAGGACAGCACAATCTGTTATAAAATTATTTGATTAAAAAGCTAATTTGATAAACATTTAACATTTCATCTCTCTGTTGCTAATATATCAATCACAGTTTAACTAACCCACAAAATCACAACTAAACTTAAAGTAAAAAAGTAAACAGCAGCTAGCATTAATGAAGCTTACATTAAAACTAAAATAAAAATGGTAATGTTTATTATAATAATTAATATTAATAATATTTAATAATTACCAAAATGGTAGTTTGTATAACTAGGAAATAATAACATTGAATATTAATAATAGTAATACATAATAAAAAAAAAACTTTGTACAAAAGTGAATATTATTATCATCATCATCATCATCATCATCACTATTATTATTATTATTATATTACAGTTATAATAATAATATTAATAATAATAATAAATTATTATTATTATTATTATTATAGTTATTATTATTATTATTATTATTATTATTATTATTATTATATAGTTTTTTGTTTTTATTATTATCATTATTATTATTATTAGGGGGTCAAGCGCGTAGCGCTGAAACCCTATTGTATTTGTTAGGATTTTTATTATTATTATTATTCTGCCGAAGTCACTATTGCCCAGACCAAACCGTAAGGCCGAGAGAGCTGAAACTTGGCCAGATCGTAGTACCCCGGTACACTACATTCTCACCAAAGATCAGCCAAATCGGACCATAGGTGGCGCTACAGCGCCAAAAACCAACATTTTGGACATTTTTGGCCGCTATACGTTCACCGTTTGTCGTAGACTCAAAAACTTTACATTTTTTGAATCCTTGAGTTAGACCTAACAAAAGTGCACAGCTGCACTTTTTGCTCTACGACGCACCGTTTTCCCGCTACATCGCGTTTTGTCCGAAACCTACTTTTGCGAACTAGTCCTAGGTTTTTCACTCAATCTAAACCAAACCACCTCTCAAATGTTCTCTGGACACTGAATATCAATAATTATCAAAAAAAAGTTGACATTTTTATTCTCACTCGAAACAGTACACAACAATGTTCGATGCTAATTGAAGCTAAATGCTAATTGGAGCTATAACTTTTGAACAGAAAGAGATATCATCACCAAACTTAGTACACACATGTATAAGCTCAATTTGAGGTGACACTGCAAAACCCGCAGACTTTGGCCACATGGTGGCGCTATAAAGCTTAAAAACCATAAAATGACCCTAACCTTACAACCGTTAGTCCGATCAGCTTGAAATTTGGCATGCAGTGTCTTTGACCAGTTTGCCATGAAATATTATAAGGACATTGGCACATCTCAAAAAACATGGCCGCCATTGGCCAATTAAAACTGAGCAGCCATTTAACAAGGTTAACGATCAGCGATCGGAACGAAACTCGCTGGGTATGTTCGACTCACGGTCCTAGAGGGCTGTAAGAATTTTGAAAGAAATCGGCCACTAGGGGGCGATTTTACGCGTTTTTAAGGTGTAATGGGTTGTGTATCACACAATCTTTTGCGTAACCACACAAACTACATATCATATGATAGGCCTGCTCATACCAAACAGTTTGACACTCAAACCATTGCTGTCACTTACACCGTTCGTTAAATATTCATCAATATAGGAAAAACCTACTTTTGCGAACTAGTCCCTGGTTTTTCACTCAATCGCGACGAAACCAGTGTTGTTAGAATCTCTGGACTGTGTAGATCAATAATTATCAAAAAAGTGGAACTTTTCACTTTGGCTTGCTGTAACAGGCTAATTTACAAAAGGGGCGTGTCCACACGAACCTACATGCCTGTAAACCAATAAGGAAAGCCCAAAACAACACAGAAATTGGTGAGCACATGTGGCATATCACCGAGATGAAACTTGCAAAATTTTGTGAAGATCAAACCATAGGTGGCGCTATAATAGCAAAAATAGTCTTTAAATAATGCTAAACCGCTTGAAAATAAAGTAAATTTGCTTCATTTACACACTATTTCACAAAAAACACTTAATCTACATATCATATGATAGGCCTGCTCATACTGAACAGTTTGAGACTAAAACCACTGCTGTCACTCAAACTGTTCATTAAAAAACCATCAATATAAACAAAACCTACTTTTGCGAACTAGTCCCTGGTTTTTAACTCAATCGCAACGAAACCAGTGTTGTATGAACCTCTGGACTGAGTAGATCAATAATTATCAAAAAAAAGTTGAACTTTCCATTTTAGATAGCTGTAAGAGGCTCATTAACAAAAGGGGCGTGTCTACACGAACCTACATGCCTGTAAACCAATAAGGAAAACATCACAGAAATTGGTGAGCAGATGTGGCAAATCAATGTGAATAAACATGCAAAATTTTGTGGAGATTGGGCAATAGGTGGCGCTATAATAGTAGAAATGGTCCTAAAAACATGCTAAAATGGCTTACAAATGCAGTAAATGTGCTTCATTTACACACTTATCACTGAAATGATTTACAAGTCAATTTTTTTGCCCATCTTGGATGTTTAAAGGTCTCAAAAACACATATTTTCAGTATTCTATAATTTTAGCCACTATAACACAGACTTTTAACTGTCACCTACCATTTCTAACCACTAGATGTCACAACAAGACCACTTATTTATTGTTCAATACATTTGCATACCTTTGTTGTTTTACATTTTTTGAGTTTAAAGTCAGGGAAATTGCATTTAGGATCATTCTGAATCACATTTTGACCTGATGTAAACACTGTTATGCATTAAACATCTAATTTGGTCCCAGTTAACCTCTTCATAATAATTCTAATTGGCAAAACTGGTTCTATGATTAAACACCTTGTTTTAAAACATGTAAAGAAAATCACAACTGTGGCTTCTAGATGGCAGTAACAGACCACTTATTGTTTATTTTACTGCTCTGTAGCAAAGAATGTGATGTAATGTTATGTAATGCATTCTGAATCCCAAACTGACATGGCATGAACACAGTTAATCCATTTAAGATCAAATTTAGTCAAAGCTTTTCACACTTTTTACTCTGTAGATTTTTAATTATTTTAATAAAATACAAATTTTTCATTTTATATAGTTAGAACATGCTCAATTATAGAAGGGTTATGTTTATGCACACCTAAATGGCTGTAATCACATAAATAAATTACACCGTGGCCACTAGATGGCAGTAGGAGATCACTAATAGCTTATTCACTGCTCTTTTGTAATTTTTATTAAGAAGAGCTAAAATAGCCATAACTCATGAATGAATTAAAATATCTTCACCAAACTTGTTACACATATGCAAAAGGTCAGTCTAAGGTCATAGCATAAAACTCGTAGACATTGGCCACATGATGGCGCTATACATTGTAAAATCACTGTATCTGAGTAACCGTTTATTGATTAACTAGAAATTTGACATGTCGTGTCTCTGTCTAAGGTGCCATGACTCGATCTACACATTATATCATAGGGCTGCTTATGCTGGTCACTTTGACATAAAAGTGGTCACTCGAAATGTTCATTAAAAATTTGTCAATATGTAAAAACTGATGTTGCATTTCTGGAGTGTTTGATCAAACGTTTGTTAGCTCAATCTATAAACTCCAACACTCTTATCGTATATTTCATTGTCGAATAAACTACTTACAGGCGTCCTAACTGCTATATAACCGTATCCTGCTAAACTGCTTGACCCCCGTTAATTGCTGCTTGCAGCTATATTTATTATTGTTGTTGTTGTTGTTGTTGTTGTTATTATTATTATTATTATAATATAGTTATTATTGTATAATAGTCGGTTGTAGTTGTTCTTCTTACAATAATTATCATCATAATCATCATCATTATCAATATCATATAATAGTTGTTATTATTATTATCATTATATAGTTATCATTATATAATAGGCATTGTTGTTGTTTTTCTTATTATTTTAACATAGTTATTATTATTATTATTATTATTATTACATAATAATTATTGTGGTTGCTGTTGTTATTATTATTATCATCATCATCATCATCATATATGAACAGTCCATCATCTTTTCGTCTTTGAGTGAGAACAATTCCAATCCAGATCAGCCTCCATTTTTGAAGGGTTTTGCCTGTCAAATACACATGGAAAAGTTTATATTGGTGGTCAAATATCCTTTCCAACTTAAAAACATACCTTAATAAATCAGGGACTAAACCGAAGGGAATTGAATAAATGAATGAATGAATGAAAGTGTTAGTGTAAACAATTTATTTTCGGACTATTTCCAATTTCTGTTTAACGGAAAGAAGATTTTTTCAACAGATTTCTAAACATAATATAGTTTCAATCACCAATTTCTAATAACTGTTTTCTTTTATCTTTGCCATGGTGACAGTAAATAATATTTCACTCATTCATTCATTCATTCATTTTCTTTTCAGGTTAGTCCCTATCTGAGGTCGCCACAGCAGAATGAACCACCAACTTATCTAGCACATTTTTACGCAGCGGATGCCCTTCCAACCAACCCATCTCTGGGAAACATCCACTCATCACACTCATACACTACGGACAATTTAGCCTACCCAATTCACCTGTACTGCATGTCTTTGGACTGTGGGGGAAACCGGACCACCCGGAGGAAACCCACGCGAACGCAGAGAGAACATGCAAACTCCACACAGAAATGCCAACTGACTCAGCCGAGGCTCGAACCAGCGACCCAGTGACTTTCTTGCTTTGAGGCGACAGCACTACCTGCGCCACTGAGTCACATTTTACTCCACCCAGGCTTGTTCTGAAAACGTAGTGCTGCCAAATACGTCCCAGGAGGTCAAATTTTCTGCAGTTTTTCTTTTCACAAATCCACCAGAGGTCACTGTGTACGCTTTTTCAGATCTCAGATTTTTCTTCCAAGTGCCATTCGCGCCGGCTTTTCTTGCGTAAATCCATTAGAAGCCGCTGTCAGCTGACTGACTGAATGACTGACCAATCGACTGTCCAAACATTCTTTTTTCCTAAACCCAACCAATAGTGTTTTCAAAAGCTTAGATTGACCCACCACCTTGCCTAAACTTAACCAACAGTTTTAACCTGCAATCCAGAAAAAGAAAAGCCCTTGTCTGTTTTTTCTTATGTTTTAAGATTTTTACTACACTCTCACCCTATTATTCACTTGTTTATTTAAATTTTTGGCTTCAGTTTTTGTATTACACTCATTCTGGAACCGTTCTTTGGCAGAATCCAACTCTTTTGTCATGGTCAGCTCCTCTTAGCATCTCCAGTCTGCCAACTACATGATGAGCTAACTGGACAAACTTGTAACAGTGAGAAAGCCATCCACATGCAGGTTAGCAGTCAGCTGGTAGGCACAAAAAGGAACGGCATCATACAGCTCCATGGCATTTGTTAAAAAAAAAAAAAACTAAATGCAGCCATACATACTTCTGGCTACATAATTTGTGATCTCCAGAAACATATATAAGGGGACATTTTCAGAACGAGCATATGTTGATTTTACTATATATTTTTCAGGATACTAGTATTCAGCTTAAAGGGACATTTAAACGCTTAACAAGTTAGGATAATTAGGCAATTCATTGTATTACGATTGTTTGTTAATCTAAAAAAAAATATTGCTTAATTGGGCTAATAATATTTACCTTAAAATTATTTTGTAACTGCTTTTATTCTAACTGAAATAAACCAAAAAGTTGTTTTTTTCAGAATAAAAACATTATCAGAAATTTTGTGAAAAATTCCTTGCTCTGTTAAACATCATTTGGGAAATATTTGGAAAAAGAAGGCACATAAGGGCTAATAATTGTAAAAATAACTAAATAATTATATGGTCATATTGCACAGCCCTAATGTCATCTACAGGACATGCTGTCAGATGTACTGTATTGAGGGACACTTGAAACAGAGCCCGTTACACAACACACACACACACACATAAACTGTGCATGTACAGGGACGTCTGTCTGTGAATGTGTGTATTTCTCGGGATCAATGGTGGTGACCATCTGCACAGATTCCAGGGGGCTGTTGGTCAGATGGATTGATGCCCAGATGGATAAAGTGTCTATTCATTCACAGCTCTAGTAATGTGTGATGTGCTGAGAATGAGAGCGCTGATGCCTGGCCAACAAACAGCCCACAGGAAACTTCAAGGTGCCTGAGAGGAGGACACTGCGTGACCTTAAAGGGAGAGTTCACTGTGATTTGAGCAGAAAAGAAAAATTTTCTTGTAGCTCGCATTAAATATTTTGATGGTCAATAGTGAGAAATATCAGGCAAATAAAAAGTTAAGTCAATGAAAGGAAAGTGAGATCAAATAAAATAAAATAAAATATTGAGGATCCAAATGCAGCGTCTTTATTTACTAGAATCGTCAGACAGGCAAAGGTCAATCACAGGAGCAAACAGGTACATACAGGGCAATACAAAAGAGTAGTTGAGTCACAGCCGAAAGAGATCAGTCCAGGCGGCTAACAATAAACAAAGCAAGGAAACCAAGGAATATGCTTCATAATGCTGCAGGTAAACAAGACTAAGTAATGTGAATGTGAAAGTGAAGTGTATATATAGTCCCTGTAATGAGTGAAAACGAACTACAGCTGTGTCGTTGTGTGCGTGATTATTGTCAGCTGTTACAGAAGTTGATGGGTGCAAAGATGTCTGGGAGTTGTAGTTCGGCAGGAATACCATAACAATCATGACAAAAGTAACCAGAGAAGGAAAGATCTATTACTATTTCATACTCAACCACAAAACCCCTTGAATTCAGTAACTTTTTTAGGTATGCATTTATGCAGGTAGGTATAAATAAAACAATATTAAATGTAATCTAATGTAAAAAATAAAATACATTTAATTTAACAATTATTTACATTTAAAATAAAATAAAATAAAATAAAGGAGGTCACATTAACCAGAGAAGGAAAGATCTATTATTATGTCATACTCAACCATAAACTTACTAAATTAAATTTAATTAAATTAAATGTAAAAATAAAATAAAATATATTTTATTGAGTATTTATTTAAATTTAAAATAAAATAAAATAAAATAAAATAAAGGAGGTCAAATTAACCAGTGAAGGAAAAATCTGTTATTATCTCAACCACTAAACACCTTGAATTCAGACATTTATTTATTTATGAATCTATTACGGCTTTATGATATGAGAATAAAGAACATTGCAATATTTAGTTTTTCTGCAATATATATTGTGATATGAAGACATTTCACTGGATGATTTGAATGGCCCTATTTGGAAAGAATTCATTAATCTAGATTGACTAGGATTCTGTAGGCGAGTGAATCATGCATAAAATATAATGAATAAACTACAAGCATAAATAAATACAACAGAACAAAGATAAAATGAAATAAATCATGCTTCATGGATTTCTCGGGAGTATAACAAGAATCAGTATTTGCACAAGGTCTTCTATCAATACGATGGAGTCATTTATTAAATATTCAAAATCCAAAAATGACAAAGATTAAAAAAGAGATGAAGACTAAAAAAAAGTTCAAATTAACTAACATCTTTTCTGACCACCTAGAGGGAAAAACAAATACTTTCCAGATAAACTACCATATAAAAAGCAGCTTAAAGAGTCTTTGCACTAAAACCAATGCGATTATTCTTCCAGCACCACAGTTCAGACAGAATATAACATGACAGATGTAATATCACTAAGATTTCAAACAGCATTTGGATTTGACTCTTTGAAGTCGAGATGCCATCTGAGGTTTGTTGTTCATAGAAGAGATGTAAAAGACTAAACTCCAAATCATATTTTGCAAAGGCTCCTTTCGAAATGAACAAGACTGAGCTAAGCATTGCCAGCGGATAGGGTAAAAAAAAACATTCTATATATGATTTATTTATTATATTAATGACTGCAAATGTTTGTATTACAAGTTAATTCTCAAATTGTATGCAAATGAGGCTTTATTTTATTAAATACAAAATTAATTTGCATACATTCATAGCATAACAATCTGAACATTGGATTACTGTAAATAAGGTTTGAAATTCTTGTTTCTTTTTCTTGAGGATTTTTTTAATCAATCTAATCACTTAAATTTTTTTGTATAAAATGTGTTTATTTTTAGGCAGCATATGTATGCACAAATCTCTCGATGACAACCTACAGTATAAGGTTTATGTACGTGCTGCCAAAGTGGAAATTTTCGGCTCAGTGCAGAAACAAATCATTTTACGAAAACAGCCTTTAAAAATATTGTTTTGTAATAGAAATATACGGACAAAAAGTTATAAATTACTATAAAAAAAGCAAATGTCTATTTAAGTAATGTTCACTTTACATTAGACAGAAAAATCACTTCATGTACAGCCAATAAGCCCCAAATCTCAAATCTGAGTGGCACAGGTAGATGGAAAAAAAACTGTATTTTTGTAGAAATGGTTAATTGACTGATTGATTTTTATTCATTTATTTTCTTATTGGCTTAGTCCCTTTAGTAATCTGGGGTCGCCACAGTGGAATGAACCGCCAACTTATCCAGCATATGTTTTATGCAGCGGATGCCCTTCCAACTGCAAATCATTACTGGGAAACACCCTTACACTCTTATTCACACTTTTACACTACAGACAATTTAGCTTACCCAATTCACCAATAGATCTTATGAGAACATGCAAACTCTACACAGAAATGCCAACTGACCCAGCCGAGGCTCGAACCAGCAACCTTCCTGCTGTGAGGCGATCATGCTACCCACTGCACTACTGTGACCCACTTTATTGATTTTATTTGACAAGTTTATCAAAAATATACAAACAAGTCCAATTAGACTAATTCATCCATAATTTAAAAATACACAAAAAAGCCACAGGCTTATTTCCATTGTGGTCCTCAATATTCTATCTAATATTATATCGACCAATTTATAAACTGAGTGCAAACATAATCTCAGCAACTTACCTCAACAAACTCCTCAACTTCACCTGTAAAACAACCAGGATTTGTCCGCACTCGACCGCTCCTGCTGTATGTTCTGATTTTGTTCACCCGCCACCCAACCTGCCCCGTTTTCTACCCGACCTGACTATTCCCACTAAATTTAGATCTGGTTTCCAAAATCTCACTTTTAAATTGGGCACTACCAAAAGAGAGAGAACAGATTAAAGTCTAGGTTGTGCAAGGATTGTAGCCTAAATGTCAGTTTTGTTTGCCTCTGTAGTATAGTTCGTTGTTGTGTGGAAAGAAGAAGACAGGGTCGGCGATATCAGGTAAGCATAAGCAATATACTTTATTTTGTTTTTGCACACCACTTGCAAACTGTGTCTGTGTGTGTGTGTGTGTGCTCTCTCCTCTCCCGACTGCTCCTCCCGTTCTCCTTAAGAAGGGAGTCTCTCCGGCCCAATCACTAGAAAGACAGGTGTTATTTATCATTTCTGATTGACCCGCTGATTAGCCGCCGGGCTCCTAGCATGCTCTCCCCCCTTATTGGGTGTTCGATCACGCTTACCTCTCCACAGCTTCCCCAAAAAGCTGGATGCTACAGAGTCTAGACAAGTGACAAACACAACACCTGGAGGAAACACAAACAATGCACCAGGAGGAAACCCATGCAAACACAGGGAGAACATGCAAACTCCACACAGAAATACCAACTGACCCAGCTGAGGCTCGAACCAGCGACCTTCTTGCTGTGAGGCAACATCGCTAGCCACTGCGCCACCGCGCCACGCTAATTTCTACCTGTTTCATCCTTATATCTGCAATAGCCTAGTGGTTAATGCGGTGACAAATGGTACAGTAGCACTTCAGGGCTTTCCGAGTTCAAATCCCAACTTGAGGACATTTCACATCCCTATCCTCTCTCTCTTTCTCACTTCGCTTCCTGTCTGAAATATGTCCTATCCACCTAATAATGGCAAAAAGGCAAATACCTAATGCCAGGCTTAAATTCCTTAAGTTGACCCTTAAAAAATGTTAGTCAGTCAATGTCAGTCAGATGACAAGCTCAACTACATAACAGATAGATGTTATCTGTCTAAGTCCCCATCTCCAGAAGTGATAACCCATTGTTGCCAATTCCCCTATAGCGCATGTCTTTGGGCTTGTGGGGGAAACCAGAGCACCTGCAGGAAACCAATGCGAACACGGGGAGAACATGCAAACTCCACACAGAAAACTAGCTCAGTAAACTCCTGCTTATTATTAATAGTCAACAGCCAGTATCTTAATAACAGGCAGATAATAAGCCACTAGTTAAAACTGCTCCCTATACTATAGTGTAACCATGTTTTCTTTGCATCAGACTAAGAAGCACTGTAAAGCCAAAAAGCCCAAAATCTCAAACTTGAGAGGTTACATGAAAAAAAACAGTGTTTTGCCTGCAGTTTCTCACCTTAAAAAAAACGGAACAAAAAGAAATAAGCCAAAAGAAGCCGAAATACAGTCTGCCTGGATCATAAATGTACACAACAACACTTCTACAGGCCCACATAGTTCAACAAGGGTGATGACTCACCAGCATAAAAGAGCTTCAAAGCCACATAAATAAAGCCAAGCAAACATCAAATATAGCATATAGCCGGTGTGGGCATGTGTGTTTTCTGAGCACTCGGCGTGCAGGTAGCATCCAAATGATGTTGCTTTCTGCATTAGCCTTTGTCCATTGAGGCACTGAGGAATTCAGGCGGCCCTTTTTGCTTTGGCAGACGGAAAAGATAATGCACCGTCACTTCGGCCCCCGGAGTCACCCAGCATAAGAGAGGAGAATAAGGGAAGCATGATATATTTATTAGAACTATCCGGAGTGTCTGCATTCAAAGGCTGCGTGAATCCTGTGACTCAGAGTTTGCAAACTTTTTTAAAAAGAGCCTCAGAAAAAAAAGAGACACAGAAATATGGAACTTTAAGACGTGAGGCAATATAGCAGTAAAGTTTGCGTCTCGCTGTGCTTAGACATTAAGAATGTGCCCCGCGTTTGAAATGTGACATATAGGAGCTGTTTCACATCACGCACAAAGACAAAAAAGGATTTGGGGCGTTTCTGCAACTGCTGAATTAGAAACACGTGTTTTTATTCTGTCATACTTGCTGAACAAATTTGTTTACAAACAATAATACGAACGTTTTCAACATACTGTCAGATCAAGGGTTTCTTTGGTGGAAAAGACTGAGTGAACTGACATTTTTACTGCACATTGTGAATACACACCCCTGTATACATTTTTGGAGAGTATGAATTATGTAGCCAGAGGAACATTTGGCTGCATTTTGTCTTTAAAACAAACGCTACGGGTAATATAGGTCAAATGAAGGTCAAATTAAGGGCTTAGTGGCGCAGTATGTACTGCTGTCGCCTCACAGCAAGAAGGTCACTGGTTCAAGCCTCGGCTGGGTCAGTTGACGTTTTGTGTGGAGTTTGCATGCTCTCCCTGCGTTTGTGTGGGTTTCCTCCGGGTGCTCCGGTTTACCCCACAGTCCAAAGACATGCAGTACAGGTGAATTGGGTAGGCTAAATTGTCTGTAGTGTATGAGTGTAAATAAGTGTGTATGGATGTTTCCCAGAGATGGGTTGCAGCTGGAAGGGCATCCGCTGCGTAAAACAAGTGCTGGATAAGTTGGGGGTTCATTTCACTGTGGCAACCCCGGATTAATAAAGGGACTAAGTCAAAAAGAAAAAGAAAATGAATGAATGAATGAATAAAATGGTTCCGGGTCCAAGTTCACTGTCATGTGGCGTCCTTTCATAAATTATTCCCAAAGCCGAGTGGACAAAATGCTGCTGGTGCTGACAGGTTTGCTTGCATTGTACTGATGTTGTCTTCGTTTTCTTTGTCTTTGTTTATATATATACACAATGTTTAAGCAATGTTTATATTTTTGCTGTGTTGTTATGTTGATAAATGTATGTTTTTTGACTAGTTAAATAAATAAATAAGGGAGAAAACAAAAAAAAAAGCCATTGACTTCCATGGTATTTTTTGTTCCTGCAATAGATGTCAATGGGCATTTTTTTCCAACATTCATCAGAAGATCTTGCATTGTATTCAACAAGAGAAAGAAATCCATAAAAGTACCACTTGAGTGAAAGTAAATATTGAGGGGATTTTCATTTTTGAGTGAACTTTCCCTTTAATACATCAATAGAAGTTGAAAATGTTCATAAACTACTAACACTAAAGCAGTGTTGTAAAACAGCCTTTAGGTCAGTCTAAAAAATAAATAAAAATCCTGTTACAAACCCATAGGATGAAATCCCTCGTGAATATTACATGTTTTATCTGTGTAAATAAAACGAACGGCTTCATTTCAATGATCGGAGACATTGTGCCTCACTTCTGATGTGCCGTTTTTCCAGCAAGAGGCAAAACTGGGGCAACATGAATTTTAAATGCTTCCTGTGAAGTACAAAAGCCGTGCGCTCAAAACACGGAGAGTGAAATCTCCCCCTCAAGCCATCTCCAGCTCAAAAAAATAAATAAATAAATAAAATAAGACCCGCTTTTTTGGTAATAAACGGATTCCAGTGCCTGCTACTGATAGGAGACAATTTGGCCCTTCCGGAAACAGAGCGACTGAGCAGAAACAGAGGGCTGATGCAAAGCAATGATCCCTGATTGTTCTAAAAATGTCAGCTTTTCATCATGAGTAAAAGCGTGCATCTTTTTGGAGGCCACGGGGCGAGAGATAGCAGCTCATGAACGGGGTCGTCCCAGCGGTCTGAGGCTTTACATGAGCCGCTCTGTGCCTGCTGTTCTGCATCATCAGAAAAAACACGCCGCATTAACTTCACTTTAAGCTTCGGTCCCACACCATCAACATCTCCTCAGTGCTGGACTTTAGGTTAATGGCAACCCGAGATTTATGAAGGACATTTCAACACTTAAAGACAAAGAATATAGAATGATAGACGGAGCACATGATCTACTGGATGAGATACAACATTTAGCAACTCTGCAACAGATTTGAGATATGACAATATGATACACACAGTTGGGAAAATAAATATGCCATGCTTTTTCCTGGGAATAATATTTCTAAAGGAGCTGTTGGCATGGAATTGAACCAGATTTTGGTAAAACCCAAACAATACAAATATAAAAAAAAAAAATCTGAAAAATTGCTAATGTACTGTTGATGTTGGACTGAAACAGTTAATAATCATTCACAATGACGCAGGGCAGAGGGTTGCTAAATAACTACTGAGAGATATCAGCTGCTGTCTGGACTTTCACTGCATTTCTACACCTCCATTTCTTCATGTGTTCACTACTTTTACCCTGTGTCATTTAATTTTATTACACATAACTTCTTCTGTAATCGAATTAGTTTTCTATGCATATATGAATCTGTTTGGTTGTTACCAACATCCGTCAACAGCACCTTTAGAATTTTTTTTTTCCTGAGAAAAATGGTGACGTGTTTAATATTTATTTTCCCCACTGTATATCCACACAGTGCTCAACATGAATGAATAATCCACACAGATCTCTCTTTTAAATTAATATGGCTATAGGTCACTATAAAATTAACATAGTTGTGTATATACACATAATAGTTAGTACTAAAGCCAAAAGTAGAGCTATTTGACAGAATAACTTAAGATCAAGGTGCCAAAAAATAGTACACCCAAATTGATGTTTTAGGAAAAAACGCATTAAATAACATTTTATTAAAGAGGAAAAGTCAAGAGAAATAATATATATATATATATATATATATATATATATATATATATATATATATATATATATATATATATATATATATATATATATATGTGTGTGTGTGTATTTGTGATTTGTTTTTTTTTTTTGCAATTCCCAATTTGACTTTAAATGTTACATCTTTCTATTCCTGATTATGTTCAATGTCGATGAACAAACCTTTGTATTAGTTATTAAATTATTATTTAATTCATTATTTAATTAAAATATGATTTAATTAATTTAAATAAAACTGTTTAATAAAACAAAAGTTTTGTTTAAATGCAACCAAAAATGTATTGTCCAACTGAGAAATGGATAAAAATATTCATTTTCAAAAGGGGGTGTACTCTTTATGCTGTGAACTATATATATATATATATATATATATATATATATATATATATATATATATATATATATATATATATATATATATATATATATATATATATATATATATATATATGTATCATATATATATATATATATATGTATCATATATATATATATATATATATAAATATATCATTATTACAGCCTTCCAAAATTCATTACACTGCACATATAAAAAAAAGAAACACACACACACACACACACCTAACGCCCCTAAAAATGTTCTTTAAAAATAAACCCCAACCAGTCCGGATTTCAGGGGTGCAACAGCCGAGGCTTGAATCTGGCTAATTCGCGATAAGCTTCATGTATGTGCTGAGATCAAAAAAGAGCATTTGGGGATTAGCTGTGTCATTTCCTCTTTTCTAAAGGCAAATATGTATTTGCTGAAGCAACAGTTCTGCGTGGACCATTCCAGAAATCTCCACACAAAGCCAGAGGACTGTGACTAATGCTTTGGACACAGTTACACTTTGTGCCTGACGTTAACAGGACTCACTAGATATGCATGAAAACCACAACTTTCACATTAACCGTCGAATTTCGCCATGAAATCAGCAGATTTAATTTAGCCGAACAGCTGTTTCACTTCCAAACCCCTGGATGGCCATTATTTCCTTCACTGCTTCTGTAGTCTTGTGTATCGACTGGCCGTAAGGTCACATTTGCATTGTTCATGACTGGAATTGTTTGGAGTACAGCGTTTGGAGAGGAGTTGAAAAGGTGAGCTCATTACTAAGTGTCTTCCCAAAAGTTTGGTTTTAAATTAACTTATTAATAATGTTCACGGAAGACAACGCATGAGTAGTTCGGGAAAAAGTTGATGCTTTAACTCTTGGGATAGAGCTAATAGTTAATAGGATCACAACATTTCCAATTATCTCTGTCAGGAGAATCAGAAATTAATCATTAGTCAGTGGTGAGTCTAAAGATATGGGGTATGAACTAGGATGAACTAAATTGGCCGTAGTGTATGAGTGTGTTTGTAAATTAGAGATTGTAAGGGTGTTTCCTAGTGCTGGGTTATGGCTCGATGGGCATTCGCTGTGTAAAGCATATGGCAGAGTAGTTGGCGATTCATTCTGCTGTGGCGACCCCTGACTAAGCTGAAGGAAAATAAAGGATTTTTTTAATCATTGAAACCATGTTTTTTTTTTTTTTTTTTTTTTTTGCAATTGTTATACATAAAAAACATTAAAAAAAAAAAAAAAAACATTTAAAAACTAAAAATAGTTTTTGCTTTTGAAAATAAACTCTTCACATATTTTTATACATTATATGTTGGGCAGAGACTAACCATGATTAAACATAAATAAAAGTGTGTGTTTAACATACCATATATTTGTGTATTATTTAATTTGTATATGTAATAAATATTCTTTCATTCATTCATTTTCCTTCCGCTTAATCTCTTTATTTTATCAGGGGTAGCCACAGCGGAATGAACTGCCAACATTATCCAGTTTATGTTTTTACACAGCCGATCCCCTTCCAGCTGCAACCCAGCACTGGGAAACACCCATACACACTCATTCACACACTCATTCACACACACACACACACACACACACACACACACACACACACAAACACACAAACACACAAACACACAAACACACACTATGGATAAATGAGCTTATTCAATTCACCTAATGCACATGTCATTCGACTGGGGGCACCCGGAGGAAACCCTTACAAACACAGGGAGAACATGCAAACTCCACACAGAAATCCCAACAGGACAAGCCGGGGCTCAAATCAGCAACCTTCTTGCTGTGAGGCGACAGTGCCAACCACTGAACCACCCCGTCGCCCTAGTAATAAACACTCATGCGTAAAAATAAAACTATCCAAAAAAAAAAAAAAATACAGACATTCAAATGTAGAAAGCTGCAACCCATCACTGGAAAAAGTACAAACACATTTTATGTAAATACAAACATTGATTTTGGACGCCATTAATCTTGTTCAGTTTCTGCTCACCAAGGCTATTTATTTCATCAAAAGTACAGTATAAACAAATAAAGTATTAAAATTGTATATAACCATTTTAATTGTAATGAATTTTCAAAAGTAATTTATTGCTAATGGTAAAGCTGAATTTTCAGCATCATTATTCCAGTCAAATGTATCTTGATTTGATGCTCAGGAAAACATTTCTTATGAATTTCCTTATCATTCATTTATTCATTTTCCTTCAGCTTAGTCTCTTTATTAATCAGGGGAATGAACAGCAGAATGAACCGCCAACATAATCCAGCATACTTTTTACACAGCGGATGCCCTTCCAGTTGCAACCCAGTACCGAGAAAACATGCATACACACTCATTCACACACATGCACTACAACCAATCCAGTTTATTCAATTCATCTTTATAGCGCATGTCTTTGAACTGTTATGGCAACTGGAGTGAAACTGAAGGAAACCCATGCCAACATGGGGAGAACATGCAAACTCCACACAGAAATGACAACTGACCCAGTCAGGAACTTGAACCACTGAGCCACCGTGTCGCCCTTTCCTTATCATAAATGATGATATTTCTGTGAATAACCTGATCTGCACATCTTTTTTAACGGTCTCTTTAAAACAGCATTTTTAATAAAAAAAAAATGTGACAATACAAATGTATATACGATCATTATTATCATCCAACACACAGGGATACAATGAAAACAATATTTTAAGTATATTTTAGCAAATGTCCTGATATTTACCAATTGTCTATGAGCACAAATGGTAGTTCATGAAATTCGCCCAGAAAACGCAGGCAATAGCACTATTTTGAAGAATCAGGCTGGATAAAACACGAAAAACGATGTCTATAAATCCCTTCAAAAAGTATATTTGTACTTTCATCATGGAGTTGAAAATCTCTGGACCAGAACTCAGGTTGTCAGAGACTGACAAAGACAGATGAAGGCAATAAACTAGCAGTTGCAACAAGCACAACAGGTATATTTACCTCAGAGAAATAGTCCATGGATTGTTTTTGTTTCACATTTTTATTTATCCTGATTTCCAACAGCTTCTGTACTTTTGGTAGGCGAACTGGCGAGAACCGCTATGCCAATGAACAATAAATTCATGTATTGTTATTTTTAGTAAAATAAAATTCTTCATTAACAAACTCTAACGTTTTAACCCAAATTAGAGTTTGCACATTCAAATTCTCTCAGATATAAGAAATGAATCAAGCATAATATCCAGTCATTAAAGCATATGTCAAGAATTCACACTTAGATATGCTTGGTGTTAATAGCAGATTTGGTATGCTGTCCTAGGAGAGAACCCTGAGCTCCCACCTGGTCAATAAGCGTGCAAGGGGGGTCCGAGATCAGGTAGGTCAATAGTTCCCCCTGTAAAAGGGAGTAAAAGGAGGAGATGGGGTGGAAGGGGGGATTCTTCCAAAACGAAGATAAGGCAGTAGGGTGAAATCTGTCTATTTATTGTAAGCTTGGATCAGTCTGATTGGATTATTACTGATTATGGATGAGAAGCCAGCCATTATCAATCATATCACATGCTCCTCTCGAAAATTAGTTGATTTAGCTCTATTATGAACTGAAAGTAAATGACTAATCAATTAGGCATCTAAAATAATACAAAACAAACAACAACAATAATGTGCTTTACCCTTTTTTTCTCTTTCGTACAGCAAATTTTAACAAAATGTATGTAAAATTTAATTTTTGCAAGCTAATGTGACTTCCCAGTGGTGTGTTGCAGCTGGTAGGGCATCCTCTGCATAAAAACATTTGCTGCATACGTTGGCGGTTCAATCTGCTGTGGCGACCCCAGATTGATAAAGGGACTAAGCTGAGAAGAAAATTATTGAATGAATACTACTGTAAAAAAAAAGCTAACACAAACTGATAGATTAATAATTATAACTGCATAAATCTGGCACAAAATTTACATATTTGGTGGTATTACATATTACAGAATTGCTAACCTGAACAGTTTATCTGAAAACTGTCAGCTACTGATCAGGCAGACAGAAAATCCCACCACAGACTTACATGATTGGTTAAATCAGTTTTGATCAAATAGATCAGAATAAACAAACTTTTTTAATCTATGGACTGTATGTACAGCGGAGAAAATAAGTATTAAACACGTCACCATTTTTCACAGAAAACATATCTCTAAAGGTGCAGTTGACTTGAAATTTTCACTGGATCTGGTAACAACCAAAGAAATACATATATGCACAGAAAAGAAAATCTAATTAGTTTACAAATGAAGTTATGTGTACTAAAATGAAATGACACAGGGAAGAAGTATTAAACACATGAAGAAATTAAGGTGTAGAAAGGCAGTGAAAGCCCAGACAGCAGCTGAAATCTCTTAGTAGTTCTTCAACAAAACTCTGCCCTTCGTCTTTGTAAATGAATATTAGCTGCTTCAGTCCAACATCTACATAAGCAGGATGATGAATATGAAACCAGGGTGGACATTTTAGCAAGGAATTGATCCAAAACACAGCCAAGGAAACTCTTAAATGGTTTTAGATGAAGAAAATCGAGCTGTGGAATGGCCCAGCCAATCACCTGAGCTGAATCCAATATAAACTATTAAAAAAGGCTCATTTCATAGACCTACAGAACCATCGAGATTTTTTCCCCAGAAAAAACAAGACTTTTTCAATACTTGCTTACGATGCATGTGTGTATTTCTGTATGTGCGAGTGCGTGTGTGTCAGTGAAATCAAAACTATGCCTTTTCAACCAGCACTGAGGAAACTATTTACAATAAGCAACTAAAAACAGGAAACAACGATTAACTCATTAGTTATGCCATTAAACTGAATAAGCAAATACACTTTCTCATTCATGCGCTATCACATAAACAGCTCTTTAAATCTTATGAAAGCCTGATGACTGTTTTGACGAAGGTTTTCATGCCTACCCCAGGTATTTAGCAACCAGGGAAGCTGCTAATCCAAGCTAGCACACAGCGCAGTGGGGCGACAGGAACAAACCCAAAACCTCATTACCAGCATTCTAGCAGTAAGCATGTCTGACCTGGAAAAAATTAGCTGCTCTAGCCAGTTCCACACAGCCCGCTTATGAATTCGCTTTTTTAAAAACCTATATTTCATCTGGAGCAGCGAGGAGAGTTGGTGCAAATGCAGGTCAACGCTTTATCAGAATTTGGTGGCTCTCAGAGCTGCGAGTAACGATATCAAGGACCAACAGAACTTTATATTAGATAGCCAAGGAGAAGAAAATTTGTCTCAAGTGAGGCCTAAAGTCAGGATGGCATAATTAAGTCTGAAAGGGCACTTCTAAGCCGTTGCTAAGGTGGTGTAGGTTGCTAGGGCACTTCTTGGTGGATTAAATGAAAGAGCAAGACTCTTCTGATCCCTGAAAATGGCTTTTGTGGAATTTTCCCCATCTTATATATCATAACTTCAATCATCAGTGTTTTCTGATTCGACAGAAATCATTATAGTTTGCTGATTTGTTGTTCTATTATGAAAGATTATTAATACTTAATCATTAATAATTCATCTTAAAATGATCTATGTTTACATTTGGTTTCTGCTTTACGTTTTAGGATTATTTTATGAAAAGAAATTTAAGGTAACAGGATTTATTAAATTTTTTACATTATTAACTTTTTTGCCATCAAACAATTTAATGTGTCCTTAGATGAAAAAAGTATACAATCCTAACAGTGTTAGGGGTAACGAGTTATAGCAATTAGGGTTGGGCCGATAGACGATGCCATCGTCGATGGCAGATAGACAACATAATGCTGAGCCGACACCGCTGATCTTCCGCCCCACCCCCATCGCAAACTCGCTCACGAAAAACACGAAGCCAAATTGGTCGACATAGCCCAACTCTAATAGTATTGCATGATACAAAATAATATTACTTTTCCAAAGTAATAAGTCATATAATGCAATACTTTTCAAAGTAAGTCATGTTATTTGAGTTATGTTTTACCCTCCTTAAATGGCTTTAACAAAATACATTGGAGAATAAAAATGACCTTAGGTTGAATCACACACTCAATGAGAAAGAGCGTGCTGTGAGGGAACAGGCAGTCGGTATGCACTCATCATCATCATCATCAGGGGCCTCATGTATCAACGCTGCGTACGCACAAATACTTTGCGTACGCCGGATTTCCCAGTCACGTTTGGATTTACTAACGATGAAATGAACGTAAGAATGTGCGTTGGTCCATGCCAACTTCACGTTCATTTCTTTTGTGTGTTTGTTTTAATTCCATTGGTGACTCCTTGAGGCAGTTGTGTAAAATTGCACACTACATTTTTGAGCCATGTAATGGCAGCTGTATGGGACAGGTTCATCCGCATGTCTAGCAGGTATATAAGGTTTCCATACCATGCAGTTGACCAGCCAAACATTTAAGTGCAATTTGAAGCGGTCGCCGGTTTTTTCCAATGTAATCGGAGCAACCTACTGCACACACATTGCTATAAAGGAACCATCTGAAGACGAATTTGTATATGTGAATCAGAAACATTTCCATTCAATAAATGTGCAAATAATATATGATGCACAAACTTATTAATGATTTCTACTTACTTGTCTTCCTCGTGATGAAGAGTAGCCAAAATCTGATATGTAGCAGGGGAAAAAAGAAGAGTGATTCAGCGTACGCAGTGTTTCATACATCTGAATTTTTTACTATGATTTACTATTTACTAAAGTTTTAGTATGATTTCAATGCAAGTCTTCGTACATGAGGCCCCAGGTCTCTCTTTTTTTAGAGCAGATAAGTCAGTGTACTGTGCTACTAACTGCATCTTCCAACTGACTAAATGTTCTACTAACTGATATGGGTTTATTTTCAAATCAGAGGGAGTATCCAACACAATCTCACGGCAATTTGTAACTTTTTTGACTTAGTGGCTAATTCGTATGAATTCGACGATCTAATTTGTACAATTTAGTCTGATTTGCTTATCCCCCAATGTGGGTTAGGTTTAGGGTTGGGGTTAGGTGCCACACCTCCTTTTTAAAATTATACAATTTCGTACGACTGAACTCATACGAATTCATACAAATTAGCCACTAAACTGGCAAAACGTAGTATCCGGTATGTTAGCACTGTTTGAAGATGCAAACCATTTCACGACAAGTTCAATTTAAAGCACTGGTTCGACTAGTTCACTTAGAACAGTGGTTTTCAAGCTGTGGTACGTGTACCCCTAGTGGTACACAGGCTTCCTTCTAGTGGTACACAGAGGAATCCAATGTGTCATATGTACATGCAACATATATTTCAAAATTTATCAAAAATGATTCATATATGAACAATAAGGCATATAGCCTATATTTATGGGGTCCAAGCAACATTTCTAGGTTTTGATGAATAGGATACTATAGGTTAACACTTTACATTTAAGGACAGGAGTTTGTTTTTTACTTTTTAGGAACAGTAGCCCACCCCTTTTAATTAACTTTTAAACGCACATTTTAATTGAAACATTGATATTTTATTTAGTTTTTTTTACATATAAGCACAGTACAGTGTTAATGTTCAAACAATTTATAATGTCTAAAGTGGCTGAAAATATTAATTTTCTTAATAATAGTAGTTAATCTGCCAAGTTTTTTTAACTGTGCAGAGTTGTAGCTGCTTTACTGGGCCGACTACGCTACTGTATTTCAATACTGGTCACTATGGTGGTACTTGGAAGGACAATTTTTTTCTGAGGTGGTACTTGATGAAAAACTTTGAGAACCACTGACTTAGAAGATCTGGTTAAAACAAACGATTCATACGGGAATCATCTGTCATCACTACAGTAAGAAACAAATAACGGCAGACCAGAAACTTACATTTTTGCAGAGCATTCTTTGTTATTTTGAACTCATAGAAGAAAAGAAGTGTTGTTAAATGCAAGTTATGTGTAAGCAAATCTCTTAACAACTGCAAGAAACACGACATCGAAAAAACAAAAACAAAACTGGATGCAAGCACTACACACTTACCCCACATTCAGCTATGATTGACATCAGTTCATGTTCTCCAGGTAAAACAATTAATTCGACTAAACACAAAAAAGGTTAATGCATTTATTATTGAGGAGATGCAGCCACAGTCTAACATTACTGTAAAAGTGACTACGTTTTGTAATATAGTAAGATTTTTTTTCTCTGTTAAGGCCACATAAAGCAATTTATTCAACGAATAAAGCTAAAAGATTTAATTTGATTTGCGGATGTTTTTTTCTCGTTTCACTGTTCATTTTGTTATTAAACATTTCAAAGGTTAATTAATTAATTAATTTCTTAATAAATTATTTAATGTTACCTTGCAATATTTATCTCAGTGGACAGTAAATTTACTTAACGAATAGCGCAAAACATTCCAAATTAACAAACACATTACTGTACATGCTGTCATAAATTTGTATATACAGCATCTATAGCTCAGGCCTCAGAAAGTTCTCAAAATATAAATGTATCCTACATTTTTTAAGAGATGATGAAGGTGTAGGTATTATAGGTGGTTGTTAAATGCAGAGCTTTTGTATAAAAAAGTTAAAAAACACCTGGGAGTTCTGAGATAGATCAAACCTTAGCCAGGAAAGGAAAGGTAACGCAAAAGTAACTCAAAAGTAACTCAAAAGTAATATAACGCATTACTTTCCATAAAAAGTAACTAAGTAATGGAATCGGATATTTTTATTTTTTTTTTCTTGGGGGGGGGGGGGGTTAACTCAATATTGTAATGTATTGCTTTCAAAAGTAACTTTATCCAACACTGAATCCTAATAGCTCTGTTTCTACAGCAGTAAATAACTCATCAGAATATTTTCTGAAGGATCAGTCATTTTCAATTGAAAGGACAACAACAACTACACACCAAGCAATTTTTTGTTTGTTTTAAACAAGTCTAATAGAAGTCTAAACATGGACGTTTGGCTAAAGCAAGGCTACATTTGAGATGTCATTGAAAAAAAAATGTACAAAACGTATCAATTAGACAGACCATAGTCTATTTTGAACAATTGTTAGAAGTAGGATTTCCGTGAGCTGCCCAAATTTAGCCTTGCTTTAGCTAATTTGGCTATTATATTTAATTAATATTATATTTATTTCTATAGCACTTTTACAATGTAGATTGTGTCAAAGCAGCTTATCATAGAAGATCTAATAAATTGAAACCGTGTCAGTCTAGTCAAAGTTCAATTTAGTTCAGTTCATTGTGGTTTAATTTTCACTGCTGAAAGTCAAAACACTAAAAGAGCAAATCCTAGTATATCCATTAGACTTGTTTTAAACACATAATTACTTTGTGGGAAGCTCTTGTTGTTTAACCTTTAAGAAAAAAAACTGACACCCTTGTTAACAGGTGCATGTGAGAGAGGTGTAAAATATAGCCATTGCTGTTTTAAATAACTACAAAAGACATGTGTTTCACATGCATACACTCTCACATTCACATACAAATTAATAAACTACGGCCAATTTGGTTTATTCAATTCACTTGTAATGCATGTTTTTGGACTGTGGGGGAAACCGAAGCACCCGGAGGAAACCCATGCGAACATGGGGATAACATGCAAACTCCACACAGAAATGTCAACTGGCCCAGCCGGAAGACCTTCTTTCTGTGAGGCGACAGGGCTAACCATGAAGTCACCGTGCTGCCCATAATGGTTTAATCTCTTAAATTAAGTTTTAAGCCATAATAGTAGATCCTTTAAGTGGGATATTACCAAAAATAATCAATAAACTGCAGATCATCCACAAAGTCAGAATTTAATTTGTGACATTTTTTTTTTTTTTGTATCTTGCTAAGTCCTCCTGTCTAAAGTAAATCCACATGAATGTAAAGCAGCTGTGACAATTTTGCTTTCACATTAACCTAATTTAACAATTTTTAAGCAATAAAAGCTACCTACAGGGTGAAACATTCCCGCTTTATCTGTATAACAGCTTTCATTTCAGACTTGGCGGCAGAGGGAGATTAACGGCAGAGTCGTTCTTAATTAGCCCAGATAAGGCACATTGTCAAGACTCAGTCTTGTAGCACACGATTGAGAACACGGGAGATCTCTCTCTCTCGCATGTTCGCTTCGGCGGAAATGATGGATATTTGTTGTCAATTAGGCCTCTGAAAAGCTTTGTGTGAAATCAGACTGCTGGAATTGGAGGCAGTAACATTAACCTTCAAGCTCATTATTGCTCGTAACGAAGAAAACAAAAAGATGTCTTATTGCTGAAGATCAAAGCTTATTTCGAACAAATAGTTTGCCCCCCAGACCCCCAAAAAGTTAGTTACTCACCCCTGTTTAAAATCTATATGCTTCTATTAAACAGAATTTTAAAAATTATTTTAAAAACTCCGTTTATATTGTTCATGGGCTGATAAAAAACAGGGTCAACACCAATAAAAGTAGATATACAGTGAATATTTTTATCCATTCTCAGTGAATATGTTAAATATATATTGGTGCATTTTAACAAAACAGATTTATTAAACATATATATTTATTAAAATAATACTTTAGTCACAAAAAATATTTAGAAATGGAACGATTATACATTTAAAAGCATGTACAAAATATTACTATTAATTAATATTAAAATATTACAAAACTACATTTCAACAAAATTGTATATATTTTTTGTCCTCTTGATTTTTGCTATTTTTGAAAATGTTATTTAATATTTTCCCCAAACATATATATTTGGTTTACTAATTTCTGAACCATTATTACAAGTTATTTTGTTAGATTAGCTCCAGAATTGACTTCTGAGTAAACCAGGGGTGCCCAAACCTTTTCTTTTGAAGGACCAAAAACCAAACTTGATTGATGGTAGTGGGCTAAATGTAAATATAAAGCCATGGGTAATTTCCTAATTTATTTAATAACATTTAAAAATGACTGGAATGCATTGCTTTACATTAAGTAATACAGTGTGTTTTTTTTACATTTTATAATAAACTTATTACAGTAAAAACAAAACAATCTTATTTATAACAGAGTTAGACTAGCTTTTAGTGTGTTTTTTTCGCCGGTGTCTTCTGTGTAGTCCTTTATCTGTATTTAGATTTTTTTTTAAATTTGGAAGGTTTAGAAACCCCGGACAGATGCATTTTTAAGTCCCAAAAAGGCGCATCTATTTGTGTTTCTGCAGAGCACATGAGATTGTCTGTGGAAGTCTACGGGACTTGTGCACACACAACGAGATGCAGGAAACCTAAATGGGGAGAGGAGATTTTCCACTAGTTAATTGATTGTGGATGTTTGACTATTGGGGAGATACAAAAAAAAGTGTAAAAAGATGATAATAATAAAAAAAAGAAATGTCACCAAATATGCTTGGGCGGCCATTAATATGAGAGGTGTCTGGCTGCAGACTCGGTGCAGTGCAATCTGAGCTGCATCTAATGCTTTTAAATGGGCTCACCTAACCCTACCCGTCACAGTGATGTCACTCACTACATTGAGTGCCTTGAGTATGATATTGCATCGCTGAGTGATGCAGTCTCAGCTTGCATCATAAAGGCTGCATCCAGATACTATTGATTAATATACCTGGGTGGCCCGCCCAACTAAAGTATATACAGTATGTGCAAAGCACTTACCTAAATACATGAACTGTTTTTTGAGTGTAATTTGATTTATTAGTTTGTGTGTTTGATTGTTTTTGGCTCCAAAAACAATCAAACAAACAAACAAACAAACGATTGCTTATGGCTTTGGCCATAGAGGTTTGAACCACTCAAGGTGAATAAACGCTGAGTAAATTTCTATTTTTGGGTGAACTGTCCCCCTGGGGACAATTTGATTGGCCAAAACAAGCTCATTTGGAGATTTTAAGATCTTGTTTTGTGAACGTGTTCTCCAAATAACCTTTCAAGACAAGACCGTTGAACAGCAGGGTATCACCAAGAGTTCAACCATCAAGCAAACATCACTTTTCCACAACAAAACAACAACCTAGAATGAGTAGACAAGTATAAAATGGGGTAAATACATCTGGATGATTCAGCTTGTGCAAAAAAACAAAACAAAAACATCACATCTCTATCTCTTCGCTGATAAAATAGTATACTTTAGTAGCAATGCAAACATTTCTAGGGTATTCCAGGACACACACCTAGAAATAAAGGTACAAATGCTGTCACTTTAGGCTGGTAATTTTTTAAAAGGTAGATTTTTGTACCTAAATTGACCATAAATGTACATATTACAGTAATTCTGATTGGTGCTGTACATTACTGTACTTTTTAGGTACTAAAAGTAGGTTTAAGTTACCACTATATACTCTATAGGTACAAAAATCTACCTTTTTAAAAGAAACCACCCCAGTGACAGTGTTTGTACTTTTATTTCTGAGAATGCAGGAGAGAAATTGACTATAATGCTGAAAATACAAAAAAAACATGCAGGTATATAAAAAAAAAACAGCACGATGAACAAATATAACCCACACATCACAGATATTGAAAACAGCTTCCGTCTCTATGCGGAAAACGAGACCTTCTGGAAGTAGACAATGCTCTGTACACATATTTGTTTTTCTGCTCCATTTATTGTCCGACTCTTTCCCAAGGGATATTTAAAAACACAAACAAACAAAAAAAAACAAAGGTTACACTAACTGGACAATACATTTGTGAAACCAATGTACTGCATCTTTCATTGGCTATTGCTTTTTGCACATTGAAAAGTGCAGTGCCATCTACAGTACATGGATACGCATGATGCTTTCATCAATGCAAACTGAATGAAGAAGGATTTTGTTTTGTGTACATACAACACACAATAAATATGGTGCATACAGCTTTCATTGTACATAGATTGAATGACATGAGGGTAACTAAATGAAACAGATTTTTTCATCTTGTTTGTTTTTGGGATGAATAGGCACTCAGAATACCTGAGCAACATAGTTTTGTTTTTCAAATCACTTTTGTTAAGTGACAATGTGACATAAAGATGAAATAAAAGCAATAAATGTAAGAATAATAAGAATAATAAATGTAAGATTAGGAGTCTAAAAAAAGAAAACTGGAAATGCTCCTGTGCATGTCGGTTAATTATATAAAACCTTACTAAAGTACTAAAATTGCTCTGGAAACGAATATAGAAGCAGTGTAAAAATGCTTGTAAATTTTACACCAAATTACAAAGAAATGGCAATGATCTTTATTTAAAATACTGGCAAAAATATTTACAGTATAAATTAAAGAAAATTATTACATTTAAACAGAAATGTTTTAAAAGAAATTTAAGTGTTACTTAAAGTAATACAATTAAAATATTAAAATGTTTTATAACCCAGAAAAAGTGTCACTGCAGCGCAATTTAAATAGGCATCTCCAACATTTTTACCATTGATTTTGATAACGATTTCATTAAGTATACTCACCGGCCACTTTATTAGGTACACACCTATCCAACTTCTTGTTGACGCAAGTTGAAAATCAGCCAATCACATGGCAGCAACTCAATGCATTTAGGAATGTAGACATGATCAAGACGATATGCTGCAGTTCAAAGAAAGGTGATTTAAGTGACTTTGAACTTTGTTAATAATGCCAGACGGGCTGGTCTGAGTATTTCAGAAACTGCTGATCTACTGGAGTTTTCATGCACAACCATCTCTAGGGTTTACAGAGAATGGTCCGAAAAAGAGAAAATATGCAGTGAGTGAGAGTTCTGTGGGTGCAAATCCCTTGTTGATGCCAGAGGTCAGAGAAGAATGACCAGACTGGTTCTAGCTGTTAGAAAGGCAACAGTAACTCAAATAATCACTCGTTACAACTGAGGTATGCAGAAGAGCATCTCTGAACAGCATTCAATATTCAAATGGTAGGGTCAGAATTTGGTTTCAACAACATGAAATCATGAATCCATCGTGCCATGTATTAATCATTTCAGGCTGGTGGTGGTGGTGTAATGATGTGGAGGGATATTTTCTTGGCACACTTTGGGCCCATTAGTACCAATTGAGCATCGTGTCAACCTGAGAATAGTTGCTGACCATGTCCATCACTTTATAACCACAGTGTACCCATCTTCTGATTGCTACTTCCAGCAGGATAACGCGCTGTCATAAAGTGTGAATCATGTCAGATTGGTTTCTTGAACATGACAATAAGCTCACTGTACTCAAATGGCCTGCACAGTCACCAGATCTCAATCCAATAGAGCACCTTTTGGTTGTGGCGGAACAGGAGGTTTGCATCATGGATGTGCAGCTGACAAATCTGCACAACTGCGTGATGCTATCATGTCAATATGGACCAAAATCTCTGAGGAGTACCTTGTTAAATCTATGCCACGAAGGATAAAGGCAGTTCTGAAGGCAAAAGTGGGTTCAACCCAGTCCTAGTGAGGTGTACCTAAAGTGGCATTTTGGTATACATTTTGTTTTAAATCACTTTGCATGTAAAAAGTAAAATAATGCTAATGCTCTTTTCTCTATGTGGTGTTTTTACTTCAAAATTCAGTGTTCCAACAAGCTACACCTAAAGGAAAAGTGAATGAAACATTTTCTAGATATTTTAGACATTCCTAAAAATGAATAAAATAAATAAACTTATAGTTATTATAAATAATTATAAAGTATTCTATAATTATAAACTACTACAAATTTATAAACTTATTAAAGCTTAACTATTTTATTGAAACTCCCTATTAAAATGTGGAAACCGGCCGGCTTGATTGACACAAATGACACAAAAAGCATTTCTAGATCCAGCTTTGAAAAGTTTCTCTACCACAGGCTTTTGAAATTCTTGTCGGAGATTTTCAATTGTTAATGCTCTCGGTTTCCTATCAGCCACTATTTCACCACCCACAGGTCTGAGTTTTAAAATACCCCAAAGAAACAAAAAGCAACTTCCCTGGATGAGAAGAAAAAGGCTCTGAATGTATCTTAGGTTTAAATTTCACACACGGAGCCAATAGTATCCTTCAGTTAGACCAAATCTGGTTTCTCAGCTCTACCTCTTGTCGCACCTAGTTGAATGATGGCCCTATTTCCTCTTCCTGTTCGATCACATCACCCTGTCCAACAGAAGAAACGCCCGTGACACATAGCACTTCCCAAGTGACACAGCCGCTTTGTCAAAGTCTCTCAGAGAGTCTGGCGCACAAGATTTAAAGTGCCGCAAAACTACAATGTGACAAACAAAGAGTAACTTCCTCTGGATCTGATTTAACAACAGGATAAAGTGGAGTGAGAGCGGTCAAAACAGAGAAAGTAAATCTAGCGGGATCAATTCCATTACACATCTGAGTCACTGCACACTGGAGACTCCAGCGATCAATTCCTAATCGAGATATCAAAGTAAGCCATTCTGCTCACACACTGCACTTCTGACCAGAAAAACACCGCTAACACACTCACAAAATCACTGGAACTATGAATCGTGCAGGATGTTTTGACAAAGGGGTCGTTATATGCATTTTTTACTAATGTACAGTTGAAGTCAAAATGATGAGCCCTCCTGTGATTTTGTTTTTCTTTTTCAAATATTTCCCAAATGATGTTTCAAGAGTTCCCACTTAGATATGCTTGGCACTTATAGCAGGTTTGGCATGCTGTCCCGGGAGAGAACCCTGAGCTCGGAGATATTTGAGCCCAGGGCTCCCGCCCGGTCTAGAAGCATATCAGGAGAACCGAGATCAGGTAGGTCTCGATCGCTCCCCCTTTAGAAGGGGAGAAAAAGGAGGAGATGGGGTGGAAGGGGGGATTCTTCCAAAATGAAGATAGTGCAATGGGGAGAAAGTGATCCATTTATACTAAGCTAGGATCATTCTGATTGGATTATTACTGATTACGGATGAGTGGCCAGCGGTGCACAATCATATCACGTGCTCCTCTCGAAATTAGTTTATGAAACTTCACTTCAAGAGTTCCCACTTAGATATGCTTGGCACTTATAGCAGGTTTGGCATGCTGTCCCGGGAGAGAACCCTGAGCTCGGAGATATTTGAGCCCAGGGCTCCCGCCCGGTCTAGAAGCATATCAGGAGAACCGAGATCAGGTAGGTCTCGATCGCTCCCCAAAAAATGCCTCTAGCTCGGGACAGCAGCCGAGTATTTCAAAGAATTTCCCCCAAAAAGCTAGAAAGTTTTTACTATATCCGGCTGCTGGATATAGTAATTAAGGAATGAAGAAAGAGTAGGGGGCTCCAGTTGGAGCAAAGTTTGAAACTGACTCCTGTGGAAGCCAGAGCGGGGGAGGGGGTTGGGTGGAGACTAGTGAAGGGGGGCCATAAGGGGTGGGCGGGGTTGGCTCATTAAGAGTCAAAAATGCTCGAGGAACACTCCAAACGGAGATAGAGCAGGGAAGTGGCAGCGCTATATATAAATATATATGTATATATGAGAGAGTATATAAATATATATATATATATAATGGGAAAATCTAAGGCCTGGAGGGGGTGATCAGGAGACTTCTGTGAGTCAGAATGGGCGCTGCGGGAGTTGGGTGCAGCAATTTTTTATTTTGCCATCTCTAGCAGAAATCGTGAAGTGTGATTTGGGCGGTGGAGATTTCTGCTAGAGGGTGAGTGGCAAGTTTGGCCAGACTCTTGCTGGAGTCGATGCTCGTGGAACACTCCGACTGGAGATGGAGCGGGGAGTGACAGCGCTCTATATAAATATATATCTATAAACGAAAGTCCATAGATATACATATATAATGAGTTTCAGTGGCCTGGGGGGGGGCAGTGACTGACCCCTGCGGGGGTCGGCGCCCGGGGAACAGGGCAAGCTGGCCTACTCTAGCAGGAGTCTGGGAAAGGGGATTTGGACAGTGAAGACTCCTGTTAGAGGGTGACGGGATAAGTTAGGTGCTCGAGGAACACTCCGTTAGGAGATGGAGCGGGGGAGTGACAGCGCTATTATAAATATATATCTTTGTACAGGTGTATATAGATATATATATATATAAATAAAGATTGCTAAGGCCTGGAAGGGGCGGTAAGACGACCCCTGCGGGGGTCGTAGCTCGGGGTAACACTTCTGCGGAAGTCAGAGCTTTAGGGGGGGGCGGGGTCCGGCAGGAGTCGGGAAATGGGAGGGGGCTGTGAAGACTCCAGCGGAAACGGCCAGGGTGGCGGGGTGACAGGGGGCTTGGATGAAACTCCAATTATCTATGTGGCTGGGGGAGGAAACTGAGTGTTACTCAGGCTAGAAGGAAGAAAAAGAAGAAGGTAAGGTGGCTGGGTCATGCCCTCGCCCTTGAGTGGATGTGGGATTATGGCTGACAAGAGACATCTGGGCTTCTTTGGGGGGCCAGTGGCTAGGACGCATGTCTTGAAGGCATCAGGTGACCACCTTCCTAGGATCTGGATTTGTTGCTGCCCTTTGTACTTCTGTGATGGCTGCTCATATTCTGAAACATAGTATACAGGAATAAGAGAAGTAATTCCACACTTTAATACTTTTCCCACACATTTAAAGACCTTATCACCATTTTCAATCAAAAAAGCTGGCGAGATTTATCTTACGGAATATTTACTAAATATTAAAATGTAACAAATGAATCCAACTAAACATTCGAATACAGACACATGTATATTAAAATCTAGCCGATTCGACAGGTTGTCACCTATAGAGCTGCAGACTGATAGTGTTGCAGTAAACAAGCGGCTAGCTGTCAAACCTTAGTAGAATTTTACTGATTACGTAACTACCTAGTATCCTGATATTCACGGCTTGAACACAGTCATATGATGATACCTTGTACAACAATAAATGTATTACCTTGTAAAGGAATCTAAGACTTTCTAATACTTTAAGCCCTCAAACTCCTCTATATTGACTTATCAGCCCCCAACACCTTCTGATACTCCGGAGACACCCTGTGTAAGAGTGACTGGGAGTTGATCTGGGGAATACCTGTGGAGCAAAGAACTGCTATAAGCATCTCTTAAATCAGAATCGTGTGACAGGGCGGTTGTGTCATCTATAAATGGGAAGAAGAGGGGGGGGGGGTGCAGAAGGAGAATGAGGCTCGGCGGAGCAACTCTGCTATAGCGGAAGTACAAATGATAGTCAGCATTGGAGCGTTATGAGTGCTAAATATTGTCAATAGTGATATGAAGAGTAAATGGGGGGGGGGGGGATATGTGAATATGGTATCAAGGGTGTGGGCTGTATAGGCAGAAAGTATCTTTGCGAAGAGTGTAAATGCATTAGGAATGGATGAAGAGTGTGATGGGTTGAATGAGGGCAGTTTCAGGAGCTGGCAGTCTTGAACTCTGATATTCGTGGGAGGAGTCTTCATAAGTGTATGGATGATTGTGAATGGAAGCGCCTTTGTTAATGCATGTTCCAATACTTAATGTCACAATGTGCCAGGGTTGTAGAAGTGGGCATTTGTCCTCCTGCAGGGTGGTAATTAGAAGGAGAACTGAGTGTGTGGGGCGTTTCTATGCTGGAAGTCCAGGAAACCTCTTGGAGAGCTGGTGAGATGATGATGGAGTGGAGTTTAAACCCCTTACTGATATAAAAGTTTTTTAAAACTCGAATGTATTTAACACAAAGTATAAGTATGAAAGGCTACTCCATGGCCAGAAATGTCCTCCTCTTGTTTGTTGCAGTCGAGCAGGAAATTGTTTTCTTACTGTCATTATAAACTGACTGACGTTCAGGTGCATTGATATGAGAGTCACAATTGGCGTGATACAAAAGGGTTACTGCTTGATGTGTAGGTTGTCTATCACTTGCTGGGTAATACTCATTTCAGAATTTAAATTTTTTTTTTTTTTTTTTTTTTTTTTTAATACATGTATATATAATTATTAATAAAATGTAAATATATCAACTGCCTACATCATACTTAAAAAACGATGTTGCCACTTAATAGGAACTGTGTGAATGTAATGTTTATCATGGCTTTACTCCATCCATGATAAATAACATGTCTGTAATCTCAACATGATTATTTGGCCAGATTCAGTCTCTGCACGCAGTCCATTCATGAATTTGTCGGGAGAGAAGGCGGGACCGTCTCCAGTTTTGGAAGCTCATTGGATGGTGATACTTTCCCTTTAAGCTATTGGCTCCTTGGAGTCACGGTCAAGAGTTCAGAGTGCAAAGGCCGGCGGCCATTTTGTAGATCAGATCGCTACAATGTTTATTCGTGAAAGTATGGCTCCACTCTCACCAGCGGCTGGTTTGGATATCAGTGCACCTTTTCATGGATGTATATCGACGAATGAAGGTGTTGTGGACATATGTTTATGGATTAGATTGCCTTGTCATTTGCCTTCGAACTATTTCAGCTGTCGAAATGTTATGGATCTGCTGACCAGCGAGAGGCTGAGAGGTGAGTTCTTCATTTAAAGCGTTCTATTCACGCTGATCTTCAGACTTCCCTTTAAAGCATGCACGTTACCGAAAGTGGACCGTTAACGTTAGGTGATCTGTGAGTTCGGCTTCTCTCCGGTGGCTTGAAATCGCCGGCGTCATAAGTTTAGACGAAGTTGTGGCTTGTGTAGTGAGGGGCAGATGAAGTAGAAGATGGAAGAGTTGATATGCCGGCTTCTTGCGGGGATTCTGGCTCGATTGCTGGCGAGGCAGCTGCTGGAGTTTTGGGGAGAGCGGGGTTCTGGTTGGAGAAGTTGTTGTTGTTGATTGTTTGTTCTTCCATGCCAAAAGGTTGAATGATGCTGAAGCGTAGTTTAAATGCTGGAGCGTTTGTAGCGGGAAGCATTCTTCCAAAATGAAGATAGTGCAATGGGGACAAAGTGATCCATTTATACTAAGCTAGGATCATTCTGATTGGATTATTACTGATTACGGATGAGTGGCCAGCGGTGCACAATCATATCACGTGCTCCTCTTGAAATTAGTTTATGAAACTTCACTTAACAGAGCGAGGGATTTTTCACATTATTTCCTATAATATTTTTTCTTCTGGAGAAAGTAAGACAATAAACAAAAACAATAGTCCTAACGTATTTTCTGTTTTACATTTTTAATTTCCACAGCTCCTGAGAATCCTAAAAGGTCCACATATTGATAAATAACGTTACGACAGCTGCTTTAACGTTGAGATATGATTGAATTGCCTCTTGTTACAGTTATTAGAATAGTTTGACAACATGCAGGAAATGTTCATGGGCCATTGGCATCACCACATTGAAATGGTCTATAATAAATTACTTGCACCTTAAAAGATGAAATGCAACAAACACATGGTGGACTTTGGAGGCGCGAGATGCTCTTTGGGATCACAGTCGCTCAAGAAAGCTATACAAAACCATTTTGATGAAGGCATTTTAAAATGACCAAAGCAACATTTTAGATGTCTTACAATCTAGTCTGTCTGCTGCTTGACCATTAATGCCTTCTTAGCCACATAATTTGTTAAACCTAAAATCACATGATTTTTTTTTGATGTGCATATTGGAACATTCATTCATTTTCTTGTCGGCTTAGTCCCTTTATTAATCTAGCGTTGCCACAGCGGAATGAACCGCCAACTTATCCAGCAAGTTTTTATGCAGCAGATGCCCTTCCAGTCGCAACCCATCTCTGGGAAACATTCACACACACACTCATAAACTACGGACAATTTAGCCTACCCAATTCACCTGTACCGCATGTCTTTGGACTGTGGGGGAAACCGGAGCACCAGGAGGAAACCCACGCGAAAGCAGGGAGAACATGCAAACTCCACACAGAAACACCAACTGAGCTGAGGCTCGAACCAGCGACCCAGCGACCTTCTTGCTGTGAGGCGACAGCACTACCTACTGCGCCACTGCTTCGCCCATACTGGAACATATTTGGTCAATTTAATTCCATAATGGTTTGTGTGCAATCTTTATCATAAAAAAACTGTATCCTGTGCATCCGTTTTTATACAAATTTCCAAAATATATGTACATCTTGGCATTAGCTTGAAGCACTTATTTATGCAACATCCCAAAATATTTATAAAAATAGGTGGATGGAAACATAGACACAGTGACTGTTTTCTGTAACATCTGAGATCTATTTTACGCACATACATAGCATTATGCATGAAAGGAAGTTAAAAGTGTAAAAAAGCATTATGACAATTTTTAGGACCTAAATCTTTGTCTGCACTTTGACAGTCACATCATGACTTGTGAGTTTGCTTTTCTAGGATCATGAAAGGTGAGATTAGCATCGGTGAGCAGTTTTATCACTCCACGGTGACTCCAGAGACATTTAAGGTCGTATTTAAAGTATCGGAACACTCTTCAAGTCACACAGGATGATGCGTTTGTCGTGACATGTCGAGGACTGCAGCACGTCTGCTGGTCTGATCCCCGTCTGAATGGGTATTTAAATTAATTAATCTCCGGAGCAGGAACAATGAGAATGTGAATATCAATGTTCAGATATGTAGAGGTTAAAGAAGGTTGGCACACTGGAGAACTGGCCTGGATCTCACAGGTGGCGTCTCTGACATGATAAACTAATAAAAAGAAAGGGGTTGAATGAATTGAGTGCTTGAATGAAATGAAACATTTAATCAGGTTCATCATTAAACTATTATACGCCGGTCAGTCATAAGTGTTTTGGTCTCAAATTGACAACACAATTAAAAAGACATTTTTTTTAAAAAGTCTTTCTGTGTACTACAACAGAAGCAATATGTAATGATTCTTTACGTTTGTAATGGGATTTTGTCTAATCTGGTCAGTCATGTTTTATAAAAACTGATGGTTTGTCTTAGCTTAATGAAAACTTCTTGCAAATGCAAACGTCTTCTGTCTTTCAATTTCTGTTAAAAACCTCTGTTAAAAACTTTTAAATTGACCAACACCTGGTTTATATTTAACAAATCTGAGTTAATATCCAATTTAACATGACAAATTATTATTATTAGGGACCGAGCACCGGCGGTGCTTATTGCATTTTTGATGGTCTAAACATGCCTGAAAACTCATAAAACTTTGGACACACATCAAAAGTGTTAAAAATGTACATTTGTTATAGGGTTTGGAAGTGGGTACGGCAAAATGGCTCGACAGCGCCACCTATGCACTTTTGACAAAGTGGCCCCTAAGCTACAGTACGTTTCATCCACACATACGAAAATTGCCACACACATCAAACATGCCAATACACACAAAAAAGTTTTCTGTCATCCCAAGGCCGCCAGGCAGTGATGAGCCCGGGTGAGAAACCCTTTCATCGCTGCTTGCAGCTTTAACTATTATTATATTTGATGTTTGTACTGAGAGATTATAACACAATTCTGACTTTTAATTAGAAGTACAAGCCTAGAGATGGTTGTCTTTCTGTAAGGTTCTATCCTCTCCACAGAGTGACCATCGGGTTACTGATCACCACCCTGACTAAGGCCCTTCTCCCACGATCACTCAGGAACTTTCAGAGCAGCAGAACTTTTTCTGTAACCTTCTCCAGCTTTGTGCCTCGAGACAATCCTGTGTCGGGGGTCTACAGACAATTCCTTTTTCTGATCAACTATAATCCCAACTCAACTTTGCATATCATGCGATGTGTCTATTGCAGACACACACATTGCGATAGCGATGCTGAAACAATATTTTGTGAATAAAAGTATTTGTAAAAATCAAACAGAAAATCTCTCTCTTTCAACAACTGATGACTGAACAGTGTTGTTTCGGTATATGAAAATAGATGTTGTCGATGTGTGAGGACACTTTCACAAATGATGGTTAAAGGAGGGCCAGTAATTACTGGATCCACTGTCAAATCAGAAATGCACCCTGGCGCGCCGTAAACAGCAACACCTGTGAGCTGAAGAACACACCTGTTGTCTAAATGCTGTCAGCATCATCTCCTCCACTCACCGTGAGCTGCTATTGTGGGAGACAGACAACAGTCACTAAACCTGCACCTGATGCTGAGCTCTACTGTCCCGGATGAGCCACACATTCCTCAGGACAACACATCAAACTCTGCAGATCCATCAAGTTTAGTGAAAAGTCACACCAAGGAGGAGAAATGTCTTTATTCGGTTGGTCGGTTGGTTGCTTGATGGCTCATTACTCAGGCTATGACCTCAGAATCACAACAAGTACTAAATGTTTGCAATGCTAGAGTTAACAGATAATTAATGTTTGACCGAACACCCTGGGGTCTAGGGTGTTCGAACACAGTCAGCAAATAGACTATTAACAAAAGACTAAAGTACATTAACTAAACAAGTGTGCCACTTAGGTTTTACACAGCTTTTCAGTGTCCAACATTGCAGGATAATACCACAAAACACACACACACACACACACACACACACTTCATGCATGACGAAATATTTCAGGAAGCTTACACGTTTGACACTAAGTACATAAAATCAATTCCATGATAGCATTTAATAATGAATATATAAAAGAAAAGTATTTGAAGAGAAAGTTCCAAAAAAGGTCATTTTCAGTTACTTTTTCAGGTTTGCATGCTGCTCAAAGCATTTCATAAAGTGAGAAACTCTTGAATCTCTCACACATATATTGTGTACAGATTTACAGATGTTGGAAATGACTTGCCATATTTATTAATATTGTTTATTTATTTTGTTTGCAGAACGTTAAGCTTTATCATTTTGATTAGTCAAACATATCTCAACACCCTGCCTAATTGGTTTATTAATTTGTTTAAATACAATATATTACAATATAATCACAATTATGCAAACAAAAAAAAACATAAGCCATTCAAATGTAAACATTTACTTCCAAATATTGCATTTTAAATATAATCTAGTTTTGAACTCATTGACACAAAGTTCAAAACAAAGTCCCATCCTGAATATGTAGGTGTTTTACTGAATTCTGCAATGTACCATACTACAGGTAGCATGTAAACTATAGTAGACACCTGCTTGGTTTCTGTTAAAAAGCATGACAGACACGTTGCCATATGTCAACGACTCTAATGAGAACATAAGGGCAGAGGCATCATCCTACACTCAGTCTGTGCTACAATATCACACCACCATTCATTCATTGGGGTACAAACAATGTGACCCCCGAAACTCCGTCTCAACAACAAACCAAAGAGTCCAGCAGACCGTTCAAAAACACTATCTAGCAGTTAGCGAGTTCAGCAGGTTTAGAAACACAACCATAGAAGTCTCACTTACCAGATTCAGCACTGTTTCCACTATATCTCTATTGCTGACCTCGCCGACTTGAATGAGACCGATGAGCACTGCGAATTTCGTCTTGATATTCCGAATGGGAACCGAAGGGTTTATCATCCCGGCTGGTAGCACCACCGAGCCGGAGCAAGACATCATCATTATGTCGCTGGTACCGGAGCTTGTAGCGGCGGTGACGGCAGCTCCGTGCTGCCTGTAGCCGGGAGGAGGTGCTCTGTCGCCCGGCGTGGCCACCGGCAGAACGCTCGCCATATCGATCAGCCGCGGTGTTTAAAAACAACGCTGTATCATTAAGAACAGCAGGTGGTTCAGTCAATTTGAGTTCGACGGTATATTTATAGACTCTTTAAGCGAAAAGATCTAAAAAAACAGTGATTAAATATCCACCGGTTGGAGTCCAAACGCATGTGGCAGGTTGACAGTACTCTGATGCTCCGCTCTGTACTTGAGCTCCTGCTCCTCTCCTCTCTCTGATTTGTGTTCAGTGGTGTAGTATGTGGGTTTGCATTACCCAGCTGGGTGTACCGATCAAATGTTTGTCATGCTGGGAAAACGCCCTCTATGTGCAGTAGACTACCGGAGGCTGCAGTGTGCGTCCTGTCTGCACCTACAGTGCACGAGGCGAAGGGAAGATATAATAGATTATAGATGGATCCCTGCCGATCTGACAGGTGAACGTGGGGTGCAAATGCAACCTAGTGTGAATCACTGTAGATTTTTAGATCACGGCGTAGCAAACATGAACCAGTTCTCATTTAGAATAAATATGTTATTTTTAAATATTTCTCTAGATAGATAGATAGATAGATAGATAGATAGATAGATAGATAGATAGATAGATAGATAGATAGATAGATAGATAGATAGATAGATAGATAGATAGATAGATAGATAGATAGATAGATAGATATAGATAGATAGAGAAGTTTTTCGTTTTGCTTTTTGTTAGTGCAAAATCTCAGGGTGAACAATTAATCTGTGCTAGTTAATATGTTTGTATCATTCATTTATTAATTTTCTTTTTGGCTTAGTTCCTTTATTAATCTGGGGTTGCCACAGCGGAATGAACCGCCAATTTATCCAGCATATGTTTTACACAGCGGATGCCCTTCCAACCGTAACCCATCACTGGAAAACATCCATACACACTCATTTACACTCATACACTATGGACAATTTAGCCTACTCAATTCACCTGTACCACATATTTTTGGACTCTGGAGGAAACCCACACAAACAGAGGGAGAACATGCAAACTCCACAGAGAAATGCCAACTGACCCAGCCGAGGCTCGAACCAGCGACCTTCTTGCTGTGAGGTGATCGTGCCACTCACTGCGCCATCATGTTGCCCATGGTTGTATTATTCACCTTATTCTTCGCGTATGAGTGGGCACAGCCATTTGAATCTTTTGGGCTCGAGACTTTCGGTCTCATTCACTTTTCATTCAAAAACAGCTCGTTCTGCTGCTTGATGTTGCTAACTGACATATTCTTATTATATGATTGTGCTTTGTTTGTATAATCATGCAAACACTTTTTTGTAAAGCAAGTCTGACCGTTTTCTGCGATTAATAATCCTAGTCATTTTTTCCATAGGGAGCTTAGTCGGAAGTTCTAAGCAATCGCAAAAACGGCCGTACTTCCACATTGAAGAATAAGATCAATATACACAGTATTTGGGCTTTAAAAAAATTAATAAATAAGTAAATAAAAAAGGGCCACAACCTGTAGTTTGCTGCAAGTGAAAAATGTTAAATCCAGTTTCAATCTGAAATACATAAATATACTGAAATAAAAGTCTGCAACAACTTCTGCTCCATGTGGACTTTAATTTAATTAAATGTTTTAAAGAATCATGAAATTTACCAATCAAATAATTTTTGTTAGTTTTGTGGCACCATTGGCAACATATAGGCTTACTAGTTTACATTTCATCTAGACTAGGCCTAGTTAAAAAAATAAATTCAAAAAATAATATTCACTGATTACACAGAAAATTTGTTATATCACACTGTAGTTCAGTTTCAATAAAAACAAGAAATTGAATGGTTCACTTTGTATCATATATCTTTTTATATTGTTCTTTTTACATTTTTATTTATTTGTTAATACTGTATTGGTGTTGTGTATGCAGCCTATACATACACTTGCTGTGCATTTGTATGACACTTGAGCACTGAAGTTTGAGGAACTGTTAGCTGTTAGGGGTGTCTGTTTATATGTTTGTTGTTTTTTGTTGTTGTTGACTTTGTTTTTCGGTTTTGTGCAAATTTTTTTTATTCTATAAACAAAGTATTGAAAAATATATATATAAGAGCCTACGGGCAGCACAGTGGCGCATTGGGTGGCACTGTCGCCTCACAGCAAGAAGGTCGCTGGTTCGAGCCTCAGCCCCTGTCTGGAGTTTGTTCTCCCCGTGTTTGCATGAGTTTTCACCGAGTGCTCCGATTTCCCCCATAAGTCCAAAGACATGCGCTTTAGGTGAATTGGATAAACTAACTTGTCCACAGTGTATGTGTGTGAATGAGAATGTATGGGTGTTTCCCAGTGATGGGTTGCAGCTGGAGAGGCAAAAAAACATATGCTGGATAAGTTGGCAGAGAGACTAAGCTGAAAAGACAATGAATGAATAAATATGAGTTTACATTAGCCAATTTAGCCACTCTAAATGTAAAAAAATAAATATAAATATAAAATGCAAGTTGCATATGTATCCTATGTATTATTTACTTCCTATCTGCATCTGTGTTTTGCGATAATGTCTGTCATTTTACTCACATATCAGAGGCCATCGCTACACACAGATGCACAAAATAAATCTGCTAAATAATAAGTATTGATGGCGCAATCAATACATTTAATAACCGTGACATTTCCGCAAACCACACTGAACTTTTGAATTATATATGTGAAGACGGCTCAAAATCTCAAAGGTGCCATTGTCATTTGGACTGTGACTGTAACATTCACAACCTCATCAGACAGAGTTTCACACTTTATGCAAAAGTCTGACTGCATCACAAGGATTTTAATAACGTTATTAAACTTTTAGAGTAAATGTGACAGATGGTCGACCTGGCTCATTTCTGATGTGAATGAACAGACAGTGCACCGCATAATAAACATGAGATGTTGTGTTTCCCAGAATAAAAAACATGGGCATTCTTTAGTTTGTTTGTTATTTAATGGCATCAAAGTGGTTTGTATACTGTAGGTGTCGTTTCAAAAACTGTTTTTATTATTCTGTCAGTCTGGTGCTCGATAAACCACACATCGACTAAATGACAGAGGTCAAATATCTGATATCTGATGGATGTATTTTTATTTATTTTTTGGTCCTCTATTTAAAACCACCACATGATCTTTGATCTTTGAATGTTGTGTCTGCGTCCATTTATAATGCTGTCAGATGTTTATTAAACCATCTACATGTATTTGCAGCAACAAAGTGTTGTTCAAAGTTCACTTGGTGAAATCAATGCACTCTATTATTATTTAAACAAGCATTAAAAATTCATCCTTTTTGTTTGTGGCGTTGTTTCCCATTCCAACATCTAGACACATTTGGTGCTGAAGCATTTAGATATCAAACATGGTAAACAAGCTGGGTTATTTGTTGAAATAAAGCAGCTTTAAAGACAATTTTTTTGGTATGTTTTTAATGTTTACCATTAAAATCTGGCAGTGATCGAGAAGAAGGCTTGATCATGAATAAACACTGACATCTAGTGGATAATAGAAGAACTTCAACTTTAAGACATTTTAAAAAGCTGTGGATTACTTTCTGTACTACAGGTTTGCTAAGTAAATGTTATTGAAGACTACTAGAACAAAATAAGTAATAAAATATTAATAAATAAATGTATGAGCAATATCACACAAGAAGCAGTGTAATGCGACCAGCACTGGGGGGAGGCAAGCGTTGGCAGGTTAGTGTCCCACCAGTGAGGATATAGACACATCGCACTGCTACGAGTGTGATATTGAGTTTACATAACAGTTTGACGGCATAATTGTGTATAAAAACGAAAATTAAACACGGATAGTTTAAAAATCCTTTTGCAAGAACTACTTTCTTCCGCCATTCATTCACATCTGCAACTGACGTCAGAACAGCAGGAACAGTTGCTACTTTACCAAGGTCATTTTAGAGCTAGTGTTTGATTCTCTAGCATAATGTCTAAAGTGATGACAAAACAGGTGATTTTGCCATCTCAGTCTAGAGAGATTTCCCAGTTTATTTTTTACAGTCATTGTTTCCCAGTATTTCTCTGTTGTAATAGGGAGATCACAATAATTAACCCCAAAAAAGTCAAAGCAATCACTACAGGAGACTCATTAGATACAGATTGCCATCTCCGGTTTTAAGACTTTAAGAGGAGTCCCATCTCACACTCACTCTACAAATACTATGGTATAAATACAGCACTACAACATACAAAAGAAATCGATCGACTTAGAAAGTCAGTAACCATTTTTATAATGATTTGATAAGCTGTGTTTAAAATTACGCTGGGATTTTCCTCTTCTATAAGGGCTTTTTATGCATCTCTGTCGCCATCTTGTGGATGGACAACTTTTATCTTTGGCCTGCACAATAACAGGCTAAAGCAGGTCGCACACCAGAAGCGCCGCTCGGCGGCGCGCCGCGCAGCGCCACGCAGCGCCATGTATTTTAGAATTCTAAACATAGGTTTCTATCAGGATACACACACCGGCGCCGCAAGTCGGCGGCTGTCGGCGGCGCCCGGCGACGGCTCAGGACGCTGTTCATTTTTCAGCCGCGCCACAGAGCGCCATCTGATTAGTTTCATGTTAAATATCATTCGAATGTGCGCGTCTGGTGTGTGATACTTTAAACTGTCATGTACGCGCCGTGTCGCGGCGCCGAGCGGCGCTTCTGGTGTGCGACCCGCTTAACAACAGTGTCTCTCAGAAATTATAAATATTTCAAAATAGGCACTATCCTTATAAATTAACTGCAAGGTTTCCATCTAAACAACTATTCTTGACTAAAAAAGCCTCTAAAATAGATTATTATGTCCAACAGCAGAAATATTTGTCAAACTGTAGTGTCCTCTGCTTGTTGCTGTATGTGGGCAGAGTAATACATAAGGGTAAAGGGTAAAGAGGCTGGATGGCTCAGCAAATTGGATTCAAGAACCAGACAGAACTGTTGTGTCACTCAGTTCATTGTAACTGAGGCAGAGTATTATTCTGTAGCTTGTGAAAATGAACATTTGTAAAATTGTTTTTGAAGAATATTAATAATAATATTAATGATGATGATGATGATAATGATGATGCCATTTAAAGGAATAGTGTTTAATTTGAAAATATTTCACATGACAATTCACAAACTATTCAAATATTCTGATTTGTTTAGAAATAATGTTGTAATATTAATGTTGAAATATTGCCTGCTGTCATTTTACTTAATGGTTTACTGTATTATTAAAGAGTGTAAGTATTAATGTTACATATAAAAAAATTAATTAAGTAATTAATACATAAATAATTACATATGATCAATATAATGCACCATTTCCGAATAAAATATTTTTTTTATTACACAGACCTCAAACTTATGCATGATGATGTACTTAGTTATATTTAGGGATACTCCGATCCGGATGTTTGCTGCCGATACCAAGTGCCATCTCCTTGTGATGGTGATCGGTTGAAACCGAGTACCGATTCTGATGCTTCAAGCTTTATAATGCATAAAGCACATTTTCTCAAGTATGCTACTTAAGTGTAGATCTCTCCTGACCCAAGAGAATAAAGGAAGAATGTTGAATATTCCCCTAAACATGTCATTCATAACCAGTTAGTGTGAACATGTCATGGTCAGAAGCAGCTTTAGAGAAAATAATATTAAACAGATAAAAAACGTTAAGGAAAACATTGCAAATAATGGAAGAAGAATTCAACATGTCTCAATCAAGAAAACTTTGGAGTGCATATTTGATGCACAAGATGTTAAAATGCAAACCTTTATATCCCTTACTTCTTTAGTTCTATAAATTATAAAAAAAAGTCTATATATTTTACCACATGTGTTGTGAGCCCATCGATTGCTCACCCATCATTTACCTTCTCACGTGTTTTCGCGTTGCTGATGTGTCATATATGGGGGAGCACATCTGTCTTCCTCTGCATGTAAACTCATAAACAAAAACACTTGTGATCGGTTCATGAGATCAGCCAGATTAACAAGTACAAGTTAATATGACGTCATTTTACATAGTTTAATTAAGAATCATTGTCTTTTTGTCATTATTGTAATCAGGTACTACAAAAGCAGGTCTGAGAAAATCAAACCCAAGTCAATTTGTCCATCCTTTAAAACAAGCACGTAAAAATCCATAATATTACACCCATTCGTGGACAAAGATTATTAAAAGAGAGCAAAGTAGACCCAGTTTACAACTGAGTTACATTTTGTACCATATGAATTACGCTGATATCTGTGCAGACGGACATATCAAACACATGAACGCAAAATGTTTGTACTACATGAGTATTTAAATAGATATATATATATAGTCTATACAAGATTTACACACGAATACAAACACATACATGGAGATGCAGTGCATGCATGTGCAAATATAGCTTTCTTTTTTGCTTTAATTAAATAAAATATAAGCTTCCCAGAAGCACTTAAGAGCTTAGGTGTCCTATACATTGTATAAGATCATATAAAAGAATAAAATAATTAATTATAATACAAATAATGATAGTTACAATAAGAGTATATTTAAAAATGTACAAGCTGAAGGTATATTGGTGAGTTGATGATTTTCCTGGTGAGTTTATGCTGCCCATTGTGCAAAAGGACATGAATTTTTTCAGTTTTTATAGTCACTCAACTGAGATTTCACTTTCCAGGATGAGAAATCGGCTCAGATTTTAGTTTCTGGACCCTCTGTATGGATTGGCTGGAAGGAATTGCGGATACGAGCAGCTTCGGCTGCGCAAAGGTGTCCAAATGCTTTGTTGTACCATTCTGGAGTTCTTCCCCTGAAATAAAAATAAACACAAAAAATGTGAGAAACCTCTTTTCTATCATATCTTTTTATATTATCAATCTTACAAGATGTTTTTAAGCATAATAACTTTTAGAAACCATTCTTGCATGTCAATTTTGTGCTTCATACATTTTGTTTATAAACTGTATTTATAAAATTAAGATGAATAACAATCAGTGTATACAAAAAGTGTAGCATACACTGACTGGCCACTTTATTAGGTACATCTTACTTATTGTGGGTTGGCCCCCCATTTGCCTTCAGAACTGCCTTAATCCTTCGTGGCATAGATTCAACAAGATACTGGAAAATTCCTCAGAGATTTTGGTCCATATTGACATGATAGCATTCCGCAGTTGCTGCAGATTTGTCGGCTGCGCATCTATGATGCAAATCTCTCGCTCCACCACATCCCAAAGGTGCTTTATTGGATTGAGTTCTGGTGACTGTGGAGGCCATTTGAGTACAGTGAACTAATTGTCTTGTTCATGAAACCAGTCTGAGATGATTCACACTTTATAATATGGTGCGTTATAACATGGTGCTAGTAGCCATCAGAAGATGGGTACACTGTGGTCATAAAGGGATGGACATGGTCAGCAACAATACTCAGGTAGGCTGTGGTGTTGACATGATACTCAATTGATACTAATGAGCCCAAAGTGTGCCTAGAAAATATCCCCCACACCATAACACCACCACCAGCAGACTGAACCGTTGATACAAAGCTGGATGGATCCATGCCTTCATGTTGTTGATGCCAAATTCTGACCCTACCATCCGAATGTTGCAGCAGAAATCGAGACTCTTCTGACCAGGCAATGTGTTTCAATCTTCCACAGTCCAATTTTGGTGATTCTTTGAGAATTGTAGCCTCAATTTCCTGTTCTTAGCTGGCAGGAGTAGCACCCGGTGGCTTCAGAGATGCTCTTCTGCATATCTCGGTTGTAACGAGTGGTTATTTGAGTTACTTTACATAAGCTAGAACCAGTCTGGCCATTCTCCACTGACCTCTGGTATCAACAAAGCATTTGCACCCTCAGAACTGCCGCTCACTGGATACTCCCTATTTTACAGACCATTCTCTGTAAACGCTAGAGATGGTTGTGTATGAAAGGTCCAGTAGATCAGCAGTTTCTGAATTACCAATAACCATGCCACGTTCAAAGTCACTTGAATCACCTTTCTTCCCCATTCTGATGCTCGGTTTGAACTGCAGCGGATCATCTTGACAATGTCTACTTGCCTAAATGCATTGAGTCACAGCCATGTGATTGGCTGTTAAGAAATTTGCATTTATGAGCAGTAGGACAGGTGTACCTAATAAAGTGGCTGGTAAGTGTATAAGAGAGTCGTTTTACAAAACATTTTTGTTTTAATCAATTTTGAAAAAGTGTAGTTGCATAAAGTTTCATTGAAACTATAAGTGTATTAGGGCATCAGTGAATGTTGAACTATGATTTATAAATTCTGTACAAGTATTGTTCATGTTAGAAAATACAATAACATTAACTAATGAAACCTTATTATTGATTGGGATACTTCTGATTAATTTATCATTCATTAATAAAAATATTAATTTCTTTAAAAAATGTATAACAGATATGGTGCTTATGGAACAATTTTGGTATTATCTTGGCAAGGACAAAGAAAAAAAAAACAATAAATACATAGTAGAAAATTAATATGAACTAATTTATATAACCTAATGAAAAAAAATGCAAGCACACTGACAGGCATTCATTTCTCCTGTAAGTGTGTGTGTGTGTGTGTGTGTCTCACTCAGCCTATATATCTCCATGCACTCACTTGAGGTCGACTCTGCAGATGTGTGTGAGTCTGGATTTGCCAGATCCGCAGGGCTCCAGTAAGTAATTGGACTCCATCACTATGGCTCTGATTCCTCCGACAGGTGGACAGTCTTCATGCTCGATGGACACAGACACCAGAGAACACGTCCCTCGTGGAAGATCCGTCCTCCACGACCTGAACACAGACATTACAGCTTTATACCACTCTCCCTGCTGCAAATTAAACCATCTATCCAGCTAATACATTTCAGCATTTACACTCTTTCTAACAAATTTAATTAGCTCTTTATTAACCGGGCATTGATGTTCAGTGTGTAAGGATATTTGAAAAGAATTGTAACTTAATGGATTTGTTTTATTTGTTAAATATAATATAATATAATATAATATAATATAATATAATATAATATAATATAATATAATATAATATAATATAATATAATATAATAAAAAAATAGAAAAATCTAAATATAATATAATATAATAATTAAAATAAAATATAACAGAATTATAATAAATAAATTATATATATATATATATATATATATATATATATATATATATATATATATATATATATATATATATATATATATATATATATATATATATATATATATAAATTATAATAAAATAAAATTCAAAAATGTTTCTTGAATTACCAAAAAATGTATGATTATATATGAATAAAATATATAATTAAAAAATTTCATATTTATTTTAAACTTGTTTTAAATAACACTAATTTACTTTCATTACCAAAATGAAACAGAAAGAGCCATGATGGTCGCTGTTTGAACGGACTTACCTGAGCACCACAAAGTCTCTGCTGGGATGAGGAGGCATACAGTTGAGGACATACTGAAACACTTCAGTCTGCCGGTCCAGAACCTCACTCACTTTCCAGTTCATCAGATCAACGTCCCACATGTGACGTTCCCGAAGAACACGGTTCAAAACCACAGACGGAGGAGCCTCCACCTCTACTGAGACCCGCCAGCGGCGCAGAGGATTCCCATCACCCACCTGGAAATAAACCACAGACGATTACTTCATCTTTAACATTCAATTCAATTCAATTCAGCTTTATTTGTATAGCGCTTTTACAATGTAGATTGTGTCACAGCAGCTTCACATAAATGGTCATAGTAACTGGATCAGGGTAGTGCAGTTTTTAGTGATTAAGTTCAGTTCAGTTTAGCTCAGTTCAGTGTGGTTTGAAGTCATTACTGAGAGTCCAAACACTGAAGAGCAAATTCATCGATTTGATATCATTAAAGTTCCCCTGAAATTAAAATCACACTCTATTGAGGGTTAGTATCAATATGTCTTAAAGAGACAGTTCACCCAAAAAAGACAATTTTACACACCCACAAGTGATTCCAAACCAATGAGTTTATTTTTTCTGTTGAACACGAAAGAAGATATATAGAAAATTGGTTAAAACTTGTAACCGTTGACCTCTATAGTAGAAAAATCAAATGCAATGGAAGTCAATGGTTACTGGTTTTCCTAATTTTTCAAAACAATTTCTTTTGTGTTCCACAGAAAAAAAAAGTCAAACAGGTTTGCGGAAAATGAAGGATGAGTAAGGAGCCTTTATTCTTCTGTGTGGATTTAAAATCCAATAACGAACGCCAAACTGTTGATCATGATCCAGACAGTCTAGTTTAGTGTTAATGTCATGTGAACCTAACCTCTATTGACTTATTTTTAAAAAGGGTGAGGAGGTACTTTATAGTCCCACTCTGTCTTTAGATTTTAGTTATTTTAGTTGAAATTAAAGCTGCGCATTTCAAGGTACTACAGTGAAACTTTAAATTCAGCATGAACTAGAAGTTGCTGAGACTTTTTTCAGTATGTTGATGAAGTTCTAGCTCAAACTGAATATTGAGTAGTGGGTGGGGCTTTGTTTTGTGTATCATTCCCTCATAGGAAGCTAACAGAAAAAGGGGCTGGGTTAGGAATAACGATAAGCAGTTGCTATGGAAGCCCTCAACTTAACATCAACAGAAGGATTGCCACTCCAAAGGCAGAAACAAATGGTCAGACTTTGATTGAAGCTTAACAAAAACATTTTTTATTGGATTATTTTGCACAGATTAATTATTGACTTTAAGAATAACAATGTGAGCTGGCAACATAAATATTGTGGATTTTGAGTCTAAACGAATGAAAAAGCCTGGTTTTCTTTATTCTTACTTTCTTATAGGACAGCTCGGTGTTGCCGGTGCTCTGGCAGGACACCCAGCCTTTGGCCTTCTCCCGTGAGTCTTTGAGGAGACCCTGTAGTCTAGCCTCCATGAATGCAGGCCAGGAGCCTTCATCTTCCCCATCATCTTCCGGATGCTGCCGCTTGCACAGCTCCTCAATGGTGGGAGCCTGAAGCTCGGCCTCCACGTACGAATTACGCGACTGTGTCACCATTTCGTGAGGAATCTAGGGGAAAAAAGGAACACAAGTTAAATGAATAGGCAAATGAAAAACACATTTCCACTCAGATTAGGGGTCCATGATGGTTTTCTTGGACACTTTCGAATTGCATTCAAATATGCCTCATGTGAAACAGATATGTGTCTCACCTCAAACAAGCGATTACACTCTGTGATCATGTGTGCCAGGCCCTGCGTGGCAGCCAGGTTTTCATTCAGGTCCTTTTGGTCTGGCCTCCCTGTGGCATACTTTTTCTGCATGTGCATAGCTCTGCAGACAGATTTGGAAATCCTTTAAGATTATATCATTTAAATATTAAAACAATCAGTTGTTTTTAAAATGTATTTATTTTCTTCTTATTATTATTAACTACAACGTTAAAATAATCATTTTAAAAGGCAGAAAATACACAAATTAAATGTATTATTAACATATGACAAAGTTGTATGACATTTCCAAATGTCCAAATACAGTTATCGTATTGATAGATGGATGTTATGGATGAACTAGAGCTGTTGAAATATACTAGTATTCACAATGATTTTGAATTATTATCATTATCATGTTATTTGGGTTATCATGATATAACTATATTGACTATAATATGATATTTGATACTAAAAGAATTACGAATATACAGTACATAATATGCCACACTGCCACATTAGCAATTTTTTATTATTTATTATGTAATTTAATTAATATATTATTTATTTTATTTTTGGCCATAATATTGGTGAAAGTCCATGGTTGAACATAACTTTACACATCACAGACAATCAAAAGAAGTGTTTTCTACCTTGGCGTAAGATTGTCCTTCTTCAGGATGTTGAGATGAAAAAGTGAAGGTGCCAGACACACTGCCAGGTTCATGGGCGTCATCTGATTCTCTTGAACGGAGGAAGTGACATCACTCAGGAAGCAAAGCAGTGTTTGCAATACCTCCCTGTTTTCATCTGACATCAGCATGATGGCCGCCTGCACAGCCTGTAAGCGCTGCTCTTTGGGCACATCTGAAATGGAAAGGAAAATTGCTTGCATTTATTTTTCTGAGAGCAGGAGAAGGGTGGGTGTTAAAGTGAGAGTGTTTCTTACATTGGTAAATGTGGAGGAAGGTTTCACCCAGTTTGCTGGTCAGAAGTGGCTCAGGCAGATCCCTGAAGAACTGTTTGACCATGTCAGCAACATCATATGCAGACTGATCTTCATAGTTAACATCATCTGGAGAACTCTCGTTCATCTGTCGGAGTGCTTGGATACGAGACTTCACTCCTGATTTGCGAAAAAGACCCACCTAGGAAACAGAAGCCATATTATATATTGTTTTAGTTCACATTTCTACATATGAAACAATTCAAATACAAATTTATTTAAAAAAAAAAAGAATACTTTAATGTTTAGTTTCTTGTACTGACTGACCTGATCGAGGCATTGGCTCCTGAGGTAGCGCAAAGCCTGCTGCATGCCGAGAGGTAGAGGCTGACCGAAGCGTTGTACATGCACAATCAGCGGGACTCCAAACACATTCTTATCTTTATAGTCTGGAACCTTCATCCTCTTCATAAACTTTGGCACAGACCTGACACATTCAAAACACCACGCTTAGTTAAATACATATTAGCTTCTTCTATAAATGTCATCACTGCATCTTTTATATTGTATATTTAGAGAGTATGAGGCATCGATACAAGTAAACAAATCATATCAGAGTTTTGCCTGCAGTAACAATAGTGACCAAAAGAGGGCGGACATGATAATATTTACTGGTGCTCCCTCTCGAGCTACAAATGACACAACCACGTTTTAGAAGGATGTTTCAGGCTACAGTAAAACAGTAAAATAAATCTCATAGGGTCTGATCATTTTTCCAACAGATTCTTACCAGGTCCAGCCATGTTTGTTGGACATGGAGTACTTCTCCATGATGGCAGTGAGACGGAGCAAGGAAAATTTTTGTAGCAGGCTGAGCTGGGCTGCAGATTGGCTGGTGATCTGGAGAGAGGCGACTGAATGGCTGAGGCGGTTGGAAATCTGGAAGCTGGGCCATCGCAAGCTAAACACAGAAAGGAGAAACATGTTAGAGATTCTCAACTGGGTGCAAATAAATAATTAAGCAACCACCTAAACTTGCATTTGGACCAGAGGTGTCCATTAGTGTTTGTGGAAAGTCATTGGCTGTATCTGAAATCACCACTATACCCTTAAATAGTGCACTATTTTAAAGAGCAGCCATTTGCAGTAGTGTCTAAAATCATGTTGGACGTTCTAAAGTGTACTCAATCAATCCTACAATGCACCACAATAAGAACAGCTATAGAATACTTATAATGACTTGAGGGAGTTTGTGCGCTGAAAAATTTTCTGTCTGACAACAAAATAGCATCCACAAAAAAAAATCTGTTGGTATAATTTTCTAAAACAATATTTAGTTGTTAAATTAACTTTGTATACATAAAATTTTGTTTGCTCCAATACCTAGACAATTTTAGTGGACTAATGAAGGAAATAGATAATGAGTGTATATGAGGCAATTACAGATACAGTCATTGTCTTAAAATGTATTATTTCATTCCCCATAAACGAACCTAAACCCACTAATGCTAAGTTCAGACTGCTCGATTTAGCCCTGATTTGGACTTGCCGACATGTTTTGAGAAATCGCTGACAAATACCGGAAATCACAGTCAAATCGGTGCTCGTTGACGTGAGTGACAATCACACAGTACGAACTATAAAGCATGTGAAATGAGAGAATCGCAGATGAGTCGCCCACACCAGTGAAATATTTGACATGCTAAATACCTGGAGCTGTCAGCGATTCAAATCATGCTGTGTGAAATATGTTTTGTTTGAAAATAACATCGGTGATTACCTACAGCCAATGACAGAACAGAATCTGTTAGTATGGGTAACTGCAGGCCAGCGGGAGGTGAGTGGAGAAGTCAAAAACGCAAATTTTCAGTTTATTTGGACCCAATAAATATAGGAAAAACTAGTGAAAATTTGGCAGGAGCACCGTGTCTGTTTGACGTGTTATCTGAGCAATATCACAACCAAGTCATAAAGAAATAGTTAATTCTCTTTAAAAGCCAGGTGAGCAAAATAAGTACATATTCTAAAGCTTAAGCCTTCTTTTTCCATTATGTAGTAAATAGCGAAATATATATTATGTGACTTTGCAATGTTTCCATGTCACTTCTCAATTTTCTTTGGTTGTGAGATGTAGTGACAAAGTTGTTGGCGATTATTCCTATTTTAAAGTTTTGCAGTGTGAAACCTCCTGTCCCTGATCCATCCTACAGTGAAAACACAGCACCAACAGAACGCTAACCTAGATAGTCATTCAGTGTGAAAACATCCGTGACACGACTACTTTGAAAGTCATGCAGTCTGAACTCAGCATAACCGAGGTCTTAGTCTCACAGGAACCTTGCAAGTAAGTGTGACAGAGCTGGTACGAGTTAAACTCTAAAGGACAGTGACTTTTCAGATGCAGGATCTGACATTTGAAAGCTAAAACTTCTGCATAGTTTTTGGTGTCTTACTCTCCAATCTTAACTTTACAGTTCTGCATGCAACACTTATAGTGAACATAGCTCTAAATCTTACCGTTTTGGTCTGGTAAGTGAAGCACCGACCCCAGAGTCTCTCCTTTCCCTCATTCCTGTAGATTCTGTTTCATTAAGCGACACCCCATCCCTCTCTACATCACTGGGGGTAGCCTGACCCTCCAGCACTGAATGTCCCTCAAAGTCCAATGTGATCTGGCTAGATGACTGCAAGTCGTCTTGCCCCTCGACATCAAGATCAACTTGCCCCTTTCCTGCATTTTCACTATTAGGCAATACATTTTTGGACCAGTGGTCCACAATCTGTTGCAGTCCGTTAACATGTTGCAAAATATCATCCAAATGTGGGAAAAGGTCTTCCTTTTCCAAGTCTATAAGGTCGCCAGTGCTGGCATAGAGGTGCGAGCCGGGTACATTGTCATAAATGCTGATCCGACTGCCTCGGGTGCAGCACTGCGTGACAGGACGAGGTTCTTTGATGCTAGGTGGACGCTGGACATCCGAGTCCATGCTTGCAGAGTGCCAGTTGATGGAGGTTGCCGTCGAGGGTGAAAGACTCTCAATAGACAGAGCTTTGGGAAATGTTCCAGGCTTGTGATCTTTAGGAATATGCACCACCAGGTCTTCATAGGACCGGAACTCGTTGCGGCGGTTCTGCTCGGCCACACGCTTACCTTGGATGAGACTGGAGAACACATCCAAGTCCTCCAAGTACATCCCGCTTCGTTTGTGATCAGCCCGGTGGACATTGCGTTCCTTCAGATTTGGTGTACTAACAGCACTCCCGCTCGATTGACTGCTGCTCCCTTCACTACTAGACTGGGATAGCAACATCCCTGAAGGTGGTTCCGCTAGATGCACATCTCCATTGATGATCTCCACACAGCGGAGAGTTTTCACAGTCTGAGGTTCTTGTTGGAGAACCGGGGCACTTATAACAAGACTCCTGTTCCCTCCGCTACTCATTGCTCCCCGTAACTGTAAAGCTTCCATGCGCCTTAGGAATTCTTTAGCTCGCGTCCTTCCTCGCTTGCCATGCTTTACAGGCAGAGAACCATAGCTTGAAAGATCAGATGAGAGATGGGCCATGCCAAGTGACGTGTGGTCGGGCATGGCTGCAGAGTCCGAGCAGGTGCGGTGTGAACTGTCCGAGTCTTCTGCGCTGTGAGCACGAACACCACCACTTCCACCGCTGCTCTCGCTGTGAAGAGAAGAGATCTCCGGCTCGCTCAAGTCTGTCAGAACACTCTCGCTGCTGGTTGTTGTCCGCAGGGCAGAGTTTTCCGCAGGTTTCCTGTTTTCCACACCCCTCAGCAGACAATCAATGTCTTGAAGCCTGGACCAGCGACGACTGCTCCATTCAAAGGTCCATTTGTCACTGATGGCAAAGAGGTCATCTTCATCTGAGTCTTCGCTCTGCAAGTTAACAACAGAATTAATAAATACTTTCTTTTTATTGCCTTACCTTTTTCTTTACAACATTAACAATTCAGCACAATACTTGTCTACCATCCCAATCCTTCAAGAAAAACTTTCTTTCACCCTTTTTTTTCCTTTTTCCTTCTCTACAATCCAGAACCCCTGGAGCTAACAGTTTAGATTCACTCAAATGGCTTTTTCTTGTTTTGAAAGGGCACATTCCTTCCTACGTTGAATCATTACATAACCAGTGTGATATAACACTGTATATCAGTTTCTATTCTAGTCTTTAGGTGGTACAGTAAGTGATACTGTACATAAAGAGCAAAAACAGTTGCATCAATTAACACAGATCGTGACATTTTCCTATAATTAAGCTTATTAGGAATAGAATGCCTGTAATTTTCTTTCTGCATTACACTGTGGCAATGATGATCACTTCATACTTACAGGCATTATTACAATACCCCTAATTATTTCCACAAAACTACTACAGTATAACATGAAATCGATTGAACTATGGACATACACAAGCAGAAATGTTGAAGAAATGATGCATCACTTACTTTTTTCTTGGGAAGATTTACATCAAGTTTCATAGAGGCACACTTGTTCAACGTATTCAGTCGCCTGAATGGGACAAAAAGTAGAAACAAAAATATTAGAATCCCTTTCACTTTGACTGCTTTTATGTTGCATTGCTGATACCGTGGTGATGTGGACACAATATCAGCACAGTTTCTGTGACCATCTCTAATATAATCAAGCTATAAGATCTATGTCCCTGCTATCCAATGCTTGGCTCTGGTGAGCAGCAAACCTAATTAGGCACAATAATTGGCCAATGTCCTACTCTCTCTCATGGTGGCTTGCTTTTAATTGGCAAAAGCTTGCAAGCTGCAGTTGTCATGGTTTTCAATAGCCCTCAAGAGCAACTAATGTGGTGTTGATTCCAGCTGCCACATAGTCACTCATCCAGGTCTAAGAGGCCTGTTTTCCCCCCTCAAATTCACAAAACCATACAAAAACGGTAAGAGCTTGCTTTTCTTTGATGCCATTCCCAAAATGTCTTGATAAATAGGTCATTTGTGTGGTCCCTCAAATATGAAAAATGATTTTGAGGTGAAAGTGAAGCAGCTTCCGGAGTTTTTGACAAAGTGGTGGGCTCAAACGGCTCCTTTTTGATCGCAGAGCATTAGTTTCAATTTTGACCTTTTACAATAAATACATTGAATCAACACTTTAATGTATCAGTATTTCCAATAGATATTTAAAAAGATAAAGTCTTCCCATAGATATGGAACCATTAGATTTATAACAATCTATTGGTACTGTAAAGGGAAAGAAAAGAATAATGTGGAAAAGACGACAAAACATTGCGTGCCTCAAGCATCCACTGAAACCGAGCCACTGCTTCTGATGTAATAATCATGACATTTTATGACTCTTTTTATTGTTCAACCGTCTGTGTGTGCTATAAAAATAAAGACTGCAGATATAAAGCATGAATCGCAAAAGTCTGCTACCTAATTTTAGCTATGATGTAAGATTAAGGCAGGGGTGTCCAAGCCGGTCCTGGAGGGCTGGTGTCCTGCATATTTTAGTTCCAACCCCAATTAAGCACACCTGAACAAACTAATCAAGCTCTTTCTAGGTATACTAGAAACTTCCAATCAGATGTGTTGAAGAAAGTTGGAGCTAAGCTATGTAGGACTCCGGCGCTCCTGGACCGAGTTTGGGCACCCCTGGATAAAGGATTTGAAATATGGTTGTACATATTAAATCAGTAATCAATCATTCATTCATTTTTCTTCGGCTGAGTCACTGATTTATCAGGGGTCACCTCAGCAGAATGAACCACCAAATACTCTGGCATATGTTCAATGCAGCCATTAATCAGTATTAACAAATTAAACATTGAGAACTAGTCCCTAAAGCTAAAGTGTTTAGCTTTCATTGTGTTAATAAAGCTTACATTTCTTGTATGTTGGTTGAACATTGCTAGTTAACGAGACTAAGTTAATGAATTTGGTAACAACCCATTAATTACAATTGACAGATTTGTGAACTAAAATCAGCAAACTGCAGAGAGTAAAGTGTCAGACAAAGGTTAAAGATGTTAGCTTTGTCACTGGTGCTCGCAAACATCCGCAACTAACTGACTCCTCCGCACTCTTACTAGGCATGTCGTGCTAGAATTGTTTACCAAGTTGTTCCCCTCCGGGGGATGAAGAAAAGTGAGAAGTCAGGGGGAGAGGTGGGAATGTCGGACATTGTTTCCCACACAACAGTAAACAGGTTTGGAATTTCGATGAGTTGCTTAAGGGTTGTTTAGAGTCACAGTAGACCGGCTTGAGTGCACCCCCTTTGCCCCCAGTGCTCTCCTACCAGAGCAGTATCCAAGGCAACCAAAGTCACTGGAGGGCTCTTTTCATCTTAATTTGGGAACTCAAATTCAGTGTCTAAACAAAACGAAAAGCTAACTCATTGAGAACATTCTGTACTTAATTTCTGGGGAAACACAATGAGTGTAATTTACAAACTTTATTGAGTCACTTGTTGCTTTAATCATGACATTATTTACTCTACTATTACAAGAAGATTGACATGAGAGAAAGTCCTCCAGACCTGAGCTTAATTGATGCAATGCATGAGGGAAAAGCAGACTTTTAGGACTTGTTGTCATTACAGATGAAGAGGACTTTGATAAACCTCAACCACTACAAAATACATGTTTTGAATATGAAATAAAGATCTAAACCCTTTCATCCATTAACTTTATTAACACTCTTGTTTTTGTAAGTGGGATATGATTCAGCATTTCTAACATCCTCTCGGTTACTATTGTGCCTCTTGAGGTAAGGGGAGTAAAAATGAATGAATACTAGAAACTCATAGACCGCTAAAAATATTAAAGGGAATGTGGAGACAACATAAAAAAAATTTTTATTACTTTATTACTTACATTTATGAATAGAAATGTTTTATTTTTTTTAATAAAGACTTTTTCTGATTCAAAATATAACAAAAAAAAAAAAAACTCCCATTTCTTATCTCGCGCACACGGACCTACTTGGACAACACTGGAATACATCACATCCGGTCGGCCGGTCGCATACAGTCTAGTCCCAGGAGTTCAAATATTTCAACAGGTCCACAGCTCAATTGGAATTTCCGCATACAAAGATGATCGGAACTCCACGCAGCTCCCAGACTACTCTTCATTGGAAATTAATCACTTCCGGTCTGTCGCTTGTCGTTTGTTATGTGCAGTGGAAAGAAGGCTTAAGGTTTACTTTAACAGCTCCTACTAAGTGGATATTTGGTCTATGTGGCTTTCATTGCACTCACACCTCTAAAATTCATTTCCATTTAGTTCACACCACCAAAATAGCCCCTTAAGTTCTACTGGTCTGGAGTGAAATTCAAACTAAAGTTTTGGGCCTGGGAGGTAACTGAGTTAACAAGGCTGCAAAAGACCCCATCCCTTGATGAGCATAACATCTTCATTGTACTCTCCTCCTTAAGCCTTACTCCTGCCATGGTCATAACATTATTGTCTCCCTTTCTGTCCTGCTCTAAATGTAACCCCGTCAGTCCTGCACCACCCAACCCACTCCGAGCTGGGATCGAACCGACAACCCTCCACATGGGAGTTGGTAGCTACAACAAGGAGGCTAAACACTATGACCGTAACACTCACCCCTAAACCTCACTCTCATCCTAGTCACGGCACCAATAAACCCCGCAAAGTCCTGCGCCACCCAATCCGCTCCGACCTGGGATTGAACCGGCGACTCTCCACATAGGAGTCGGTAGCTCCAACAAGGAGGCTAAACAGCATGACCTCTAGCGTCTGTTGCAAGAGCACCTTTAGGAGGTCAGAAGAGTGAGGTTTACCTGCACAGCACTTCACTAGATGGCCTCAAAGACCACAACCCCTAGCATTAATCAAAATTGTGTCTCTTAATGCCAAGTGAGTATGGTTTACTTGCACAGTTCCTGTTTGCTGGTCTCGATTGCACTTTACTTTCAACTGGGTCACGGCACCAATGTAACCCCGCTAAGTCCTGCACCACCCAACCCGCTCCGAGCTGGAATTGAACTGTTGACTCTCCAAATGGAAGTCGGTTGCTCTAACGAGGAAGCTAAACACAATGACCCCTAGCAGTTCCTGTTTGCTGGTCTCCATTGGCTTCACTTTCAACCGGGTCATGGCACTAATGCAACCCCACCTGAGTGGGATCTGATCCAGGGTTTCCAGCAAGTCATGATAACAAGGACATTAAAGACACAAATCTATAGTGTCAGTTGCTGGTGCATCTCCAGGGAGTGAGGTTTGTACAACTCCTCTTGATGGCCGCCATTACAACAACATGGTTCTAAAAGTATTTTTTCCTCTGTTTTATTGCTGCTGTTATCTGTTGTATTTATTATTTATTATTAAGCTTAGGTAGTTTCAATGTTTCTCCAAAGATATGGCTTGATTTCTTCAGGGTGTCGAGAAGACTGTAGATACAACACAGTTCTTACCGGCATAGAGGTTCCACAAGGTCTTTGTCCAAGAAGTCATGGTCTTTCTTCACAGGAGAGATGTCAATGGGAAATTGAGAATCTGCAAAGAAACACAGGCGTATCCCATTTCAACAATCAAGTCCATTACAGTCCAATTCAGGAAAAAACAGATGTCTTTTAAGCACCATAACGATTTCCTTCTGATTCGTTAATAGGCCAATCTTGCATGTTCACAGTGAACACAGAGGAATCCAGGCGCCCACACTCTTTAAAAAAACCCTGACAACACATTCTTTCCAGAGCGATAGCCAAGACACAGAGAGTAGCTAACTTGTTTTAAACTTCCAGATGCTAATAAAGTGAGACAGGGTTTGCCCCCCAAATTCTGAGCTTGGCTTTGAGAAGCCATTACGTCTTCAACTGAGTATAGTGTCCAACTTATGTAATGGGGTGACTGGATCCAGACCCCGCCAGAGTTGACATTCCACTAGTACAATTAAATGTTTCATCATATTTTTTTGCCTCTGCTGAATGAAATAAGTAAAATCACAGATTCAAAGAGAGACACTGTGTTCTGGTTTTAAGCTGCTGGATATTCCAAAACAACACTTCTGAAGAGATGCATTATGGAAAGATTCTATTCTGCACTTTGATTCCATGACCGCAAGTATTATTGTCACAAATAAACAAAGAAAGGATTGTATAATAAAAGACCATCTATTTTGCTAAAAACTCTATATTGTTTGAATTATTTTTATGCTCCAAAACATCTGATGCATCCATTTATAAAACTGTATATTATATTATATTATATTATATTATATTATATTATATTATATTATATTATATTATAATTAATTATATTATATTTAATTTTTATATTATATATTTTAAATGAAAGTCTTATAAATTACATTTTTATTATTATTATTATTTTATTTTATTTTTTTGGAGGGGGTGGGGTGTTTTATAACTTTAAATAGACAAGTAACAGAGAACAAAAAAAAAAATCTGGGGTTTTTACTCCTAAAACATGAAATGAAACAAGTGAAAAAACTAGAAAGCTCATACAATTTCATCTAAAGACCAACACTCCAAGATCAAAAGCACTTGCCATGAGCGACTGAAAAAGGCAGCGTTTTTTGCGGCAAGGTTATTCCCATGACCTCTGTCTCTCTTTGAAGATGTCACACTCTATATGTACAAGCGGTACCTCTTAACCTGAACCTGTTTGACCAATGACCTGTACCTCCCAGCATTTCAGATGTAGGGGGTATGAATGCTCTGAGTAAATGAGGCCTTTTTCTGAGGTGGAACGAAACATCAGATCACAGGGAAAATGAGTGAGCTTAAACTAGCTAAACAACATGAGGTCTGACAGACATTAAAGCGCCCATTTAAACATCGGAAACCACATCCCACATTAAAAGCTTGTTTTTGCCCAAAATGACACTCATTTTGGGAACAGGTTGACGTCATGCGATTGTTTGGAAATCTGAATGAGAGTACTAACCGCTCTTTAAACAGTTTAAATCATACTAAAAGTCTAAGTTTTTGATCAGTATGACTGTTAATGGTTTGAAAGATGCCTATTTTACTCATCAAGGTTGAATTATTTTATAATAATTTAACTGTTCTTAATTGGTGTAGTTTAAACTGTATTAATAAAAGTTTTTAATTCAATTAAATAAACTTTATTGTCTATCCCACAGAGGTTAGAAATTTGTCTTTAGACATAGGCTCACAAACAACAGCAAAACATAAATATTCTTACAAAATTATTTAAAAAGTCACATATTTATATATATATATATATATATATATATATATATATATATATATATATATATATATATATATATATATATATATATATATATATATATACACACACATATATATATATATATATATATATATATATATATATATATATATATATATATATATATATATATATATATATATATATATATATATACACACACACATATATATATATATATATATATATATATATATATATATATATATATATATATATATATATATATATATATATATATATATATATATATATATATATATATAAAAAACAATGGCAGTGGGAATAAATGTCTTCTTGCACATAGGCTTTTTTGCTAATTATTTTTACCATCTGCCAGATGGAAATAACTTAAAGGAACCATGTACAGGATGGGAAGAATCTTCCACAATAGTGGAGCTTTTTCCTTTTTTAACTGCTATAATTAAATTAGTAAGAAGAATTTGTCTCCAACCAATTATTTTACTCGCTACATTAACTAATCTTAAAGGGACTAAGCCAAAAAGAAATGAATGAATGAGTTTACTAATCTTAAAAGTGTATTTTTACTTTTAATAGAGAGGGAGTTAAAGCAGGCTACAATCTTAAAAGTAAGGGCGGATTTAAAAGGTGATTTATATACAACAATCAAAATGTCCTTCTCAATATCAAAATTTCTCAGTTTTTTCAACAAACTCAACCGACTGACCGATACCCTGACCCACCCTCTACTCCAAACCCAACCAATAGTGTTTTCAAAAGCAATCCAGAAAAAGAAAAGCCACTAGACGAACTGGAAACAGCGGAAAAGTGGTCCACACTGAGATAAATGGAAGCCTTGACGGCATCATACCGCCCTGTATCGTTCATTTTAAAGACTAAATGCAGCCATGCATAGCTCTGACTACATAATTCTCACTCTCCAGAAATACATGGCTTTCATTTTGGGTGTAATAACATTTATGATCCCTACTAATTGTATATTTTCGTGTGGTGAAGCGTTACCTTCAAAAAGTTGGGCGTACTGGGGGAATCCTGCTGCCCGCAGCCAATCACAAGCTTCCTTTGCCTCGATTTCTGCAACACAAAAAGTGTATACTTGTCAGACTCATAAAACATGTCTATCTGTTTAATATATAGACTTCATAAAGACAAAGAAGAAACAAGATTAGAGAGCTCCAATTTCATGGGTCGCTTCGAACTTTGAGATCATAATGACCACATAATGACAAAGTCAGGCATCTTTCTTAAACGGCTCTCCAAAACAAAGCCAAAGAACTTCATATTCACATGGATATTTTCTGCATAGAGTAAATTAGCATTCATAATCCTGTCCACTTCAGCATTTCTTAAGATAAGGAACATTTGCTGTTGTTGTTACAAATATTACACATAAAAAGCATTGATTCAACTTTTGGCAGATTTATTATTAATCAAGTTTTATTACTCTTATTTCCACTGTTAATGTATTTAATTGAATTATAACATTTATTTAATGGTAGATATTAAGAATATTTACTTGTAATATTTTAATATAACTATATAAATTAAGCACAACTAAATAATAACAAACAATTACAAAAACAAATAATAGAATAATTTCTTCTTATAAAAAATATTGTTTTAAATCATTTGTAAACATGTAATTATAATATCTCTAATATACTATACAGATTTCCTATCTTGTTTTAAATGGATAGTTCACGTAAAAAAAAAAAAAACATTTTCTATTCATTTACTCATTTTTATGCATTTCTTTCGTCTGTCGAACACATGACAAGATATTTTGAGATTGGTGGGAAAATATGGAGAGCTGGAAGGGACATGATGGTGTGGAATAAAATGGGTGGAAGAAAAAAAAACTGAGTGATAAGAAGATATATATTTATTTAAGTTTGACAAACACTTCCTGTTCACTTCATTCATGTCAACCCTCCCGTTTTTGCCGGGATTCTCCCATATTTTACCATTCTATCCCTCTATTATCTGTCATTAAGTATTTCTCCCACATTTTTTGATCTTGAAAGCTCGTTGAAATTAATATAAAAATGTCTGAATTCACTTTCTTTCCATCAAAGCTGTGTGTTGATCATCGCCCTTCATATGCAACCTCTGAATCAGTGAATGGATGTATAAGCGCTGACTGACGGATGTGCTCTGTATAATAAACTGATCCCAGATCAGCTTCTGTACACGGCATTTAAAGAGGAGCTAAAGTGCAGGACACTTTGGGATTCAGGTGTGCATTTAAGCAGACAAATACACTTAATAATATGTAAACATGTCCGCCCTCTGTGTTTTATTTTAAACACACTTAATTTTCTCCTAAATGAGCACAAACTGTATCGAAAGTTATCGAATGCTTTCATTATAGATCTGTGTATTCTTACAGTGACACCTCTGTTATCAAACAAAACAAAATAAGAGATTCATTTACTGCTCTTCACTTGTTTAACAACAGAGGTGTCCCTTTAAATGTTTTGAAGCTGATCTGGGATCAGTTTATCATACAGAGCGTGCCCGTCAATCAGCGCTTATACATGCATTTGCTGATTCAGAGGTTGCATATAAAGGGCGATGATCGTCGCACAGCTTTAATGAATAGAAAGAGAATGCAGACTTTTTTATAGCAATTTCAATGCTTTTAAAATTAAAAATATAAGTAAAATATGGGAAAACACTAGATGATAGGATGATAACAGGATAGAATGGTAAAATATATGGGAGAATCCCGGCAAAAATGGGAGGGTTGACGTGTATGAAGTGAACAGGAAGTGTTTGGCAACAACAGTTTTGCGAGGGAACGCAAAACCTATTTGCGAGATAACGCAAAAACTTTAAAAATATATATCTTCCTATCACTTGGTTGTTTTTTCTCTTATAATTTTTTTTTTCGCCCATTTTTTTCCCCACAATTACATCCCTTCCGGGTCTCCGTAGAAAGAAGCAGCCACTGGCATTCACAGTGAGAATATAAATACTATGAAAGTCACTGTATTTTTTTATTCTTCCAAATATGATAACATAATTAAAATTTTTGCGTGAACTAACCCTTTAAGAATGTTCAAATCATCTTACTACAAAACCAAACTACAACACTGACACAATCTTGCTGTTGTTTTGTCAATAAAACTGTGTTGTGTCCAACCAATGAAGCTAACACACATTTTCACAGACAGTTATCATGAGAATTATATTTAGAAACACTTGTGTGCTCTTGGACAGGAAGAGAAGGAGGGAGATAGCGAAGAAAAAAAAAAAAGAGTGAGCAAGTATTACATAACAGCATCAGTTGTGTGTGATTTAATTATGTTTCTCTTCCTGCCGCTGCATGAACGAGGTTATTCCTGTAGGTCAGATAATACATAATAACACAGTCCTGCGAGCCTGTAAAGTCTGCTCATAATCCCACATGATAAAAACCAGGACAGCTCAAGATCTTTGGGATTAAGTGATCAGTTGCATATTGGCATTATGATCCTGTTCATAAAGCAGCAGACCTTTACGTGACGTGTTGCAGTTAATGGAGGGTTAACAGAATGTACTAGAAGACTGTTTGGGATTTTGAGCAGTCAGATTTGGAAAAAGAATATAAAAAACCCCACTGGAAACTATGTGATTCCAGAAGGGAAGGAACATCATATTGATTTATAAGGGCTCTGAACAAAACAACCAGAGCTGACCACAGCAGGTCAGAAACACTCTGGATATTAAGGCAAAACAGTACATAATATTTAAAAATAAATAAATAAATAAAATCTGAAAAAATATCAATTAATTCTTGAAAGTATCTGCAATAAAAATCGAGAAATGGAAATGGAGATTATTGCAAAAGTCTACTTTTTTGGGGGGGAAATATATAAAAACCTACATTTAAAGGGATGGTTCACCCCAAAAAATACAATTTACATCATCATTTACTCTCCTTTTACTTGTTGCAAACCTTTAGTAGTTTCTTTCTTATTGTTAAACTAAAAAGAAGATATTTTGAGAAATGTTAGAAAGCGGTAACCATTGACTTTCATAGTTTTTTCTTTTTCCTAATATAGATGTTAATGGCTAACGCATTTAGTCATTCTTCGAAATATATTATTTTGTGTTCAATAAAAGAAAGAAATAATGTTATGTTTTTGTAATTTTTTGAGCGAAAGTAAATAGTGAGTACATTTTCATGTTTGGAGTAAACTATTTCTTTAATAAATCTCATATCCTCATGAGATTTCGGTGAAATAGAATGTACTTCTCAAATAAAAAATAATATAAATAAGTATTTACAAAAGCATATTGATAAAGATGATGATCATTCGACTCCCAAAATTGTATATATATATGACAAAATTGAGAGAAAATTGAAACAAAAAAAGTTATCTGAACAAATAAAACTTTTGGGAGAAAAGAATATATAACTAATTTCATAAGACACATAAAAACCTCAAACTGTGCTTAAATATACTAATAAACTATCTGCCAATTTCAGAAAAATTACTTAAATTTTTCTCATCCATTTTAAACTATATAAGCTGGGCCATTCACGTCCTTTTACGTGTCAATAATTGTTCAGTTTGTGTTATTCTCAGAGAGAATTTCAAAAACATCTAAGACAAGGTGAAGACTTTCTGAATGACAATGACAAATTCCAACATAATAATACACAAAATGTAATAGAGTCAGCCAAAGACTCAAGAACACACTGTTTGGAATTGAAACAGCTCAAATCTGATATTTACCAAACAATATAAGCACATAAGCGCATACTTTCCATTGTTTAAGACTGCACTGCATTTCAGCCAGCTATCGAGTTACTCAAGTTCACTGACAAACAAATCTAACACCCAGTAAACACACCGTAAAATTCACATTCAGTTCAATTAAAATGTTTTTTTAAGATCTGTTCTCAATACAAAACATTCCCTAAAAAAACTGTCGAACAAACTAGAAAAACGCTTATATATATATATAAACAGTGTAATTAAGTTATGATTTTGTTTTTTACACTTATGAAAGAAAAGTTTTGCTCAACAACGACACAATTATTTGAGTAAAAATACAAGTAAAACTATAAAATTGTGAAAAACTATTAAACTTAAAATATTTTTATATACTTTGAACAAGTAATTTATATCTATTGTATGAAAATAAAGCTGCTGAGGAAAACCAATGGGAGAAACCAAACACAAGTTTAAGCAAATCCATATAATTACTAAACACATGATTACACTGCAAAACCTCATTAACAGCGTCTGTATTTTGTCATTATCAGATTTATTTTGTTTATTTATTGTTATGAATTTCATTCAGGAAACTTGATCTTTGCTATTTCGATTTTTGATGTTGAAAATTTAACTCCTCAGTTTAACAAAGTGACTGTGTTACCATTTTAATAGTTTCAAACATTAAATTGTAAAATAAATAATACAGAAAGTTAGGTTCTATATGGAAAAACAAAACTAGCCAGTTTATTACAAGGTTTTTGTACCATAATATACAACACCAACCCAGACAACATATCACTGAAAACTATTAAATATGTTATTAAAAGCCACTTTGTTAATCTTTTCAACATCAAAAGCTGTTGGAGGAAACATTTAGGTTCCATAATGCAATCCAAAAGAAGAATACAGAGAACTGAAATCTTTTACAGTGTATCAGGGTTTCTGCAGGTTTCACCAAGTTAAATTTAAGACTTTTCAAGACCATTATGAATAAATGTTAGACTTATACAAAGCTAAATGCTAAGGATTTAACATCCCAGTTAGAAAGATTTTCACTTACCCTATCAAAAAAATATTCAATTTGAATAAATTTAATAATACAATTATAATACTAATTTTTCTTTGAATATTTTTTATTAATTTTCAAATACATCCATTAACAAACCCTAAAACCCTTAACAAGAATGGAACAAAATAATTTAACAACAATAATTTAATAATAAAAAATATTGATCAGGTCAGTATCCTTAGCAGTAAATAAATGGAGAACCTTTAACCAAAATGTTTCTGTAAGGAAAGTAATTAAATGCATTTTTTTTTCTTAAATGTAAAGTTTTATTGAGATGGAATGTTGGTGGTTATATTGGTGTTAATGGCCAGATTGGTAGATATCCATATACAAAGGAAAACTAAGACCAGTTTAAAATAAAGATTTAAGGTCTAAAACATAAAATTTCAGTAGATTTACAAATTTTTAAGGCCTAAAATTTAGTTTTTAAAATTTAGGACATTAAGACTTTTTAAGACCCCGCGGATAACCTGATGTACAAATCACCCCCTACATCTAAACATCATCAAAAGAGATATATCTTTTCCTAAATCCTTCAAGATCTATAAAAATCATTCTCACCTGATTCAGTAACAAAGAAATGACTGCACAAAGTCGCTTTCAATAATCCAACAACATGTAAATATGATCCAGCTCAAATTCCAAACACATTCTGAACCTCTTCCAACCCTGCCTGATGACCCTAATCATGTCTCAGAGGGTGTCCTGTGGGTTACAGGGTCTGTGCCCATCCTCTGAGTGTGCGGAGAAGACGTCAGAGCGAATCGCCTGGGTTTTCATTCATATTGACAGTAGGATGGAAAGAATTCCTGCGCTGCCTCCACCCCACTAAGATTACCTTTCTTTTGTGTCGCCTCCTTTACCGAACAATACGGTTTGTTCAGTTCAGTAGCTCCTGTGAGATGGACTAAATGCTCAAATGATATAAGACCGTTCTTTATGAGCGTGTCACGAAACTCGGTCTATAGCAGGAACCTCTTTTCTTTCTGAGAGATGTAAACAAATGTATGTAACTAGCAGATCTGTTGGCAAATATTAGCAGATGAAATGTCCTTGAGGTTTAAAACCCTACGATATGATATGAGTGTACAAATATTTGATGCTATGTATTTTTACAAGGTCATGTCTAATAGTGTTGCTAAAAAACTGCCTATTAGTTCAGTAACACAGAATTGACAATTTAGTTATATAATATTCTCTTAACCCTTTTACATGTAATAATTCTGATTAAGTTTGTAAATTTGATCATGATTAAAAATTTTCATGGTTATGCATCAGTTTAAAACGTAACACACCGCAGACATTTTTTTTCTTTCCTACAAATTGACATACAGTATGTTGTATTTATATTGTTCGCCTCACAGCAAAAAGGTTGCTGGTTCAAGCCTCGGCTGGGTGCTCCGGTTTCCCCCACAAGTCCAAAGACATGTGGTACAGGTGAATTGGGTATGCTAAAATTGACCGTAGTGTATGAGTGTGTGTGTGAATGAGTGTGTATGGATGTTTCCAAGTGATGGGTTGCAACTGGAAGGGCATCCGCTGGGTAAAACATATGCTGTATAAGTTGGCGGTTCATTCTGCTGTAGCGACCCCAGATTAATAAAAGGGACTAAGCTGAAAAGAATTGAATGAATGAATGTATTTATATTGTGAAATGTTGGATATTTTGATTCTCAAATATGTGTAATAACATGCGTTTTATAATTTAAGCAACTTATATCAATATTAACATATTTCTTGATCTATGATGAGTGCCATGTTAGTCTGCGCTGCAGCAGAGAGATTTAAGCTGCTGGATTTACAACATGTTAATTTATCAACTTCTCCAAAAAATACATGAAAGCAAGTGGCTGTTTTATTGGAAGAATAGAGTAAATGTTGTAGTTACCTAAACAGTGTGTATATGATGTAAATAAAGCAAATAATCAGATAATGTTTACAATTTGCACAAAAAAAATGGAATCTGATTGTTCAAAAATATCTAAATACTTAGACAACATCCTTTGAAGCTGTCTAAATAAACACTCTCTAAAATAAAGGTACAAAAGCTGTCACTGGGGTGGCAATTTTTCAAAAGGAAGACTTTTTTTTAAGGTTCAGTTTTGTAATTTAAGGTACTATGAGTTACAGATGTGTACTTTTAGGTATTATTATGTAGCTTTAAGGACCTGTTAGAACCAAAAATGTACCTTTTAAAAGGTAAACCTTTTGGAAACCTGTAACCCCTGACTGGCATTGTATTTGTTTTTCCTACTATGGTCGCCAATGGTTGCATATTTTCAACATTTGTCAAAATATCTTCCTTTGTGTTCAACAGAAGAACGAAATTCACAAAGGTTTGAGGGAGTGAGAGTAAATAGTAAATTTTCATTTCTGGGTGAACTACCCCTTTAAAACTTTTTTGGCATTTATTTTGACATTATATTTTGTCATTCAGGGTTATAAATGGTACAATTATTATATAAAAAAAAACTAATGCTCGTGTGAAAATGCAGAAGTGAATTTAGAAAAAAAACACTGAAATGAAAACAAAAAATTGTCAAAAAGCTTGACCATTAGCCAATATTGTAACATATTAAGTATTTAGAAAGATTTTTATAATAATAGCAATTACCTAAATTACAATAAAAGAGTAAAAAAAAACATCTTTCTAAATATCTAAATATCTCAAAACATCTCAAAATATCTCTATCACTATAACTGTTATGTAACTATGTCAACTAAGTCAACCCAACATAGTGACTGTATTTGAAAGCTGAGCTCTATTGAACAGAAGCTGAGGAAACCTCCTTCGTGACTAAGCGTTCATTCCCTAGAGAGCCGTACAGTACCACTGAGAGCAGCGGCATCCACGTCCCACAAACTGCATTTCGAAACCCAAGCTGCCAGATCCACGTCACACAAGCATTCCGTAACACTATCCTGAAAGCTACTATTTCTTTGCCATCATTGTCCTTTCTCATGGAATCGGAAGGATGAAGAGCTGAGCTTCTGGCTGGTTGCCAGCGGGGGAACTCTTGCTTTTAAATGCGACCAAACTGCGTGCAGTGTCCAATAACTGGAATAACAATAACTTGGTAACATAGCACGACAACAACACAATATGAAAAGCAGAGCGACTATGAATATGTGGGAGAGAGAAAGACACCTTCTTTTCCTCATTGAGTAATCTGATGTAAAAATGAGGAGGCGGGATGTGCTTTTCCCTGCAGGTCAGCCATGGCACACGCTGGCACTCTGGCAAGCTGTCACACGTCCAGATAGGAACTTAATACAATCAAGGATTTTTCATTCAGAAGTTCGACACAAAAATGAAAAAGAAACTAGACTAAAATTGTAATTTCACTTTATGTTTTAGTACAATTTTGGCTATTATTAAAGCATCAACTATGACTTTTAGCTCAACAAATGACTCATTTGCTGCTTATAGTTATTAAAGAAGTGTAAAAAATTAATCTTGAGGCTTGTAATTTTCATTAAAAAAATGTATGTCATTAAAAATAATGTGCATATTTTCTTTTAAAAAATTAATATTTTGGATTTTTTATAAAATATTGAGAAGAATTTGCTAATAAAATCAAGAGATACATTTTACTTATTTTTTAAGCAAACCAGTGCAATTATTAGGCTTAATTTGAGAAACCTATTAAGCTAATAAAATTAAGGAAAGACAGCTTCACGTTTATTTTAAGAAAATTCACTGAATTATGCAGATTTGATTGAGATGTTTGCATCTGAATTTCAACAACGGCAGTGATCAGACGACATTTTGTAGGAGCGGATCAACAGTGAGCATGTTAAGAGGTTAGCATTAACAGTTTATCATTTCTATTGTCTTAAATAAGCTCTCTCAGGAAACACACATGCTGTTCAAGCTCATTCAGGAACCTAGTTTTTGCCATTCGATGTATACAGGGATACACAGGTATTTTTAACCAGCCATTGCTATTTGAAATTTCTTTGTTTATTCTGAATTATATATTGAAATTGAGCAAATTATTTGCATTGTAAAATTGAACAGCAATAATCAGGCAACATTTAAGTGTGGTGGAAGAAAAACAGGGATCTTGTTAAATGGTAAGCCAAGGCTAAGCTAAGTTAGCTATAGCTTTGCAAAGTGTTTTTCCATTTCATAAGGTTCCTTTTACAGCATTGATGATGTAATGTAATTAATAATTAAAATACGTAATTAATAAATAATTAAAATACGTAATACGTAAAAAAAAAGATTATATAATGCTCTATATAAATAATAATATTTGTTTGCTTTATTTTCAGATTAATGAAGAAAATGTTCACAGCATTTTCCCACAAATGAGGAGCGGTTAACTCAGGCAGATTTTGATAGAGAATGCTTGCCATACAGAAGGTATTTTTAATTATGTTATTTGTTTATTATAATGAATTTTAATTACAATAATGCATTAGTAAATGTTGAATTATGAATAATAATGTTGAATAATGCAGTACAAGACTGTTCAGACTTAAAGTGGAATGATTGAAATGTAATTTTCTTCTTGAATTTACTGCAATATTTAATTAAACTTGATTTACACAAACTTCAAGAAACTTCATATATATATATTAAACTCTAACTTAATTCAGAAATGGCTAGTAAAGAAACTACAAGTAGAAATTGCATAACCGAATATTGAAAAACCTAATCCTTTTTATACAGCTTTAAACAACATGTAATCGCAGAAAATAATTTGTAATAGTATATGCATCAAGATATGCACTGCCAACTTGCCATGTTTAACTTGACACAGTTGAAAGCATAATTATTAACCTTCATAAATGTGCAATAATTAGAAAAAAATTATTAAAGTGTGAGTTTTAATAACTTATTTCTAAGAAACTTATTTAGTCTTTGCCATGATGTAATTAAGTTAACTAGACAAGTGAACTTAATTCGCCAAGTTATTGAAAAACTGTAACTTGTTCTGTAGCCAATAGGTAAAAGAAAATACTAATTATATTGACCTTAAAATTAATTAAAGCTGCTTTTATGCCAGCGAAAACTAAAAGAAATAAGACTTTTCCCAGAAGAAAATAACATCATAGCAAATACACTGTGAAAATGTCATTTTAAACATCACTTAGAATTCATTTATTCATTTTCCTTTATTAATCAGGGGCTGCTACAGCGGAATGAACCGCCATCTTAAGCAGCATATGTTTTACGCAGGGGAGGCCCTTCCAGCTGCAACCCAGCACTGGGAAAGACCCATACACTCTTGCAATCACACCCACACATAAACTACAGCCAAATTAGCTTATTCAATTCAGCGATTGTCTTTGGACTGTGGAAACTGGAGCACTAGGAGGAAACCCACACGAACGGGGAGAGCATGCAAACTCCATACAGAAATGCCAACTGACCCAAGTGCTACCCACTGCACCACTGTATATCGCCCATCACTTAAAACTCTATTTTGAAAAAAAGATTTTCTTTGAAAAAGTAAGAATTATACATTTTTCTTCAACTCTATTGTGGAAGTTATCTAAGAATTGTTCAGGTATGAAATCAAATTCACAAATCAATCAAATTACAAACAGAATGTAAAAGCAGATCGATAAAACTCAAAGATGTAGTTTTACTTACGAGAGACTTTCATCTTGGTAAAAACAAACAGTCCTAAAACGCTTTAACCCAAGTTTCCTCCTCATCAAACATCTTGTCTGCGCACTCCAAACTTTCTCCTCATCTGCTTCTCCCTCCTCAGCTTTTGTGTTTCTCTCTCTCTCTCTTTCTCACTTCATTCCCTCCCCTTTATTTTTCACTCGCTCTGTCTTTGGTTTACTCCACCTCTCATTGGTTCTGAAGTCCAAGCCCCTTTCCAGCATTCCTCCCCTCCACTCCTCATGCTTTCTTTTCTCTAGCACTTTAACCATCACAACTCACTCTTTCTCTCTTGGCACTGCCCTTTCGGACGCCCTCCAAGTGGCAGGACACTGGCGACGTGGGACTTTCTTTTCTTGCCGTCTTATGATGTAATCAACCCCCCACTGATCCCATCACACCGCCAAACTCTACAATCTATGTAGTAAAAACTACAGGATGTTTTCGCCTCCCTTAACTTTGAGTTTTATAGCTCAGGGGTGAATTTGTTCTTCCTGGCAAACTCTTCTTAAAAATAAAACTTCTTTATTAGAATATTGTTGTGTTCAGGACCTTTAAAATTTCTGTATTGGTTCATTAAAAGTTTTAACTTGAAAACAAAATAGCTTTTTTACAGTGTTAATCATTGGTATTACTATTTTAATTTAATTAAATGATTTGATTAATTTTAATTTCAGTCAAGACTTTGGAATCAGTGTTTTTTAATGTTTTAATAAGAAGTCTATTATGCTTAGCAAAGCTGAATTTATTTATTAAAAAATACAGTAAAAACTGTATACAAAAAAACTGCAAACGTGAAATATTATTAACAGTTAAAATACCTTTATTATTTTTTAAAATATAGTTTCAAATGTAATTTATTCATGTAATTTAAAGCTGAATTATAATATTACATATTTTTATACGCTGTCAAAAAATGCTGGGTTCCACGTGATTCCTTCATATTGTCTCTGCAAATAGATAAAGTTACTTAATTGTTTTAACAAATTTAGTTGGATTGAACACAAAACCATTAAGTTGTCCCAAAACATACTTGAGAATTGTGTTGGTTCAGCTCATTTTAAGTAAGTAGTTTAAACAAGCAGCAAAATATATATATATATATTTTGAGTTAATGATTTCAGAAGGATCTACGTATTCAGTTTTTACTTACAGGAATAAATAATTAAAATTTAAACTACATTCAACACTTATTTTAAATTGTAATCAAGTTTCACAATTTTACAGTTTTTACTGTGTTATTATAATTGTTAATAAGTCAAATGAATGCTAAAATAAGCTTATTATAAAGACTTTTGTAAAAAGAACGCACTAGACTAACATAAATAGCTCATATGACTTAAAAAATAGTTTAAAAAGTTTATTATTATTATTTATTATTATTATAATTGATCTATTTTAATAAAGTAATATGTACTTTTACTTTAATAAGTAAATTGTTGTCATTACTTACTGAATATAATATTCTTTGGGGAACCACGATTTTTTTCTTCTTTTTTCACTTGATAAAAACCCTCTTTATTTTGGACATGGTTCTGGGGAAAAAGGAAAATACGGGGTGGACTATAGGAAACCCAGATGATCCAAAAATTCCTAAAATGTCCAAATTCCTGCAATGTCTCTTGGTATGATGGAAAACATAGGAGAATGTGACATCACAAGAAGACAAGCATTAAAAATGATTCACCAGGGAATATTGGGCACATTTCAACATATTATCGAGTGTCAGATGATTGTCTGCTGCCCACCCACCATTACATACATCAGCAATGTGACCCTCAAAGCATCATGGGTGGATCTACGTGGGCTTCAGCTTCTGTAGTGGGATCAAACAATAAAGAAAGAAGACAAAAGACTGTCGCCAACTGAATACCAGCTTACATTCCTCTGAACTCAAAACAACATCTTTGTTGTCTGTTTGCACTTCAGCAATGGTGTTAGACTAGATTATAATCGCAAATACATTAAATAGAAATATTAAAGCATTATTTAATATGCTTAATATACAGTACGCAAAATAAGTATTGAACATGTCACCATTTTTCTCAGAAAACATATGTTGGTAACAACCAAAGAAATGCAAAGAAAACCAACCCAAGCTCATTCTGGAAACGTAGCCCCGCGGACGTTTCTGGAGACTGAGATTTACGTGGCCGGAGGTACGTAAAGGCCGCGTTTGGTTTTTTCAAGCGAACACTGCGGGGCGGTGTGGCGCCGCTCCGCCCCTCCTCTTCGCGCTCGCCGGCCGACAGCTCGCCTCCGAGTGGAGGGTTTTCCCGACGCAATCAGTTTGTCCGCCTAGCTCACAGCGTTGCGTCGGCGGAGCGGAGGCCCCGGAGGAGGAGGAGCCGGAGCCGGCCGCGGTGGACGATGACCGGGATCGAGTCCAGGGAACAGCGGGTTCCGGAAATCAGGTGAGACGAAAAACGGAATCCGGAAAATGAGGGCGAGAACACAGCGGGATCCGAAAACGCGGTCGAAATCGAAGACGAGGGCTTTTGCTTTTTTTTTTTTGATCCAGCGGCTTTTCACGCAAAAACGGCGCGGGCGCGAACGGCGCGCGCTCCCGAGAGGCGCCCGCCCGAGACGCGAATAAGCGCGCACAGCGGCCTCTCGCGGCTCCGCGAAAACAAAAAAACGCTTGAATACGTACCTCCCGGGAGGTAAAACGCGGTCTGCAGAAACGTCCGCGGGGCTACGTTTCCACAATGAGCCCGGGTTGAAGAAAACAAATCTAATTAGTTAACAAATGAAGCTAAGTGTAATAAAATGAAATGACACAAGGAAAAAGTATTGAACACATGAAGAAAGGGAGGCACAGAAAGGCAGTGAAAGCCAAGTCACCAGCTGAAATCTCTCAGTAGTTCTTCAGCAACTCTCTGCTCTTCCTTATTGTGAATGAATATCAGCTGCTTCAGAGTCCAGAGTGGACATTTCAGCAAGACAATGATCCAAAAAACAGCCAAGGAAACTCTCCCACAAGACCCACAGTCTGTGAAAAACTCTCCATATGAGAGTCGTCTTTAAACTGCCATCACCAAAAGCCTTTTATATAAAGTATTAAATACATTAGTTTAGCACTTTCCCCTTGTGTCATTGCATTGTTATTGCATTCAACTCATTTTTCAGATTTGTTTTGTTTTTATTTTTTTATGTTTGTATTGTTTGACTTTTTATCAAACTCTGGTTCAATTCAGCCCCTATTTTATACACAAAAACATATCTGGCAGGTTTCATTATTGAAATTACTATTGTTTATACAATACACAATAAGCAAGACAATGCAAATATAAATAAGCAATGCATAATATACAATCTCATCTGATTATCTAGGTAAGATCTTTTTTTTTTGGTTGTTTTTAACATTATTATTAAAACCAGGAACAGGAATAGAACAGATAAACATGCAAAAGCAGTGAGTGTTAGTGTTATGAATCAGACAGACGGGTTGTTAAATGACTGAAAACAGTGGTGTTACCAGCTAACGGTCTATTACTGTAAAGCCCGGTGCTCTCATTGGAAAACACCTGGAACGTAATTCATGGCACAGAAACTAAAGTTAGAGTGGTTGAGTCAGTCGCCCCGAGGAGACGCAGGTTTGACAGACGTGTGCTTTTATCGACCGCTGAATTCAGAACAGACCAGCGCTTCAATGTAAGAGGAAACTGCTTCTATACTGAATGACAGACGAGCATGATGAGTGTGTTGTCTGTGGAAAGCTTTGTGTGTCACCGTAAAACACAGTGATAAGAGAACGAAAAAACTATGCATCAAAGTCAGTCGAAGATCAGTGAGATAAAGATTTCTGGATACACATTAACAAATGAGATTTTCACAGCGTTACTTTAGCATTATTAAACAGCCACTGTAGATTTTATTAATATTTTGAGTTGTTTTTTTCCTTTTCATCTGTATAGTTTTATTTCATTTCAATTTGGTTCAAATTTTTAGTAATTTGGTTCTGTTTTGTCATTTTTGTATATTTTTTTCTTAAGTATGTCTATGTATTTATACATAGCTAATAACTATATAGTATATATATATAGTTTTTTTTAGCTAAATTGAATGCAAATATTTAAGGAAAAAAGCTGAGAATGATAAATAATCTGGAATATGCAGTATGTAAACTTTATATTAGTTTTAGTTATATTAATTTTGAGTTAAATGAAAATGAGGAATAACAATAACAATCTTGGCAATTAGCTTTAAATAAAAGTTATTTTTAAATTGTATTAATTAATTTATTTATTTACTGAGTTAACAATTTATTTTAGTTCAAGCAACAAAACAATGTTAGTTTTATGATTAGGTTAACTACAATATACATACAGTATAACACCACTGAATAAATCTTTAAATGAAGACATTTAAAGCACATATGCAAATATATTAAAACCACAGACTGTAAATAAATAAGGATAATAAGGAAAATAAGGAAAATATTATATATATATATATATATATATATATATATATATATATATATATATATATATATATATATATATACAGTATACTTTATTTATTTCCCTTGTTTATTATTATTAATTATCTCATGCCCCACCAATATTTATTTATTTATTTATTTATTTATTTATATGGCTTAATAGGATGTAATAAAATAATTAAAACTTAAATAATATTTATTACACAATATCGTTACAAAGTCATTACAAACATAGTTTGTTGATTTGGTGTTTCCCAAATCCATCATTCCAACGAAAGTTTGCATACTACATCGCAACTATACCTCTGGAGCTGTAGTTAGAACAGCCGCTGGGTTTTTAAAACAGCATTCACTGTATGTGTGTCTGCGTCACATGAGTCTATAGACGTCAAAGAAGCGTTCATGCATCAGCAAAACACATATAAACTGGTAATGAGTCACATCAGGCAGTATCTAAAACACATCTGACCAATGCAAGAAGGTCATGTGGCTCTTTCAGTGAGGAATCAGCAGTGAAAACACACTTTGTGCCCTAGGCCTGATAAGAGCTGTGAGTAAAAGCCTTTTTATGGATGTTCTGGTCCAATGCCGCTTTATATCGTGCATCTACCATTTATTTTGGACACTTTTAAAATGTTTTTTATGGACAGATTTAGTAGAAAAAAAAAAGAAGAAAAAAAAAGAAAAGAAAAAAAAAAAAATATATATATATATATATATATATATATATATATATATATATATATAAATTAAAAATGGTGGCAGTTGTTTATTGGTGACAGCAAGGTGACTTATTTTCCGAACGCTTTTATGATCACCACCTCACATCCTGATCTAAATGAAATGTTTTTGAGCCACAGCTAAATATTTACACATTTGAATGCGTCTCAAATGCATGAAAACAGACGATGGTGATAAGACCACAGCAAAGGTGACTAGAGCAAGAAGGTCAGTGGTTCGAGTCCCGGGTGGGCCAATTGGCATTTCTGTATGGAGTTTGCATGTTTTCCCCGCGTTTGTTTGGGTTTCCTCAGAGTGCTCCTGTTTACCCCACAGTCCAAAGACATGTGCTATAGATTAATTGGATGAATTAAATTGGCCATAGAGTATAAATGCATATATGAATAAGAGTGTTTACTGGGTTACAACTGGAAGAGCATCCACTGCGTAAAACATTTGCTGGAATAGTCGGTGGTTCATTCCGCTGTGGTGACCCCTGATAAATAAGGAAATAAGGGACTAAGCCGAAGGAAAATGAATGAATAAATGTTGTTTACTCTCCACGGTCACAGTTTTTATCTATCCATCCATCCATCTATTTGGGTTGCACAACTCCACAGTAGGTGATGTTATGCTATTGGCTAAAGAACTGAAAATTCAATAAGAAAAAAGGACATGTCACCATTTTTCTTAGAAAATATATCTTTAAAGGTGCTAAACTAAACTAATTAGATTACAAATCAAGTTTTGTGTAATAACATAGAATGACACAGGGAAAAAGTATTGAACACATGAAGAAAGGAAGGTGTATAAGTAGAGATGGTTCGGTAAAGTTGCTTGAATGACTATTAACAAATATCTAGAAGTGTCACCGTCACCAGCGATCCAGCCTGTGCAGATAGCTGCTATACACACAGATCGCTAATGAACTACAAATCCGTCATTTCAAGAACTACAAGTTCCAGTCACGCACCACACACACACACACAGGTTCCTGATCCCGTTTGATTACACTCACGCAGCTAAAGCTGCTCAAAGACTGATTAGTTGGACTATTTATACAGCACACAAACACACAGACTTGGCTGAGTGTTGTTTATCTGTCAAGTTAACATTACGACGCGTTTTCATTGCCTTGTTTGTTTGTTTATGTTGTCTGCTGCCTGCCTGTACTGACCATTCGCCTGTTATTTGACCATGACTCGGGATTCCCTGTAAACATCTGTTTGCTCCTGATTGTGATCACTGCCTGCCTGACCATTCTCTTTAAAATAAATCCTGCATTTGGATCCGCACTCTGTTGTCAGCATCTCCTCTGTGACAATAAGTATGCGAATTAGGACACAGAAAGAGTGTTAAGAAAAATATCGCAAGAACTATCAATATCACAATCTATTGCAAAATGTAGGGGAAATGATGCAACTGTTGTTGTCAACAATTCTGAGAAAAATTAGAAAGTGTATATATTTTAGAGTTATTCTAGGTAAAAGTGTCATGTAGCTAAATTTAAATCAAAATAAACTAAAAGAAAACTAGAATAAAAATTTATTTACACTATTTAGACATTTATAGAATATTTTAAATTATAAATTATATACTTTAAAACAAATACCAACAGCTTTTAACACCACAATAATCAAAACTCAACTGCTGGCACAGCAAAACATGGCTCTGCAGGGAAAAGCCCTGGGTCATGATGGAAACAGTGTGGGAATCCTCGTCTATTATTTCGCAGCCTAGGTTTTAATTAACAAGAGCGTTGGTGATTCAGGAACCCCTAATGCTTGACATCCGACATACAATAGTCAGGAGTTATTATTAAAGAGAGGTGCCACTCACTAATCTCACATCGTCATCATCGTGTGCCTTTCTTTCAGTTTTGCCCGTAGAGAATCACAGCTGGGACGTGGGCCAAAGGAAATTACAATCACTAGGAAGTACGCACAAAAGCAGCCCTCCAGATAAGATGCAATAAATTCTTCTTTCTGACAAAACATTTGGAAGAACCGCTGCCTTCACGGTTGGCAAAAACAACAGAGATTAGGTCAGCTGGGCTTTTTTTGGTCATACTCATTTCCTGACCATCTCATGGCTTCCAAATGAGTTTCATCTTATGACGGAAAACAGTAGGTACGTGTTTAAATGGAATCAAGGATAATAAAAATTTTTAAAATGATGAAAAGTCATAGACAGTGACTACGTTTGCCATTTTAATGACTCTCCTTAATGGCATAATGTTGATGCAGGATGTCTAGTTCATACTATAAGCCAAAAAAAGCCATGTCTGATTCTGATTTCCAAGTATCTAACCTCTTCACTTGGGTAAAAAAAATGTTCAAAGGCACACAGTGAGAGCTCATTGATTTTGAGGGTGAAAAACACTTGTTGACTGCTGATAAAGCTCGCTGGGTCATAAGTCGCTCTGTATGTTTTCGTCCTGAAATGAATTCAAACAAGACTGGTGCAGCTGTTGTAACACACTCGTCTGCTCCATTCAAGGACGCCTGCTGACTGTCTGCTTTCATCCACCAACCTCACTAACGCGAAGCATTATTCGAGGTCACTCTTGCTAGTGTTTTCTTATGGCTGGGTGGAGTGTAAGAGTGAATCCAAGTGCCTAACATACATTTTGGCATCCTATTTGTTAACTTAAAGAAACAGTTTACCAAAAAAGAGACATTTCAAACATTGAAAAAAAATGAAAGTAAGTAAACTGGGTGAAATAAAAGAATGAAGGGTGGATGTAAGAAAAGATGAATGGATGAATAGGTGGATGAATGGGTAGATGCAAGGATGGATAGATGGATGTATGTATGGAGGAAAAGATAATAGATGGATGGAGCAAAGGATAGATGGATGGATGGGTGAAATAAAAAAATTATGGGTTGATAAAAGAAAAAACGGATGAATGAATAGGTGGATGAATGAGTGGATGGATGGATGGATTGAAAGAGTGATGGGTGATGAAACAAAAGAATAATGGATGGATGGATGGATTGAGCAAAGGATGAACGGATGGTTGGATGGATGGATGAATGGATGGATGGATGGATGGATGGATGGAAGGATGGATGGATGGATGGATGGAAGGATGGATAGGTGGGTGAAAAAAAGGGTGGATGTAAGAAAAAATGGATGGATGAATAGGTGGATGAATGGGCGGATGCATGGATGGATAGATTGATGGAATTATAGATGGACTTATGGAAAAATATTGATGGATGGATGGAGAAAAAATAATGGATAGATAGATAGAAGGATGGATAAATGGAGAGAAAGATGATGGATGGAGCTTAGGATGAATGGATGGATGGATGGATGTAAGGGTGGATGGATGGATGGATGATGGATGGATGGATGGATGGATGGATGGATGGATGGATGGATGGATGGATGGATGGACAGATGAATGGATGGATGGATAGGTGGATGGATGGAACAAAAAAGATGGATGGGCATGTGTTTAGATGGATAAATAAGAAACTAAATATTTAAAAATGTAATCAAAAACAAACAAGCAGGGGATTATAATCTCAAGAGTACTTTTGTTCATTATAAATGAATCAACAAATATAATACAAAAAATAAAAAATAAAACAAAATTTAAATGAATATACAGAACAACTCCATGAAAACAAACATTTTGGAGGATCAACGATCTGGTTAGTAGGTTTATTATAGAAGATATCTGGGTGATTCTTTAGAAAATTCTTGATTTGTTCCACACACAAAAAGAAAACTCAGTTCAGATTTAATGTAAGAGTGAGTGAAGGTTAAACAAAAGCCCCATTAAGAGTAAAACTGGACACAAAATAAAATCATTAATCTGTTTAATGTATAGTTTTAACAGTGTTTATTGTATACTATTAATAGTGTTTAATGATAATTTTCACAATGTCCATTATTCATAAGAGCACTGTTAATGCTACTGACATCACTGTTAACCTAACTCAGACCTACTTTGTTTGAATCCTAACAAAGAAAGGCTGCTTAAAGTAATCTGTTCATTTCAGGAGTCCAGCACGTGGTGGAAGAGCCTCGTCTAGTAAATATTTGGATCGCTTTGACCACGGAAAATCGCTTTGGGTTGTTTGTCACAGTAGACATGCCTCGTGTAAAATATGATACACAACAGAACGTTCCTCCACAAAAGGAAAAAAAGGAAATATATGGGAGGATTAGAGCCGTATACCAAATAAGCCAATGACGTCTTCAGCATCATGGGTCTTAAATTCAATGGCCCCATAGCCGTAAACTGATAGTACATTTCTTATGGCTGTTCTGAACCAAGCCTAAAAGCTAAAGCAATGAAGCATGCCAGGACTATACAGCAAAAACCAACATATCTCCAATTTCAAGCAAAGCCGAGATGTTCATACTTTATCAGCTTTCCTAACCACAGAATGGATACTCTAAGCTTCCCAAAAGAAAGAGAGAGAGAGATTAAAAAAGGCGAGTAAAATTCAATGCTCTGAATGTTCTTAAACATTTATGGAATGTAAAACGTGACACTTTATAAACAGGTAGAGGTTGTTTTCAGGATGGAAATATAGGATTTTCAAGATAGGAAAAGTGCAGCTGGGATTTCACCAAAAGCTTAGTTGATGTTTCTTGACAATCTAAATATACTGAAATACTAGGGCTGAATGATTTTAGAAAATAAGCTAAGTGAGACATTTCTGACCAATATAGAGATAGAGTTTTTTAACAAAAAGCTCTTGTTCTTTTGTGTTATTCAACAATGACTAAAAATTAATCATTATATTTATAAACAATTTAAGTGTGTTGTGTAATTAATAGCCACCTTCCTAACATATAGTGAGATCCAAAAGAGTTGTTTAAATGTATCGTTAGTTAGTTTAACGTGTACATTGTGAAATTTGCAAGTTTTTTTTTTTTACCAGGAGGCACATGTAAACTGCAGAATATAAGTGTTTAATGCAGGTTTATGCATTGTGTCATATCACTCTGCTCTTTCTGGCATTAAAGGACAGCGATAAACTTCAAAGACTCTGATTATGCACAGGTTGAAATTTAACGCTGCCTGTGTTTTCAAATGTGTTAAAACCACAAAATAGAACTTCAAATACAAGTCATACATATCTAAGCCGGTCCTGTTTGTTAATTATATTAATAATTCAACCTATATTTCATCGACAATACCACTCAGGAGCAAACTTAGTTTTTATAATGCCATAAAAATAGCTAACTCGCTCCTTCTTGCAAAAATAAACCACTCTAACACTTCAGAGATTTAACAAAGAATTTCTAGCATATTATATTAAGACATATATTGCACTATGAAAATCATTACCAACATGTAGCTAATCGATATTAGCACTTGGCTTATCATTGTTACCATGCATTGTAGACAGAAAGTCCCATTTGCTTGCATACGTCAAATGAGCCAATACCCAGGTCCCTACAATGTTCTGAGGTATTGCTGTTTTTAAATGGTTGCTAGGTTAGCCTGCTTTAGTGCTATGGGGACAATTGACAGCTTAGTGATCATACATCAAAGCTTCTTGCCAATATGAGTGATATAAACCAACCCAGATGTCTTTATTAGTCAAAAACTTTACTTGAACATTATGTAAAAATGGCTTGCCATACTTTATTGAAAACACAGTGCTTAATATGTGTGTAATTGATACATGCAAAAATGGTTTGCCATATCAGTAAAAAATGTGGAGTTTGAGTCTGTTTAAGTGGAGTTTAAATTGTTAAAGGTTTAGGTTATTAGTTACTATAACTATACTTACTTTCTCCCAAGGCCGTTTATATCGAAGTTGATATTTAGCCGCACGTTGATGTTTCGTAATATGTCATTTTTAGGAAGTGGGTCATTAGCCTAACGCTCAAGCGCCAACCTGAAGGACCAGGACATACATTCATACACTATGGACAATTTAGCTAACCCAATTCACCTATAGCGCATGTCTTTGGACTTGTGGGGGAAACCGGAGCACCCGGAGGAAATCCACACAAACACGAAGAGAACATAAAAACTCCATACAGAAATGCCAACTGACCCAGTCAGGACTTCTTGCAGTCAGCGACCTTCTTGCAGTGAGGCGACAGTGCTACCCACTGTGCCACCGTGCCGCCCCCACAATAACTTTATTAGTTACTAATAACTTTAGCTAATTAACTGGAAACTAGCTAGCTTTTAATATGTGCATTATAGAACTACACAATATGAGTATATTATATTTACACTTACAAGGCATCCCAATGATGTCAGAAAACGCAGAAATCAATATTCTGATGCTTCCTCTGCAAATTGTTTAACTCTCATGCTTGACATGACCACAGTCTAATCACAACTTTGTGGTTTACAAATTGCAAAAAAAAAAAATCACAATATTACTGCAATTGCAATTAACTGTTCATCCCCAGGCAAAACAACATTTTAGAAACTGTATTCGAAAGTGTTAAGAAACTATATTTTGGAGCCACAGAGCAGGTGTTCACTGTCTGACCTCAAGAGGTCAATAAGTCTTACCACCACACATGTCTTGCATTAAAATCTCTCAAGTGAGTGGCTATACAAGGAAAGGCAGCTCAGCCTGAACCACAAGAATATCTTAAGACCTTCCCTCCAGTTACCAGATCCCTTAAACAAGGCAAAAAAAAAAAAAAAAAAAACATCGGATGAGCTCCCTGAACAAAATGCATCCAACAGACATTCTCCATGTGCCAGATAAACACTTCCAGACGCTGGACTTCAGCCATTTTCCCACATGCTAAAGTGTTTTGACAGCCATCTCATAAGCTCTTCTGTTTATATTTTCAGACGATGAACAACATTTCAGCAGAATTTGTTCATCAAAGCTCAAAGCCGTTTACCGCTTCTGGAGAACACTCAAAGATTTACAGGTCGATTTGTTGGGAGAATGGGTTAGCACTTTTTGAAAGCCGCGTTAAAATAAACACACTATCATCACGCTTGCACCTGCATGAGACAGATAAATGGGTCTGGGTAAAGGAGGAGATGAATTTATCTAGCAGACGACATCAAAATATCTCACTGCCAATGAGTAATAGTTCATCCGAAATAAAAATCGGGTCAGCTTTTATTCACACTCGTGTCGTTACAAGCACGTTCCACTTCCTTTGCGCCATACATAGAATACAAACAAAAATGTGTCAGTGTGAGATATTTATTATATATGACATCATTGTTTGTGTATGTCACACACTCACTCGCAAAAAACAAAACAAAAACAAAATTACTCAAAAAAGTAAGACTTTGTTGTATGGGTTTACAGTTCATAATTCAGTTGCAGAGATCAGGATAAAGGTCAGTTATGTGTTCAAGAAACTGTCAACTAATGGTTATAGTTGATTTTTTATTATTTTTACAATGAATACAAGGAAATCTGATATAGGAATTAAGGGAGTGTGAATTTTCTTTTTGGACATGCTTTATGGAATTTTGTGTGTCAACATTAAGCAATAAGTGAGTAAAATAGGCATTAGCTGGTTTCAATTTTTCAAATTTTACAGTATTATTATCATATTGACTATAGCGACAAAAAATGTTACTTCATTGTATAATGACTAAAAAATATTTTATTGTATATACACAGACCGGACACTTTAATAGGTAGACCTTACTGGTACCGGGTTGAACCCCCTTTTGCCTTCAAAACTGCCTTAATCCTTCATGGCACAGATTCAACAAACTATTCCTCAGAGATTCTGGACCATATTGACATGATAGCATCACGCAGTTGCTACAGATTTGTCAGCTGCACACGTTCCATTCCACCACATTACAAAGGTGCTCTATTTGATTGAGATCTGGTGACTTTGGAGGCCATTTGAGTACAGTGAACTCATTGTCATGTTCAAGAAACCAGTCTGAGATGATTCGCGCTTTATGAAATGGTGCGATACCCTGCTGGAAGTAGCCATCAGAAAATGGGTCCACTGTGGTCATGAAGAGATGGACATGGTCAGCAACAATACTCAGGTAGGCTGTTTCGTTGACCCGATGCTCAGTTGGTACTAATGGGCCCAAAGTGTGCCAAGAAAATATCCCCAAACCATTACACCACCAGCAGCAGCCTGAACTGTTGATACAAGGCAGAATGGATCATGTTTTTGATGCCAAATTCTGACCCTACCATCTGAATGTTGCAGCAGAAATCAGACCAGGCAATGTTTTTCCAATCTTCTATTGTTCAATTTTGGTAAACCTGTGCAAATTTTAGCCTCAGTTTCCCGTTCTTAGCTGACAGGATTGGCACTAACTAAATGCTATTAGTTTTCAACTTTTTTTGGCCCAGTCCCTTTATTATCCTGGGGTCGCCACAGTGGAATGAACTGCCAACCTATACAGCATACATTTTTAAGCAGTGGATGCCCTTTCAGCTACACCCCATCACTGGGAAACAGCCATACACACTCATTTATACACATACACTATGGGAACAAGAGGGAACATGCAAACTCCACACAGAAATACCAACTGACCCAGCCGAGGCTTGAACTAGCGACCTTCTTGCTGTGAGGTGATCGTGCTACCCACTGTGCCACCATGCTGCCCTAACTCCATTTAATATAATGATTATGACTTTTGATTTATTAATTAAGGCATCTACTAAGAAATTAACATTGAAAATGAATTTTGTTTAAATTAACTGGCAATTTAAATTAACGAGATTTAACAAATAAAAGTAATATAAATAGTCACAATTTTTAATGTTATGGGTTGTAATAATATAAATACAACAAAATATTCTATAAAACAAAAATAAACATCCTATTAAGATCTAATATTATTAAAAGGCACTCTAAAAGTTTTTTTATAATATAGTATATGTTCATTATCACCATATATTGAATTACTAAATATCGGTATGCTAAATATCAAGTATACTGAACATCGATATTGAATAATTCTAAAAATAAATCTCTCTCTTTTTCATACACTCTCTATTTTTTCTCTCCGTCTCTTCAATTTATTTCTCCTCCATCTTAAGCCATGTGTGACTATTTTGAGCTTACTTACAAAAACCCAATGACAGCCTGTACATGTGTGTTCAGAATGTGAGAAACACCCCGGACACTGTTATAATGGCATGCCGAATCTTTGTGCTTAAAATCAATACTGTTTCACAACTATTTTCCATGTCATGACCACAGTGTGCATCCTGTAATTCGCACTCCTCTGTGATATAAACACACTCACAACACTGCAATTTGGTTTTCCGTGCCAATGCCTCACAGCTGTAGGATGGTGCAATTATCAGCATACGTGTCTCAGCTCAGGTTGAATGGGTTCAAAAAGAAAACTGCAAACTGGAGAACTGTCCCTATATGCAGGAATAAGTCTTGTGTAGGGAACAATAGTAAGTTGATAGTAACAATATATCATAACATCAATATCACAACATAATAAAGTGACTATATGTATCGTTGACGTTAACGATTTGATTCATAATACTGAGTTTGTTTTATCCAAGAATCAGCTTACTGTATTTATAAAGTATAATTCAAACCAAAATGTAAAGTCTGTTTTTATTTTCTCACCCTCATAAGCTTCAAACCTGTATGATTTTCATTCATCTTTCAAACACAAACAAGAATGATATATGAATTATTAGCCCTGGTTACTGATTTCGGTCACACTTTATTTTGATGGTCCGTTTGTTAAATTTAAGTTACATTGCATTTACATGCAAACTAATTCTCATTGGATTATACAGTAAGTAGACTGTTAGGTTGGGGTTAGGGTTAGTGTAAGTTGACATGTACTTGCAGAGTTACTTATAGTCAGTTAAATGTCTGTTGAAGGAGCAGTATCAACAGATATTAAGCAGACAGTCTATTAATACTCAAATGGACCATCAAAATAAAGTGCTACCCTGATTTCTTTTATCTCTGCCATGATGACGGTACACAATATTTTACTAGACATTTTTCAAGATAGCCAGCCATCAGAAAATCATTCATTCATTCATTCATTCATTTATTTTCTTGTCGGCTTAGTCCCTTTATTAATCTGGGGTCGCCACAGCGTAATGAACCGCCAACCTATCCAGCAAGTTTTTACGCAGCGGATGCCCTTCCAGCCGCAACCCATCTCTGGGAAACCATCAGAAAATATGTCACTGAATAGTTCTTCAAAAATGACAAATCTAGCAATGAAACATGAAGTTTTATGAATGAACCGAATCATTTATTGAAAATAAGACTCAATATACATTTAAATACACTTTTTTTTTTTTTACTAAATATACACTTTATACATTTAGTGCTATCAGCAACAGTAGTAGTAACTCAGTACTGAATATTTTACTATTTATATTTATTCAGCTTATTAATTCTACATATTATTTTTAATACAATTACAGGTTATGAGTTCTGTTTGTTAAAACCGAAAGTTTCTCGCAGCGCTGTTTTTGTAATAAATGGAAAGCAAATTAAAAAATTTTTCGTCTCTTTTTGGCTGATCTGAAAAAATGGTCTGATCCATAACTAAATAACCATAATGTTATCCAAAACATGAGCTTTGTGATGCGATTATTTTTTCGTAGCGAATATAACGTTGTTCCAAACTGTTGTGGACTTGACAGTAGAACCAATTTTTTAAAATATAAGGTTGAATATTATCTGATAGTGACAAATGACTGCTTTTACCAGCGAAAATGGTGCATTTATATGACACTTCTTACAAAAAATAGTACTTTGTGTGGCTGTTGTAAAAGCCATAGGTGTATTTTTTACTACCAATCACTTAAAATATTAACAACAACAAAAAAACTCACAGTGTAATACACACTATTTCAAAGACAGCAGTTTCATTGTTAAAAAAAAAAAAAAAAAAAAAAAAAAAAATTTGTTATACATTGTATTCATATGTTAGAAATTATTTTAAATAATTTATTATTTCAGTTAGGGTTTGTAAATATATATTTTTTTAAATACCAATAAAATATATTTTTACAACCTTCTTTGCTTAAATTGACCAACCTTTAACCAACTAAGGTCACCATTGCATTGCACATTCACAATTGCACCAGCAGGAGTCTCTCTTCGGCTAAAAAACACTGTCTAAGCAAATGCAACCTATGCAAATGAAAAAAAAAACTCTTAAAATGGTTAAAAGAAGAAAAAAATCAACCAATACATAGAAAGAAAAGAGACGAGCCCATTACTTCTAGCAATCAAACTTAATTACCATCATATATTAAAACCATGCCAGCAGAATATGTGAAAAAGCCAACAAAGCACTATTCACTGAAAGGGAAAATACCTCAATTACTTTACTACATTAAACACATTCTTCATTCTATCGTTGAACAGGCACTGAAATAATTCTCTGTCATTGGAGATTTATTAATCTCTCTTCGACTTTGTCAGGGCCAGGGTTATATTTAGAAATGCAGAGAAAGTCACGGCCTGCAGGTCTGTTAATATGTCACGTCATCCATGGTCACTGCATTCAGACTCTGGCACACATTAGTAAAGGCTGTCAATGATTGACTGCTGTGTGACACAGATTACCCTTAACAGCTGTCCAGGTACACCTTCACTGAAACGGCAACACAAAGCCCAGAAGCGTGTGAAATGCAGAAATACAAAGAAGTTACAAAATAAGAACAAATGTTTTTTTAATAATAATAGATAATAATATTAAAATGTAAGTCATTTATTGTAGATAAATGAAATCGTTTTGAATTATAATTACTTATACACTAAAATGTTCTTGCTGCTTAATTTTTTGTTTTGTTTTATCAAAGGAACTTTACGGTCATCTGAATTGACATCAGTCAAACTAACTAAAAATATTAAGTTAAACTTTGTATACTTTGTATCCCACGGCCATTTATATTGAAATTTATATTTAGCTGCACCATATTGGTGTTTCGTAACATCTAGTTTTGTTTTTGAACCAGCAACCTTCTTGCTGTGTGGCGACAGCGCAACCCACTGCCCCACTGTGCCGCCCTATAACTTGTATAACTACATAAAATTAAGTTGACACCGAATTAACTCATTAATATTCATTACAACTCATTAATAAGTAAGATAAAAATGTTTGTTTTCGACTTTTTTTAAAATCATTTTTGTACAGTGTAATAGCTACATACAGCTGAAGTCAGAATTATTCGCCCCCCTTTGAAATTTTTTTCTTTTTTAAATATTTCCCTTATGGTGTTTAACAGAGCAAGGAAATTTTCACTGTATGTCTGATAATATTTTTCTTTTGGAGAAAGTCTTATTTGTTGGATTTTGGCTAGAATAAAAGCAGTTTTTAATTGTGTAAAAAACATTTTAAGGTCAAAATATTAGCCCCTTTAAGCTATATATATATTTTTATATCTACAGAATAACCATCGTTATACATCGTTATACATCATTCTCCCAGCCTCGTGATTGTGAAGCGCTTTGGGTGTATGGCTATACACAATAAATGTGCTATATAAATACACTTTACATTACATCTACAATACCTTGCCTAGTTACCCTAACCTGCCTAGTTAACCTTAAGCTTTTAAATGTCACTTTAAGCTGTATAGAAGTGTCTTGACAAATATCTAGTCAAATATTATTTACTGTCATCATGGCAAACATAAATCAGTTTTTAGAAATAAATTATTAAAACTATTATGTTTAGAAATGTGTTGAAAAAAAAATCTTCTCTCCGTTAAACTGAAATTGAGAAAAATAAACAGCGAGGCTAATAATTCAGGGGGTTTATAAATTCTGACTTCATCTGTATATAATTTCAAAAGGATTTCAGACATGCATTTCATAACGGTTCTTAGTTTAAATATTGGTTTTGTTTTGTCTAAAAATGAATATAATCATAGCACCTTTTGGATGTTGTGTGCAGTTTGCAGACTAAAATAAAAATCATTTATTCAAACACATAATGAATAAATAAAAGTTATGGATAATTTTCTTTAATAAAAGGTTTTAAAAAAAGTTTTTAAAAAAGTTTGTTTTAACGTGTTTGTGTTATATACAGTGCCCAGCAAATATAAGTACACCCCTCACAAATCGCTCATTTTAATTAATATTTCCAATAGGATGCTTTACAATATTACATTTGTGCATATACATTATTTAGTCAGTAATGAAGCCTAATATGGAGCTTATCTAACAAAATAACTTAAAATAACGATCCAAAATTAGTACACCCATATATATATGTTAAGGAAAAATATTAAATATTGAATTTAAAAAAAGCCAAATTCAAGATATACAAAAAAATGATAAAATGTTGTTGAAATTTTGTAAGTTGTATTTTTCCCCTCAATATTTTACACGAATTTAATTGTATTATCTTTCAATTTCTAAAGATGTTTTGTGACTAAAATCTTATTTTAATAAATATATCCGTTTAATAAATTTGTTTTGTTCAAATTCACCAAAATATATTACTTATCACCACTGAGAAATGGATACAATATTCATTTTCAAAATATGGTGTACTCACATATGCTGAGCACTGTATATATTTATTTATTATGCATATGAGATACACACATACTGTACACGAAAACAAAATTATACAGAACAATTTTGTTACTTGATATTGTTAATTGATATACAATTCATATATATATATATATATATATATACTGTAAACACACACACAAACACACACAATATTTAACACTCATTTTAAATTATCTACAAAGCAGTTACACAGAATGCTGGAAACTTCTAAAGTACGTAATGATAAAACTTGCCCCATTCACTTTCGCGATTAATGACTTTACCATCACAGCCGTTGACGGTTTGCCACTGGAAACATTTATTTATCCTCGGTCCACACATTTTCCTCATGCCTTGTCTACCATCTCTAAATCTGAGGAGTGCTAACTCTATAATCTGAGGGAAAACCCGCCGGATTCCATCCACACTGGACCAGAGCCACTTCTGAGAATAAATCCTGGGGATACTGTTTGCTTTACAAACTTTTTATTAAGTTCTCTGGGAATCATTTGTCCTCCTGACTAATGAGCACTTAGGCTGGAAATCAGCACTCATTTTCTTGTGGTTTCTTCACAGCCTATTGCCCCTTTCACTTTTGGACTTGTAGTACATTAAATGTTAAAAACTATAGGAAGGAGTGATATGGATTGCGCTATAGATGAATTGAATGAACTAATTTGGCTATAATGTATGTGTGTAAATGAGTGTGTATGGAAGTTTTCCAGTTCTGGGCTGCAGCTGGAAGGGCATCCGCTGTGTAAAACATGCTGGATAAGTTGGCGGTTCAGTCCACTGTGGCCACCCCCCCTTATGAATAAAGTGACTAAGCCAAAGTCTTATGTAGGATTTATTGTGATAACGATATTAGTGATGATGATCCATATGTCTCCACTGAGTCTTGTATCTTGAGTAGTAAAGCAACTATTATCTTTCCTGTTTTATTATATATACAGTACTGACGAAAAGTTTGGGAACACCTTCGCATTCCAAGAGTTTTCTTTATTTTCATGACTATGAAAATTGTAGATTTACACTGATGGCTTTAAAACTATGAATTAAGACATGTGGAATTATATACATAACAAAAAAGTGTGAAGCAACTGAAAATATGTCATTAAGGGTTTTTCAAAGTAGCCACCTTTTGCTTTGATTATGCACATTCTTGGCGTTCTTTTGATGTGTCAAGAGTGGCAATAGATGGTTTATCTGTGTTCTTCAAGCCATTTTGGGTTTTTAATATTTAAATTTATCAGTATATTTTAATGCAATGCTAATCTACATAACCTTTTTCCCAGTATACTATAAAACACTATCATTTTTCTCTGATTCTGTGATATAAAACGACGTCTGGTCATCAAGTGAGGTTGTTTCAAAGTGAATTGGTTGTGAAAGTATGTCAGTAAATCTCTTTGATGGTAATACGGTTCATACTGTACACATGAAAAACTAATTCATTTGATAAATTTAACAAATCTAACCTTTAATTGAAAAATCAAGTTATTAGTTAATAGAAATCAAAGTGCATTACAGTTTTTCTCAGTCGCTTTGGTGCATTTCTCACAACACTATTTACATTTGCACAACAGTTAATGCATTTCTCAAAACAATTAGTAATTTGTGCACATCCTAGTAGCAATTTCTCATTCTTTTCAACAAATTGTGAATGCTTTTGGACAAGCATCAATTGCTTTCATAGAACTCTCTGCTGTTTAGAACAATATCATTTGCTTCTGTCATGTCAGTCAAAATGAACTAAACTTGTGAATGCTGAGTAGTCATTCTATATAAAACTAATAGTCCTCATTTCATTACTTGAGTCATTACATACAAAAATGGTGAACTAGTTGTCAAAATCTGTCAAAGTAATTTTATAAAACAAATTTAAATCTTTATTTACCTGAAAATGTCTTTAAAATTGAACAATTTGTTGAATGATTTACAGGCCTGTGTATGTTGTAGGCTCAGTTCTAATATGTAATGCAATATTGTGTACAGGTGTGCACAGCTCTACCTAAAGGGAGTTTATGTTTGTTGTAAATAAGGTTGTGTTTATTCTTTTGCACAATGCTGTGAGTAAATTAGGATTGCAAAGAGCAAATGCAGAAAAAATGTGAAACATACATATTCAGTGTCTTGTACTCAGATAACTCACTCAATGCAGTGATGTCTAACTTTACTGTAGTTTTCAAATGGCTGTGCAAATAGTATACAGTGCTGTCTTGAGCATTTTTAGGAAGTGTCACCAAAATCTGACTTTTTTTGCATTGAAAAAATGTACAGAGTGAACTGTCATAATGAAAACATGACTAAGCCATTTGACTATTTTGTTCATAAACAATGGTGTCAGAACTTTTCATTTTGACGATACTGACTATTTGATTGACATGAATACTTGCTTTTGAGGAATGAACTATCCATTTTGAGCATGTGACGCGCTTTTGCAGGTTATCAGCTAGGTTTTGCAGTTTGCACTAATTGTTTTGAGAAATGCATTAACTGTTGTGCAAATGTAAATAGTGTAGTGAGAAATGCACCAAAGCGACTGAGAAAAACTGTAACTACAATCTAAACAAGCACAAATTAGAATTTTAATAATGCATTAGCGTTAAATTGTTAAACTAAATTATCTAAATTAAATATTGAACTACAATTGAAATATTGAACTGTATTAATAAATGCTGTACATGTATTGTCCATTATTAGTTAATGCTAGTAAATGCATTACAAATTGAAGCCCTATCATAAAGTGTGACCTATTTATATATGAATTAATTTCTCACTAACTTTCTTTATTTTGTAAAGCAGTGGTCTTCCACCACGAGGCCACGGACACAATTGGTACCGGGCCTCACAAGAAATCAATAATTAATTCAGTTTTAATTATTAATCTTGTTACTTTGAAAAATGATCGCATTTTCTCGCTTACATTTCGGTCACTTTAGCGGCCAAATTTCTCAAACGTCTTTTGAAAGTTTCTTTGTTAAGGAGAAAAGGCCCAGTGAAGGACCCACAAACTGCCAAGGAATAGATCCACAAGACATCTGTCAACACATCAGGTGAATCCACCATGTCTGTGCAAGAAGATCAACTGCTGGAGATCGCAAATGACAGCGGCCTTTCAGGAGGCGTTTGCATATCGCGTCTTTTCTAGTGTTTGTGCAAGTTTGTTATTTCAAATGGAGATCGACACGCAAGTGGCGTTACGCGATCACGTCTTCGAGACGCACACAGTTGAAGGAGCACACCACAAGTCAAATGGATGGTGGCACAGTGGCTCAGTGGTTTAGCACTGCCGCCTCACAGCAAGAAGGTCACTGGTTCGAGTCCCAGCTGGGCCAGTTTCAGTGTGGAATTTGCATGGTCTCCCTGTGTTCATGCCCCCCCCACACACACACACAGTCCAAAGACAGGTGCAATAGGTTAATTGGACAAACTAAAATAAGCTGTAGTGAATGAGTTTGTGAATGTGACTATGTTTGGGTGTTTCCCAGTACTAGGTTGGGGCTGGAAGGGCATCTGCTGTGTAAAAAAATATGCTGAAATAGTTGGCGGTTCATTCCACTGTGGCGACCTCTTAAATAAGGGACTAAGCAGAGGAAAAAATTATGAATTCATATTATTTAAATCACCTGAAAATTAAATGTTATCCCTTTTACTTATTTAGGGGAACATATTGAATTACATTAACTAACTAAACCCAACACTGTGTCCATCCCTATTACGAACTGATGACTCCAGATCAAATGTCGCACTGTAAAAAAATGCAGGGTTCCACACAATTCATTTATGCTGTTCCAACTCATATCAATTAAGTTTATTGGTTTTGACAAATGTAAGGGAATTAAACATAAAATAATTAAGTCCCCCCCACAAAAAAAACAAGAATTCTGTTGTTTTCACTTATTTTAAATAAGTAGTTTTAACAAGCACCAAAAATATATATATTCTATTTTTCTCTTTCGCAACAGACGGTCTATAGTCCCTTCTGAAGTGCACTACACTTTACTTTCCAATAAAGAATTGAGCATCAGAAAGAGTTTGGGCCTCATGCAACCGTTCCAGAGCTCTTCTGAGGAGACTATTTCAGCAAACCTCATATCTGCCACTTCAGCAAGCCATCGTCTGGATGTCCAGAGTGGCACTAAGCTTTTAGTGAATAGATATCCATCCAGTGAAGGAGTGAGAGAAAACGTGAAGTGATTTTCCTGCTATTGGCTCGAGTGGCTCAGGCCTCTCCTCCACTTAAACTTCCAAAAACACACAACAGGAATGTAAAGCTCCACTGTCAAGCTTGTCAAAACCTTCCCATTGTGATGCTCGAGAGGAAAAACCAAAGTCCCCATACTAAACGACTGGCTCACCTTCATAATTATTTCATAATAAAGTCTGTAAAGGCTTTTTCCTGTAGAAACTTTTTTGAGTACACATAAAATACAATAAAGTAATTAAAAATATATGTAGACACCCATAACTGTTGTAAAACTAACTCAACACATCTGTCAATATGGACTGAGATAATCATATGCAAATGTACCAGTTTTTGCATCTAAATCTAGCTGCTCATTTGATTGTAATTTGAATTTGCTGAAAAGTATATAAATAAACTGCACTGCCTTTTTTTCATTCTTTCTTTTTCTCTCAATATATTGCATTTCATGATCCTAAGAAGCTTTTCAAAAAACTATTAATGGCATTAAAGAACTTTAAGCATGTCAAAGAATGAGTTTACAAAACTGCACAAAACAACAACAACAAAGTAAACTGCAAAAAAATGAAAGGTTTTTAGGCAGTGCAATAATATTATATTTTTTCCTAAATGCCACAGTCTATCACTATCAGAATAAAACTACAAAAAGAGCAACACTAGAGCACATAACTTGGAATGAAATCTAAGAAAGTATTCGTTCACTAAGAGATGATGGATGGATTCAGTAAGAATAGATTAATAGATGAATAGGTTGATGGATGGATGGATGGATGGATGGATGGATGGATGGATGGATGGATGGATGGATGGATGGATGGATGGATGGATGGATGGATGGATGGATGGATGGATGAGGTATTGGTGGATGGAAAAACATGATGGATGGTTGGATGAATGGATAGATGGATGGGTCGACTGATGGATGAAAGAGTCATGGGTAGATGGAAAAATAGAATGGATGGATGGATGGATAAGGAGTTATGGGTGGATGAAAAAATATATGCTGGATGGATGGATAGATGGATGAATGGGTGAAACAAAATAATGGGTGGATGTTAGGATGGATGGATGAAATAAGTGATGGGTGTATGGAAAAACGGATGGATGGATGGATGGATGGATGGATGGATGGATGGATGGATGGATGGATGGGATGAGTTATTGGTGGATGGAAAAACATGATGGATGGATGGATGGATGGATGATGAATGGATGGATGGGATGAGTTATTGGTGGATGGGAAAACATGATGGATGGATGGATGGATGGATGGATGAATGGATGGATGCATGGATGGATAAGCTGAGTTATGGGTGAATGGAAAAATAGATGGATGGATGGACGGTTAGTTGGGTGTTTGTGTGGATGAAAGGATAAGAAGTGTTATGGGTGGATGAACAAACAGATAATGAATGGATGAAAAATTGATGATGGATGGATGGATGGATGGGTGGATGGATGGAAAGATTGATAGGTGGATGAAAAAACAAATGATGGACAGATAGATGGATAGATGGATAGATAGATAGATAGATAGATAGATAGATAGATAGATAGATAGATAGATAGATAGATAGATAGATAGATAGATAGATAGATAGATAGATAGATAGATAGATAGATAGATAGATAGATAGATAGATAGATAGATAGATAGATAGATAGATAGATAGATAGATAGATAGATAGATAGATAGATAGACTGTTACCATTGGCAGCAAACAATGATTTTTTCTAAATGTCTCTCTCTCTCTCTAGAATCTTGCGACCCCTGCCACACAGATCTAATCAGCTAGAGCATTTGTCAGATCATTAGTCTGAGAGAGGATGGGAGGTGACAGCAATACAACAGTGAAGTAATGATCTTTGCATGGAGGAGCCGTAAAGAGCTGTGTGGGAGAGGTCAGGACGACACTGCCCTTTGTCTTGAATCCTGACCCCTGCACTGCATATGATAAATAATGAATGACAACTAATTAGGCTGGCTTACTGTACACTTCAGCTGTCTTTTGTTAACACTGTCTTAAATAACACTCTGTTGCTTGGTACCTCCCGCAAATCCATTTGATGGATCGAGACCAGAAATTAAAATTGAATATGAGCTCAGCCTGTCTTAAGTTTCAGATGAATTTTCAGAAGCATTTGACATTTTCATTACCTATTTAAAAAATTAAGCAAAAACTCAAATTTCATTGTCTGGCATCCTGACATTTGAATTACATATACATAAAACTATTTTGGAAATAGCCGCTAGTTCAACCTGGGGGAAAAAATGAGGGGAAACGTCATTAAACATTTTTCCAGAGATATGAATAGCTCATTGATTTTATGCTCTGACAAAATGTGTGTAACGGTCACTGGGTATGAATTGGTGTTTATGTGGTCGGACGGAAATTTTGGAATATTGCGTGTGGAGTCATAGCAGATGTGCAGCAAAGGGTCTGGTGTCCAGATGGGCATCTATTAAGAGGCAAGAACCCAAAGCACCACAGGATTCAAAGCAGCTCCATTACTATAAACACCACTAAAGTATCTAGAGCTTCATTTCAGATACCACAAAACACACACACACACTTTATGGAGACTATGACCTATTCTGATAGACTCTCAAAAAACAACATAAAGTTTGGCAAATGTTTCGTCCATGTAGTTCATCTTATCATCCATTCATCCATCCATCTTTCTATATGGACATTTATTTCCTAAAAGCAATTCAAACTTGTGCTAGTCTCTATTTTAAAGATTTTGTCGACAATTTCAAATCACCCAGCATTTTAAATAGATTGGGCAAGGCAACAAGATAGGCGCAAGACACGTTTGGCGTGATTTGTTGCTATTTTCAGACCAGCGCAACCCTAATTTTCACGTTTTGCGCCACATTCTTTAAACAGCAAATTTAAAAAGGAGGTGTGCAACTAACTCTTAAACGGAATGGGAGATGAGACTCTGATTGGTTTAATGCACGTTATGCTCAAAAAACATCCATAATTCATTACGAGAATAAGCACAACCCCGTAAGACCATGCACTGCAGCGCAAACCTTATTTTTCTGTCCTTAAAATAGCAAAAGGGGATTCGGACATCCCCCTAATGCTTCTGGCCATGTACTTTAGACTTTGTGTCTACATCATTAAAATAGAGCCCTTAATCTTGATGCCTTTTATTTAAACAATAATGAGCTATATGTGCGGAAGTGTTTTTGAGTCACCAATAAAATTACAGTGACTAGTTTTAATTTCATAGGGTTCTTTTTACAGCATCGGTGTATTTAGTTGCTCCTCAAAAAAAATGAAAAACTGTTTAAAAGAAAAAACAATGAAGAGCAACAGGTGAGCTTAGATAATCCATTGAAAATACTGTGGTAAAATTAATGATCTTTTCAAAGACATGGTGATGCTTCTTGTCTGGTGTGAGGTGGGTTTCAGACAGACAGACAGACAGACAGACAGACAGTGTGAAAGAAAAACACACTGCTAAAAAGCAGTTTTGCTGTCAAAAGACTACATTAAGTTTTGAAGTATATCAAAATTGAAAACTTTTTATTTGTAATTGCAACAATATTTCACAACCTGAAAATTATATAACCTTGATGAACATTTAAAAAAGAAAAGACATCAATCTTTTTAATGAAATATTTCATCATTTAACTAAAACACTTTGAGTAATAATCTTAGTTTGTAAATAGATGAAATTAAAGACTGTGTGATGAGTCTTTTGCCTCTGCCTTCCACTGCGGCATGAGCTGATCTCACACTTTCCATGCCAACCGACAGGAAAACATCCTTCAGAATAAGTCCTCAGGAAAAACCTTTACTGTGTAAACAAACAATACATCAGACTGTTTTACAGCTGTATACGTGGCTGACTAAACAAGAATTTGCAATATACTATAGAGGCTAATTGTCAATAAAACTAGTGAATGGACTTCCTGTTTTGAATGGATCGGTCTTAAAACCTTTCCCCAACCCTTCGTCCCACAGCAAAAAGCAGAGCCATCAACATTTTAAAGCCACTGAAATGTCACAACTAATGGTGGCTGTCTGTCTAGTGTTTTCTCTTGACCTAGATAGCCCTTGATGACAAACCAGACCCAACATGTCCTGCTTTTTGCCTTATCACAGCCCATCAAGATCTTAAACACCAGGCATACAGCTGAGAATCTCTGAGAACATCTCCATTCAAACAACAAGCAGAACATTCTGCGTCAGGTAACATGAGAACGCTGCGGAAATGACTCTCTGAGGTCAGTTCAAGAATGTCTGCACGACTGACATAAAAATGAGGGATTCAAACTACACGAGATACTTAATGTGTCGATTGAGTCTCGGTAAACGAAGAGCAAATTTACAAACTGGAAACATTTTTGTTTTGCCTGTTAGCTAATATGACAGAGTTTTTTCAAACTGAAAACAAAATGTAAGCTTCTGAAAACACAGTTGTCATGTCCATGTAAACACATAAAAACAAGAGTCTTTGAAAACAATGACATCATGCGCGTTCATTGTACATGTTTAGAGAGGCGTAGATTAAAGGCAAGCTCAAACAAACATGCATCAGTTTTGGAGGACGTGGTGTTGTTGTTGTTGCTCAAGTGTCCTAGCAGTTCATCAGCCAAGTGTGGATATACTTCACATTACAACCAAGCAGAGATACATCTTACACGCATGGCAAATTGTACATACATATTAGTGTCAATCGCAAAATAGGCTCATTCTGAAAACGTAGCCCTATATACGTTTCTGGAGATTGTGAATTATGTAGCCAGAAGTACGTTTGGCTGCTTTTCATTTTTAAAATTAATGCTACGGGTTGAATAATGCCGTTCCTTTTCACGCTTACCAGCTGACTGCTTAAGTCTGTTTGAACGGCTATCTCGCTGTAATCAGTTTAGCTCGTTAGCTCGTAATGTACATCAGCGGACTAGAGACGCAGATCGTAGTTGACCACGACGACAAAGTTCGAGTCTGATGAAGAATTGTCCCAGAAAGCGGATAAAACATAAACAGAAGCCAAAAAAATAAAAATAAAAAAGTAAATAACTGGGTGAGAATGTGGTATAATCTGAAAATTGTGGTAAAAATCAGGCGAGAGCTTGGATTGCAGGATTGCTTTTGAAAATTGTTGGTTGGGTTTAGGAAAGTGGGTGAGCATGTAAATCAACACAATTGGTTAGGTTTAGGAAATGAGGAGGGTGGGTCAGTCAAACGGTCAGTCATTCAGTCAATCAAACAGTCAACAGCAGCTTCTGGTGGGTTTACGTGGAACAGCAGGCGCGAATGGCACTCACTAGAGAAATTAGAGATCTCAAAAAGCAAACACAGCGGCCTCTGGTGGATTTGCGAAAACAAAAAATACAAAAAAAAAAACGTAGCTCCTGGGACATATTTGGCAAACTCCAGAAATATAGAGGTATGTTTTTAGAATGAGCCTGGGTTAGTCAATCATTTGCCGACTGCATGTCGTCACTTTCCTACAGCTATTTTCTACTATGGTGACATCCCCAACTACTGCCCTGGCAAATGAAGTACAAAGATTTTTGTAATTTTCATAAATGTGTAAATCCAGATCATATTAAAAACATTGTCATGTAAACAATGAAACTTTTTAAAAGTTTTGTTTTTGACAGCATTGTAATATCACATTATATATATATATTTATATATATATATATATATATATATATATATATATATATATATATATATATATATATATATATATATATATATATATATATCAACCAAACTTTCTAAAGAAATCAAATCTGTCCATGTCTTAAAGGCATAGTGCCCTAAAAATAAAAAATAAAAAGATGTAGGTGAGGTTCTTCAGTCAAAATTGAAAGAAGATTGCTGCGGGTAATTGTTAATTCATAAAATGCAAGCCAAAGGATACCATGCCATTGAGAATATCTATATATTGAACATTAACAACAAACTGAACATTGTTTACTAGATTATGACCTTTAACAACAGCCTCAGTCAAACACAGTCAATCTTGTGGATCAAATGTTGTAAGCAATGTTCATTTTCTGGCTCAGACAGATCATTTATTTTAATAAGAACCCATTGTATCATCAAGAGACACAGTTATTAATTTAGCTAAATTTGTATATGCTATTATGTACTCTCATAGTAATGATATTGCCACTGAATTTTCATGAATCAACTGGGTCTATGATTTCAGTCAAAAAACCTTTCAACAATCTACTGGAGAGTCATCCACACGTAAAGGGTCTGTAAGCTAATTTGCAAAACAACCGAACTAGTCTGGTGCTTTAACATTCTCCTAAAATTCTTCCAAACCAAATAAACAGTTAATAAATCAATTAATGTAAATGTACAAATGTGTTCTCTTTATATTATTACAATTTCCTAAAAAAGCTATTTCAAATGACTAAAACAATATAACTAGAGAACTCTTCGCTGTGCTGAGCGAAAGCGCTTACTGACCAGTGCATCATTGATGACATAAGCTTGCCCAGGCCTGAATGTAATGAGTGCAGGCCGTTGGGGGAGACGGGAGGGGGGACAAGCATGCTTTGGCCCGGTTCAAGGCAACTGTACATAGTGTGAGTACACCCTAAGGCCCCGTTTACACTAGTGCGTTTTAGTTTTAAAACGGCGTGTTAGAATGAAAACGATCCGCGTCCACACTCGTTTTACCCAGCGTTTCTGAACTGCTCACTGTCCACACCAAAACGCTGAAAACGCACATCACGTGACCACACAGACACTCTCCGGCAAGCGCTGTAGCCCATCTACCCAGATGAGAGCTGTGCTAGTTGGACTTCTCATCAAGCATCTCCTGCTGGATCTAATCTCACTATATTTATTAAACGTGATATTTCATTCATCTTGTTGTCTTTATATAACGACATATTCCCTGACTTTGGTCATTGGAATCTATTACTTGTTCTCAGGTAACGTGTTTTGGCTGAGCGCAAAGATAAGTTAATGATTAATGCAACCACGTAGCCTATTCTGTATATTGACTGATCGCTTGCCTTTATTTCCTATAATGTATAAACTTATTGTATGTTATACTTTTATAATGGCCATTATCGATTATTAAAACTAATATTCAGCAAAAGTGAGGGTGTGTTTCGTATTTTGACTGAAATTGAAAGGAGGCAGTTGTTATAGGCTCCGTTTTGTTATAAATATTCACACAGTGAAGATGACGCTCATGCAGCACGACGCCTCAACATTTCTGCTGTCTGTTAAGTTGCTAATATTAAAATGAAAATAGGCAGTTCCTTAAATCATGTTTACATTTTATTGTTAAGAAAGTGAAACAACGTAGCCAGGGTGATGTGAATTAAGTTATAAAGTACACTGTTCCCTTAGAAGATTTAACCGTGTCCTCGGTATTGTCTGTTTTCCATATCAAACTGAGAAGAAGAGACTGCAGCCTTGATCAAACTTGCGAAGTCTGAACTTACAACGAGAGAATGCAGGACTGAACTGTGTGTTAGGCTACTTAATATTCAGGAAAAGCCCCAATCAGAGAGGCGAATGTCTGCAGCCCCGCCTCCGTTTTCAGATGTCTCAGTTTTTGCTCATCCACACTGAGACGGAGCAGCAACGTTTCAGAATGAAAACGGCCTCTCCAGCGTTTTCGAAACGCTCCGTTTTCGGCGCTCGATAACTCCGGCGTAGTGTGGACGGTTGGCGTAACCGTAGCAAAACTTGTGCGTTTTCTAACTATAACGCATTAGTGTAAACGGGGCCTCAGTCTCAACAAGTATTGTCTTTCTATAAACAAAAGTAAAATTAGAGGTAAGAAAATGTGTTATCTTTAAAAGTTAAGTGAGGTCAGCCATTCAAGAAAGTGAAAAGTCTGTGAGGGTCTTAATCTCCTTGTAATGTGTGCAAACCCCCTGAGGTAAATCTCACCGATCAACAAAGCAAAAGGGAGGAGCTAAGATGTCAAATGCATTTGCCTGAATGGTCCACCATTGTCCCCTGCAGAAAACAACAGCCAGAGGTGTGACAGCAATGGAGATTCCAAACTAAACATACCTTCACTTCAACCTCAATATAACGCCACTTTGAAGAAGACAAAAAAATTACAGACTTGTGAGTCGAACCAAAGTTTAAAGGTCAAAAGCTAGTGATTGCACTGTGCAGCTCATTCAACTTCATTGCTTTCATACTGAATAACTAGAAATGAATGAGTCACAGAAATGCGAGACCTGACACTTTCGCATTTAAAGTTTGGGGATTTTCTCAAACTAATAAAGGGATAGTTCTTTCAAAAAAGAGAAAATGTACTCAGTAAGTCTTGAGTAGTTCCAAACCTTTTGGAAATTTCTTTTCTCTGCTGAACACAAAATAGGGTATAAGAAATTCTGAAACTGGTAGTCATTGACTTCTAAATTAGGGGGAAAATAATGGAAATCAATGGCTACCAGTGTCCAAACTTCATCAAAAATATCTTCTTTTGTGTTATACAGAAAAAAAACTAGCTCAAAGAGGTCTTGAACAAATGGAGACAATATAAGTAGATGAATCCAATTTTTGGTTACACTTTATTGTAAGGTATAATTCTCTGGATTAATATAAAATTGACAATGGCTTTTGCTTTTAAAAACCTCCTTATTTGCAGCTACACAGCAAAAAAAAAATCTTACTTTGATTTCTTGCCTTGTTTCTAGTCCAAATATCTAAAAATTCTTAAATCAAGAAGAATTTTCTAGGCAAGAAAAACATATTGTCTTGTATTTAGAAATTATATACCAAAATTAAATGACTTTTTACTTAAAACAAGCCAAATAATCTGCCAATTGTGTAAGCAAATAATCTTATATCAAAAGGAAAAACAAGATTATTTTGCTTACCCCATTGGCAGATTATTTTGCTTGTTACAAGGTAAAACTTACATAATATTAGCGTATTATGAATGAAAACAAGAAAATATGTTATGCTTGCCAAGAAAATTAGTAGATATCTGGACTAGAAACAAAAAAAATCAAATTAAGAAAAGCATTTTTTCAGTGTATTAATGGTTATTAGGGTAGACACTGGGTAGGATTAGGGATGTAAAATAAGATTATGAACAAATATGTACTTTATATGTACTAATAAACAGCAAATATCTTAATAATAGGCATGCTAATATAAGCAACCTGTTAATAGTGACAATTAGTTCCTATACTGACGTGTTACCAAACTATAATTCTTGTGTGAACAAAAAACAAAATTTGGTGTATAATGTCACAACAAACACTATTAATTCCTGTATTATGCATCTGAAAATGACTTAAATGGTTAAATACAAAACATTAAATACAAAAAAACTGGTGATACTTTATAATAACTGCAGATTATAAGTGATTTCTTAAGCATTAGCAAATAGTAAATGCATAATTTGTTAAGCATTAAGTCTACATTATAAGACTTTAATTTATAAATACTGCTAGAAATGCTGTATTCTTGACTTTTATAATGTATAATGAGCTTAATAATTGTACTTTGACACTTTGTTACTGATTCCTTTTTCATCACTAAAAGAAGCGTTGCGTTATTTACAAACCATTTGTATTTAAGAGTAGTTGGTGGTTTTTAAGATCATTCAGAATGAGCTAGTAGATGATTAATAAACCAAATCAAAATGTATATATCTTACTATTTAGGAATATAGTAAACCTATACCGTCAGCCATTTTTCCCCTCAGGACGTACCTGCTGCTATCCTTTTAAGTAGTTGCTGACGGGCAATGATCCTGCCCAGCCTGTACCCAGAGCGCCGTCTGAGGTGATCCATCCTCAGGTAGATATCCTGTGTCTCTGGGGTCATGTTGCCCAGGCATTCACTGCTCTCGGTGCGTGGCAGCTCCCTATACATGATCACACAATCGTCCAGCGCCCCCTCCCCGAAAAAAACAAACACCTGAAGCAGTCACGCAACTGTGAGTCTGTCTACCAACAACCCCACACGTGTGAGATGTGAGTCTTTGGAGCTCTAGTATCTGGGAGGAGAGCCAAACGTCAGCCCCGCCTCTATTCCCAATCACGTGACAGGAGGTGAGCCAATGGGAAAGCAGGGTGGAGGGGGTGGGGCTTGCAGCTGAGCTGAATTCAAGGTCTGTGTGAGCGCTGCTCAGTTCAGGAGGGAAATATAAATACCAGAGGAATGCCTGTGAACTGAGCGAGTGGAGAAAGCTGGAGAGCAGGGGGCCGTGGGAGGGGAAGAAGAAAAACAGCGTGGCTCAGATGAAAAAAAAGAAAAGAAAAGAACAAGCCTGCCGCTGTGAAGCCCCACTCAGGTGCCAAGTTTGCTCAGGAAAAGTTTGTTACGAAGGCGAGACACAAATAGTTTTTTCATGCCCCTCTCATTTTTGAGATGTTTTCATGTTTTTTATTTCAATCTAATGTAAAGAATACATCCAAAAAGCTCTATTTAGAGTTAGTTCTGTTGTATTTTATTCATTTCTACTTGTATATTTTAATCACAATGCATGTTTTAAAGGTATAATTGTTTCCTTACGTTTATTTATTTTTCTTCGCATGTACAAAGCTATACATTTGTACCTTGAGCAGCACTTACATACACCAAAAGCCCTATCATACCCAGCGCAATAAGGTAAAAAATGTGTTTTGCGCGATTTGTTGCTGTTTTCAGGCCAGTGCAACCTTAATTTTTCACTTTTTTGCACCACGTTGTTTAAATAGCAAATCCATTTGCGCTGTTTTGTGGACTCATGGGTGTTCCAGTCCAGAAAGGAGGTGTGTAAAGGCGCATTGTTGACGTGTTGCTATTTAGAGAAACTAAAATAGAATATGCAATTGACCAACTGAAAGCAGGTCTAAAGTCCATTGCAGATCACATTAGTTGTGTGCCTTAAACTCAAACACATTGCTTAATACACACCGGATGTTCAGCAATACGCAAATATCTTTACAAATGAAAAAGAATTAAAGGATTAAAATATTACAAAATTATTATTTTCTACTTAAATATAAAAACCACTGCCTTCATGCCTTCTTCATCTCGGGGGGGCTTTTTTCGTTTTTTTTCATGACAATTTGCTTTTGTATAATGTTATTATTATAAGCAGTATTATTTATTATAAACATATTTATATTTGTTTTAATAAAAACTAGTTTACATTTGTCCTCCTGTCTGGTTTTGGAGATGTCTACATCACCATCTGAGGCATAAGAATAGGAGAATAGGTGTTTGGAAAGTTTTTTGACCACACTTCGTTATTATTGTTCATTTAATCATTTGCTGGAAGTTAGAACTGAATTTAGAAATAGTTTTGAAACAAATCTTTGTGCTCAACCTACACAATTAAATATGTAGGCTAATAGATGTCTTCAGTGGAGTGCACATAACACTGTTTCCTTATACACGAAAGTAAAGAAGTAAAGAGAAAGCAAAGAGGCCGAATGGAGGGGGCTCATTCTTTATTCTTGCTGCAGATGGTCTTTTTAACTGTATTCTTGCTAATAAAGCATTGAATACGCCATGTAAATAGCCAATGTACCACGGCGCAATAGGAATGGGAGACTCTGATTTGATAAATGCACGTTATGCTGAAAACACATCCACAACACCCTCATTCTACTCTTATAATAAGTATATATATATATATATATATATATATATATATTTTTTTTTTTTTATATATATATAAAACTATAGATAAAAATATATAAACAAAACAAAACAAAATAAAAAACAATTATAAATGATTATACATTTTTTTCTGGATGTTCACAATGTGTTTTCTAAATGATGAATTACGATAATAAAAACGTGATTCTCAAAATTCCACTGTGTAAAAACAAAAACATTCAAAAAAAGAAACTAGAATTGTGAAATAGACTTCCATCCAGTGTTTACATTTCTGTGCTAGAAATGTATGCAGATTGGCAAATATTTAATTCAATAGTGCCTCATTTGCATTAAAAAATTATTTTTAAGAAAACTTGAAATAAAAAAACTACATTTTTTAATATAATCAATTAGCTGGGGAAGTATGGAAATAACTGTTAGTTCATCTTTTTAACCTATGCACCTTGTCTAAAAGGGGAAAATAGAAAGTAAAAGAGTGGCAGAAAGAGAGAAATGTTTACTTCATTTAAATGGTTTTGGTTAAATAAAATGTGTTCAAATAATCCACTAGAACAACACAACGGAAAAACAGACCCGGAGGTGACGGTGAGTTTCACTGTAGATGTTAATAAAGGTGTCGTGTTGGTAAACTTGGTCCCCAACCCCCTGTTTGCTTTGAGCTCAGTGGGGCTTCAGCTTGTGAAACGACCATTCAGAATAAAATGGCCCATTTCACACGTTAAAATAGGTTGTACAGGAAATGTCTCAACTCTAGGCTAAACACAAAGAGCTTATTTATGCTGTAAATATGCACTCATATTTATAAAATAAAATTTTATAAAATAAAATTGGGCAGCTAGTGGCGCAGTGGGTAGCACCATCGCCTTACAGCAAGAAGGTCGCTGGTTTGAGCCCAGGCTGAGTCAGTTGGTGTTTATGTGTGGAGTTTGCCTGGGTTTCCTCCGGGTGCTCCCCAGGTGAATTGGATAAGCTAAATTGTCCATATTCTGTGAATGTGTGTACGGGTGTTTCCCAGTGATGGGTTGCAGCTAGAAGGGTATACGCTGCGTTAAACATATGCTGGAAAACTTTGCGGTTCATTTCCCTATGGCCACCCAAGATAATTAAATTAACTAAGCCGAAAAGAAAACTAATGTATGAATGATAAAATAAAATAAAATAAAATAAAATAAAATAAAATAAAATAAAATAAAATAAAATAAAATAAAATAAAATTAAATTAAATTAAATTAAATTAAATTAATTTAAAACAATGTGTAGGAAATTTTCTTTTGTTAAAAGTAAAAACTAAAATACTTTAGTAAAACCATTTATATGAACTATTTATAAAGACATATTATATAATTATAGAAAGAAATGATGACAAAACTTAAAATAAATAATAATATAATAGTAAAAAAGTTCTTAGTTCCACTTATTTTAGTACAAAAATTATAAAAGTATATATTTATTGTTATTATATATATATATATATATATATATATATATATATATATATATATATATATATATATATATATATATATATATATATATATATATATATATATATATATATATATATTCATTACAATAAATACATATACAGTTACTTTTATTTTTTATATATTATTTATATTCATTTTATATTTGTTTAGAGATTTATTTTTGGAAAAATAAAAAAATTCAAAATTCAAAATTAAATATTTAATAATATTTATTATGAAATAATAAAATGTATTATCTTCAGGCTGTAAATAGTTCTTTGCTCCACCTACTACTTCTATGTATCGATTGGTGTAAGGAGACACCAAGCCCTCGAACTCAAACAACAAACCACACCCTGGCAGTGAAACATACAATCTTAAACATCAAAACCAAGGGGCATGGCCAAATCAAACATTATGAAACAAAGAATATACTACTACTACTACTACTGCTGCTATTCCTTCTCCTCCCCCTATAAGAAATACTACTACTACGAATAATAAATTACATAAAATTCATAAACCATATTTACAAACATACATATTTTTACAAAATTCTCTCCCAAAATTAACTTCCGTCTTATAACGTCTTATAACAAAAAGACGTTTTTAAAATCTGTGTGAACCGAAAGTCTCTGAGACTTTTAATTTAGTTAGTTGATGTCCTTCCAACTGCAAAATGTAAAATATTGTGTAGGGGGTGCGCTTTCAATTTGCACATTAATCCCTCAAAGCAAACTAATCGTAAGAGAGTGAATTAATTATGGATGTCCCGATCAGGTTTTTTGCCCTCAAGGCATTCGATTTTGAGTATCTACCGATAACAAAACCCGGTCCGATATTTCTATAATACACAAAAAAAGAATAAAGAAAACTGATCCAGGATGTTACTTATTTTTTATTTAATTTACCTTACTTTAACATTCAACAACTCTGTTAACAAACAGAGCACTTCTGTAAATAAATAACATAAATTCTTCACTTTTGGACTTTGGTGCAACAGTAAATATAAAAAAAAAAACTAATATAAAAACAAAAAGCACCTCAACTAAAAATACCCAGCAGTCAATCTCAAGTTTACATATCTCACCATTTGCTATGGCAATGTTGTCGTCATCAACTTTATAATACCTCCAGACCCCAGACATACTCGTGCTTTTCGCTTCAAGCTGCTTTCGTGCTCTACTAGCATTTAACCAATAAAGTCTCTGCAACAAAGTGATGTCCTGCCGCACACGTTGCTGTTTCTGTGTGAAGTCAAGAAAGACCTCTAACTCTGTGCCAGCGCATAATTATAGATGATACACATATATTTGATCCTGATCGGGAGGTAACATCTGACTCCTATCAAGTCTGAAACCGCTTGATCAGGCCCAGTTTCCGATCAGATCTGGATATCCCTAGTATTAATATGCAGTTGATATGGAAACCCTCAGGTTGATGTCAACAGAAGGACTGCCGCGGAAGCAAATGTTCACACTTTCATTAAAGACTACAAAAAAAAAAAAAAAAAAAAAATTCAGTGTATTAACTAGCACAGATTCATTATTCACCTTGGTGAAAAATCTACTTTTCAAGCTGTTTAGACAGACGTGTATGTATATATAGTGTATAGACTGTCATAATGGGGTGATATAAACACACACAGTCCCTTTTTTTCAATTTAACAACATAAAAACGTTGGACCAATTGGAGCGGTTTTCAGACCGACCAAAACTTTACATAGGAAAGGGGTCCCCCCGTCCACCAATATTGATTGACAGCCTCACATCACGATCATATCCTCAGTTTCTTGTTTCACATCCGCCATTTTCAGTGTGTGAGTCAAAGCGACATCACTAAAGGAACACCCTTGCTCTATTTTTAGATGAAAGGCTTATTGGGCTCAACACAAGATCAATATTCTCCACATTACCACTCTAATCGGAATTATTGCTTGTACCTTCTGCGTGGCGCGGCGCAGTGCATATCGGAGGTCTGGGCGTGGGTTTCTGTCGGGGTGCACGTGGCGGAGCTTCAGGTTGGCGGCTCAGTGACCACGGCGCCGTTGTGTTTGCCCTGGTGGAGGCCTGTGTTTGGAGTTCTGGAATGCGTGGCGGGACGATTCGGGACACGATTCGGGATGTTTCTGCCGCACCACTGAGAGTGTCTGATGTGCCATGTTCGGGGTGCATTCGGTGTCTCAGTCAAAGTTAATTCAGTGTGTGTGGTTATCAATCTCGGTGTACAAGCTCGGCACTTGTACACCGAGACTATGCAAACTATACAAAGACACAAATGATTTTGTACTCTCTGCTTGGTCTGTGTCCGACTCGTACATGTACGGCTGAACGCTGATCCTAGCTTATCTCAGCTTCTCTCTCTCTGTCAGCCTGTCTGTTGCAAACAGAGCGTGGGAGCTTTTGGCTCCGCCCCCTTATTACGTTGGGCAGGAAACCGAAACTAATGTTCACGTGAAGAAACACGCCCCTAAAATAGAAAACTGTGTAAACGCCATTCAACATGACACTTTTTAACACATTATGATAAAAACATCTGAACTGTGCGCTGAACTGAACCTAAACTGGCTCACTCAGAAGAACCATAATATTAATATTAAATCATAAAAAAGGGGTAAACTATGTGCCCTTTAAAAAAAACAATGTGAGCTAGAAAAATAAACTTTGTAAATTTCACGAGGACTTTAAAGAGCATCTGTTCCATTGATTTATAGAACAATCTTCTGACTGAAAATATAGTGTCTCCCAAATCGCATAATTAAATATGCATTATTGCACTCCATTTTGCAGTATAAAAAGTAGTAGTGCAATCACACTAAAATATAATTTTTTTATCATAAATTCTTAGTCTTTCTCATTTATTTCACTAATTTGGCAACCATCAAACATCGTCTGGGAAATGGGTTAGTTAAAAAATGTTAGCATTCCAATTGGAATGCCACTAAATTCATATCCTTTGCTGTTGAGTGTGTAAGTGCAGAAATACATAATGCATGGGTGTATAGTGTACCATTTAGGAATATTGCTGTTGCCTGAACTCCATCACTCCACAGCATACATTCACTGTTAGCATGCGTTATATATCTAAGTGTGAGCGGACACATAAACACATGATCACAGTATACAAATGGGCACGACACCAAGCCAAACACTCTCTGTGCCTGTTCCAGGACTGGCACACACACTAGTACCAACCACACAAAGACCGCAATTCAACCAGCGCCTGCAAACCCTGATGCTATTTATACACAAACTACGCCGCAGCAAAGTGCTGGTGTTTTCTAGCCTGTGACGGCTGTAAGACGCTCTGTTCAGGTTGTGTCGCTACATTACAAATGATCTCATTTGTTGACCCAGAGCTTGAGCTTATAAACAGTGTACAGTGGACGCTTTTGCAGATTCATAACACACAAAGCTGCTCTGTTGAGCTCAGGTGTAACTCTATGAGTGATGGAGTAACTGTAATGGTGCGGATGATTTTCTAAACATGCCTAATGTAGTTGATTAATGATTGTGCTGAATGGGATATTAAACATAATATATTTTAAATCTTTATGTTTTTTTTTTATATTTAATATTTTATTTAATTTATTTAGGATTTTCTTGCGATTGGTTTATTATATTCTTTATGTCTATATTAAACTAAAATTGAACTTAATGATCCTTGCTCATATTAATAATAATATATTTCTTAGTTTATCTATTGTGTTACATATTTTTGTGGTTTCCTTTATATTTTGTTTTAATTAATTTATAAAGGATTTTCTCCCAATTGGTTTATTATTTTATTTATGTCTATAATTATACTAAAATTCAACTAAATCAAACTATATTTATTTCTGCTGATATAAATATAATACATTCTAGTTTATTTATTGTTTTATATATATTTTTGTGTTTTTTAATATTTTGTTTTAATTAATTTATATAGGTATTCTGCAATTTGTTAAGTATTTTCTTTGTCTATATTAAAAATTCAACTAAATGAAAATATATTCCTTTCATCCTTGCTGATGTTAATTAAAATATATTTCTTTGGTTATTTATTGTGTCACATATAATATTTTACTTTATTTATTTAGGAATTTCCTGCTATTCTTTATGTTTCTTTATTTTTATGTCTATGTTAAACAAAAATTCAACTTAATGAAAATTGATTTTTTTTATAATTATAATATATTTTTCTGTTTATTTATTGTGTTACATATTTTTGTGTTTTATATATATTTTGTTTCAAATAATTTATAAATAATAATATAAATAATAGTATATAATTAATAATAAATAATCATATTTCTCCCTATTTGTTTATTATTTTCTTTGTCTATATTAATATTTTATGTATATGTCTGTAATATAATATAATGTCTATAATATAATATATGTCTATATTATACTAAAATTCAACTAAATTAAAATATATTCCTTTCATCCTTATTATTGTATTAATTCTAATATATTTCTCTGTTTAATTATAGTGTCACATTTTCTATTTTTAAAAAATAGAAAAAAATATTTTTTTTAATTTATTTATTTAATAGAAATTTTATTTAAAAAATAGGTTATGTTTTAATTTATTTATTTAGGATTTTTCTGCAATTTTTCAGTATTTTCTTTATTTACAAAAATTCAACTAAATGAAAATATATTAATTTCATCCTTGCTGATATTAAATATATTAATTCCATTAAAATATATTTCTGTTTATTAATTGTTACATATTTTTTGTGTTTTTTATTTTATGTTTTAATTTATTTATATAGGATTTTCTCACATTTTTTTTATTTTCTTTATGTCTATATTGTACTAAAATTCAACTAAACTTAAATTTGTTTCTTGCCTCCCTGCTTTTTTATGTTTTCAATAAATAAATTATTAATGACATTTTATGTCAGTTATTATCCATATGACTTGTTAACCAATTTAATACTATACTATATGATTTTCGGTGTTCAAACTTACCTAATATTAAGGAAAAAACATCTCTAAAAATATAATAAAATAAAATCTTTTCAATGTTTATTACTGTAATTCTAATAGTATTACTATTATTAATAAGACTGCAATAGAGAACTAAATAATATTTCAAATTTATATATATATATATATATATATATATATATATATATATATATATATATATATATATATATATATATATAAAACATAAATGATTATCATATCACTACTTTGCCAATATTTAAAATAAACATAAACATATAAGCATACATATAAGCATACAATGCAATATTACAGTATTTAGTGCAACACCTGTAGTATTACATTTACATACTTTTGTATTAAATATTATTCAATAATCAAACTCTTTAAAATAAGGTTGTATTAGTTAATGATATTTACTATATTTACTAATATGAATAAAATAATGACAATACATTTTGTTAATGTTAGTTCATAGAAACAAAGTTAACTCACAGTGCATTAATTATTAACCATTGTAATGTGTAACCAAATATTTAACATAAAATAATACATAAATAAATATGCATAAATATGACATATTTAGCATATATATAATATTTAATAATATTATGTATTATTATTATTATTATTGTTATAAATTATAAATTATGATAACAACAATAATAATAATAATAATAATAATATCTACATTAACAGATTTCAGAAGTAATATAAAGATTAAACTTTATTCCTTCATGAACTACTGACTGGAACCGGCCTTTATTTGAACACATTTTCAGCTTCATGTAGGAGAAGATGTGTTATTGAAAACAGATCAAACGTCTTTGTCATGCAGAACTGAGTGCATGGCCAGATTTAGCTGGATACTGAGAGCCAAACGTGCCTTTGCCAGACCTCTCATCATCTCTGTACTGAAGCCAAAGAGTGTCTGACAGCTCACAATAAATACATGCTGAAAAACACAGCCTGAGTCTATGCGTTTCAAAAAAATATGAAGCTTACTGTGAAAATAAACAGTTCTTTAACTAAACATCCAAATTTTGGTTGGAAAAAATTAACAGGATATCAACTGTTTATTTACTAGTATATTTATAGGTATTTACTAGATCGATATTTGTACAAAATAACAAGGAAAAAATAACAAAGTTTAATTAATCAAGTTAATAAAATAACATAAAAAAGAAAAAACTGGATAAAGAAAAAAATAATCAAATAAATAAGTGTATGGGAATATAATTAATTAAAAGATAAATTTAAAAACATTAATGAAATGAATGAAAAATAATGGACGATTGAAGCAAACAAATACAAAAATGAATGAAAAATTTAGATAAAATGGGGTAATAACGAAAATAATACAAAATGCTAAATAAAAACAGTAAGGGACATATAAATATTAAAGTTTTGAAATAATAAATAAATAAATAAATAAAGGGAATAAGAAAAGAATAAAAAGGACAAATGAATGAATAAATAAACTATTAAATCTATTTAAAAAAACAAAACAATCCATGACATCATAATCAAATAAATTCATAAATAGCAGAATAAAAAACAAAAAAGAAAAGAATAATGAAAACAAATAGATAAAAGCAAGAACAAGAATAGAATATAAAGGATAAATTAAAGATGAAAGAACAGTAAACTATTTTAATAAACAATAACCAGATAATAAATAATAACCATACAAGCAAACATGATGCAAAATTAAGGGGCTAAAAAAAGATATTAAAAAAATCAATAAACTAAAAAGAAAATAAATGAATAAATAAACTAATAAACAGAAAAAAGTACAAGGAAATGTACTTAGCTTTTCAAAACATGTCTAAAAACATGTTATGTGAGATCATAATGAAGCAAATACATGTACAGTACATCAACAACATCAGCCAAACTCCTCTGCAAGGATCCTTCTTAAAGGGACAGTTCATCCAAAATAAGTGCTCACCATTTAGAAAAAAAAAATACTACGGAAGTCAATGGGAACATTTTTCAAAATATCTTCCTTTGTGTTCAACAGCAGAAAGAATCTCAAACGGATTTATGACAAATGGACAGTGAGTAAGTGATGGCTGAAATTGCGTTTAATTTTTGAGTAAACTGTTCCTTTAAGAACCCCCTGCTCCACACTCAACCTGCCTCAACAGGTCTGCACTCAAATGGCAACAGCATAAAGAAATCTACATCTCAGGTCTTAAAAGAGTGCAGCGTTTGGTTTACACACCGCACGGTCATTATGGCTCTTCATTTTTGTATTTTTCCACTAGCTGAAGTCAGAAGCCAGAAGCATCTGCCAAGAAAGCGTAACCGTATTTGTACACCTTCAGGAATTAATAGCTACATTTTGATGAAAAGAAAAATAAACAGTTCTTGTGGCTCTTCCCCAATCAGGTCAGATGAGGATTTGCCACAAGAGAATATCTGTCAGAACCACAGCCAGTTCCTATACTGCACAAAAACAAATGCCCTTCTTGAAGAATGCTAGACACTCTTATATAAAGCTGAAGTCTACTAAAATCACACAAAATAATTATTAAAAATCAACATGAATAAGAAAATAAGTAAATAAATAAATAACTTAATTTATGAATGAATGAATAAATAAATAAAAATAGCAAAACAGAATTCTTAAAATTAACAAACATATTTATTCCCTAGCAAATACTATAGCACATTAAAACACATAAAATTATTATAATTATCATCATAATGTCAAAACAACACCAATATTATCATAATACTAATATGATCCTATTCATAATAATCAATGATATTCATTGAAACATTATAAGATATATTAAAGTATGTTTAATAATGTCATTATTATTTAATATCATTTATTGAATATATGTAATTTAAATGTAATTTTATAATATCATAATCATAAAAATCAAATATATAATATATTAGAAATACATAAATTATATATGTATAAATATAACGTATAATTACTGTTAATATAAATAATAATAATTAACAAAAAATACTTTATACATTAGACTTTTATTTAGATTTTTTAGGGTACATTTAATTTAATGGATTTTTCAGGTTTTTTTTTTTTTTAAGTGTGTTCTTATTATTATGATTAGCAGCAGCATTCTGAATCTGAAAAACTGCTTTAAAGCTGTCACATTATTCTACACTGTAAAAAAATCAGGGTTCCACCCAATTCATTGATGTTGTAACAACACAAACCAATTTAATTAAGTTAATTGGTGTTGACAAATGTACAACCCAGGCTCATTCTGAAAACTTACCCCTGTAAACATTTCTGGAGCAATATTTTCTTACAGTTTCTGTTTTCGCAAATCGAAAAGAGGCCGATTTCTCTCATGAGTGCCAATAGGCCTGCTGTTCTTGCATAAATCCACCAGAGGCCGCTGTCAACTGATTGTCGACTGACTGATTGACGGATCGACTGACCTTCCTCTTTCCCTAAACCCTAACAAAAGGGTCTTCAAAAGCACAGATTGACCCGCCCACCCACTTCCCTTAAATCCAACCGACAGTTTTAAAAAGCAATCCAGAAAAATTAAAGCCCTCGCCTGATTTTTACCACATTCTCATCGTGTTATTTACTTGTGTATTTTATTTTTTGGCTTCTGTTTTTGTCTTACCTGATTTCTGGAACTGTTCTTAGCTGGACTCGAACCCCGTCATCGTGGTCAACTTTGATCTGCATCTGAAGTCCGCTAATGTACACGATGAGCTAACTAGTTAAACTGGTATTAGCAGGAAAGCCGTCCATACGGAGCTGGTAAGCATGAAAAGGAACGGCATCATACCGCCCTGTAGCATTCGTTTTAAAGACAAAATGCAGCAATATGTACTTCTGTCTACATAATTTGCGATCTCCAGAAATGTATATAGGGCTACATTTTCAGAATGTAAGAGATAAGAGAATCGAACATAAAACAACAAGTTGTCCCAAGAAAAATCTCAGGAGTCGTGTCGTTTCAGCTTATTTTAAATAAGTTTGAACATTGAATAGTGTTTTGAGTATAGTAGCTGAAATGTAATGTAGCTTAAAATGTGATCAAATTTACTTGCTGAGATCAATCAAGACCAGTCAGCTTAAAATAAGATTTACAATCTATGATGACATTTTATAAAAGACTCTATATTTCACTGCCCAAAACAATTCTTAGTTTTTGCAAGTGTAATAAAGCCTCCTCCATGCAGAGAGAGAGAAACTGACGACTCCACAACTCAGAGAGCTGAAGATATCAACACAGCCCAGTGGAAAGAAAAGTTATCGGCATAATATTTACTCTGTGGGTTTCTGGGAAGGGCCGCTGAATGTGGGCAGGAGCCAGATAAAACCAGCAGGTGCTCACGATTCGCTCCAGCAGACGGTGAAATGTTTCTGCTGTCTCCTCTGAATTCTGCTTGAACTCAATCTCCCATTGAAAATGTCAAAGCCGCGTCACTTTTATGAGTCTTCTCTGCTTTGAGGAATCTGTTCTTTTCTTTCAGCGTAACTTTATATGGCAAAACCGGCTAAATGTTGCTGTAATCCATCTTTTCTGTGGCCCTTGATAGCTGTTAAGTGATTATTTTGAAAATAGCTGGGCAGGAGATTTGAATGATGTTTCGGAATCGTAGTAAGAGCGTGTAATATTTTTGGGCAGTGTGACATTGGAGAAAACTGACATTGCCATATTTTTTCTTTTCTGCTATAATGCAATAAGAAAACATTTTCACCAGATGAATTAAAAAGCTCTATATGGAAAAAAAAACTTACTATTTAGAATGATTGTGGTGATTTTATAGGAATATCTATCTATCCATCTATCTGTCCATCCGTCCGTTCATCTATCTATCTATCTATCTATCTATCTATCTATCTATCTATCTATCTATCTATCTATCTATCTATCTATCTATCTATCTATCTATCTATCTATCTATCTATCTGGAGCGAGCTATTATTACAACAAAGTCAAGTAATTCTGCACAATAAAAATAGCTTATTTTTCTACTATTCACTACCATTACACAATTTTTAAAAATTAAAAATTACTTTTATTCAGCAAAGTGTGCGTTGAATTGATCAAATCAGGCAGCAAAGACATTAAAAACGATTAATTTTACTAACGATTTCCGTTCACCAAACATTCATGATTTTGCGCACAACTAATCAGCAGCTAATTTCAATATTGCTAATAGAAATAAGAAATGACTTTAAGCACCAAATCAGTATTATAATACTTTCTAACTAAACATGGTAATTATACTACTGTACAAATTCAGCTTTGTCATGTTACAATAAAAAACAGGTCATTTACACTCACCGGCCACTTTATTAGGTACAGCTTACTAGTACTGCAGTGGACCCCCTTTTGTCTTCAGAACTGCCTTAATCATTCGTGGCATAGATTGAACAAGGTACAGGAAATATTTTTCAGAGTTTTTTTTTTTTCATATTTGTTTGCTGCACATCCATGATGTGAATCTCCCATTCCACCACATCCCAAAGGTGCTATATTGGATTGAGATCTGGTGACTGTGGAGGCCATTTGTATACAGTGAACTCATTGTTATTTTTAAAAACCAGTATGAGATTATTTGTGCTTTAGAAATGGTACATTATCCTGCTGGAAGTAGCCATCAGAAGATGGGCACATTGTGATCGTAAAGGGATGGACATGGTCAGCAACAATACTCAGGTAGGCTGTTGCATTGACACAACACGCAATAAATACTAATGGGCCCAAAGTGTGCCAGAAAAATATCCCCCACACCATAACACCACCAACACCACCAGCCAGAACCATTGATACAAGGCAGGATGGATCCATGGTTTTATGTTGTTGATGTCAAATTCTGACCCTTCCATCCGAATGTCGTAGCAGAAATTGAGACACATCAGACCAGGCAATGTTTTTCCAATCTTCTATTGTCCAATTTTGGTGAGCCTGTGGAAATTTTGGTGAGCCTGTCTTCGCAGATCGTCTTGACCATGTATACATGCCTGAATACATTTAGTTGCAGCCATGAGATTGACTGATTATAAATTTGCATTAACGAGCAGTTGGACAGTTGTACCTAATAAAGTGGCCGGTGATATATATATATATATATATATATATATATATATATATATATATATATATATTTATATATATATATATAAATTGCCATAATAATTATATTATCATGATGAATGCTTAGCTTAAATGCAAAGATCTTTAAGTATATTTCATGAAAACATTTTGGTTATTAATGTACATTGCGAAGAACTTTTTTTGGACAAATAAAAAGCTATTTTTTTAATATTTTAAGTTGTTTAAAGCCTTAAATTCCAGATTTTCACATAATTGTATGTTGGTTAAATAATATCCTAACCTAACAAACCACACATTAATGGAAAGATTATTTATTCAACTTCCTGATAATGCATAAATATCAATTTTCAAAAATTGACACTCATCACTAATTCACACATATCATGCCAGCCCCAAATATCTGCACACTAGAATATATATAGTCCGCTCAAAAGAATTAAAGCTTTGAATGGCAAACTTTGTTGTGAAGGACAGAACTGAAAGGTGGAGCTCTTTCTGCCAGAACATCCTTCATGCTTGAACTTTTAATAGAGGCTCAAGTCAGACTGAAATATATCCCTCTTGGGAGCCGCACTGATCTCTCCACCGTCATGCCTCAAAAAGCTCCTCATTGTTTGGCATGTGAATAAACAGGCCGCGCACATGACTGCCACCTACATAGCACACAGCACAACCCTGAAATACATATATGGAAATGAACGTGATAAGCACGCCAGCAATGCCTCAACATTTCATCACCACTCCTAACGTGAGCCCAAATAAACAAAGAGCCTTGAACAAGACAAACACATGAGCTGCTAAAGGTCTAGCTCTAACTGCAGACTTTCAATTACTGTCCGATAAAACAACAGATGGAAACGCATAATGCATGCCAACAGCAAAAATGAAATTATAATATGAAGAGTGATTAGTGTTTTCCACTATATTGGGACAGCATTGCATTGACTGACATCTAGTGGTCAAATCATGCAGTTAAACGTCTGAATCCATCAACAAGAGTTATTAGTAGTAAACAGTAGTTCCTTCAAATGTTGCACATATGCCAGTTAAAGGGAAACTTCTGGCACGTAGCCAGAGGGGGTTCGGGTGGTTCGAAAGACACACCCCCTCACCGACAGAAGTCCAGAATTTTTCCCATACATGAGCTCATTCGTCCTATTTTAACTGCTATGCCTTAATAAATTGTGAAAATAATCCATTGAAGAAGACTTCAACACCAAGCAGAATCACGTGTTGGCTGTCACTTCAGCATGACTGAGGAATGTTAAATGTGCTGGCCAGCATGTTATTTATATGAAAGATATTTAAATGTCAATAGGCTGCAGTTTTTTATTTAAAACTTTAACAAATTACTTTTTTCTAGCGATGTATGATGTAATAGATTTGTATTAAAAAAGTATTGTATTGTTCTCATATTTCTTTATTCTATATATTTAGGAAATGTTTATGGTACATCAAAAAGTCGTTCTGAGACCCATCCAGCATAGTAATCCAGCAAAAAAACTAGTGCTTAAAATGTCACTAAAATGCAACCTATTTAAACCTCTTAATAAAATAGAAAAAGAGGCAAAAAACTGAAAAGGAAACCACCTCATTCACCAGGCTGACTACAGGCCTGTTATTAAAGAATTTCAGTATAAATATAACAATAATAAAACCTGTAGAATGCTAATCAATTGCTTGCAAACATTAAGATTTGAAATGTTTTAATGTAGCTAAAGTCTTTTCTCACTAAGAATGTGCAAATTTGCTAAAAAACACAACAAATAACGGCAACATTGTGAAATATTATTTGAAGTATTTAACTTTACCCTGTGAATTAATTCCGATTACATTATTACAATACATTCACATAGATTATTATTATGGTTTATATTGTATTTTTGATAAAAACAAATGCAGCCTTAGTGATAAAAAGAAGCTATTTCTTTTAAACACATTAATAAATCTTTAATGCAAACATTTCAAACTTTTGACTTAGTGTAGATGATTCAAACTCCAAAGAATAATGAAAGAATGAAGTTGCTCTCTATAAGAAAATATAACCAGCAGGCATAGGATGTCCCCAACCAAGGGGAATGTTGCATTTTGTTTGGAAATGAAAATCAGGTAGACATCAGGACTCAACGTCAGACCGACGTCAGTCCAATGTTGGACAGATATAGCATTTTGGTTACTTTCTAATGCAACCTAAAAACAACCAAATATCAACACCTATTTTTGTTACAGCTTGGCTTTGTCTGGACATTACCAATATGACGTCTATCAGACGTTGGATTTTGAAGAATAAATGTCAGTATTTTACATTAATATGACACTGGTTTAAGAGGTTGGCTCGATTTTTATTTTGGTCACTTTTTAAGACAATCTAAAATTATTAATATAAACATCATTTCACGTCGTTATTGAACATCAAAATAACATTGTCCTTAGATGCTGGCGACCTAAATCTAACCTAATATTAGCATCTTATGATGTTATGTGTCAGCTGGGATGTATTATAGATAGCTAGAATGTTTCTACATATGTTTTGTCCAGTTTTCAGCTTTGTTTCCACTGACGTTACCACTTTATCTGGCTCGTTCATATTTGTTAAAAAACTGTGTTTTCATATCTTAGTATCTAACATTTAACATGTATGTTATGTTTTGAGAAAAGTTATTGTTAGCAACGTTTTATAGTATACATTTTGCTGAAAACGTATAATGATTGTGTGATGATTCTTCTTAAAAAAATAGGTGGTGTATTGCAAGTGAATTATTCTAGAAGGTAAGAGTTCAATAATTTATTTTTTTTTTGATGAGAAATTTTGATAAATTTATCTGTCGATTGGAGAAGAAATTATTATGAGCACTGAAATAGTTTATTATAATAATTTCTAATTAAACAGGATAATTATACTACAGCTATTTTACAATGCAACACATGTCATTTATATTGTAATATTATTTGATGATGCGGCTTTTTATTTTTAATTTTTTTTTACAGTTTATATCATCATAATAATTCTATTATAATAATGAATGCAGCCTTCACAAGACTTTTTGTGAATAAAATTCTAAAACTCCAAAAAAAAAAAAAAATCTAAAATGTGATACTTTATGGATCAAAATTATAAATGCTTAGCTTACTCCAACAATCATTACAATATTAAGCAAAGATCATTTTTTTATTTAAATATATTAAAACTAATTTTTTTTATTAGTAATGTACATTTATTAGAACTTAATTTTGACAAATTAAAAACAATTTTCATGATTGGAGAATTCTCAGAATAGCATTGTAATAGCATGTTATTGATGTTGCTGGCTTTGATGAAACATTGGCATAACTGTCTTTTTAGATGTACATCGTGTGGTTTGTATTGTTTTGATGGTCTTTTGTGCTATTGGACCTAGTGCCTGGAATAAAGAAAATAGTATAAGGTGTTTGATGACAAGTTCCACTAATGACATAAAAGAACTGTATCTCTTTTTTGTAAGAGGTGAAAATGAGGAGTTTAGATGCAAAAAACTCTAAATGCCGTTATATATTTTCTTCTAAAATTTGCATTGGGCTTCGACTTGCTTGGGCTCAGAAAAGTTACTTTAATATTGACGAACAAGTTATTTTTATTGCATTTAAAGTGAAATACCATTTAAAGGACTCTTCAAATATTCTATTATTTTAGTAGTCAAAGGTTAAAGTGAGTAGTAAAGGTTTGTGCCTGACACTTTAAAAAATAAACCTACTCTGGAAAATATTTGCATTGGGGCTAGTTTTCACATTTTCGCCACACTATATCGATCACACACACACACACACACACACACACACACACACACACACACACACACACACACACAAAGGTAAACAAACACAAACTTCGTTAATCCCACGTTGTGCACATCATCATATCACTGTCATTTCACGCGAGCGTCACACAACTCCGTGAGCGTCAACTTTTCCTTCAGTGTCACTAACCTGCAAGTCGTCTCTCTCTGACACTTTTCCACAGTAAATCCCAGGCTTTGGTCGTGGATTCTCGGAGCTGCTCGCTGAAAGATCGTCTGAGTGTCAGTGTGAGAGACTTTCGTTTCGCTGTCATCGTCAGTCCGCGCTCATAATAATCAATCAGCGACTCGCGCGCGAACTCCGGTTAAATCTCCAAGACCGCTTCTTCACTTGCCCCGCAGCCACAGACCGCACTTAGGAACTTTTCCGAAGAATAGAAGCATATCGAAAGAAATGAATAATGTGGTAATAATCTCCCGAATAATCCAGTTTGAGGCACGCTTTTGGAGAGAGAGACGCGCGCACTCGCTGTCTGCAGCCGCCGTGTGTTTCACTACAGATGTGGGTTTGTTTGAAGTTTCTCCTCCAACTCGTAACATACGACCACTCTCTCTCTCTCTCTCTCTCTCTCTCTCTCTCTCTCTCTCTCTCTCTCTCTCTCTCTCTCTCTCTCTCTCTCTCTCTCTCACACACACACACACACACACACACACACACAGACACACACACACATTCTCTCTCAATCATCACTCTCACCGCTGCAGGACTTCATTTTACAGCTCACCGTCAAACCTCAGCAAAAAAACTATAATTATTCACAGCAAAAAAGCTAACGAATAAATAATAAAATAACATAACGAACAACAATTTAACTTTATTGGTGAGATATACAATTAATGATTTACGGGTCATTTGTTATAATGTTATAAATACAGCAATTTAATAACAATAAACTGAATACACCAACATGAACAATTTGCCTATGATTATTTTTTTATATCCTTTATTTAGCCTGGATGAGTTCCACTGAGATTTATTAGTGAGATAATAGCAGTACATGAAGTTGCCACAAAACAAAATAATCACACAAAACAGTTACTTTGTAAAGTTCATTTATAAACTAATTTCGAGAGGATCACGTGCTTATGATTGCTTGAAGACGGCCCCGCATTATTCAATTTATAATTCGCCAATCAGACAATTCCTTATGCCGAGTTCAGACTGCATGATTTTCAAAGTAGTCGTGTCACAGATGTTTTCACACTGCTTGACTATCTGGGCTTGCATTTCGTCGCTGCTTTGTTTACACTGCAAGATGGATCGGCGACAAGGACTTTCACATTGCATGACTTTACTATAGGAAGAATCGCCGACAACTTTGTCCAAACTACGTCTCACAGCCAAAAACACCTAGTATATCTTTTATTATTAACTACATAATGAGAAAGAAGCCTTTAATGGGGTAGAAAATGTACATATTGCTCACCTGCGTTTAAAGGGAATTAGCCATTTCTCCTTAACATTGATATAAACTAATTTCTTTCTGTATGAAACATCAAACAGACACGGTTGCTCCTGAGTCCTGTCAAACTTTCACTAGTTTTTTTACACCATTTCGTGGGTCCAAATAAACCGAAAAAGAGCGCTTTTAACTTTCCCCCCAGCCTCCTGCTGGCCTGCAGCAGGTATACACAGTCTATGGTATACACACACGGATACACAAGTGAATGCTGCTCTCTCATTGGCTGTAGGCGATCGCCGATGTTATTTTTAGTCAAAACTCAATTCACACAGCATGATTTGAATCGCCGACAGCTCCAGATATTAAGCATGTTAAATATCTCACAGGCATCGGCGACTCATCTGCGATTCTCTCAGATCGCGTTTTTGATAGTTCATACTGTGTGATTGTCACTCACGTGCACGAGCACCGATTTGCCTGTGATTTCAGGCATTTGTCTGCGATTTCTCAAAACCTGTAGGGGAGCCAAAATCGGGGCTAAAATCACACAGTCTGAACTAGGCATAAGCCACTATAAATACCCTAAATTCCATATAACAGCCATCTTTGTTTGAAAGAATCCCCCTTCCACCCCTCCTCCTACTTTCCTAGATTGGTGGCACGGAGGCTCAGTGGTTAGCACTGTTGCCTTACAGCAAGACCGTCATGGTTCTAGTCCTTACCAAGCCAGCCGACGTTTCTGTGCAGAGTTGACACGTTTTCCCCGTGCTCACGTGGATTTCCCCCCGGTTCCCCGGTTTCCTCCCACTGTCCAAAAACATGCAACTTAAGACAATTGACTAATCCAAATCGGCACCATAGACATGCTCCTATTAAGTAGTTATCTCTTAAGAGCAATCACTATGTGTTCAATAGTTGCTACAGTAGGGGAGTTCTCGAGATCTACCTGAGCTCAAACTCCCTTCTCGCCTTGCAACAGGTGGGAGCCCCAGGCTCGAGGATCTTATGAGCTCAGGGCTCTCTCCCGGGACAGCATGCCAAACAAGCTTTATAATCAATCATCAGCTATGTGTGAACTCTTGAAAAATAAGATGAAGCAAATTAAGCATGCCAAGACTCAAATTGAGCAGATCATACTAAAAATGTACGAATGAGATTGTAAGAATTAATGTGAATTAGCCATTAAATCAAAAAGTTAGGAACTGCAGGGAGATTATGTTGAATACAGTGACAACTCAAATTTCAATTTACACTCAAAAAAATAACTCATTGGATGAACTCAATTTAATTGAGGGCAGGATTTCTATCCAATACATTTGTTTAGCACCGACTACAAAACAACTATTTACACAAATAAATGCCACTAAGTTGGTCCAACATGATTTTATCAAATTAAAGTTTAAATACATTTGTATTTTTATTTAACTTATTTTTTATTAAACCAAAGGTCTGACAATATCATTATGTGTCGTGCATTTCAAAGTCTCTTAGTTTTATTTATTTGAAGTTTTCCTAAACTAACCATGAGTTACATGTTGATCGAAACTGAGACTGATCTCAAAACTAAATTTAGGACAGTTGCAGTATTGGTCATTGAGCAAAGCAAAAAACTGCATTTTTACTTATTAAGCTGCCAACACCCCTAAAATGGGTGCTTCTGCAAGTTGATAACCTCAAAACTCAAAGCGTAACATGAAAATCTTCAAACTAAAGTGAAGATTCTATTTCTAAGATTACTTTTATTGTCAACATTTTACTCTTTTAATTCAATCCCATGCAAAGCATTCTGAAAACTACAAATCCTCTAACCAGGTAGTTTGACCAATTCAATTCCTTCATGTTGACCCAACAAAAATTGCTTAAGTAACTTAATGTTTTAAAAATTTAAGTGGACTGAACATAAAACAAACTGTCTAAAAAAATTACAAGAATTGTGTTTTCAGCTGATTGTAGTTTGAACAAGCAGCAGTAATTATTTTTTGAGTGTACAGTTTGCAGATCATTCCAAGCCCATAAGCAACAAAAGGAGAAAATATTGTTTCCAAATTGGAACTTTTAATCAAATACCTGACTAAGATCGGGTACAGTAACAAAACAAAACAAAAATATTTGATATAGAAGGCATCTTACTAGAAGTGCCTCAGCAACAAACAAAACACTATTTCTTTTGAATAAACAATTTTCAAATTATAATAATAAACAGGAACAATATAATATACGGCATGCCTACTCTTAAACAGAAACACGATCAGATTTTAAAGCACAGCCAAACCTAACGCTAAATTTAGGGTGAATAGATTCTGATAATAATATGAGTTGAATTAAACATGGTCAGACTATTTCTCCATTAGACTATACCTTTTCCCATCACCTTTTCCACCCAAGAAATTCTCAGTTTGGATCATTTCTTCACATTACAGACAGAAACGCTGTCACACAAAGCACTTTCCTCTCTGTTATGAGGATGATGCCATGCTGAGAGCAAAATGGAGCCCGCAGAGGCCCGTAATTAAATAAGCCGTCAGTGTTCACCGTATGTCTGCCCTTCCTCAGCATGAAACTCTTTACCTATAATCAGGTCCTCTGTGCCTCTAAAAACCAAAAAGAAAATGTGAAAAAGAGCATTAGGAAAAGCCAACCCAGGCTCATTGGAAATACGTGCCTTGGCTTACATTTTTGCATAAGGTAAAATACATTGCTTCGGGTATGTTTGGTTGCACGTTTCAGATAAAAAAATACAAGTTTATTTTTTTTAAGATACATTACTTAGGGTACATTTGGTTATGCGTTTCAGCTACATGTACTTTTTGTGCATGTCTAGAAGGTTGGGCTTTCGCACAAATGACCTAGCGAACCGCTAACCTAAACCCTTAACTAAACTAAGCCAATAGCGTTTTCAAAAACAAGCATGAGAAAATAAAGTGCACTGTGACCATTTAGTTTTACCTTTATTTTACATTGCTTTCATCTGTTTTCTGTAATCTTTCCTTACCAGACTTGAAACTAAAGCAATCAGTACATATGACAAGAACAACACTGCACCGTGAACTGACCATGCCAGAAAAGTTGTCCATATGGAGAAAGTCAGGTGAGGCAAGTATTTGATTACAAATAATAGACACAGTTAAGTTATTTTGTGGAATTTATGTGGTGTTGTGCAAAGACCTGCACAAAAATAACCCTTAATTTGTCGATGTTATGTCACTGTACATATCATTAGTGTGAAAAGAAACCGAAGTTGTTGGTGTCACACTGCCATGTAGCTTTCATGTTACCTAGAAACTGCAAATGTATTTTTAAGTGCAGTTTTACAGTGTTACTTTACAGTTTACAGTAAGTACAGTTTCACAAAAAAGTAGGCTGAAACATGTATTTTTAATCAGCCTGAATTGAAAAATGTTCTGTTGGTAGATGTATCAACACCTGTAGGAGCCTCCCAAGACTCCTATCATCCGAACAACTAAAGACGGAAATGTGCTGAAGAATGTCGATACAGTGTCATCTATTGGTCAAATTTACAATTTACAAATATTTTATGACAGACTGCTTCCCAAAAAGACTCAGTTTAAAATTGTTTCTGAAGGATAGGTCAGTGCCTACACTTTTTGCTCGAACTTCATACCAAACACTAAAGAATACACAAGTCATGTCACTCACAGTTTTGAACAGGGCTAAAATGTAACGGTCAAAATGGCAAATAAAGCCCCGCCTACTAGTACAGGAGCCAATCAACAATCACAATAGACTGACAATTCTATTGGGGAGAAACTCAGACCAGACATGTGCTTTTACGACAGTTTTTTGTGGTCAACAAACACACTAGATTCTCAGCGAATACTTGCTTCACAGACATAAGAAATGCATATAAATAAAGTTTTAAATCTGTACTTTTAAATGAACCAAGTGCACTTAAAAACAAAAGTTTTTCGGTTTTGTAATCTTTATGAAACAAACGCAAGGTACAGCAACTACTCAAACGCCTACAAACTTGTAAACAAAGAGTTGCTGTCATTTCTGGAGGAGATTTGCCTTTAAGATCAAGCTGTGAATTACTTTAAAAAAAGCAGAGCGAACTGACCAAGCATTATCCACAGGATGATAATCTGTAGAATGGCCATAAATAAGGTTGGTGATCTCGTTACTTTCGAGTGCGCATGCGCATTAGCTTAGGCAACCTGAAAATATGCAGATTTTGTTTGATTCGGACGTTTGTATGATACCGTTGTTGTTTCATTTCATTGGTGATTCCAAATATGTATTGTAATTGTAAGCTTGGCAAGCAGTTTTATGTTTCCCCATTTCCCCATTCATTTAGTCAGGTAGTAGAGTAGCCTTTATCAAGGTGAGTGTTATTGCGCATGAGCTGTAGTTAGTAATGGAGTCATCTGATGGGAAAGAACACGCGGCTCATCTGCTGTGCCTCAGCTTACGTGTCAAAGGTCAGAGGTCAGGGCCAAACATTTCCCCTCTTGCAGGATCTGCACTGGAATGCCTGGCGTGGCGATATGACTGTCTGACCACTGAAAGAAAGACTAGGAATTGGTTGGATTTGGTTGCTCTGTTAAACATAATTTGGGAAATATTTGAAAAAGAAAAAAATGAAAAACAGGCTAATAATTCTGACTTCAACTTTACATATTTTAAAGGGAAAATTAAAATAATTTTTTAAAAATATATAATAATTTAATTGTTAGCCCTAAAATTCGTGTTTTTTTTTTTCATTCAATTTTTTTTGAAAAAGTTTCTTATCAAAAACTTGCTAAGTTTGTTTAAACAGAGTAAAGAGCATATTTTCAAATATACCCATTAATATTTGATATTTTGGAGAAAATCTTATTTATTTTACTTGGGCTGGAACAAAATCAGTTTTTATGTTTTTTTAAAACAATTTTTAGAGTCAAAATTATTAGCCACCTGATTATGACTAAATTATATTATTATGGTATTAAATTATTAATTTGGCGACGAAGTGGTGCAGTAGGTAGTGCGGTCACCTCACAGCAAGAAGGTCGCTGGTTCGAGCCTCGGCTGGGTCAGTTGGCGTTTCTGTGTTTCTGAGTTTGCATGTTCTCCCTGTGTTGGCCTTAAAAAATACTCCAAATTTCACTAATAATTTTAACAGCAACTGCATAATACTGTATAATATAGAAAGTAAATATGTATAACAGACTTTTACATTACACAAATACAAAAGAATGCTTTTTAACTAGCCTTCCACTCCGGGTCTGCATGCTTCTAAAGCTCTCAAGATAACACCACCTAAATGATGACCTGCAGCTTTCTATTCTCAGCTTCATTTGTCCAACACATAGACTGCTGTCCGTTTAATAGCGCAGACTCAGGTCGTGTCTGTCCACCTCAGCAACTGTCTCTCTTCATCAGTGCTCCAGCTGCCTGATCTGAGCCCTTGATCTCCTGTCTGTCAGCAGCTGAGAGACCCGTCACTTTAAACTTCAGCACAGCCTTTCCATTACAAAACCAGTCTACAGAGCAAAAACACCAAACAAGTGGTCAGCACAACCTTGATAAGCCAAGGCAGAAGCGGCTTCCTCTGCTGTCATGTTGCATTTCAAGCAGTCTACAGTTGAGATTTACTTATTCGACCCCCAAGAGATCTACAAATCTACAATTTTCTTTACAAGATCTGCAGTTTTTCAATTAAAAATCTGTTAATTCTATTATTTTTTACTCACTCAAAAAACTTAAAAAGTTATCACAAATACTGGGAGATGGAATTGCAATTGCCGAATAAACTCTGACATAGCAAAGATAACACCCACATGACTAATCAGCTGTTTACATTAAGCTTACCTTATTAACTGTTGGTTACTAGGTTACCAATACTAATCAGCCACTCTAAAAACTTGATGGAAATGCATCTGAAGCCCCAGTCAGATCACACCAAGTTGTCACGATTTCGGGATTCGTAAACGACAAATGAGCATCTTGATACAATATTCAATCGTTTCTTCTCGTGTAATGTGGCATAGGTCATGACAAATGATACATGTGACACCTCACGACACCATCGCAGAAAGTCTAGCATGTTTATTTTTTTCTCGTTCCTGACAATGAGTTCCATCACGTGGGTGGTACTTTGCAATAGGAGCACATAATTTCTCCGTTATCTCAGCAGGTGCTGCCGTTAATGCGCTGGTCAGGTAATCAAAAAATAGGCTGCATATTTACTTATGGGTGGGTCACAGGTGGATAAGATCAATCATTAGCCCCTTTTACACAGTGATACCGATACAGTAATTTCCGGAACGACTTTACCAGTATATTAAAAAAAGCGCTGTTCACACATCCATTCCAAAATACAGGTAAATTCTGACATCATTAACCAGAAATGAGCACTAAATTGCTGCGCTTGTATTTGTAAACATTTGACTACATAACAAACTCTGGATGGTAAGTTCTGGGAAAAACTTTGATAAAAACATATAAAGAAACACTTTCATGTGTCAAGATGTATATATGTGTGTGGTAGCGCTCACTGGCTGCTTCACGTGCACATGCGTGAAGCGACTGAAGCAGAGCTTGAAGGTTAAAAAACAGCAGTTTATCATAAGCATTTTAACAATATTTTTTTTCCATAGTTGGCATTAAGAAGGAACATGGGAATGTTATCTGACTAACATTTAGCAGCTAACTGTGTGTGGAAAAATAATAAAAGGCTTTTATTTTCATTTTCAGTGCGGATGTGAATCAGTCTGAATATTCTGATTGACTGGAGTAGACGTCTCACGTTCTAAGCATAAACATGCTCTTTCCGGCAATCTTCCTTCTGCGTTTACACAGCGCATCATTCCAGCAATTTAACAGTAATGTTATAACTTCTCTTTCTGGAAAATTGCCGGAACAAATTTACCGGTATTGTTAAAAAGGGCCCATTCACACATGATCCCTTTCCAGAAAATTGCCAGCAAGGTTTGTATGTGTGAAAGCGGCTTTTGGTTATGCAAACTTGAACTACCTTTTCTAAAATATTAAGGTGTTTAAGCAGTTTTATCAGACAGACTGGCAAAAATATGCAGACATCTTCATTCTCAGCAAGTTTCTGAGTTCTCTCAGCCTTCCAAAAGAATTTGTTCTTCCAAGGTAATCTAGGAACATGTTCAGGGCTGCATATACATTGCAAAAGCATTTCTTGCTTATTCAAATTTGTCATTAATAGTGAAAACAGTTTAATATAGGCTTCTCTGAACCTGTAAATATTTCACTTTAATTTTATTTAGGTTAGTCTATTATTTTATTTAACAAACCAGTACAATCTCCTGGCAATTTGTGCTTTGGCGCATATAACAGACTTGTTTTGAAGCACATCACCTCAGATGTTATTTGTTATTCTAGTTTATCTAATAGATAACTAACCAACAAAAAATACATTTAAAATTAGGATACAAATGATTCCAAACGAAATTCGTTTCAAAGCATTATTTTTTCCAAGAAAAATATATGAATTATATTTTTGTTTGTGCCCCTCCACTACTTAACTATACGGGTGGATGATTTGTTTCGCTTTGAGAAAAAGAAGGATTTAAAGAACACTTCACTGTGACAGCTTTAAAAAAAAACTCAGTTATATATTTACAAATTTTTTTAATGTCATTATTTTAAAGATTATGTCTTGAGCATCTGATTTTTCTTGTTGCTGATGAGCTTTCATTTTCTCCTCACTCGCGGCAAGTTCATGTGTGTTTTATAAGCAACCCATAGCAAAAAAATATACATTTAGATTACAAAGAAAATATCTTAATATTAAAAAGGAATCATAAGTTTGATCCTATCCATGCCATTAAAAATGCCCTTAAATAATGTGGTTATTAGGTGTCTGCACGCATTAGTGTTTATTGAGATAAAAATAAGATTAAAAAAACTGAAATTGGGATTAGAAATATTGTTATAAAAACACTTGTGACTGCTTTGGGAAGTAACGCTTGTCGTAGACATCACAAGATGACTGATCATGAAGGAACGTGTGGTATTGCACATTTGTTACCCACGACAAGTCAAGATCTTATCAAGAAAAAATTGGTACCACTTTATTTTGATGGTCCATTTGATTATTTCTGTACTGTCAGCTTAATATCTGTTGATATGCACCTTTAACAGATATTTAACTAATTATAAGAAACTTTGCAAGTACGTCAACGTACACTAACCCCAACCAAACAGCCTATAATCTGAGAATTAGTTAGCATGTAGATGCAATGTAACTAAAATTGAACATTCAGAACAAAACAGACCAAAAAAAAAAAAAGATAATCTGACATAGTGACTTTAGTAATTGACAATAAAAATTGTGTGATTTGACCGGGGCTCAATTTGCAATGTTTTTGTGAATTTTGAAAAATTTGTTAAAATGGAAACCAATGGAGTCAATTTTGATGGTCACTTTTATCTATAAACTTCATATCCTTAAAATCGCACTTATTTATAAACTTTTCATATTAGTTTACCATTGCTTTCACTGAAATGAAACAACCGGAAAGCACTGAATCATAACTGGATACATTTGCAACGGTTCCAAACGTCTCATTAAATAAACTGATTTCTAAGATTAAACCCGAAATGGATACTGTGAAAGAAATACACCAGCCCAGATGTGAATCTACGAGTGCTTATGTGAAGTAATTAGTTTCACAGAATTACAGCGCAAGCCCTCAACGTTTGCCAGCGAGAATATGAATGTGGTACAGATGGTTGAGCTTCAGCGTCAAGAAAAACCCAATGGGACTTCGGCCAGGCAGCACATTTTGCACAGTAGCCAAGTTGGTGTCTCTGCATTCTCAACCAGCGTCAAGCTACGCAATTGAAACCACATGGACTTTTCAGATTGCCGAAATTCCTCGTTTAAAAATATTTGAGCCTCTTTAACGCAAACCTTCAGACGCTGTCTGGTCCTGTGCTCGGTAATGGGGTCAAGCGGGTCATGTTCCTGATCAAAGCCTTTGACAGGAAGCCCTGCGCTCATGGCTCTGCGCTATCATTCCTTCTGCATTGAAGATTCCTGCATCTTTTTGGTTGATATCGAGGAGGAGATTATTCTGGCTAGACTTTAGGAGGACACGCAGAGGAAGCAGTGACGTAAGCTGCAGTCACAATGTGAATGACTCTCCACACAAATCCACTGGGGTTGCTTGTTTTGGCAAAACCCCCATCAAACTCTTATCCACTCTCTAAGCAGACCCTATAGTCTGCACGTGTGTGAATATAACACATTTTACTCTCTAAGTGATGTATAGGCAAATGAAGCTCTTGAGTAAAATCCAGTAAATCAAGTATTAATGGTAATTTTTTCATTATTTTTCTCATTATTTTCATACCAGATACATTGTTAAAGGTAATTAATAAGCTACTTGCACATCATTTTTTGAGTCTCTAACAGTATTAAGGTTTATAATACTGTATTATTTTATATTCATATTATATATATTATTTAATATCTTATTAAATAGGCAGACACAGTGACTCAGTGGTTAGCACTGTCGCCTCACAACAAGAAGGTTGCTGGTTTGAGTCCTGGCTGAGTAATTTCTGTATGGAGTTTGCATGTTTTCCCCGTGTTGGCCTGGGTTTCCTCTGGGTGCTCCTGGTTTCCCCCACAGTCCATAGACATGCGCTATGGGTGAATTAAATAAACTAAATTGGCCATAATGTATGTGTGAATGAGTGTGTATGGATGTTTCCCAGTACTAGGTTGCAGTTGAAAGGGAATCCACTGTGTAAATCATTTGCTGGATAAGTTGGTGGTTCATTCTGCTGTGGCGACCCCTGATGAATAAAGGGACTAAGTCGAAGGAAAATGAATGAATGAATATTATTCAGTAATAAAGTAGCACTTTAATGTGTGCATGTTGTACACTTGTCTATGACCTCAATGGATTGAACATACTGTATTCGTTTATTCAAATGTAACATTGAATCAATTATGAACAAAGACAATATTTGGCTATTCTATTTCTATTAATTTCTGTTCAATTTAAAGTCTACATAAACTGGAAGTTGCTAAGGCATTTATTTCAGCTTGTTGATTTACTTCAAACTGAAACAGATTATTAAGTAGGGGGCAGGACTTTCTCTGCAGCATCATTCCCTCATACCTAAATAACGATAAGAGAGGGGTGGTTAAGAATATCGTGGCTGAAGTTGTCAAACTGACATCAACAGATAAGAATCGCCACTGCAAACAAAGAAGCAAATGATCAGACGTTAATTGAAGAATAACCAAAACAATTGTTCAGTGGATTCACTTGCATGGATGAATCTATCCCCTAAATAATAACAATATGTGCTAGCTAAATAAACATCATAAATTTTAATTTCACATGGACTTTAAATTGTACTTTTTAACCCAATGGTTGGGTTTGTGCATATTTTTTAGAATGCAAGAACCTAACCAGAAAAATGCAGGGCCTCAGACACAAGCCTATATTACATCATCACCATATAACTTTAATGACAAATTTTTGTTTTGGCTAGGACTGGGCGACATGGCACAAATACAATCTCAATAATAATTTTCCATATTGAACAATAACAATATATATTTCAATATGAGTTGTTAATGATTCCATATTTAAAAGAGTATCACAACAATGACTGAAGCCACAAAAATGCTAAAATTATTAAATGGCATAACATATTTTTGGCTGATACCTTTTCGATGGCCAAAAATTCAGAACATTTCTAATTTCAACACATTTTTAGATTCCCATTGTTGCACATTTCTGCTATGCGATTGGCTATTAGAGCATTATAGAGTAGAAACGTCCAGATCCTATTATTGTTATTGACAAATTTTATCACGATTCCATATAATATTGTTTATCGGCTCAGTCCTGGTTTTGGACAAAATTCATTTGAAATGACGTCACTTCAGAGTGTTCTTTGATTTAGCTTGAGCTGCACTGGTGCTTTAAGTTTTGTACACATGTAGAACAATCAAACAAAATGAAAATAAAAAATAGACAACAATTCGAAAAAATAGCAGAGCTCACAACTAAAACTAAAGCAACTCATATGAATGATATTGATGAAATCACTTATTTTTTCAAAACATATCAGATTTTTTTCTGTTGATAAACACTAAAAACATCTACAACCAATGAGAAATCCTTCCTACTTGTAAGAATTTCAATATTTAAAGTGGACGATGACAAACCTGCAGAGCACACACTTAAAATGAACCAAATAATATTACGAATTGGTTTGGTTTTGGTGTGAATGAGTCTTTAATCTATACTCAATGCTCTGCGATAGTTCCCACACACGTACTAATAAAATATGTATTCACCAGCAAGAGGTTTCATTTAATCTGCACTATGAATTATACATGAAACCGCATCTTGATCTTCTCTTGCACCTCTTGTTTGTTTGGCTTCAAGCCCGGCGAATTGAGCTCCAGACTGACCACTGAGCTGGAATGAGAAAAGGCCCAGATGTTGGGAAGCTGGGCTCCGATTTGGCCGTGAGGTCCCAGGCCAGGCTCCAGGAATTCTCCGGGGGGATCACGCTTCCCAGCTTAATGCATTCAAGGCGAGCAATTCTTCCCCCAACCATCCTTCTGCTCCCACTCACACATACGCACACCCGTCTTATGTATGCGCTATAAATTTTCTGAGCAAATATTCCCAAGCCGGGCCAGCAGTTTTCCAGAGAAAATCACAAATGTAATGTATATCTACTTTTAGACTGAGGGCTGGAGGGGGAGGAGAGCCTTAAAGCAATAGTTCACTCGAGTGAAAGTGATTCATTGTGGTAAACATCATCAGGTCATTGCTTTACAATCACGAGGTCAGATGTACACTGTAAGAACCGATTAGTTGACTTCATTTAAAAAAGAGAGTAAACTCATTGCCTTATAAGTATTAAGTAAACAAAATATGTGCATAATTGTAAAAGTTCAATGGGTTTACTGAGCTTTTAAAAGTATAATCAACTTGTTGCTTTTAAGGCAATGAATTTACTCACTTTTTACAGTGTAAATTATTAAATCACTGTCCCAATTCATGCAATTGAGTGACTGTGGTTGTGCTAGGAATAACACATTGGTCAATACTATTTTTGTGGTATACAATATTTGCAGTGCTTTCAACTTTTCCAAAATGACACTAGTTTGCTGCTTCTTAAAAAATGATAATATGATAGAAGTTACAATATCTGGAATTGCTTAATACTGTAGATTATTTGCATGCTAGCTGTAAGTTAGCCTGAGATATAGAGCCACATTTGCTAGATTGTGTTGAACAAACAAAGCAAATAAACAGAATTAACGAACACACAACTGCATGAATTAAACATTCCAACACAAACAGCCAGTAAACAGTGACAGAATCAACAGTAATTATAATATTTTGCTAGACAAATGGTTTAACGTCTCATCTGAAAGAGGGTGCTCACTGAGCAGTATAGAGTCACCATCAATATACTGGGGCATTAAGACCCACTCAAACCGCAGGTTGAGCACCCCCTGCTGGCCTAACTAACAACCACTTCCGGCAGCAACCTTTCCCATGTGGTCACCATCCAAGTGAACAAGACTAATAAGTAGGAGTGTAATGATACATCATAATATCAAGAAATCACAAAATAAATACGCACCTATCGCTGATGTAAATGACAAGATCCACAATATTGAGCTTGTTTTATCAAGCCGTTATCTTACTGTATTTATAAAGTATCAGTGGCGGATTTAGGCATGGGCAATATGGGCAGTACAGGGAAACGGTGTAAAAAAAAAGAGCCTCAGTAAAAGCTTTGAGATACACTTTACTTTAAGCAAGATCAATAATTTACAGTGGTAATCCCAGAATAAAGACATAAGAGGCCATTCACATTTGGCGCCTTTTGCACGTGCAAGTTTGTTGTCCTCTGTGTGCAACCAAAACAGGGCTGATGAAAGCAAACTGACACATGCGCACAGGAATGCCTCGCGCGCTGTTCTGCTCCCCGTATGAATGCCGGTTGTTTACATGCACGCAAATAAAATACACGCCGCTTATGCACTGTAAAACCAGAGTAACTTTTATGCAGAGGTGTCAGCAAACAGCGAGTTTTGCAGGTCGACAAAACTAAAGGTATAATATGACGATAATCTTATTTTGACTAAACAAAGCTATGAAGCAGAATGTAATGTAAATGTAAATGTAATGTGTATTTATTGTGTATGGCCATACACCCAAAGCGCTTCACAATCATGAGGGGGGTCTCTCCACACTACTACCAGTGTGCAGCATCCACTTTGATGATGCGACGGCAGCCACAGGACAACGGCGCCAGTGCGCTCACCACACACCAGCTATAGGTGGAGTGGAGAGACAATGATCGAGCCAATTCGGTTGAAGGGGATGATTGGGAGGCCATGAACGTAAGGGCCGATAGAGGGACTTTGGCCAGGACACCGGGGTTACACCCCTGCTCTTTCACGAGAAGTGCCTTGGGATTTTTAATGACCGCAGAGAGTCAGGACCTCGGTTTAACGTCTCATCCGAAAGACGGCGCCCACTGACAGTATAGTGTCCCCTTCACTTTTACTGGGGCATTAGGACTCACACAGACCACGGGTTGAGCGCCCCCTGCTGGCCTCACTAACACCACTTCCAACAGCAACCTAGTGTTCCCTAGTGGTCTCCCATCCAGGTACTAACCAGGCTCAGCCCTGCTTAGCTTCAGTGAGTAACCGGTCTTGGGCTGCAGGGTGATATGGCTGTGGCATATCACCCTGCAGGCAACGGAGGAAAGGAATAAGGGAGGTAAGACTTAACATTAATTCTAGGCCATGAGTCGGGTCTACAACAACAGATAGTTACATAAAACATATTTTTTTGTATTCTATAGAAATGTCATTAATTTTCAGGCAAAAAAAATTTCATATCGCTCCAGTTGTGTCTTTAAATCGTTTTTCAGTTACATTTACGATTGATTTCTGTTATTTACTCTGGTTTACTTTAATGGGCTAAATGATGATATAATTCATGACTTTGCAGTAAAAAAAGGCAAGGAAGGTGGGGGGGTTGTATATGGGGCTGTATATAAACCGCCACTGTAAAGTATGATCCGCCAACAATGCCAAATTTGTTTATTTATAGTATGTAACATAATGACATGTTAGTGACAATAAATATAACTGAATCAGACAACCGAAGGAAAGTAACACATTTTACTTTAACATTACTGCACAACCCAGGCTCATTGTGGAAATGTAGTCCCGCAGACGTTTCTGGAGACCGCGGAATACGTCCCGGCGGGTACGTACGGCTGCAGTTTTTGTTTCCGCGAATCCGCAAGAGGCCGCTATTGTGCGCACCTCAGACGCCTCTCGCGAGCAAGTTCGCGCCAGCGCTGTTCTCGCATGAACCCGCCGAAGGCCGCTGTCCGACTGACCGGATGATTGACTGCGCGACCGGCCAATCGGCCGACTCGCCCTCCTCCTTCCCTAACCCCCCCCAATTTTACCAATCGACCTGGCCGCCCGCCCGCTCGCTTCCCTAAACCCGAGCAACAGTTCACAAAAGCCGTCCAAAAAAAATAAAAGCCCTGATTTTTTTTTTATTCCACCGCGTTTTCGGATTTTGCCGCGTTCTCACCCTGTCACGAAACTCGTTCACTTAATTTTTGGGATTCTGTTTTTGTCTTACCTGATTGCTGGAACCGCTCTTCCCTGGACTCGAAACCGGTCGCTGTGCTCACCCCTCTCCGCATCTCGAGCCTGCCGACGTACACGCTGAGCTGAGTGGACAAACGGGTTGTAGCGGGGAAGCCCTCCACAAGTAGGTAAGGCAAGCGCGAAAGAGAACAGTGTCACACCGCCTCGCAGCGTTCGCTTGAAAAAAATTAACGCAGCCGTACGTACCCCCCGGGACATATTCCGCTGTCTCCAGAAACGTCCGCGGGACTACGTTTTCAGAATGAGCTTGGGTTGTTACTGCATGGTCAGATATTTGCGACTGAATGAATAAACAAATAACTGAACGGAAGCCATTCAAATTCAGAATAATATTTAGCCAAATGTAAGCATTAACAGAATGAACAAATAAAATGAACATGAGTAATTTAATGACCTAAAGAATAAAAATTAAATTAACTGTATATTAAAGTATTTTAAGACACAGCATGTTACATAGTGGACAAATGTAGACCAGGACACAAAGAATTACACACACATGTCATGAAGGAGCTGAGGGCTCTGTGAACGCTATTGTTTCACTGTTGCAAAATAACAGTATGACAAAGCATGTAATGCTGTCAAGTCAGAATCTGTTAGGACTCAACCAACCACAGAAATCCATGGGAAAACATTTACAGTCACACACACACACACCACTTGGCTTCTATTAGCAGAGAGGAGATTATAACACACACACATATGTATACACACACACAGTGCCCTCTTACCCAATTTGCATGTGCGCAGGCTGTGATTTGCGCAGAGGAACACACTGTAAGTGCAAATTCCCATTTAATGGAAATGACTTGAGCTGCTTACTGGCTGAATGCAAAAATAAGTGGTTACCATCTGATTTCAGACAACATCTGAATTGATTTAAATCAAACAGATGACAACTGTACAGCTCAATCCGACCCAACACAAAGCCAAACAAGAAACAAGCAATAAAACGAGCAAATCCAATGTTCTTCTTTCTTTGCAGCTGACTAAATAGATTCTCTTAGTGAAGCAAGATTAAACCTTACTTTAGATGTAAAACATTTCTGACTACAGATGTGTCGTTCATCAACAAAGTAATAAATCAATACGACAGCATTTTTACAAAAGAAACAGAAGGCAATTCAGACAAGCTGCTTGGCAAAGCTCGGAAGCTCAACTGAAAGTCTGTTTATTCTCTCTCGTTCGTTGCCTTTTTGATTACTAGGCCAAATTGTTTAATAAGCATTTAACCACAAGAAAGCCCTCATATCCCACAGGGACACAGCGGGATTATATAACTGTGCAGGCATGAGACTTAAGAGAGGCAAGGTGTTTAGATAGTAGTGCATGAAGTATCCTGCTCTGCAATCTGCTCTTCTTGTATCACTACATTGAGTGCGTTGAGCCAAGTTGTTTATATTACCGAGTAAGCAAGAATGTCCTTAAAATTAAACACTGCAACCTATTAATAGTAACAGAAAAGGGAAAATGACTGAAAATGCTGACTTCAGCTTTATGTCTTCATATTTTAAAGGGATTGTTCATGCAGATATAAAAGTTTGCTGTTGATTTACTTATTTATTATGCCATATAGGTTGTAGCTGAAGGTGAAACCTTGCTGATTCATAATAGATAAAGCAAGTCAATTGCTACAAGCATTTTAAGAGTTAAAAAACATATAATGGTATAACACGAAATACTTTCAGATGTTTTATGAAGTGAAAAGATCAGTCTGTGCAAGAAACTAAACACTATTTGTAACAGTTTTCCCTGGTAAACTATCCTTTTAAGTTTTTAACTTGTAAATTTCACTAATTTCCTTACGAAATTACAAGACAAAGTAGTCACACCTGTCATCAAGGCTTTAATACTGTAGAAAAACGTTTAAAATGCTGATTTATTTGTTGCTTTTTGTTGTTGTTGTTTTGAAACTTACTAATGTTTTACGCACCATTGCTTTTTTCATTATTACAAATTATTTACATATTTTAAAGCAATGCTTAAAAAACACTGCTGTATTTATTATTTCTTTAAACAAGACAATATTTTTGACATAGCACTTCTACTACCTCTTTTATTACAAACATTTAGATATTTGGACTAGGAACAAGACAACAAAAATCTGAAGCCACTGAAGTGAGTTATGATATGGGGATGGTTATTTGGCTATTTGGTTTTTAAATTTGGCCAGGATGCCGGGGTTAAACCCCTACTCTTTTTTGAAGGGCGTTTTTAATGACCACAGAGAGTCAAGACCTCGGTTTAACATCTCATCCAAAAGATGTAGCTCACTGAGCAGTATAGAGCCCCCATCAATATACTGGGGCATTTGGACCCACACGGACTGCAAGCGCCCCCTGCTGGTCTCACTAACACCATTTCTGGCATCAACCTAGTTTTCCCATGTGATCCACCATCCAAGTGAATAATCAGAATAACTAGGGCTAGATTCTCAATATTAAACTTGTTTTATTAAGCAGTCATATAACTATGTTATAAAGTATAATCCACCAAAAGTCTTTGTGTACTACATTGCATAATAATGTATATGTGACCACGAAATGTAACTGAATCAGATACACAATATTTATATATATTTTAAAGCAATGACTAAAAACTGCTGTATTTCCTATTTTCAATTATTAGTATTTTATTATTCAATTACTATTATTAAATTATTTTATATTTTAATTTCCTTCATTAATGTTCAAAACATTCATTAAAAAAATAAATTTCTTGTACATCAAATCAGCAAATTAGACTGATTTCTGTAGGATCATGACTAGAAATTTTAGGGAAAATTTCACTTTGCCATCACAGTGAATTGCAATTTTAAGCATTAAAAAGTCGGCGATTCATTCTGCTGAGGCGACCCCTGAATACTAAAGAGGTTAAGCCGAAAGGAAAATGTATGAATGAAGGGTATTAAAAAGTTATTTAATATCTTTGTTGTGATCGCCAGCAGTGTTTTCTCCGCAGGAGATTACAACCACTATTTCAACAAACTACAACCCCCAGAACTCTTTGCGCCCATCAACTCCTGCAACAGCTGACAATAATCCCACAATAATCTCACACAGACACAGCTGTAGCTCATGATGGACTGAAATATTAACGAATTGTTTTTCCTTGTTTGTTTTCCCGTGTTTTTGATTCTTGACTTGTTCCCGTTTTGATTCTTGGCCGCCTAGCCTGACCTCTCACCTGTATTTTGACTAGTGGTGGGCAAAGTGAGGCTTAATGAAACACTGAAACTGTCGTAGCAAATGTGTCAAAGCTTCGAAACGTTTCAAAACTCGTCTCTACACTGACATCTAGTGGTCATTTTTTAGGTATTGCTCTGGAAAAGCTTCAGCAAAAAAAAAAAAAAAAAACAGTATTAAACCCCATGTTGAAGAGTTGAGGTTTCAAGTGATTTAGTTGAGATATGAGAGTCCCTGACTAGCATGCTGAGATAATGGGTTCAAATCCAGTGAAATGCACCTGTAGATGTTGGTTTTTAAATGCTCTGCTTTGTTTTGTTTTTGTTTTAACATTGGTCTGACATCTGAATGAAAACTGTGAATAAATATGTCTTTTTTTTGGTCATAGAAAGGAAACAATAATAAACTACATCAAGTCATAATCATAGAGTATTTGTACAAGTCGGGATTCAAACTCGAGCCGTTTGCTGGACAGTTACTCCATGCACACACACAGTCCGCTAGGCTATTTGAGATAGATATGTTTCCGAACCTGTTAGTCAACCACAGATTCGCTAGGTCTCAAAACGCTTCTGAAATGGCTGATTCATTGAATCGCTTTAGTCAGGTGACCTGGTGTTTCGAAACACTATAGTCATGTAACATGGGTGTTTCGAATCACCTTAGTCATGAGACCTGAGTGTTTCAGATAATGCTTCAGTGCAGTGTTTCAAATCCCTTCGGGATCTCAACACTATGTCGAAACATCAGTTTCAAGTCAGCCATCCCTAATCCCTAAAACCATGTTTATTGGAGTACCTTTTTTCTATTGTTTTTCTGCTATTTTTTACCAATGCCTGTACGACCTTGCTTTTAATAAACTGCATTTGAATCCACACATCTGTTTTCAGGATCTGCTTCGTAACAATCCTAATATTATATATTATCCCCACCAAAATCTAAATGTATAAGCAAGATTTCACAGTCAATTAATCTATGTATTCGGCATTTTCCATTTCAGTTCTGACAAGAATTTAAACCCCAAACACTCACAAAGAGTTCACTTCATTTAAAGAAACAAAACAAAGCTCAAAGAACAGAAAAGAAAATGTCCAACAGCTTCGATAGTCTTTGGATGTTTATACATCCTGGGATTTGCAGAGCACTCCATGTAATTGCTGGGGGTTGCAGAGGTGACAAGTCCTGTACAATGGGGCCTGATCCAAATTAGTGACCGTTCAATCCCTGCAAGACACCTCCTATTGAGAGGACATCACAGTCTGGCAAGCATGAGTTAATTAAATTATAAGAGAATTATTGAGGCAGATTCCTTACCGCAAGAACCTGCATTGGAGCAGTAAGGGCAAATTAAAATGTTACATTCTGGAAATTGCTTTATAAACACAAAGGCATGGTGAGCAGGCAACCAAAACAACCCATCAATCCTCATGCAAAAACAATCACAGGATTTATAAAACTATCAGGACCAAAAAAGAGCAATTCCAAAAGGATAGAATTCCAAAGTGCCAGTGCCAACAATAGAAGTACACAGGAAACCACTAGCCATTTTCCATCTTTCCACATGTGGAATATTTCATGGCAGTGTGGCTCTCTTTACTGCACAGCCTGCCAGGCCACATGACGAGCTGCCTGTAAATTTAACTCATGATGTCATTCATTTTGCAGGAGCAATAAGATCACATAATAACATAATCGCATAGGCCTACCCTCAAATGTGAAGTGAAAGACCGTACTGACTGGAAGCTTACAGACAGGTAAGTTTTCAAATAAACAAGTGGTTCACAGGCCCCATGTACTCAGGGCGAGATTTACCCAAGTCACACCCACCCATCATGTAATTTACACACGGAACAATGGAACAATGGTAGTCCGGAGGCGTTTACAACAGAAGATAACTTTTCAGAAAAAAACTCTCTAAACAAAATTGATTGCTAGCCGGATTTTGTTCATCAGTTCTTCTTTTTTTTTTTGCTTGATGCTTGAAATTTGCTTGAACAATTTCAGAGACTGAAAACTTGACAAAATCTAATCATTAAAAATCCAGAATAACTCAATCTAGGCAGAACATTCACTTTTGTTAATAACTCTAAACTGTAAAAAGAGGAAACATCACCATTCAAAAAAAGAAACGATGCGTCTGAAATCGCGTACTTCCATATAGTACTCTAAAATCATTATACGAGCCGAGTAGTATGTCCGAATTCATAGAATTCGAAAATCTGTATGCGAGAAGTACTCGGGTGGCTTACTAATTTCGTCAAGATTCTGGAGTGATTCAACCAACCAACAAACCAATGAACCAACTTACAAATCACCCAATGAACCAACCAATCAACCAACCAACCAACCTACAAATCAACCAACCAACCAACAAACCAACCAGCCAACCAACAAACCAACAGACCAACGAACCAACCGACAAATCAACCAATAAACTAACCAACCAACCAACCAACCAACCAACCAACCAACCAACAAATCCACCAACCAACCAACAAACCAACCTACAAATCAACCAACCAACCTACATATCAACCAACCAACAAACCAACCAACCAGCCAACATACAAATCAACCAATAAACTAACCAACCAACCAACCAACCAACCAACAAACCAACCAATAAACTAACCAACCAACCAACCAACAAACCAACCAATAAACTAACCAACCAACCAACCAACCAACCAACCAACCAACAAACCAACCAATAAACTAACCAACCAACCAACCAGAAAACCTACAAATAAACCTACAAACTAACCAACCTACCTACAAATTAACCAACCAACAAAAAACCAACCTACAAATAAACCAACCAACCAACCTACAAATCAACCAACCAACAAACCAATCAACCAGCCAACCTACAAATCAACCAATAAACTAACCAACAAACTGACCAACAAACAGACAAACAAACAAACCCAGCAACCAACCAGCCGACCAACAGACAAACAAACTAACTTACAAATCAACTAACCAACCAATCAACCAACAAACAAACCAATCAACTAGCCAAAACTCTTACATTTCTACCTGTTGTATGATCTCTACTGGAATTTCCAAGTCAAAACATTACTATACGAGGACTATATTTACACTCTCTCTGAAAAAATGTACATTTGTCCTACTTCTGTTAAAACAATATTAGAAAAATAATTTTAAACAGTGTGTGAAGGATATTAAGTTAGTATGTTCTTTTTTATCAGTTTAATGTCAATCCAGAGGTCGCTTTCCATTAGGAAATGTGAATTTGTAAAGCGAAAAATTCTGGCTGCCATTCAAATAACCACATCACCTTTTGTACCACCAAGAAGCGTTATTCTAGCTCAAATAACAATCTGCAAAACTATTACCCTCAAAGGCATCTCAGCCCTCGTACAGTGAAAATAATGATCTAACAGTATTTATTTGTTTTGCTTCTCTGCGCGATAGCAGCCAGCTACTCATTTCTTTTGACAAGGGTATTTTGAAATTTGTGGTGGAAACCAAGGTCAGAATAATAACTTCTAGCGCTGGGGCTGTTTTTACAGTTCCACCCTAATTTTCGAAGCACAATAGGATCCAACAGTAGAATTGGCATGTGAAAATATACACCTTCAGCGAACATGATATAAAAGCACTGGCGGAAAAGACCAACCAGTTTCCTTCAAGGACATCACTCCCTTTCATCTGACGGTAAATCAGGCACAGATCTGCTGGTTTGTGTCTTAAAAGGGCCTTAAATAAAGAGGGCTCCACAGAGACGGAGTGAGTCGGGCTAGACAGGACTGCATGGTGAGCGGCTGCAGCTGTTGGAGGTCACTCGCACAGGCCTCTCAGAGCCACCCTGGATGAGAGAAAAAAAGAGAGAGCCCGTCTGGGAAAGCAGCTGGCCAGAGAAATTTCCCCCAGAATCACCCTGCACAGCATAGAGGCAGAATGAGAGTTCACAACATCACTGCTGACAGATTTAGACTACAGTAGAATTGGAAAAGAAAGAATAGAAAAAGAGAAGAGATGAAAAAAGAAAAGAAGACAAGAGAAAGGGAAGGAAAAGGAACAAAAGGAAAAGAAAAGAAAAGAAAGAAAAATAATTAAAGCAAAGGAAAGAAAAATTAAAGGAAATGAAATGAAAGAGGAGGAAAAATGAAAGGAGATGAAAGGAACGGAAAGACAAAGAAAATGAAAGAAAAAAGGAAAAGAAAAGAAAAGAAAGGAAGAGAAAATGAAATGGAAAGGAAGAAGAAGGAAAGGAAGGGAGAAGACCAAAGGCAAAGAAATTAAAAGAAAAAAGGAAAGGAAAAAAGCGAGAGAAGAAAAAGACGGGAAAGGAGAGCAAAAGAAGGAAGGAAAGAAAGAAAGGAAAGGAAAGGAAAGAAAAGTGAAGGAAAGGAAAGGAAATTAAATGAAAGGGAAAGAAAGGAACAGAAAAGGAAGGAAAGGATTGAGATGAAACAGGAAAAAGGAAAGCAAAGCAAAGTGATGGAAGGGAAATGAAAGGAAAGAAGAGAAGAGAAAAGGAAAATAGAAGAAATGAGAGGAAAGAAAATGAAAAAAAAGGAAAGGAAAGGAACGGAAAGGAAAGGAAATTAAAGGAGAGGAAATGAAAGAAAGGAAAGAGAAAAGTGAAAGGAGAGGAAAGGAAGAAAATAAAATAAAGGAAATGACATGAAAGAAAGGAAAAAGGAAAGGAAAGCTAAGAAAAAGGAAAGGAAAGAATAGGAAAGCAAATGAAAAGAAAGAAAAAAAGAAAAGAAAAAAGAAAAGAAATGCAAATAAAGGGGAGGGGAGTAAAGGAAATGAGGGAAGAGAAAAGGTGAGCAAAAGAGAGCAAAGAAAAGGAAAGGAAATAAAGCAAGGAAAAGAAAAGAAAAGAAAAGCAAGGATAAGTGAGGTGAACAAAGGAAAGGAAAGGAAAGGAAAGGAAAGGAAAGGAAAGGAAAGGAAAGGAAAGGAAAGGAAAGGAAAGGAAAGGAAAGGAAAGGAAAAAAATAAAGGAGAAGGAAGAAAGGAAAGTAAAAACTGAAAAAAATCTTAAGGGCGAAAGAAAAACAGGAAATAGAAATGTAAAAAAGTAGCAGAAACAAGTGTTAAGCATTCGAAATGGTACAAGAGCTGTAACAGGTCTTTTCAAAAAGTCTATGTTTGTACTTTTTAGGTGTTGTTATGTGTACCTTTATTTCTGAGAGTGAAGGATAATAAAGGAAAGAAATAATAGGAAAATTAAAAAATGACAAAATGGAAGAAATGTGAAGGAAATTAAGAAAATAAATGTAAAAACAAATCTGAAAATCTAAATGAAAATAGAAATGTAATGGTGGAAAAGGAAATGGAAACAGGGAAAAGGGAAAGGAAGAAAAGGACAACTGAAATTTCGAAGGGTCAGAAAGGGGAAGAAAATTAAGACAAAAATCAAGACAAAATAAGAAGATAACAGATATGATACACAGGTGAAAAGAAAAACCACAAAGGCAAAAAGAAAGAAAAAAGATGGCAAAATAAACAGAAAAGGAAAGGGGAGGATTAAAGATGGAAATGGAAATGAAGTAAAGCAAAATAAGGCGAGAGAAAGGTAAGGAAAAGACAAAAGGTAAAAAAAAAAAACAGAAAATCAGAATTAGATCAAATAAAAGAAATGATAAGAAAAGAGAGAAAGGAAAGAAAATTAAACAAAAAAGGAGTAAAAATAGGAAATAAAAAATGTTAACAAATTAACATAAATGAACAAAATTGGAAAAAGGAAAGAAACACGAAAGAAAGAAAGAAAGAAAGAAAGAAAGAAAGAAAGAAAGAAAGAAAGAAAGAAAGAAAGAAAGAAAGAAAGAAAGAAAGAAAGAAAGGGGAAAACAAGAGGTTTGTAATGCTAGTGGTGATTGATGTGCACTTAAATCTTCTGGGCATATATGTGGTCAATACAAACTGCATTAGCTGAATTAGCTTTCCATGATCGATATTACCAAAGAAGCTGGAAATTAATTTGATCATTACGACTTGATTAATGCAAGATAAAACTAAAACAGAAGCACAAGATCAATGAGGTGTATAAACATAGCATTCATCATATACAAAGAGGCCGACTGATAATTTCCTCACAGTGACAGTCACATTGATCATTTTTGTACATTGTCTTCTATTTGCTCTATTACAGTGACCCCAACTGTGAAGCATTTTCCTTGCAGCAGAAACTGGCAATCAGTTAAAAAAAAACATAAATCTGGCTTTAAAGGGTTAGTTCACCTAAAAATGAAAATGATGTTATTAATTACTCACCCTCATGTCATTCAAAACCATTATTCGGAGCATAAATGAAGATATTTTAGGTGAATCTCAGAGCTTCCTCATCCTTCATAAACAGCACTGGTCTAGACTCCTTTAAAGTCCAGAAAAATACCAAGAAACATCCTCAAAACAGACCATATGCCTTCAGTGGTCCAATGGAAATATAATGAAGCTTCCAGAAAACTTTTGTGCTCATAAAAAGCAGAAATACAGACAGTTTCTTATCCTTAGTGTCAGTATAGAGTGCACATTCCCCAGAGCTCTGTGCTGTTTATAAGGACGTTTTATCTTGGATGCGCCTGTTCTTTATTTCAAACAAAGTAAGTCAGTCGTAGTCATCCGGAGTATACATCAGTGCACAGTGCTCATAAACAAGCTCCTACACTGACACTGAGGAGAAGAAACTGTTGAAAAAAGTTGTCATTTTTGTCAGCTCTCAGATCTTACTCAAAATGTCTTAATTTTGTTTCGATGTTGAACAAAGGTCTCAGGGGTTTGGGATGACATGAGGGTGAGTAAATAATAAAATCATGTTTAGAGGAAACTAACAATTTAAATTGCAATGATGTTTTATTTTAAGCAGATGAGGCGAATTGCTTTACAGTTTAATTCCATAAAATGGGATGGATGGATGGATGGATGGATGGATGGATGAATGGATGGAACAAAAGAAAGATAGGTGGATGAATAATGGATGGGGCAATGGATAGATGGGTGGATGGATGGATGGATGGGTGAAACAAAAGAATAATGGCTGGATGGAACAAAAGAATGGTGGGTGGATGGATGGAACAACAATGTGGATGGGTGGATGGATGGATGAATAGATGGATGATAAGTGGGTGAAATAAACGGATGAATGAATGGAACAAAAGAATGGATGGATGGATGGATGAATGGGTAAAAACAAAAGAATAATAGCTGGATGGAACAAAAGAATGGTGGGTGGATGGATTGAAAAAATATGATGGGTGAATGGACTGAACAAAAAAATGATGGGTGGATGAATGGAACAAAAGTATGAATGGACAGATGGTAGATAGATGGATGTATGGATGGATAAAACAAATGAATAATCGGTTGACACAAAAGATGGATGGATGGATGGATGGATCAAAAGAAGGGTGGATGTGTGTAAGGAACAAAATAATAGTGGGGGTGGAGAGATGGAAAATGTGATTGGTGAATGGATGGGACAAAAGAAAAGATAGCTGTATGGACGGATGGACAGATTGTAGATGCATGGATGGATAGATGAATGGATGTATGGATGGATGGATGGATGGGTGAAACAAAAGAATAATGGCTGGATGGAACAAAAGAATGGTGGGTGGATGGATGGAACAACAATGTGGATGGATGGATGGATGGATGAATAGATGGATGATAAGTGGGTGAAATAAACGGATGAATGAATGGAACAAAAGAATGGATGGATGGATGGATGGATGGATGGATGGATGGATGGATGAATGGGTAAAAACAAAAGAATAATAGCTGGATGGAACAAAAGAATGGTGGGTGGATGGATTGAAAAAATATGATGGGTGAATGGACTGAACAAAAGAATGATGGGTGGATGGATGGAACAAAAGTATGAATGGACAGGTGGTAGATGGATGGATGTATGGATGGATAAAACAAATGAATAATCGGTTGATGAAACAAAAGATGGATGGATGTATGGATGTATGGATGGATGGATGGATGGATGGATCAAAGGAAGGGTGGATGTGTGTAAGGAACAAAAGAATAGTGGGGGTGGATAGATGGAAAATGTGATTGGTGAATGGATGGGACAAAAGAAAAGATAGCTGTATGGACGGATGGACAGATTGTAGATGCATGGATGGATAGATGAATGGATGGATGGATGGATGGGACAGAAGAATAATGAGTTGATGAAAAAAGATAGATGGTGGATGGATGGACGGATGGGTGTAACAAAAGAAATGTTGAGGAATGGAACAAAAGATTGATGGGTGGATGGATGGAAAAAATATGGGTAAATGGATGTAACAACAATGTGGATGGATGGTTGGGTGGATGGATGGATGATAGGTGGGTGAAAAAAAAGGATGAATGGATGGAACAAAAGGATGGATGAATGGATGGAACAAAAATGATAGATGGATGGATAGAACAATAGGATAGATGGTTGGAATAGATAGATGACAGAAGGAACAGAAGAATAATGGGTTGATGAAACAAAAGATAGATGGTGGATGGATGGGCGGATGGATGTAACAAAATAATGGTTGAGGAATAGAACAAAAGAATGGTGGGTGTATGGATGGAAAAAATACTATGGGTGAATGGATGTAACAACAATGTGGGTGGATGGATGGATGGATAATAGGTGGGTGAAACAAAAGGATGAATCCATGGAACAAAAGGATGGATGGATGGATGGATGGATGGATGGATGGAACAAAAAATGATAGGTGGATGGACGCACAGACAGACTGATGCTTATCAACATATCTTCAGTGTGGTCATTTAAAGAATTCCTCCTAAAGCTGATTTGAGAACTGGGTGTCCTGAGCAGAAAAGAAATGTTTTCAACCTCCTGAAGCCGTACATTGTTTTGATTCACGGGCTGAATGGCTCTGTATTTTCCCTGTCAGAGTAGAACAAGAACAGCGAGGGAACTCTGCGTTCAGACTGTCTGTCCAGCTTCTGGCTTCAGCACCAGTGGCCTGCAGCTGACAGTTCTGGGTCGCCTTTTCCTCCTCGTCTCGCTCATGTCTCTCTTTGTGAGACAGAGGTCTGACAAGGTGACGTTTACCATAACAAAAAGACTGCGCCTTTTTAAAAACAGCTCTAAACGGGACAAATGAAGGACATTTAAATCCAAAGTACTAAAACAGTGTTTCATCGCACACACTTGAACACTGACTTAAAATAGTAGGAAAATAGTAGGAAAAGGGTATTATAGGACGTTTTACAGTTAAAACAGTTGATGGATTAGTGTATTCTTTTTCTTCTACAACAATTTTCTACAACAAATCAGGTTTACATATTGTTTACTTTCATAGATATTTATATACTTATATTTTACATTCAATCTTCGGTCACTTCTGTGTATATATGTGTATTTATGTGTATGTTGTGTATGATGTGTATGTTGTGTGTATGACTTCACTGTGGACGGCAAAGTAAGAATCTCACTGTACAGGGAGACGTGTTTCCTTACTGTGCACATGACAATAAACAGTTGAATTGAATTGAATTGAATTTTAAGCAGTGTGGTGCACTGTAACAACAAAAAGTCAAGACAACAAATATGTCTGTATTGCTACTTATTTAAATAAGGTTATCATGTCTGTATTGTAACTTACTTTAATATGTTAATCAGGTCTCAACTTAAGTGTTTTTAAGCTATACAAAGCCCAACTTAATATTTTGAGTCAGTTTAGTTTATTTGATTGAAAGTTATTTTAATTCAACAACAACAAAAAAAAACTGAAGGCAGCAAGAATGTTTTACAGTGTGTTTTGGAGAAGAGGTCAATCTCTTTCTGTTTATATCCGAGGAAAGGCAAACATGTGAAAAAAAATGAAGCGGGTCAGAGGGGTTGAGTATTTTTCCATGTGTCTGGCTGTTTCTTAAACACGAGAACAGAGGAATCTGCTGTATAAGTCATGTCATCCCTGCTGATCCAGTCATTCAGCGTGGATTATTAATTCACATCTGCTCATAACCTGGACCTCTCAATCGATAACTGCCATGTCTAGACGTGGATAAAAACACGTTCTTTGAGTGCAGACCTCAAAGTAGGGAGAAGGAGGATGTGCGTTTTATGTATGGTCAAGGAATCCAAGAGTTGAAGCGAGTTCTTGAGTTCTTCACAGGGGTCTGGCGCTGCTGGTCTGCATCACAGCTAATGGTCTTTACGAGGCGCAGGGATACTTCTGTTTATAGGACCCTGCGGGGCCGGTGGGCTGGTCAAAGTGACCATTATAGACAGGAACTTGGTTATGTGGCCTCAAAGTTCTCATTCGGAAACAGTTTTTTGTTTAAATTGCTGTGTTACTTCTTTATGTGCGTTTAAAGAAGGTGTGTAAAAAATTTAGCTAAACACATACTGCAAATTTCTGTTGAAGAAAATATATATTTTTTAAAATTCTGCACACTCTTATGCATTTAATTTGAGCATTTAGGGATGACTTTAGGGATGTCCTTTCCAGTGTCTACATATTTTGTATCCTGTTATTTTGTGAAAGTCCAGAAAAAATAATAAGACAAATAAATGTTATAATGTATAACTATATTCTGTAAAGGGTTTATTTAGGGTGATACATAAATTGCACATCCTCACATCCTAAAGGGACAGATTTGATCACAGATTTAATCAATCCGTATTATTTACATGTAAATGTGAAACATGTAAATGTGAAACAAAACGTAAAATATAAAAACACATAATAAATAAATAAATAAATGAATAAGGGTAAAATATCAATAAGTAAAAATTATATTATTAGTGAAATATTATTATTACTGTACTTATTATTATTTTTTTAACTATTAATATTAGAATTAATTAAATGTGAAAAATTGTAAAATCCAAAACAAAATAAAATAAAGTAAATATCAATAAATAATTAATAATTTAATAATTATTAATAACTATTAATAACTATTATTATTACTATTGCTATAATTAATATTACATATTATTATTATTATTATTATTATTAATTTCATTGTTGCTATTTTTATTATTGTTGTTGTTATTATTATTGTCATATTATTATTATTACTATTATTATTAATTGTATTATTATTATTATTATTATTATTATTATTATTATTATTATTATTGCTTTTATTACAGTTATTATATTATTATTAAGTCATTTTGATTATTATTGCTTTCATTATTGTCATTATTATTGTTGTTGTTATTATTATTACTTTTCTTATTTTTATTATTATAATTAATAATAATAATATTATTACTATTATTATTATTATTATTACAATTATTACATTATTTTTATGTCATTATAAAATTATTATTATTATGTCATTATTGGTATTATTATTATTAGTAGTAGTATTATTATGCCATTATTGGTATTAGTATTATTATTATGTCATTATTATTATTATTATTATTATTATTGATATTATTATTATTATTATTATAAATTAAATGTGAAAAACTTTAAATATAAAACAAAATAAATATCATTAAGTAAAAATGAATATATAATTATAACTATTATTATTAATGTTATTATTATTATTTTTAAAAGTGCTATAAAATAGTAAAAATGTCAAACAAAAATATCAGAGAAAGTATTAGAGGAATTTTTATCTAAGTGGCCACTTGTCATACAAAACTCCATTCTGTCTCAGAGTTAATAAAGTGAAAATAGCTGAACAGGTGGCCCACAAGGTGGTCCGTGTCATGTGACCAGGACACCCAAACAGTGACCTAGCAACCTCTGTGTTTTTTTCCTTTCTCCCAAGTCCCAATTACAGCATCTATGCGACTACTAAAAAAATGATTTAAAGCAGTATAGAGCATGCTAATTTCAAGTGAATGAAATTGTAAAAAAAGAAGAGAGAGAGAGGTCATTTTTTCTCTTAAAGGTCACATACATTTACTGAACAGACTTTTATAGCCACTAAAACCTATTTTTGCTCTATTGCGTGATCTTTAACCCCATCAAATGCACGGCACTGCACTTTAAACAGCAGCAAATGATCTGAAAGCACACTGATCTGAATGAAATAACATGTTTTAATTTTAGAAGTCATCATTAAATGCTCCGGTGCCTGTACGTGAGTTCTGGACGGAGTCTTTCTGGAGACTGTCACCATAACGAGGTGTGTCGTACATTATGGAACCGCTCGGCCATCTGGCTCTGCAGCACAATGACATCATACAGTCAGTAAAATACGAGAGGGGAAATACTACACCGCATGTGCCCTTCGCTTTACGTGTTTCTTTTACAGCATCATCGTTAATACTATTAGCATGGCTATCCAATTTAAAGACGTGGTTTGTTTAGGAAATTTAAAAAAATATGACATCCAGATAGGCCAGACCAACTCACTTTTTTACACACAATAAAAAATATCCATAAATGATCAATTTATCATATTTTGTAATACATGTTTTTATTTTTCTCTATTTATTTATGCTTTTGAATCACATTACGACATCTTGATCTTTCTTCTGACAACTTTTAACTTTAAAAAGTTGGAAAAGGGGACTTTTATTAACATTTTAAATAGTGTAAAGAGCTAAATTGTCTGGGTTGGTGTTGTATATTATGCCACAAAAACCTTGCAATAAGCTGCCAGTACATTTTCTGTTATTTTACAGAATTATTTCCATATATATTGTTTATTTTCTACTAAAATGTCAATAAAAGTCACTTTGTTATTGTGGAGTTGAATTTCCAATATTAAAAGTTAACAGAGCAGAGATCAACATCCTATAATGCAATTCACAACCGTAATGGAAAACACGTCACAAAATACGGAAAGCGTTAATTAGCAGATTTTTTTACAGTGCATGAACTGTACAGACCTGGAGAGGAAGCAGGAGTTTGGTCACTTAGGGTGCTTTCACACCTACACTTTTGTTTCGGAACGTGTCTCGATTGCCCAGTTAGCGCGGTTCGTTTGGCATATGTGAACAGGGCAATCGCGCTCTGTTACGCGCCAAAGTAATCGCTCCGAGATCGCTTGAATGAGGTGGTCTCGGCTCGACTGAAACGAACCCTGGAGCGGTTCGATTACAGTGAGAAAGCGATCTGATCCGAGCGCGGTTATATCACAGTGTTTTATGGATATGTAATAGGCATACAGCTATATGAAGAGAGAATTATGAGCATGTCGGGAAGTTTCGCGAGTCTTCTGATGCACTCGTCTTCTGAAACGAGTGATGATCTCCCGGTAATCTCGCCTCTCCCTCCCGGTCCTCAAATAGGCTACGTCGCGCACCCTTCTCACCCCTCCCCACCGCATCTCTCCTCAGACACGTCGCGCGCTCGCGCACCTTGTCAATCACCACCAAACCACCACCTCTCCTGACAGCTTAGCGGGACGCTGCAAAATAAACCCTGACACTCTGACCAATGTGAGGAGAGTTTACTCCCACGTGACTTGTTTTAGCTCTTTTGGTCCGATTAGAAACTTTGCAATGTGAAAGCGAACCGTTTCAAGAGCAAAGAGCAACAATGTAACAATTGTAATCTCTTTTTCGGAACAACTGAATCGATTCACAGGTGTGAAAGCACCCTCATAATACTACATGGTAGAGGGAAAGCAAAATATTCCTCAGACCAACATGTGCTTCCTTTCAAGCATTCATTGCCCAATCAACCAGCAAATTTCATGCAGAACAACATGAAAAATACAATGATAATGAAATGGCCAGCCCCACATCCTGACCTAAACCTGATTGAAAATCTTTGCAAAATCCTTGGTGACAAAAAAAAAACTCACTACAGTCACCAATGTATGGAAGAGAGCGCACTGTAAAAAATATATATGTATTTTGTGGTTCACAAGTGTTTTCCGTCCATTTACAGTTGTGAATTGCATTACGGGATGTTGATCTCCGCTCTGACAACTTTTGATGTTGAAAATTCAACTCTACAGTTTAATACTATCTGTATGTTTTTTCCAGTGAGTGCACTCGAGTAAGGGGCGTGTGACGCTGAAGATTTTTTTTTCTTATTTACATATTTCTCTTTAGTTATTTAAAGGTGGGGGAGGGATTAGGTAGCGGGTGTTTAATTTGTTATTCTCTTTGATTTGGCACCGCTTATTGTCCTACCCTCCATCAGGTATGTTTGTTTACCTTTTGCATTTATTGTACATATTTGTAAATATATTTTCGGTGATATGAATATTCATTTCTTTATCTCTATTGTAATAAAGCGAACCAATTTTTTGCCACCTCGTTGTCTGTGTTGATTCATAGCCGTTAACATCTCAGGGGAATTCTTAAAATATTGGGTTTTCATAATTATGTTAAGGTCTTTTTCATCCTCCGAGCCACACGGGGCGTAACACCTAAATTGACATTTTAGTAGTTTAAAATAACATAATGTATATAGAAACAATATAGAAATACGTCCGTAAAATAAAAAAAAAAATAGCATTTGTGTAAAGATGTAAAGATTTTTGTAGCATAATATACAACACCAACTCACTATATATCCCTTTAAACTACTAAAAATGTTAATTAAAGTCACTTTTTAAGGTTTAAAGTTGTTAGAAGAAAGATTAAGGTCTCATAATGCAAATCAAAGTCATAAATAAATGTGGAAAAATAAAAATGAATCACAAAATATGGAAAACTGACAGTTTATGGATTTTTAACAGTGTGGAATAAAACTAGTGATGTCTGTGAAAAACTAGTGATAGCTGTAGCTGCAGATGTGATAAAGTCAGTCAAAGCAAGGGGTAGTCATTTTTGAGTGCTGTAACCTTCAGAAATTAATCTTTGCTGTTCCCCAATTTGGATCAATATGTTTTCCACAAAATAAAAGCTTTCAAAAGTGTCTCATTTTGTAAAACACTTCTCTGCTGGCATGGTAAAAATGGTTCTGTAATTTTGGCGTCCACTGTATATTCCAACTGGGACCCTTGGGCACATCAACCCAAGTCAAATATTTCAAACAGCAACAATGCTCTGGTATGCCCTCCTAATTTCATCTGGGTCCCACAACAAGCCAGGACACAGAAATAGGGCTATAAATGAGGGTCTCGGCGAGGAACAGAAGAGCACCTGTCTGTGTCCATCACACTCCTGCTGGAGCTCACATTAATAATGAGAGCAGAGAGAAAGAAGAGAAAGCACAGAGAGGAACAGATGTTTTATCTTCTAGTGGAGCTTTTCTTTGACTTATCTTTAAATATTTCTCTCTCTTTCTTCCTTTCTTCCCTTTTTATTTTTTGTCCTTGAACTTTTTTTTATTTTGAATTTATATACCGCACACAGCAACACTTATAACACAAAAATTAAATATAAAATAATACCAAAATGACCCCCATTCAATTTTGCTTTACATGCTCTCCAAATACTGTAACAAGCTACCCCATTTCTGATTGAAAGTATGGGTGGTATGATGCAATAGAGGCAGTATTCGAGTTCTTCAAATTTAACAGCACCAGTCTCACAGCCATGATACATCCTGAAACGACTAGCCCAGCCTGTGCCTAGATATTCCCTTCTGTAGAGTAGATGTCATCCCCAGGAAGACAAACTGTTGGTGTATAAGATAAAGGTTGACCCAGCCACTTTTCAAGGTTTTGAATAACTCTTGTACAGAATGGAGCCACTAAATGACAGTTCCACATTAAATGTACAGGTGTCCCTAGAATGACCACACTTCCAGCAGTGGTTATTTTTCATTAATTCTGGCCCATGCTGTCTTACTTGGGTCCAGTAATATCGATTAATTATCTTATAATGTATGAGTTTACTTCTAGCATCTCTCACAGAATCCCCTATACCTAAAACTACTGCTTCCCATTCACCCTCTTCAAACTCCACCTCCATGTCTATCTCCCTAACAATTCTTAAATGATCACTTTTTCCATACATGTTGCTTGCAGTATTCTCATACACAAAGTATGTTTGACTGACTTATTTAGAAACCCTAATAAAACACTTTCTTCTGTTCCTGCCAGACGGAGTCTGTAAACATTTTTTGCTATTTGTTATGGTGGCCGTATTTTGGTGGGATTTTTGCATCCCGTTCTCTCTCTCTCTCTCCCCATCTCTATCTGTCGTATCCTCTAGGTCCGACTTCGCGAAAGCCGATTGGTCAGGAGACCAGTCACTTATCATTGGGTGACGTGGCGCTGTCACATATAAGGACGCCAGGGAGAGCAGATGAGCGCGCTTTTCCTTTGATCATGTTTTTGTGTGTTTTTGCCGACATGATTTTGTTATTTGTTAATTTTGCTTAACTTTCGTTTGGATAAAATTATTTAGTATTATTTCTGCCCATTTTTAAACTACTTTGTGATTTCTGTACATTTTATTTTTGATTGTTTGTATATCACTTTTTGGTACAACTCTTACCTGGCAAAACAAAAGAGATAATATTGAGAGTCGACTTTGTCTTAGAGTAAGGTGGACAGGGAAGATGTCGTACGACTTCAATCCTACATACACGTAGTCAATCCATTGTTTACTTTATTATTATTGTAAATATTTTTCTTATTGTATATATATTTGGGCATTATTCTGATTTCACTTTTTGTACATTAAATCACTTTTGTTGGCAGTTTTGTTGTTTGTGTCTTTTGTTTTCACCCATCATCTTGTAAAAGTACCACACCTTTTAAATGTTATTATTTTTACCCTAGACTAACATCAAAGAGGTTGTAACATATTTCTGCGCAGAGTTTTGTTAAACATCTGCAGATTTATGAGGAATGCTTTCAGGAGTATCATAGCTAAAACCTCAATATATGAAGTAAAAAGTAATACATTTTTAACTTATTGTATTTCATGTTTGCAAATCCAATTAGATCCACTTCATTTGATAAACAAAGCAAGTCTCTCATAAAATATATAAAAGACAGCAAAGATTACTTTACAAACTGTATTGTGAATAAATCACATAAATGTTTTCATATTAGTCAATAATACTACAGAAATTAATTTAAAAACTGAATAAATATAAATTTACACACATTTACTCCAGTAAATAAACAATCAATGATGGGCTAAAAATCTGCAGAATTCTGCGCACGCAGATTCTGTGTGGGCCTACTTTATATCCCACATATCTTATACTACTTTGCAATATATTTCCAGAAATCCCCTTTATTTAATCATTTAAACTTGTGTTTCAACTCCTGAAATGAATACAGTGCCCTCTGTCCATATAAATAATAAAAAAAAATTCAGGTCTTTTTTACACCAATCCTTGCAATACACTGTTTTCTTTCCTATCAATAGCAGGGTTATTCCATAATGAAGAATAGCCTTGTTTATAATAGGACAGATTAAATAACTTATGTACTTATTTCCAGACCTGCTGAAAGTGTTCCAATATAGGGTTAACTTCACCATTCACAATCAAATGTAAAGATTTCTGAGATAAAGCATCAATAACACTGAATCAGGACGTCAGAGTTTTCTCTATTCTTCCCCTTTTTTCTTTTGATATTCTCTTGGTTTTTCTTTTTTTCTTTCCCCGCTTTTTTGTTTAGCCCAATCTTTCATACAGTGCTTTCTTCCCTCCTTATGTAATTCCGTATTTCTTTTTCTTTCAAACCTCCATTCATATTTCTTTACCTGCCTTCTGTATTTATACATTTCCTCTGTTCCATATTTATTTCCTCCCTTCAGTGTTTCTTTCCTTTGTCTCTCTGTATTGCCTTATTTCCATTTTTCTCTCTTTTCGTCGTTCTGAATGTCTTTATTTGTATTTTTTCTTTCCTGCCATCTTTTCCATACTGTCCCCTGTACCTGAATTTGTTTTCCTTTCTTCCATTATGTATTTTTTTCATTTTTCCTTTCCTTCTAAGTGTATTGCTTTTATATTTTTCAATAAATCCTTCTTTTAGTGGCTAGCACTGTCGCCTCACAGCAAGAAGGTCGCTGGTCCGAGCCCTAGCTGGGTCAGTTGGCATTTCTGTGTGGAGTTTGAATGTTGAATAAACTAAATTGGTCATAGTGCATGTGTGTGAATGGACATTTCCCAGTACTGGGTTGTGTCTGGAAGGGCATTCACTGTGTAAAACATATGCTGGATAAGTTGGCGGTTCATTCCGCTGTGGTGAACCCTGATGAATAAAGGGACTAAGCTGAAGGAAAATGAATGAATAAATTAATGAATGAATTAATGAATGAATCTGCTCTGCTTCTCATTCTCGATCTTATTTTTCTTTTTCATTCTGAACCATCCAAGCTTTTTCTAAAATCCCGTAAAAATCTATACACATTTCATTGACTTTTTCTAGCAGAGAGCTTATTTAATTCCACAACAAATCCAGAAAGTTCACAAAGAAAAAAACTCTGCCTGAGAATATATTAGAAATGTGAGATTTTCAAGCTGCGACATCAGTCAAGATTAAAAGAAAAGCCTATTCCAGTCCAGGATAACACAACAAGAATCTTGTTTCATCCTTGAATTAGTTACGCTCCGGGCAAATCTCAGGACAAGCTCAGGGCGCAATTTGAGAAACAGAGGGCTAAAATATTTGAGCTGTCTCACAATTGCATGCTTTAGTCATTTAATTATATTAGGAGCAATTCAGAGAGCCTCTCACTAAAACCCAGGTACACAATGTCACACAAATCCACAAGCCAGTCTACTTAAAAAAAAAAAAAAACAGATTTTAAGACTTGTATGGCCTAATATACTGTATGTGTGCCTGTTGAAATATTTGCTGGAAATCCCATTAAAGATTTATGTTATTTTTAAAAATTCACATTCATTTCTGATTATGGTGGGTGTGATTATTTTAGTTGCAAAGTGCATTTTTTGTCGATGATGTCAAATAGTTGCATTCTGTGAGCTATACTGGCACTAGCTGTCACAATTTTTAACACAAACTCAGAAGATAAAATATTTTTATCACATTGTGCAAACAAACAGCAGCCTTCTTTATGTGCGTTCAGTCCTTTCATTCTTATCAGCCTTTTCTTTTTTGAGTCCTCATAATCTTCCTTCTTTGAACTTTTTACAGATAGAACTTTCTCTCCTCCTGTATTCCTTCAATAATTCTGTATTTCTTTTTCTTTTAAACCTCCATTTATATTTCTTTACTTCCCTTCTGTATTTATTTTATAATATGTTCCATATTTATTTCCTTCTGATAGTGTTTCATTACCTAAATCTTACCTTTTTAACTCTGCATTTATTTCCTTATTTTTTATTATTAATTTCCTGTACAGATCATTTCTGCATTATTGATTTATTGTATAATTAATTTCTGTATTATTAATTGCCTGTATTATTTGAATCCTGAAATATCCCAATTTGGATATTTCTCTCTTTTCATCATTCTGGTTTTCCTTAACTGATTTTTTTCTTCCTTCCTCTCCCATCTGTATTTCTTTCATTACTTCCAGCTTCCTTCTTTTTCTTTCTTTTCTTTTATTATTTTCTTCTCTATTTCTCTCCATCCCTGCCTCTTTTCTTCTTTCATTCATTTTATATTTCTTTCTTTTTATTTATTATGATTTCTTCCTTTTCTTCTGCTCTTTTCTTTCACTTTTTTACTTTAGGTGCAAAGTGCATATTTTGTTGATTTTGTGAGCTATACTGGCACTACCTGTCGCAATTTTTACAGCAAATTTAGAAAAGAAAATGTTGTTACAACATAGTGGAGCTATTGGTTATAATTTTTAACCAAACGGCAACAAGAGAAGAAAAACAAGTGTTCACTTCCATTCAATTCGTCACTTCAAGAAGTCTAAACACCCACAATTGATCCATGCTAAGAAATGCTGGATGCCATCCTGGGAGGATGCAAACATGCAGATGCTTTCAGGCCCAGAGCGGGTGGTCCGAACAACCTACCACTGACTGCCAATAATCCAGAATTGGTCAGGTTTTTTTTTTGTACTGTACATGAGCTCCCTTGGCCCACTTTTTGACAGCTCTGCCATCATAAGTTTTAAAAATAACATTTAAAGAGAGCTTTAAGACCAATCGGAATCCTCTGCCGGCTATCAAACTGTCAATCCTCAGCAAGCAGCACTCGGGCTTTTCACTGTGACGATCTGTGTTTTTGATTTTAGCAAATAAATTTGAACAACTGCAAACAACTATTTTCAAGAGTCTAGCCTTGAGCTGCACAAGAAAATTCTCTGTCTTTCTGAGATGTGATCAATAAAGGGATCTTCCACTGTTGACTATTGTAATGTTAAACAGAGTAAAACATTAGTAACTCTTATTCTTAACTTTGTACCTTATTCTTGAAACACAAATGACCAATAAAAAGTTGAAAGCACCAAGAGCAGCCTATATTAAAGTTAATTTTAATGCATATTAGGCTATTATTGTTATCTTTTAATTATTAAGTATACTTTTCTATAAAGGAGACAAGAAAAATTGTAAAACAATGAGTACATTAATAATTTTACGCTTTATTTTTTTATTCAACTGACCAAATTCAAATGACCAAATGACCCGAGATCGGTTAAAAGTTTGTTAATTGGTTAATAAATGACAATAGGTAACAATTTATAATTTAGTTTTAGTAGTTTCCTGAGATATTAGTTTTTGTTTTTTTAATGACATATGCTTTGATGAATTTGTACCAAAGTGTTTTACAGAATATTTAATATTTCTTTATGTAATACATAACATATGTAATATAAAAAGGTAATATAAAGCATAAGAGTAAAATAGATATCTCTAAATAAAAACTTCAGTAATAAAATAGCACGGTAAGGAATATGACAAAATTGTAGGAAATACAATGCTTGGTGCATCAAAAAGCCTGCACATTATACCAGCTGACATGAAAAACTAGCAAAAACAGTGCTTACAATGTCCATACAATGCAGTATTTACAGGTCATAATTAAACACAAAATGAGGTGAATAACCGCAAAAAGGCTTACTTTTTGAGAAAAAGAACCACCCCTTTTAGACTGCCTTTCACACCACCATAGATCAAACAAGATCATTCCGTATTTACTCAGTATGATACATTAAACATCATTCAAACCCTTCTTACCACCAGCACAGTTTGATACATAAAGGTAAATGTGTCCTCACCTGCACCTCCATGCCTCTTCTTGATGGACATCTGAAAACAAAAGGTGAAATCTGTTGAAACCAACTTCAAGGCTGAGTTCATATTTTCAGTTTTTACAGTAACCGCATCACACAAAGTATTTCAGCTCTCCCACAGTGAATAAAATCAACACCTGACCATCAAATTTCTTCCCTTGGATATGCGGAGCGCTACATTGACCCAGGTCACAGTGATTTACAGTGCTTCTGCCCTGCCAAGAGGGAAAGTGCTACATGTTTATAGAGAAGGGTCACGTCCAACATTCCAGCTGTAATCCACGAGAGACCTGTTTTCTATATTCACCTTTCTGGTACCACGCTCAGGTATCATGTGCCGTGTGAGAGAGTATTATCACAGGACTCTCATATGCAATTTTATGGATTATAAATGATACTTTTCCCCATGAAACCCGGTAATTTATTATGATTATCATCATTACTATTGTATTATTTGATTTATTATTTACTTATCGCACAACACATGAACACGACCTCAATCATTTTTGGTGATGCAATATACTGTATATCGCCCATACATAAAAAAAAACAATTCTATAAACATTTTAGCTGATTTTGCAACATCTACATCTCTATTAAAGGTGTCAGTGTCAGTATGGTAAAAAAAAAATTACAGTATTTACACTATAAACTACTTAAGTATATTTTCATAGGGGTCTCTGACAACTGAAAATAGATCTTGTAGCAGATATGGCAGCCTCTGTTACGTTTTACCTTGCACTTTTTTGTTAACATGTATTATTATTGATTTAGAATGTGCCTTTTCACATTCTGTTTCCAATGCCTCATTATTCAATTGTTAAAATGACTATAATTAAATGAAATATTGTTAAGAATGAAAGATTATGTGTTCTTTGGAAGAGTGTACAAGCATTGTGCTGATATTATAACGTCATTCTGGTATTATGAGTGGCATAAAATGACAATAGTATCATTTATCCTAATATATATGCAATATCTCATACAACAAACAATAGATATCGTGACAGGCCTAGTTATTAAAATGAAAACAAAAGCTAAAAAATATTCAAAAAATTTAAATAAGACAACAATTACTATTGATGTTGTTGACTGATAAAAATACATAAGATTTAATATTAAGAAATCATGCATTCTATAATAAATGTGCTTTGCTGAAATTTTTGTTGCCATCTCTACACAGTATTTAACTATAATATGAACTGTATTTTACTGTAGGTCAGTTATGCTGTACTGTATTTTAAAGTTGCACTGTGAAAATTACGGTATAGTTTACAATAAAGATACAATGTTGGGCACGTTCCTTTAAAAGAATAATTAGTTATAGTTACGAGTTAACTAATTAACAGTTACTAAGTTTTAACTGAGTTCCATAATTATAAATGTTATAAAACATTGTACACTAATCTACATTACTTTATTGTTGATGTGGGACAATGTGAAAGAAAACCATCAAATTCTACATATCATTAGAAATATTAAAAAACAGGCAAAGGTAGTGCTTATATTTCCAGTTTGGAAAAGTGAACTTGTTGGATTTGCCATCGTTCTGACTCCTGGTTGTTGGTGTGTGTGACTGACAGTGCATGTGCTTGTGTACAAACATTGGAAATGTACTTTAAGCCAATCATCACGTTCTTAGATACACCACGTTCACAGACACACAAATCATCCCACCCCAGCCCCAAACACACTCACCCAAACTCTGTTTGCAAAATACCCAACACAAAAGAAAAATCCTGTGACTCCCGTTTTTTCCCCTCCCCTGTCTAAGTGAGCATACCCAGATTCATGGATAATTTCAGTAGCAGAGGCAGCGGATGTCTCCTAAACACAACAATGATGTAAAAAATGATGCTTCACACGGGTCTCAAAAGGTTAGGGGCATTTTCCATTGACAGAAAGCAGATGTGTTGTCTGGAATCACAGCAATCACCAAAACATCAGTAATTTCAGTGTAATTCAGCACGTTTTGAGTGTTAAAGCTCTTTAAAGTGCCTTTTGATCATTGTTGGAGTTTTCCCTCAGTTGTAAATGTACATTGAGGCCCTTTTGCCTCCATTTAATGAGAGTGGGGTCTGAAAAATACAGGGGAAATGATGGATGATGTCATGCTTGCTTATAGGCTGCGAGATTTTGCAACGAGGGGTTGAATTTTCACCACACATCTCAAAGAGTTATAGTGTTCAAATGTGAGTACAACTGAGGGTGTTACTCTCGTAAAGTAGCTTAAACAGTCCGTGAAGAACTGTAAACCGAGACCATTTCAAGGTATGTATATTACATGTTATTTTTGACAAGGCTACCAAGAAGCCTGCTGGAATGGCGCCTTTCATAACAGGTTTGCAGAGGATTACTACAGTATGAACTGAATGGAGTACGAGTGCACATATGTGAAGTCCTGCTGTGTGTCAATGTGGTAATTGTAACTGACACAATGATGGTTACATGACATGCAATTAAGTGTCAGTGAATGATGACTAGCTTTAGGAAAAGCCTGCATTGGAAAAACAGATCTGGAGGAAAAAGGTGAGACCCTGAAATATACACACGTCCATCAATCAACCAGACACCAAATGATGAATGAACAGAAAAAAAAAACAGTTAATGCATTAACTACTGTTTACAGATGAGACCTTACAGTAAAGTGTTACCTACTGTACTGTAAAATGCGTTTGCAATTTAATTAGTTTGAAACTTTGAAAAGTTGTTTACTCTAAACATTTAATGACACACAAAATCTTTATTATAACTCCTAAAGTCTTATGTCAAAGTTGTAATGAGTGCAGTATATTGTGATAAAAGCTTCAGTAATTATTGCAACCGCATTTGATACTGTCAGATGCCTGTAAGACACACTCTTCTCTCCATATGCACCAGACACTTATCAACACTCCATGATTTTAGAAAAATGCAATTTTTAGGGGCCGATCAGACTATTGGCTCTACTTGGTTCTGTAAACGTGAGGTGCATCACACTGCCCTTTTAGGCTAGAGCTGCACAATTAATCGTAAAAAGACCGCGATTTCGATTCGACGCCCTAGACGATCTTCATCCAGCATTTCTAGGATTCTGTCAATCATATTTTCAAGTTCAGGAGAGAAGCAAAGGTGGCCGCACAAGTCTTCAAATTGTTTTACATACATTGTTCAGCAACGTGGACATCTCCAAATGGTGTTGAAAGAGTCACATGCTTTATTTATAACAGTGGTTCTCAAACTGTGGTACTTGTACCACTAGTGGTATGCGGGCTTCCCACTAGTGGTACGCGAAAGAATGAAATATGTCATGTACATGCAACATATATTTCAAAATGTATTAAAAATTATGTATATATTATGCCATATATGACATATAGCCTATATTTCTGAGGTAATCTGCCACATTTTTTTTTTAACTGTGCAGAGTTGTAGCTGCTTTACTGGGCCTACTACGCTACTGTATTTCAATACTGCTCATTTTGGTGGTACTTGGAAAGACAATATTTTTCTAAGGTGGTACTTGATGAAAAAAGTTTGAGAACCACTGATTTATAAGATACAATTCACCTCAAAAATGTAAATTTCTGTCTTCGTGTAAAGTTTTTGCGACCGCAAAATCACACGTGATGTGAGCTGACCGTCAGCTGTTACCACGCGCGCCTCCGAATGAAGTTTACTTTAGTGAACAGAACCTGCATAGGCTGTGAACAACAGGTAATAAAGTTGTAAATAACATTCAGTTTGTGGCACAGAGTGATCGTTTGGGAGCCGCGCCGGAAGTCAATCGCTCTTAGCAGTGAAAATGAAACCGAAAGCGCACACTTTGTTGCCAGATGTAGCTGATTGATTCCAGCCCAAAAAGTATCCAAAACCCGCCGAAATGCAAAAATACCCACCCAGTCGTCTATCTTTACGAAAATCACATCAGTGACAGATTTTAAGCAAAAAATGAAAGATTATAAGCATATATACAATAATTCAACATTAGAATTATCTTCAGCATTAATGACCAGGACAAATCTAAAGTCTGTTCAAATCCACCATTCCAAGTCTATACAAAATTTAGCAGTACAGCTACACAAAGCCTATTGCTGTTTGAGCATAACAATAATAATAGCCCACTCATATTAACCTTTATTTTACATATACAGAATCATGACAAAAACGTGATCTTTATTTTAGGCCAAAAAAAATAGCGATTCTCATTTAGCCAGAATCGTGCAGCTCTACTGCATGTGCACAGAGCACTGCATCACAAAAGCGGAGAACAGCAGGCTTTTAGATAGCAAGGCACCCAGTGTGCATATCAGAGCACAAAACGTTTACTGCTAATAGAAAAACATTTTTAAAATCCACATCATACCAAAAAAAAAAAAAAACTGTTTGTGGTGATTGGAGCCTTACGGGTGGTTTATATTCGATGCGTTCACTAGTTCGCTTGAGTGCGCACGGCGACTGTGACATCATCGCAGTGTTTGTGGAGGTATGATTTTGGTGCATGATACAGGATTGTGGCTGGCGGAGTGCACTCATTTTTTTGAGATTGAATTGAACAGTTCGTGCAGTGCCGCATAGCATTTAAGTTAAATATGAAACGCTTTGAAGATATTTTGTCTAAACAGGCACGCCTGTACAGACATCTTTATGTTCCGTCAATGTGTGGTCATAGGGATAACCAAACGGCCAATAATTATTGGATAGAAATAGCAAAAGCAGTGAGAAAGAAAGAATGTTTTTCTTTAAAAGTTTAGAAAAACTTGAGGGATACGTTTTAACCAAAAAAGAGGCCATGGCAAAAGTAGAGACCCATGTGGTTTTAATATTATAGAATATTCTTTTTCACCACTCATAGGTGTTACATAGGTTGTATATCTTATAATCTTTAATTTAAAACAATTTAATAGTTACATAACTAAAATGAAGTAACAAAATAAAATTTTTGATAACTGAAAAAGAATATTTGAACTGGGTTACAATATATAATTGGTAGAACTGACCGAGATATGAACAAAACCAAGTGGTGTATCAAAGTTTGATTAAAAAAATCTTGAAAGGTTATAAAAATATTTATAATCATTAAAATAATTTATAAAAACAATAAAAATAATTAGTTTATAAATATTGAATGATATTAATACTATGACGTAGTTCCGGAAATTACATCAATGTCTATCCATCTAATTTTTACGGTGAGATTTTTACGGTTTATTGACCGCCTCCTGTCGTTTTAAAGAATATCACAATAGTGAACACGTCAAGTATAAAAGCCTCGTCCGATTCATGAAGTGCACACATACTTAGCGGAAGTCTGCGATGCAGCACCAGGCGAATCTATAATCCAGCCTTTACTGTCAAGCAGGTAAATGGACTTGATAAACCACCTGTAGAATACACACTTCTCTCCTCTCCATATGCACCGGACACCTTCTTATAAGCACCCAATACTTCTTGAAAAACATTGTGCAATTCTGAGTGCGCTCCACACAGGTGAGTGGGCTTCAAAAAACATATACTTATCATAGCATTTCTATACTGCAGATATGAAGTGCATCTTGTATCCCTCACAGGTAATCACTTTGGATAAAAGTGTCTGCTAAATGACTAACTGTGAAGTGTTGATGCCATTCAAAAATTGTTTATATATAATAATATGTTTCACATAAAAATGTTCTAAAACCACATTATGTGTTTTTAATACATTTATTTCACATGGTCTTCCATGTATTTCACATGTAATTTTACCATCTGATTACACATTTAAAGCTAATGTGGGTTTTCTGTAGGGAATGGATCAAAATACAACAGCAACGAAGTTGTTTTGACACATGTGGCCCATATACTAATGAGCGCCTTCCTAGGATGTGTGTAATTTTCTTGGAAATGCTGGATTCCTGTGCGTGAATGATGAGGGCTGACAGGATTACAGTACAAGGGTAATCGCTTCTCAGTCTGAAATAATGGATAGACAGATGTAAAATAATAACGCCTGAGGAAAAGTAACTACGCAAGTTGAACAGCAGCGCCTCCGAGCGAGATACAAGACCCTAAACTGCAAAAAGAAAAACATATGGCGTAATTTCCAGAGGCAAGGGTGCCGATACATAAAGATCATTGTTCAAACAAACATCATTTGGGCCGAATCTGAATTATGAGCTGTTGGCGATTGTGAATAACACAGCGGTTGAAGTTCAAGACGTATTTTGTATGTCTGGGATTCCCCTACAATTCATTTTGAGCAGTTTTATTTGGCATGCATGACTAACGTCTATCATAATATTCATTGCAGATTTATGAAGGCATGTTTGATTATTACACTCGCGATCCATGTGGATTTGATGTTGATTGGCCAAAAGCAACTCATTTTAAAGTCAACATGCAATGGTTCCTGTTCTGTTGTTATCTGGATACTGCTATTAAGTATTTAAAGGATTTGTTGCGGACTGAGAAAAACTAAAATGCAAATTACTGTATTATTATTTTTTTTTTTAAGAAACGCAATTATAAATAAAAGTGCATCTTGTATTTAAAGCCCACTATATACATTTTATAGTGTTATTGTTATGACATAAAACAAACAATAATTTGACAGAACTCAAAATTGAAGTTATATATTAACGACCACTTTTTTAGGTACACTTGTCCATATGCTTGTTAAATCAAATTTCTAATCAGCCAATCACATGGCTGCAACTCAATGCATTTAGGCATGTACACATGGTCAAGATGATCTGCTGCAGTTCAAACCGAGCATCAGAATGGGGAAGAAAGAGAATTTAAGTGACTTTGAACGTGGCGTGGTCGTTGGTGCCAGACCATTTCAGAGTATTTCAGAAACTGCTGATCTACTGGGATTTTCACGCACAACCTTCTCTAGGGTTTACAGAGAATGGTCTGAAAAAGACAAAATATCCAATGAGTGGAAGTTCTGTGGGTGCAAATGCCTTGTTGATGCCAGAGGTTAGAGGAGAATTGCCAGACTGGTTCTAGCTGATAGAAAGGCAACGGTAACTCAACCTTGAGGCGGATGGGCTATAGCAGCAGAAGACCACACCAGGTGCCACTCCTGTCAGCTAAGAAGAGTAAAATGAGGCCAAAATTGGACAAAAAAAGATCGGAAAATGTTGTATAGTGAGAATGGTGACCTGGCATGGAGAGTCTCAATTTCTGCTGCGACATCTGGATGGTAGGGTCAGAATTTGGCGTCAACACCATGAAAGCATGGATCGATCCTGCCTTGTATCAATGATTCAGGCTGGTGATTGTGATGTAATGGTGTGGGGATATTTTCTTGGCGCACTTTGGACCCATTAGTACCAATTGAGCATTGTGTCAATGCCACAGCCTACCTAATTATTGTTGCTAACCATGTCCATCCCTTTATGACCACAGTGTACATATCATGTACCCATCACCGTGGATGTGCAGCCGACAAAACTGCAGCAACTGCAGTCAATATGGACCAAACTCTCTGAGGAATATTTCCAGCACCTTGTTGAATCTATGCCATGAATGATTAAGACAGTTCTGAAGGCAAAAAGGAATCCAACCCGGTTCGAAAAAGGTGTACCTAATAAAGTGTCCAGTAATTGTATTAAATAGGATTTGTTGCGCACTGGGATAAAAACAAAAAGCAATTTTCTTTACTTATGTTTTACCTCTCAACACAGAAAATATTACTGAGTGCAAGCTTATTTTATTGAATACAGTGTCAAGATTGATCACTAAAATCAAAAACAAAAAGATGTTTAGAGGCAGAAACGAAACAACAACAAATACTTTCCTTTCACATAGACAAACTGTCAACAATAAGACCTGGAATCTGTATGAAAAAAGCCAACAGGATAATGTAATATCATTTAAAAGCCAGAAGTCAATGAACAGACTAAGAAAAGATTGGGGGTGTAAAATGATGTATAACACAAGACAAAGCAAAGGATAAAAAAATGAAGGATGAGAGAGAAAGTATGTGCTGTAAAGTACAACAAAAAACAAAAAAAACTCGGCATTTACTTCAAAGTGACCCCAGAGGGCTCGGGTGGGCCAGATGTGGTCCCGAGAGCAAAGCCTCATCCATCTTGAATTCCATCAAACCCCCTGCAGCAGGACGTTTCTAAATTTAGTTCAGCCTTGCTCAAACCATTGGAAAAATGTTCCATGTAGTGCCTGTGTTCTCCACTGCATTTGTGCTTTTTTTTTAAAATTGGGTTTGTTGTTTTTCCCGTTTGTCAGGGTTTGGACGGATGGTCTGTTTGGGCCATCAAGCCGAAGACCATTTATCTTGCAAAGCTGAGGTGGACGTCTGAGTTGGTGGTATTTTTTTGAAGTTGACAACTAGAGGACGTCAAAGAAAAACAGCTAGAATGACGCAAGGTCTCGATTTTGGTATGACAGAAACAGCCTTGGTGAAATGCGCAGATAAGTAGCCGGAGAAGAGGTGGAATATGTCACTGTCATGTGGGAAAGAATCATCTGATGTAGCTTATTTGTGATTCTGGACCGCATAAACTGGTCAAAAGTGTCATTTCCAAAAACTTGGATTTATACATCAACTTAACTCTGAATATGGGTAGTAATCAATGCAGTAAAAAGTGTTTAAAAGTGTTAAGAAAAAAATGATTTACTTATGCAGTTTAAAGTCTGATGGTTGAGGTAATATCAGAGGTTACTAATTTATTTGTATTATTTTTACTGAATTGTACTGTAGAAAATGTCTTATAATGTGACATCAAAAGTGAAGAAAAACAACTCCTAATTATCTTCAAATATTCTTGTGTTATTATTTATTGATTTCTCTTCATTGTTTGACATGTACCTTCATATAGAGCTATTAATTTAATATGAAATTATGACAATTATTTTTTTTCTCCAGGATTTTTTACTGAATCATACCATAGAAAATGTCCTATGGTGTGATATAGCAAAAATAACTCTTTATAATTTACAAGTATTGAGAGTGATTTATCTTCATTGTTTGACACTCATCTTCATTTAGTGCTGCTTATCTTTTATGAAACTTTTTTCTCCTTCATGACTTGTCAAACTTTTCTGTGGACGTTTCTAAGATTTGGCTCAAAATGTAAAAAAAAATTAATTGAAAATTAATTTTTGATATATAAAGACATTTACTATATATATATATACGCACACACACACACACACACGCATCTTCATGAAAATTATTTTACTTGATATTGTAATTACTTTTTTTTTGCATAAAAGAAAAAGTTGTAACACTTTAGAATAATGGTCCATTAGTTTATGTTAGTTAATGTATTTACTAACATGAATAACTAGTAATACATTTATTACAGAATTTATTCAACTTTTTAAACTTTAGTCAATGTTAGTGTTCATTCATTCATTCATTTTCTTTTTGGCTTAGTCCTTTTATCAATCCATTGTCGCCACAGCGGATTGAACCGCCAACTTATCCAACACGTTTTTTACACAGTAGATGCCCTTCCAGCTGCACACATCTCTAGAAAACATCCATACACACTTATTCACACTAAAACACAACGGACAATTTAGCCTACCCAATTCATCTGTAGCGCATGTCTTTGGACTGTGGGGAAAACCGGAGCACCCGGAGGAAACCCCCACGAACGCAGGGAGAACATGCAAACTCCACACAGGAACCAACTGACCCAGCCAAGGCTCGAACCAGCGACCTTCTTGCTGTGAGGCGACAGCACTACTTACTAGACCACTGCGTCGCCCGATGTTTATGTTATTTAAGTCAAATAATGTTTGTTCATTTTAAATTTACATTTTGAATTACATTTTATATTTGTGTGATTTAATCACAGTTACTAAAGTCAATGTATTTGCATTAGTTACATCACAAATATAGTTTTCATAAGAAAAAAAAGGCTTCTTTTAAATCACATTTTCAGTCAGTTAATGAGTGTGCGCTTTTTAATTGCTGAAGAATGCGAGCTGAAATAGCTGTTGTCGAGAGTGACTGCTTCTCCAAATAGAAATACAGACATTACTTTGATTTCATAGAGCATAAAAACTAAAATATTGCTGTGAAATCCAGTCTAAAGAAATTTTGACTTCTTTAAACTCGACCAGAAACTTGTTCAACTACTTAAACAGAAAGCATTCTCACTAACACTCATCACCAAGGTGGACACATGTGCCCAAAAACACTTTGTCCCAACTCAGCCTAAACAGGCTAAATTGGATTTTTGTGCTGGATCGGGAGTGAAGGTATCTTCTAAATGTGAAGAGAAGCGTAGCTGCTTAGAGCAGTTTACATCTCTCGTCTTTTGCCAGGATTGGAACAAGTGAATGAAGAGAGAATTTTAAGGTTTAGGTGAACTCTTTAAGTCTTTTGAATATGTCAAGCTGCTGTGATCAACCCATTGTAACGTTTTTCAGTGAATATTACATTACTGAAAGAGCTGTAGTTTATTTAGTATTTTTATAGGTATATTTAATATGTTTTAAAAGTAACTTCAAAGTAAAGTAATTAGTAATCTGATTACTTTTTTACATGAAGAAATTCATAATGTAATCAGGTTACAATTTTCCAGCAGTAATCAGTAACTAGTAATCTATTACTTTTTTTTTTTTAAAGTAACTTACCCAACATTGATGTTAACTCACTGTGGATTAACTAATGTAAAAAAGCACAACTTTGGATTTTAATGATGCATTAGTTAAAGAAATAAATTAGTTCAAGTTAAACTAACATTACCTAAGTATCAATAATCTTGTAAAGCATTTATTAATCATAGTTCAACATTAATGCATCATTAAAATCCAAAGTTGTGCTTTTTAGCATTAGTTAATCCACTGTAAGTTAACATGAACAAACATTATTTAACTTAAATAACATTCACTAAAGTTAAAAAAGTTGAATAAATTCTGTAACGAATGTGTTACTAATTATTTATGTTAGTAAATACATAAACTAACATGACCTTATGGACCATTATTTTAAACCTCAATACAAAAAATAACCCATAATTTGTACTATGTATTTTATGCTATTGTGAGCGATATACCCATGCAACATAAGACTTTATAAGATAAGATTTTGTTGTCCAGGGTCACGTATGTTCTGTGCAATGCAGTAAATGCATAAACAAACATTATATATTAGCTTAAAAACAGCCAATCCTTTGCACAAGCATGTGCCTGTTTTCTAAAAAGGAAACTAAAGAGCTAGGGTTGAGTACTTAAGGAAATGAAAGATGACTTTAAAAAGGAAGGATAATGTAGGATCAAACCTATTGCCGAATTAGTCCTGCTTTTAAAGGAAACATGGGGAAGTTGAATAAGCACCTCATGTTGCCGCTTCTGAAAGTACTGTATATGTTAAAAGCCCCTTTAAGAGCTGTTCTGCTTCTGGGCTCGCTGCCAGAATGCCTCTCAAGACTAGTGGTGGTGAAAGCTCTATGCATCACTCTATACAGTGTGTACGTGAGTGAATGTGCCGGCATTTGATGCACAGTTTCTACACATATTAATCTGGCTATCTGAAAGTGCAATAAAGATTGGCATTGTGCCCAAAAGGGCAAGGTTTTGCCAGTTTGTATGGTCCAGTGAGCCCCTGCTGGTAGATGTCAGAATTATAACATCTGGGCCTACAATCAGCTTTTCCCTTTCTCCATCTCTCTATCTGCCATTTTATCTACCTTCTATTCTATCTATCTGCTGTTCTATATGTATATATCTGTCCATCCATCCTTGCATTCATATTAATCTGTCTATTTTTCATTCTAATTATCCCATTTTTTATCTACACTGGAAAACTATTACTTGCTGCATTCTATCTATCCATCCATCCATCCATCCATCTGTCTGTCTGTCCGTCCATCTATATATTTGTCTGTCTGTCTATCCGCCTGTCTATCCATCTATTTATCCATGCATCCATCCATCCATCCTGTCCGTCCGTCTGTCTATTTATCTGCCTGTCTTTCCATCTGTCTATTTGTCTATCCGTCTATCCATCCATCCATCCATCTGTCCGTCCATATATGTCTGTCTATCTATCTATCTATCTATCTATCTATCTATCTATCTATCTATCTATCTATCTATCTATCTATCTATCTATCTATCTATCTATCTATCTATCTATCTATCTATCTATCTATCTATCTATCTATCTAGTTGTCTTTCTGTCTGTCTGTCTGTCTGTCTGGCTGTCTGTCTATTTGTCTATCTGTCTGTCTGTCTGTATATTTATCTGTCTATCTTTACGTATGTTTATCTATCTGTCTATCCATCTATCTATCCATCCGTCCATCTGTCTATTTATCTGTCTGTTCATCTGTCTATCCATCTATTTACCATCTATCTATCCATAAGTCCGTCCATCTACTCTATCTATCTATCTATCTATCTATCTATCTATCTATCTATCTATCTATCTATCTATCTATCTATCTATCTATCTATCTATCTATCTATCTATCTATCTATCTATCTATCTATCTATCTATCTATCAGTCTGTCTGTCTGTCTGTCTGTCTGTCTGTCTGTCTGTCTGTCTGTCTATCTGTCATTAACTGGAGTTGTAAGCTAAATCTTCGGTTACAAGACCATAATGTTTACTCAATGCATTCTCGTTTTGCCTCCGGTGTCACAGCACAGGAAATGTGAACTCGCATGCTGACGGCATACATGAGGTTATATTTGCAAACCCTGATGAGCAAATCCTTCGGGAACCTTTGAGAAGGATGTTATGATTGTTTTCTATGAGCGTATGCGAGATCACATGTCTAAAAGAATATCGATACTGTCATTATAATGTATACAGTATAGTAAGTGGGAGTAAAAACAGCACTGCTCTGGTGAATATTCAATAACTTCAAAATAAAGTAACAGTTACCAAAAAATAAAAAATACAATTTTTTTGGCATCCCAAATACAGTGAAGATCAGTGGAGTTTAGCGGCACTGTTAAGGTCAGATTACAATACAAGAATAATAGTGCAGCTTTTAAAACCATTTTCATAAATCACTTATATTGCTGATAAGTTCCTTAATTATCTGACAAACTCTATTTGAATAAAAACCTAAACTACAGTTTTCACAAATTCATTTGTATAATTATTATTTTTTAAAGATTTTTATTTTTCTATTTTTTTATTTATTGGAATAAGACAGTATTTATGCAGGAGTTAAGGCAAGTTCTTTTTAATAATAATGAATAATGAAGTATAAAAACCGAAGCAATAATAATACTACTACTAATAACAACAACAACAACAACAATAATAATAATAATAATAATAATAATAATAATAATAATAATAATAATAATAACAACAATAATAATAATAATAAAAATAATAATACATCTAATAAACATGATCTGAAAAAACAACAACTGTATGTATACTGTATGTCTGCTGATTCTGCTAATTTTGAACATGGTGATCGATTCCAAAGTAATTAAAACTCTCCAAAAGCAGGTGGAGGCCATCCAAATGGACGATCCTTTCAGCCGTAACAAGAGAAGTTGGTCGTACCAAGTGTGTGATTTCTAGAGCATTGCATCTTTACAATGTCACTCAATCATTTAAAACCCCCAAAAAGGATGGTCGTCCACAAAAGACAAGTGCATGGAAGGACAGGATATAGGATGTATAGAGACCCTCATTCAGCAACCAGTTTAACACAGCAGTTGAAATTTACAAGTTCGGAATTAGAATCTGTCTGAGCAGACAGAGAGAGTGTTTACATGTACGTTCATAAGCCAATTATGCTTAATAAGCTGATGTGTAATTATCCAGGAATTCCATTAACAGTATCCGCTCTTACCTGTCCTGGCTATAGACACGCACCTAGTTTGAGTAGACACTTCTAGACAGGACTGGCAGAAATATTTTGCACACTCTAACACTTTTAATTTGTCTCAATGAAACACAAAATCACATCGTCGGCTCACACAGTTGATGCAGAATCTTCAAAACAGAAGCGATAAAGAAAGAAGCGATAAAATACAGAAACCTGGCAAAATTTTGAATGTCACATAAACATTTTTCTTCATAGCCAGTTTGCTGATTTTCATGTAAACACATAAATAAATAATAAAAAGAGTCTTTGATTTCCGCAGTGTTTTTCGCAGTATTTTCGCAGTGTTTTGTTGAAATGCCTGGGTTATTTTGTAAAACACTGTTCCTCTAATACAGTATAAGTACTTATATAGTTTCACTATATAATATACAAGTATTGGTATACTTATATTGGTAGAACCAATTAAGATCACATTTTTAATCAATCATTTACAAATCGTCCTCTGAAGGAGATTCTGCTAAATTCCAACAGAACGATTAAAATACATGTACCTACAAAGCTCACAGAAGTTTTTTTTCTGAGGTGAAAGTTCTCACAGTCTTTCAAAAACAACATTCTCTCAGCTCTTGCAGATTCACAAGGACTCAAACATATCCCACAAAAGCACAGGAAAAGAAAAAGAGCAAAAGCTCACAGCATTGACCTCTCAACCCAGCCGTATTTTGACACTTTGCAGGGGCGCTCCTCACCCAACGTCCCAAACCGAGGCTTAACCTCTACTGGAGCAGAACAAATCCTGGCCTCCTGAGTTGCACTTGGCCCCGTAATCTATCTTCATCCTATTGAGCCGCTTAGCTCCCCTCTCCTGCCCCAACCGAAGACCCCGCGGGGAGTTAAAGAGCCAGCGTGGACCCTCCACACAGACGGATGGAGAAGACTCAGCTTCCCATCGCTCACCGGCACCTACAGGCTTTTACAACAATAGGTGGATGGTAACGAATAGGTCAGAGGCAAGTGTTTTGCCAAAGCATTTGTGAGTTCCCTTCACACAATCATTCACACACATTGAAATTCTATAAGCCACCACAGATGAGATAAGGTAAATTAAAGTGATGCAATGAAAACAACTGAATTTCATAGAATGCAAAAACCATGGAAAGTTGTCCAGGAGCAACTGACTAAATAATGACTTATTTTTTAAATGCTTGATGCTGGTTGGCTAAAATCTTGATCACATTAGAGTTCTATATTACATCCATGTTTTTTTTCAAAACCTAACAAAAAGCTTGAGGTAAGACGTACAACATCTGAACAGCGGGTTTAGGTGCAGTAACCATAGTATAAGTGAAATAACTGGGTGTTTATTATTTTCTAATAATTCAGTGACCCAGTGAATCAACTATTCCTTTCTTAGCCTTACCCAAATGTCTGTGTGAATTGTTCATTTAAAATGTGTTTTTGTTATCCTATGCAAGTCTCTTGGATAAAGAAATGTCTGGTAAATGCATTTATGTATGTAAAATATGGCTGGTGGGTTTTTTTTTTGCAGTATGGCTACATAAAAAAGGGCTTTTACAACATCTTGAATAAATCCTTGTTTGCAAGTAAACAAGCGATTTTTTGGGTTGTATAACTGTGTCAGCTGTATAGTTTGGTGTAATAGTGACGGGATTGACTGAAGCAACCTCTTTCACATTGCTTGATATTATTGCACTAATAAACGGATGAGCTAAACTGGCCTTGTGAGTCACATTTATGACGTACAGCTTCCTCGTAACACTGGCTAAACATAAACACAAAGCATAAACATTCTCTCTTTCACCAGGCCAACTAGCTTTTTGCCTTCTGATTAATATTTTCGAACAAGCTGCCAGCCACAATTTAGCCACCAAAAAATCCAATGCAATGTTCATGTACTGTACATCATAATGGGTGTGTGAGAATAAAGTGAAGCTGACAAAGATGGTAACTAGAGTTGTCTGCCTTACAAAACTTAATTTTCATGTCACCGAATTTGTAGATGCAGACAACATCAAGTAAATCTGAGTTAAAGTAAGAAGTGTGAACAAATAAATTAATAAATCAATAAGAATTTAACTGTAAATGCCCTTAATACAACAGAAAAGGGCAGGAATATATATTGTTATATACAGTGATACAATAATAAGAGTTCAAAATATTTTGCTTGTAACTGAATAAAAGGAAGCAGAAGTGTGCATAATAAATGAACAAATAACTAATATGTTATGTATTGTACTAGAATGTGTTATTGACAAAAGAGATTTATTAAAGGAAAATAATTAGCATAAAACCGCATTATACTGATGAATAATGCAGTATAACTACAGCAGCAGTAATAACAATAACAATAATAATATTAATAGTAATAATAATAATAATAGTAATAATAATACTAATGTCACAATTACCAGCGATCTAGTCCATATAGTTCACTGGAAAACTACAAATCTGCCACCAAAAGAACTACAAATCCTGTCATGCACCACACTCACACCTGTTCTTGTTTCACTTTGATTATACACACACACTTACAGCCGGGGGATGGTTATGAACTGATTAAATGGACTTTAAAAGCAGCACAGGCACACTCTTGTTTAACTGCTTTTGTGACATTACTGTGCGTTTCCTTTGCCTTGCCATGTTTTGCCCTCGCTTTGTTCTGTTTATTTATGTTGCTTGCCACCTGGGGCCTGTTTCAGAAAGCAGGTTAAGTTAAAACTCAGAGTAGTTTAACCCTGAAATGAGAGAAACTCTGGGTTTTCCATTTCAAAATGGCAGGTTTGTTAAACTCGAGAAAGCAGGGTAAGTCAAGCCTGTTTCTAAAAGAGAGTTAACTTGAACTCAGAGTCAGTTACCGTGGTAACTTACTCTGTGAATCTAACCTGGTCCGGAGCAGGTTTTATTCTCTAAACTCTGAGTTTCTGTCGGTCTCCTCCCCTTTTTAAAGATGAAGCGGTATTTCTCGCATTAGTCTTACATTTCCACACACTTATTTTAGAGCTCATTTTGGAGATGTGCATAAAAAACATTGATGGAAACGTCATGATTCACATAACTTTTGAAAATATGCATAATAAAACATGTGCATAACTTGAGTAGGTTAAACTTTAATTTGATAAGATGCACATAAACTACGAAGTGCACTTAACAAATTACAGTATGTACATTAAAAAATAGTTTGTTAGAGATGATGATGAAAATGTGTGTGAAAGGACAAACCAGCAGACTGAGCACACTGTAGAACATCTTAAATGTTGTTTTAGTCATTGTAAAATGCCTAAACTGTTACAGTATTAGTGTATATTATTAATTACCTCCGAGCGTCTGGAGCGTGTCAAGATCTCCGCGTCTGGCTTCAAACGCCCCCACGTGTTCATTGTGTGTCAATTGTCTTCTGAGGCGCAAGTACATTAATTAAATAAAAAATCATTGATGCAGCTTCTTCTACCACAGTAATTCTGTTTTTACTGTTGATATTTGGTGCAATTTAATCAGGAAGTGACGATTGTGTTCTCTTTGACTCTTTGGATAAAAACCGTGTTTTCCCACGCTGTCTCTGTTTCACTGATGGTTGCTTCATTTTAAATATATACACTCATATTTGCTATAACTTTGCATGAGCACATCAAGTTCAGCCGGAGAAAGAAATGCTGAAATGCTCTCTTTTTTAAGATGTTTCCATGGTCACTCGTAATATCTGCGATCCATTGATAATGCCTTTTTATAGTCACGGTGCGCGCGCTTAACTCTGAGTTGGTCTACTCAAAGTTGATTAACCCAGCTCAGATCAGCTGTGTGTTGTCAGAGTTCAAGTTTAAACTCCGAGTTGTTTGAACCTCCTTACTGAAACAGGCCCCTGTACTGACTGATTTGCCTGTTTTTTGATCATGCAATTCCCTGTATGTATCTGTTTGGCCCTGCTGACGGTTGCCTGCCTGACCATTCTCATTATAAACTGCACTTGGATGCTTCTTTGTCCAGCGCCCTCACATTACAAATAATAATAATAATAATAATAATAATAAATAACAACAACAACAACAACAACAATAATAATATATTAAATTAACATAATTTGAATATAATTGTATACATATCAAAATATTAATCAGATTTCATATATATAAAAAATTCATTTATTCATTCATTCATTCATTTTCTTTTCGGCTTAGTCCCTTTATTAATCTGGGTTTATATATAGGATTATGTATAAAAATAATTGATGATTCTTAAAACAAGAAGGTAAATGAGGAAAACAGGCTTGGTGAGAACCACAGATTGTATTAATGTTAAAAGACAGCTGATAAAAAGCCAAAGGAGCTTTCAAAGTTTGGATTTGTCATCTACGCGAGGGGTGGCCTACATTCATTCCAGCAATCTGAAGGCCTCCACATGCCTCTGGAGCTTTTGACCTACTAATCTTCTCCAAGAACCTCCAGACTTCATTTTGTCAGAGCGCACAAAGCCAAATCATTCTATTACCTTCTCCAATCCAATTACCCTCTTCAACTCTCTCTCTAACCTCCCAGATCCCCATGCCAGAGGCCTTTAGCAGGGTTTCCCAAGCAAGAACCGCAGAAAGTACCAGCGCCGCTTCAACTATGCGGAGATTAAACAAACACATCTGGCCCAGTTCTCCAGCCGGACGGAAACGGACAGAATTCCCACAGATATTGTGCTCATTTAAACCCACTGTTGCTCATCGGATATTGTTTTGGGAACAATGCAAAGGAGTGCGTGCCTTTGAAATGAAAAAATATTCACAATGAGCTAAAAGGAAGAGCTGGCGATTGTTTGTTTTCGCTGTTTCTTGCAAAGCCGGGGTGGCTCTAGACAGAATAGTTCACAAAGTCCACCATAAATTGCGGTCGATCTGAAGCCGGACTAAAACAGCTGTAAATCAGCTGCGGTGATTGTCCATGAAAACTCTTATTTTTACATCCATTGCATGTCAGATTCGTTTCCAGAAGGATAGAACATTCCTTTCGGTATCTTTCACACAAGCCCAGGACCAATAAATCAATCGCTCAGTTGTCAGCTCTTTCTGCGCTTTCTCTGAGCACCAGGACACACATCCAGACCTCTGTAACCTCTGCTGGAGAATGCCTGGGCTGCTTACAAACAAACTGAGAATGTTTTACAGGCCACGCACAACCTGAAACTACACTCTTACCTTTAAAACAGAATGGATGATTTAGAAAAAAAAAGGTCTCAACTAGAGATGAACCGATTGCAATGTTCTTGGCTGATTCCAATTTCAGATTTTTTGATAAGTATGACCTGCTGATACCGAAAATGACGATACTTCTCTGGGTTTGGAGGCAACTGAGATGGACCACAATACGGTGGAAATGTGCACAGTGGTCAGATGAATCAGTATTTTTAGGAGAAATGGACACTGTGTGCCAAACCAAAGAAGAAAAGGATCATCCAGACTGTTCCCAGCAACAATTCTAAAAGTCAGAAAAGTGCAAAGAGATTTTTGAGCACAATCTGATGCCTTCTTTTCCAGGGACGCCATGCATGTTTCAACAAGACATGCAGAGGAAAAGGATACAGGTACTTGACTGGCCTGCCTGCAGTCCCGACCTGTGACACATTTTAAAGTGCAAAGTTTTTGCAGGAAGAATGGGACAAAATTACACCTGAAACACTTCATCACTTGGAGTCTTTTAAGTGCTGTGAAAAGCACTGGCAACATTACAAAGTGGTAAATTCTTTACTGTTCTTACTTTTTTATTAAAATGCGTTGCAAGAATCAAAAATAGAACACATGTTTATTTAAAAAAAAATTTATTAATTCCTAAGGAACACATTAAATAATGTTTGTTGTATTGTCTGCAATGTAATACAAGTCCCGGTAAATAAAAAAAAACACTAATTTCTTTTTTATTTACATTTTACCATACTGTCCCAACTTTCTCTAATTATAGGTTGTATAAATGACGTGCCACCTGCAACAGTCTGAACAGTCTAATATAAGTCCATGGCCGGTTGATTAGTGCAACTCTAGTCTTGACTAATCAAAACACAATAAAACATGCATTATTCATGCTGAATTTGACATTTTGTCAACCACATTTTCTGTAATATATATTTTTATAATAGGGTATGTTTGCATGACAACAAACACCAGAAGACAGGAAAAAGTAAAAACGCTATATTATGCACTCGCATAGACTAAACTTAATATGCATAATACACTTTACAAAACTACTTTTTGTAGGCTTATTGTTGTACACTTTTCTTTTCAAAAATTTGCACTTTGACAGCCATTTTCAAAAGCTAACATTATTAGGCCCCCGAAACACTGTTGTCATGTAAATGAATGGGTGATATGCAAACAAATTGTTCACTTTTTAGTTGAAATTGTGAGATAGTTCCATTAAGAACCTCCTTTCAACTTTCAATTCTAAATAGTTTTCTGGATCATTACTATGTTTTTATATCTAGGACATAAATAGCTCTTTTAAGATCTACTGAGGCGGCACAGTCTTTGGTTTGAGCCCCGATTGGGCCAGTTGACATTTCTGTGTGGAGTTTGCATGTTCTCCTCATGTTGGCACTGGTTTCGTCTGGGTGATCTGTTTTCCCCCAAAATCCAAAGACATGTGGTTTAGGTGAATTGGATGAACTAAATTGGGTGTAGTGTATGAGTGTGAGTGTGTATAGATGTTTTCCAGTACTGGGTTGCGGCTAGAGGGGCATCCGCTGCTTAAAACATATGATAGAATTGTTGGAGGTTCATTCCGGTGTGGCGACCCCTAATAAATAATGGAAGAGGCCAAAGAAAAAAGAATGAAAAAATACTGATTAAAAGGTTCTTTGGGGAACAAAAAATGGTTCTTGGAACCTTTTTTATGGGTTGTGTAAAATGCTGAGTAGATAGAGTTTATTTTATTCACTTGATATGCTTTAGACATGTAAAATGGTGTTTTACATAATTTGCTGGGTGCTTTAACACATTAAAGTACCTGTATGTTTTGCACATTCATGCAAACTAACAGAAATAAATTGTCAAAATCAATCAGTTTTAGCAAATAATTATTTCCTAAGGCTTACAAAAAATTTAAAAAATTATAATAGTTTACAGTTTATTGCATTATTTTGATTAATTAGACCTTAATGTAACATCAGGAGCCACAAGTATTTACTTCGCATTTCTTGTTTTGTTCTGTTTTGTTTTTTTCTCCTGTGGTAAAATCCACAAGGACTACAGTTCAGATAAAAAATTGCACTGGAGAATAGAGTCCTGAATGGACTGAAGTTAAATAAATTAACAGAAAATTTGCATTTTTGGGTGAACTATTACTTTCAGGTATACAGCATATTTGGGAGATAGATGAAGTCAATTCCCATTGCAATAACTTCACAGTAAACTCATTACAAAACCTGTTTTAGGGGTTTAACCATTTCTGGTTGCACTAACTTACATTGGATTGGATTTCAAACCAGATGTGATGTCCTTAAACTGCCCACTAAAAGACTTCATTTAGAGTCATGTTAAGTTCATTAATTAAATTCCCCAGACTAAGGTGGAATCCTGTTTGGATTAGCAAGGGACAATCTAATTAACTCAGTCAGTCCTGTTAATTCAGAGAAGCTATTAGAAACACGATTGTAGTTCTTAAAGCTCAACCCCACAAACTTTTTGGGCTCTGTGTTTATCAGGAAAAACTTTTAGACACAATTAAGTGTATTAATTTCAATGCATTAATTATTAAAATATCAAACCGGAACACACCTCTAAATATCTCTAATCTACTACTAGTTATTACTAATTATTAATTACTGGTTAAACAAGATTATTGTTATAATAAAGATTTGTAGCAAACAGACAATAATGACAAAAAGCTTATTTATATAAATTTTTTATTTAATAAAACATATTGTGGTAAATAGAATTATTAATCAAATTAACCACACACCTGCAAACGAAGCTACTTCAAATGAAATTTTTTTTTTTCTCAAAGTATAATTTAACTTCGGTTCAAACTATATAGTTATTTATATCCAAGAAAAAAATACCTTAAGAAAAAGTAATAAAAAATATTGTCAGAATAATCACTGCTTTTACAAAGCTGCTTTTATATTAGCCGAAATAAAACAAATAAGACTTTCTCCAGAAGAAAAATATTACAGGAAATACTGTAATAAATTCCTTGCTCTGTTAAACATCTTTTGGGAAATATTTAAAAACAAAAAGAGACATAAATCACAAGAGGACTAATAACAGGCCCATAATTTTCACTTTAACTATCTAATTTTTTTTTTAAACTAAAATTTCTAAATGCTTCCAGGTGGTAACACTATAGAGAGAACAATTCCTTCAAATTCTTCAAAGCGGAAATGCTCACCTCTGTCTTTCTAGCATGTGATCTCCCCATAGAGGAAGTGGCTCCTGCGTGTCTCTCTTGGCTTTGGCGTTCCCTCGTGTCGCTTCTTCTAGCCATGTTGATCCAGTTGATGGACTGATTTCCTTCCACAGCCCCGCTCTGAAACAACAACACAACCATTACAATCAAATGGGATGTGTTTGATCCAGATAAGACAACATCAATGCAACACCTCAGACAGTTAAACTATTGATATCGGAAGAACCTGAAGGAAAATGATGACCTTGTCCAATGCAATATGTAGATCTTGTCTTTCACTAAAAACAAGAGCTCTGAAATCCATCATGTCATTTCACTTACCATCCCTAAAGGATATAGTGATTCAAACAGATCAACAGACCCCCAGCACAAGACATCGTTGTCTCGAGGAACCAAAAGGCACTTTTGTCTTGCTGTGAACTCTTGCTACAGGGTGGTTCTGTCGTGAGCTTGCATGCATTTTTTTTTTTTTTAAACGACACTGAATGTTCCCTATGGCAAACTCCCAAGACAATAGACCTCTGTGTCAGTGTCACCAGTCTGATCTACTTTCTGCCAGCATACAGCACATTCTGTCTAAACCATAGCACAGACAGACGCCATGCACTGGCACAGCACGCACTTCAGCCGACACACTATTTCAATTTAGTCATTTATCAGAAAAAATTTGAGTTTATAGGGTGATTTTTTACTCACACACACTCATAAACACATATATTTGTCCCCCTCCAAAATTTTATGTCTGATATTTATGAAATCACTCTCTCTCACTCTCTCATAATTTTAATGGTTCTTCAACATTTATCAAAGTCATGCTATAACTATTGAATAACTCACATTCTTGTTTTAGGACATAGATATATACACTAGATATCGCATAGGGACCCTGAGCATGCGTCAATAGCGCCGCCACATTGGTACAGTGCTCCCAGGACAAATGTCATTCAACTGCACTAGTCAAGACAGTGTTATTACGTGAAGATGCTGGACTTTAGCGCTGTCTACGGGTGTAGTAACGCCCAAACAAAGAAAACAAAGCACAAAGGCAGAACATTTCATAGGTAATATAAATTTTTTTTTCTGTTTTTGTATGTTCTGAACTTTTGTGCTAATCAGGTAACGTTATTGATGATAACAGTCACTTACTGCATTCACCATGAGGCAAAGCAGCTCCAACTCGCACTAAACACTCGGCTCATGCTAGTTTTGTTGAATAAAATCAGCAAACAATGCAAAAGAAATATGACAACGAGGGGGATTCATTCACAAACGAATCGCTCCCTCCGTCAGTATGAGAAGTGAAAGCAGGAGAGGTGGTGTGTTTCAGGACATGATCAGATCAAATTCAACAGGGAGGGTGAATAGTACATTTCTGTACACACATACACAATCTTTTTGTCAGGAATGCCCGTGCGGTCACTGATCCATCAATGTAGAAAAGTGATGTAAAATTATAATTTTCGTAATTAGAAAAAAAATTACATACTAACATCCAGGAAAACTCCCGATCATAGATATATGTGTATATCTCTGGCTTTGGATGGCCACAGTCCTCCACTGTACCTTGGTCTCGCATTAATTTCAAAGGAGCGCTACCCTGTACCAAGATGGTGGCGCTATTGACGCATTCCGTCCAATAGACAACAATAGGCCAGGCGACATCTAATGTATATATCTATGGTTTTAGGACATTTTTGATCCACTTCAAATGTTGGCTACTTTATATACAGACATTTTTTGTAAAATATATCATCAGTCATTCAATACTACATTACCTGATGTGTGGAAAAAAATATCCTCTGTGTGTATCCTCTCAAATTTTTACTTAATATCAACAAAATAAAAAGTATTTTAATAACAATGTCATTATTAGGTATAATTTTAAGTAATCTAGATGCTGAAATAAACACACACACACACACACACACACACATACAGTGCTCAACATAAATGAGTACACCCTATTTTTTACCCTGTTTTTATTTATTTCTCAGTGAATATAGGTAATAGTTTAGTGCATTTGAACAAATCAGATTTATTAAACAGATATATTTATTAAAGGGTGACATGGTGGCTCAGTGGTTAGCACTGTTACCTCACACCAAGACAGTCGCTGGTTCGAGTCCCAGCTGGGTCAGTTGGCATTTCTGTATGGAGTTTGCTGTTATCCCCCAGTGTTTGCTTGGGTTTCCTCTGGGTCCTCTCATTTCCACCACAGTCAAAAGACATGCGCCATAGGAGAATTGGATAAACTAAATATCTCTCTCATTATTCTGCTATTAAGCATAACAGTAACTAATTTGATAATCCTAATTTATCTGACTTTTTTTTTGTTTATGTTTATGTGCCTTTTTATCCAGTGTATGTAAACTTCTGGTTTCAAATGTATGTAATATTAAAAATAATTGCATATACAGTATATGCACAAAATCTTTGTGTAATACATTCACTATTAAATTTACTGACGTGTGTAAAAGTATGCTGTTCATTCATTCATTCATTTTCTTGTTGGCTTAGTCCCTTTAATAATCAGGGGTCGCCACAGTGGAATGAACCGCCAACTTATCCAGAAAGTTTTTACGCAGCGGATGCCCTTGAAGCCGCAACCCATCTCTGGGAAAAAAGTATGCTGTGTGTGAATAAATAAAAACTAAATTTAGAAAATTAGCATATTATTCACGTTATGTCATTATTAAAAAAATATTTGATTTAAGTTATAATGAATCAAGAAAAAAATCTGAACAAACAAATCACAATAACACTTTACAATAAGGTTGTTTTAGTTGATATTAGTTAATGCATTTACTAACCAAACAATGAACAATGCATCACTATGTAATGAAAATACAGTTGTTCATTGTTAGTTTGTTAACTCACAGTGCATAAACTAATATTACAAGCATGCATTTGGATGTTAATAATGCCTTAGTTAATGCTGAATGAATTAATAAATGCTGTACATGTATTGTTCATAAATTAGTTCATGTTAGTAAATACAACAACTAATGAAAGCTTATTGTAAAATGTGACCCAAATCACAATATACGTCAGAAGAAAGAGATTAATAAAAACCTGCAGTGCTGTTCTATCATTGGCTGTGTATCTACGGGCGGAGCTGGGTGTGTCAGAGGGGGAGGAGCCAGCGCTCAGAGCCTCCTCAATGTCCAGATTGAGTTGATCTAACCTCTTCATGAGCTGGATCATGGATTTAGACCATGGAGACACGACCTGAGGAGACTCCTGCAAGCAGACAAGAGGAGACATTACAGACAAATAACCACTGAGGAATAAATCGATCAGACAGAGTCATTAAATTAGACACGCTCATTCAGTAAAGGGTCTGTGTTTTGCCTTGAAGTACAGAGCCAAAAATAACCAGCTAGATAAGCCAGCACTGATTTTTTAGGGCCGTATCTTTTTAGTGCTTCTAGGTTTCAAAGACAAACTGAACAACACTCTGCATTAAAACTCTGATTGACGCCAACACTTGTGTGCTTTCCCACAGACTTAATGGGGGTCTCAGTTGTTACTTCAATAACAACTTTGTCTCAGACGATTCACTTAAAATAAGATTACTTCTGTAATCCAAAAATGCCTGAGCTTGGACAAGTACACGTGGACAATATTGGTAACACTTTATTTTAAGGTGTCCTTGTTACACATGTTCCATATCCGTACTACAGTAATTATACAATTTATTCTGAAGTTATATGCAAACCTTAACCTAACCAACATCCTAACTATAACCAAGTTAGTACATGTAATTAATTAGTATTGCCCCTTTAAGTCAATCTATCCATCCATCTATCTATTTTTCAATTAATGTCTATAAATCCATAAATCCATCCATCCATTCATCCTTCAATCAATCAATCTTTCAATCAATCAATCAATCTATCTATCTATCTATCTATCTATCTATCTATCTATCTATCTATCTATCTATCTATCTATCTATCTATCTATCTATCTATCTATCTATCTATCTATCTATCTATCTATCTATCTATCTATCTATCTATCTATCTATCTATCTATCTATCTATCTATCTATCGTTACAATGTAAATCTGTCATCCTTTATTCACCATTTACTGTTTGTAAAACCGGTATGAATTTCTTTCTTCTGTAGAACACAAAACTAGATATTTGGAAGAAAGCTGGAAACCTGTAACCATTACATGACATTGTGGTTGTTTTATTCTACTATAAACGTTGCAGGTTTTCAGCTTTCTTCAAAATAACTTCTTTAGTGTTAAAGAGAATAAATAAACTCATAAAGGTTCGAAACCACTTGAGGATAAATAAAATAGTAAGTACATTTTCATGTTGGGGTGAAAAAAATATCAACCCAGGCTCATTCTGAAAACTCAGAATGAGTTTTCCCTTTTAAAAATTTTTTTAAAAGGAAACCATCTTCTAAGAAGACCAGTTTAAGCATAAAACTTAAAGTAAGCATGAACTCTCCATTGCTCTGCATTTGATCTAAAAGCTATCAGGACAAAATAACTGAGGGATTTACAGGAAGACAGAATGAAAGTAAAAAAATGGCAATTGAATAATAGATAGACAGAACTATAGATGAAACTAAACGATAGATGGAAAGAGCGAAAATATGCACTGTTGTACTTTCACTTCATTTTCTCCGCTGTATATACCACAAAATTCCTCACTTGTACTTTATATTTTTGCTTTGATGTATAGATAGTTCTATTTTTTAAACAAAGCATATAGACAAAGACTATATGCTTTGTTTAAAAAAATTAATTATCTAAAGCTGAAGTTAGAATTATTAGCCCCCCTGAATTATTAGCTCCCCTGTTTATTTTCCCCCAATTTCTGTTAAACCAAGAGAAGATTTTTTCAACACATTTCTAATCATAATAATAATAATAATAATAATGATGGTTTGTTCTGTAGACTATCAGAAAATAGTTAGTTAAAGGGGCTTTTAATTTTGTCCTTAAAATTGTTCAATAAAAAAACATTTTTTTAATAAAACAAATAAAACTTTCACCAAAAAAATAAATATTATCAGACAGGCATACTGTGAAAGTTTCTCTGCTCAGTTAAACATAATTTGGGAAATATTAAAAAAAAAAATTCAAAGGGGGGCTCATAATTCTGACTTCAACTGTATATAGCATATGTGCTTCTGTGTGTGTGACAAAAATCAAACACAGTTTGACAGTGGAAGTGGCCATAAAAGCGTACCGAACTGTACAGTACCGTGACACTCAGTGGAAATGGGTCAATAGAAACTCTCAAAAAACGCTAATTTAAATGAATAGACCAAATTTAACACAACATTCTTCCTAGTACGTATATGTCTGTCTCTGTCTGTGTGTGTGTGTGTGTGTGTGTGTGTATGTGTGTGTCTTAATCTAAAATCAGACAGACAGATAGATATGCAGTGTAAAGTTGATTTATATTTCAATTTATACACCAAATTCCAACACCAACTCATTTAACTCAATTTAACTCATTTGTGTTTAAAAAGCCCAGCATTTTGAGTGCAGATATCTAGTATGGTGAACAAAAGAACAATAAGTAGAGGTCCCAGTGTGCCAGAATTATAAATAGACAGACAGGCAGACAGACAGGTAGACAGACAAACAGATCATCACTGCACACATTTAAACCAGCACTAGCGAGAATCCCAGCTGCCATTGTGGTGCAAACACAGGCGTGTGTGGATTCCTCTCCCTTCTTCCACTGCTACTTTCACTGCTCCCCAGACACCCCTGCCAGAGAGTATAAATAGACTGTCCCGTCCTGCTCAGAGCTATAAATTACCCTTCACCTACCTCATTCACCAGGCCATAAATCAACAGGGTTGCCCCTTTACCAACAGGAAGTGAAGGGGCCAGAGGAGCAGGAAAGAGGGCAAGGATGAACTGAGAGGAACATTTAACAGTAACGTCCCACTGCGGGAGACACAGCAGGCGGAAACACTCCAGTCTTTCTGGAGATCTGGAGCCCCAAGGCAGAGATTACGGCTCCCTCTCATCCACACAATGATGCTATTGACGGCTGTCATGCCAGAATGGGAGACATTTGTCTCAGACACTAGAAATACATGGTTTGGTTGTAAAGGGGGGCGACATACAAGGCACGAAACATCTCAAGGAATGTGGGCATGGTAAGAGCCTTCACCAATTAGACTCAAGATGATGACATTCCTTCAGAAAAAGACAAAGAGGCAAAACAGTCTAGGACTATATAGGCCAGTTTTAAACGATACACTAACATCCAAAAGGCAGAGTTTGGGAAAAAGTCTCACTCAAAACTTAAATCCAGTAAAATGGTAATATTGGTAATATCAGCCTGATCTCATGAGGAAACATAACTATTTTACGTTTAGTCAGTTTAGTGGTGAGTTCAATATGGTGTGGCACCCAACCCTGCTCCTAAACCAAACCATCAATGGGAGCAAATCATCCTAAATAGTACGAAAGAAATCGAGCAACAAATTGCTGTTAGATTGCGTTAATAATATATGGGCCATTCTTCAACTATGGGCACTTTTAGACTTGTGAAGTTAAAAAAAAAAACTTGTTCAAAATGAACGTAACATAGCCTCATAAGTTTAAACAATTTGTCTAGTTTTAAGATCTGTAAGAGGACAAACTTGGATAAAAAGAGAATTATTTTTTTCCATCGTGAACTGAACAAATGTCAATTCCACCACATCTCAATATACAGCTTTTATTTCAAAATGAAATAATTTATGGCGGTCAAACAATGTCTAGGATCATTTTTGTATCCAGTTTAACCAATCTTTCCACAATATATATATTAATTATACAATTGTCAATGAAATAAATTAGTTGTATGCTGAATTGTACACCTGTCACACTCAATTTTTATTCATTTGGTTAAGAGTTAATTAGAAAATAAAATTGAAATTTTGTTTGGTTTTTAAAAACATCTTTGAATGTACAGCATGTTTGGAAATGACGTAGAATAAATGTATTTCCTTATAAAGCAAGATTTTCCTTAATTTTTATTCGTGTTGTTGATAAAAATTTAAATTCCCTCCATCTTGAACACGTTCTCAGATGGCACAACTCACTTTCATAGAAACCACCCAAATAATCTTTCACACAATTTTTTTAAAGCAACATTACAGTGTTGTGGTGGAAATGACACTGATACTGTGCGACAGCTATATTTTGTATAAAAAAATAATATTGATAATAGTCTCAGATTAATAACTATAAGTGTTTTTAATTATTTTACTATTGCTTAATTTAGATACATTAATAGATACCAGATCAATAATATTTTTAAATGTTATTTTCATTGTTGTACTCTGGGTGTGCGACAAGGTGAAAACATTTCTATTCATATAATAGAAATGTAGTAAAAAAAAAAAATTAAAGTAGGTTTTGTTGTTTTAAAAAGCATCAAATGATTATTAATGGAATAAATCGCAAGACGTGGTTTGAATGCTCTTAATGCATTTGCAAAATTTTGTTAAAAAGGGTAGAGGTCTTTTTAAAGCATAAAACTGCAACTTTTGGTGAGCTGCATTCCTGCTGAATAAAAGTATTGATCTATTTTTAAAAAAAGTGTGTAAAAATCTTTACTGACTGAAAGCAAATGCAACAATCAGATGTTTATGAAGCAAAACAAAGTGAGGATGTTATAGTGGCAACAATAAAATGGATTTTAGTCACAGTATTATGTGTATGCTACAATATTTCAAGGCTCTCGTGAATACCAAACATAAATCAGGCTTGATATATAATATATATATTTCACTTGACAAGCAATTTCTGTGTTTGTACTGAAACAAAAAGGTCACCCATTCAATTATGAGGTACAGAATTTTCAACCATAAAGAAAGAATAGGAGCACAGATGAGAGAAAATATTTGAAGTAAATAGAACTACAGTAATAAGTCTGGTAATCATTATATAACAAGGACGAGATATTTACTTGATTATTTGTTTTGTTTATCTCAAATGAAAGTTTACAGAGAAATTTAGAAAGATAATGATGTGGAAAAAGCACTTTATAATAGACTTGTATTAGCTAATGTTAGTTAATGCACTTACAAACATGAATAAACAGTGAACAATACATTTATTGCAGTATTTTTAAAAGTCTATTATCATTAGTTAGCGAAAGTACAGTTGTTCATCGTTAGTTCATGTTAACTAATGTTAACAAGCATGAATTTCTATTTTAATAATGCAGTAGTAAATGTTGAACTATCATTAATAAATGCTGCAAATGTATGGTTCATAATTCAAATGAGTAAATATTAACTAATGAAACCCTATTGTAAAAGTAATACCTCATTGTATTTTACAATCTGTCCGAAAAAGCTAAGTTCCCATTTTAGTTTGGAGCGGGTTGTCAGGTAGAGGTCTGAATCTAAGTGATATGAGCTCATGAAGTCCAGTCTGCCTGACCTTTGAGTTTCACGAGTCAAAGACAATGAGAAGAGTTTTTTCGTCGTCCCTCTTAAGACATTAGCGCCACTCAGTCTTGCCCTTCTGCGACAGACCATTAACCCTCTTGACTTTGACAAAAGAAGATGCATTTGTTTATAATGCTCAAATAAGGCCCCCCATGCGGAGTCAAAACAATTAGCTTCTTTTCAGGAATGAGATGCATGTGCTTTGCAGTGCATGTTAAAATAAGGTTTAACTTATAACTTGCAAACCACAGAGGCAACTAAATAAAATGTAAATCTAATGAGTATTAAACAGAAAGACCATATCATTACTGAAGACTGTTCCTATCCCTTAAACATAACATTTCAGATTTTGCCATTAAAAAGACATTTTAAGCAACCTCAAGTAAAGAGACATTATTTGTGTCAACTGTCATTAGCATTACACTTGATTTTAGAGAATTAATAGAGTTAATTGTGTTTTTAATGTAATGTATGCTATGATATTGAATGTATACTTACCGGCAACTTTATTAGGTGCATCTTACTAGTACGGGGTTGGACCCCGTTTTGCCTTCAGAACTGCCTCAATACTTCTTGGCATAGATTCAACAAGGTACTGGAAATATTCCTCAAAGCAGATTAGAGTTACTGTTGCCTTTCTGTAAACTTGAATCGGACGGGCCATTCTCCTATGACCTCAAATACTCAGACCAGCCCGTCTGGCACCAACATATGCCACGATCAAAGTTATTTAAATCCCCTTCCTTTCCCATTCTGTTGCTCGCTGCAGCAGATCGTCTTGACCATGTCTACATGCCTAAATGCGCTGAGTTGCTGCCATGTGATTGGTTGATTAGAAATCCACGTTAATGAGCAATTGGACAGGTGTACCTAATAAAGTGGACGGTGAGTGTATTTGCAGTACTTGTTTTTTTATGACATATGTGATATAGATGCTAATGTAATTATGCGGTGAAGCCAAAAATAAATTTCCACTTAATAAAAAAAGTCATAATTTGTGTCGTGTTATCATTCAAAAAGTCTGAGGTCTGTAATTTTTCTTTTCAGAAATAAATATCCTGTTTTAGTAAGGACGTATTTAACTGATCAAACTTCTAATGTTACAAAAATAAAAAAAGTTTTCATTAAAATATTAAGAGGACACATTTAGTCCATCACTGATATTAATAAAAAAAAGATCAAATGGAAATAATAAGAAAAGCAATGGTCCACATACTGAGCCTTGCAGGAATTCATATTGTGACACCTCTTCATTGAAAAAGGTCAGGTATGTAAAATTTCAAACCATGCCAGTTCAATCCTAATGGCAGAATAATTTTCAAGATTATCCATTAGACTAAATCTTAAAGAACAAATTAGATTTTAAACATATCTTAAAATGTATCTTAAAATATAAATTGTTTAATTTATAGAAACATTTACATTTTTTCTGTATTTTGATTATATAAATGCAGACTTTATGGGCATAATATTTCTTAAAAAAAAATTTTCTTTGTCCAACAACATAATTAATGCAGTAAATATAATGCTAACAATGAAAAATTAATCATATTTATTAATACTACTAAGTAATATTTGTCATTTAATTACTAAATTTAAAAGTACATACTAATAAATCCTTTAATATCTAATATTGCATTTTTTTACAATATTTATTTTCAAAGTACTTTTTATGTTTGTTCATAATATCAAATAAACAAAGTGTGTATTTATACATCATAATGGAGCTATTAGTATATTGCACAAATGAACAATTATATCCTACTGAGACAAAAAGTTTTTTTTTTGTTTTTTTTTTTTCCTGTGATTTCCTACATCCTTTGGGTAAAAAAAAAACTACAATTTAGAGTTTTTACATTTTGTTTTTATTTTTAATTTTACAGCATGTCCACGGTAGTAGACCACAGGACCATTGTAGTTCGAAACGACCGCCACTCAGACAAAAAAAAAATGTACAGGATATGGCTGTAAACGGATATTAATCCAATAATAATGTAACAAAAAAAAACAAAAGCCATTTTTTCCTTTTGTATTGAAACTCCTGAAACAGTTTAGTCAGAAAGAGAGCCAAACAAAAAATAACTAAATAAATAAGAAGTGATATTAATTCAAAACAAAAGTGATTTAAACCTGATTGTTATTCTCTAATTGTCTCTAACTCTCTAATTGTCAGACTCTTAATCAGAGTCTCCCTCGACTATTTTTTAAAGAATCCTCTCTGCTTCAGTTCTGCCTCCTATAACATGCAGTCATTAATTACGTTAAGATGGTCCTGGTGTCCACAATAGTGGACATTTAAAAAAGGATGGTATTTTGAAACACAAACAAGTTAACAGCTTTGAAAGCTAAATGTATTGTTGTAATAATAATAGTAAAAAACATTTAAAAAGCTCAATTTTACATGCCTCTCTCCTTCCCATAAAATGTGCTTTTTTGTATGTCAGCCATTTTGTATGCAGTGTAAGAAGTAGTTCCTGGCATGCCAGCCAATCAAATGACATATCACTAGAAAGCCCAGGATGTCCTCTGAACAATACAACAGGACTTGACAGAGTGGTTTAAAAAATTCAAAGAAAATTCAGGAAAATGCAGTGTCCATTACAGAAGACACAAGCCAATGGTCGGGGTCTCGGGAGGATATAGAATAAAACTTCTAATAAATTACAGCAAAGTGTCAACAAATACTGTAACTTGTCCAAAACACAACAACCCCCCGCCCCCCAAAAAAATCAAGTGTCAATTTCCATAGATGATTGATTTTTCCTCACAAAAGTTTGATAGCCCTCGGGAATCCGTTCTTCATCCGGAATGAATGGTATTCAATAACCCGGCATCAGTTACAACAGCCCTTTCCTCCCTGTCAGTCGTGAGAAAATACACTAGTCATGGCAACTGGACCGGTATGAGTCAGTCCCACCAGATCAGCTCATCATTGTTATCTTGCACGGCAGACAGAATGGCCGAGGAGCACAACTGCACCGCCGCAAATTGGCCACATTGTAAATCTCAGCACTGGCCCATTGACATGGAAATGAGGAGTCAAGTGCCTGGCTTTGGCACCGCTCTGGGCTTCATGCCACGGCCATGCCACCCACTGAGTGTGCCAGCCTCCGCCACAGAGAGAATGTAGCAATATGTCATCCTTCAGGCCACCAGCCATAATCCGTTTGCTGAACTGCTTCAAATCCAGGTCAGATAAGACCCCGAGGAGCAAGAAAATCCTCCTGTTTTTGTGTTACAGCAGTCGTCCACTGTCATACATAGTGGCTTTTCTCACAAGGATATGGCCAGGCGGCTGGAGATGCTGATTTTTTTTTTTTTTTTTACAATTCCAGGATGTATGCAGACAAAAATCCACATTAAAAAGTATAAATAACTCTATTAGTTCTGTTGGACACCATTTGTGCAAACGTTTGCATAGAGCGCCACCAAATGGTGAAGAAGCGAAATGCATATTAAAAGGAATTGAGTGAAATAGCAACTGTTTAAGTTTAATATACAGTGCCCAGCATAATATTTTGGTGACTAAAATATTATTTTAATAAATATATCTGTTTAATTAGTCTGTTTTGTTCAAATGCACCAAAATATCTTACCTACATTGACTGAAAAAATGGCTAAAAATATTCATTTTCAAAATGGGGTGTATTCAATTATGCTGAGAACTGTGAGAACTGAGAACTGCTGTGTTATGATTTATATAATATACTGTATATAAATATATACAGCAATGAAAAAAATTAAGAGACCACTTGACAAACTTTCAAAAGTTTGTGATTTATGTTGACTTTTGAGTAAAATGTATGCTTTTTTTTATAATACTAATGAACAAAAATAAATAAAAATGTTGCTTTTCTAGCAATAAAACTTTAAATCTTTATGTGTATTTTATTATCCAATGTTTTATCTTCAGGTAAGATTGAAAAAACTTTGAAAAAATAAACAAATTAACAAATTAACATATATATATATATATATATATATATATATATATATATATATATATATATATATATATATATATATATATATATATATATATATATATGCATGTATGTATGTATGTATATATACATAAAATATATATAAAATATTTCACAGTATTTCTGTTAATATATTTTTTTCTTCTTTTTCTTCTCTTTTAGAAAGCCTTAACAGTTTTTAATTTTTGAAAACCATTTTAAGGTCAAAATGATTAGCCCCCTTAAGCAATATTTTTTTTCCGATTGTCTAGAGAACAAACCATCATTATACAACAACTTGCCTTTTTACCCTAACCTGCCTAAATCTAGATATGCCTTTAAATGTCACTTTAAGCAGAATACTAGTGTCTGGAAAATATATCTAGTAAAACTTTATGTATTGTCATCATGGCAAAGATGAAAGAAATCAGTTATTAGAAATAAGTTATTAAAACTATTATGTTTAGAAATGTGTTGAAAAAAACTCTCCGTGAAACAGAAATTGGGGGGTGGGGGGAATATAAAGGGGCTAATAATTCAAGAGGGCTAATAATTCTGACTTTAACTCTATATTTAGAATTATATATGAAGAGTTCAAATGCAAAAACAACCTCTAAGTGTCGTCTGAAATGTTCTTCTAAAATGAGCCTTTTTCTCTGGCTCCTGTGTGCAGGTCTAGTCATTTCACATTCATGGTTCTTTTCATTGTCTTTAAAGTGAAATAATTGAATATAAACATAGGAGGCTGATTTTAAAATGGTCATTTTTGAAGAAAATTTCAGATATTACTAATAGGCCTTCGCAACTGAACTTTATTTATATGCATATACATATGCACGGCTTATTGAGAGGGTGCAAATGGGGCAAGGTCAGCGTTCACATGAGGGGCTCCACATTCTTTCACACGTCCGTCTTAAATCAAGCATGACCACAGAATGAGTAAAAGACAGAGAGAGTGAAGCACGTGCAGCACAGAGGGGAGCGGGACCTAACAAACTCAGACAACCATCTGAACCACGAGTCCTTCACAGCTCACCTGCCCAAAAAATGTTATTTTACATAGTCTTTTCTTGTACAAAAAAAGTAGGGGTTGTTTCATTTGTTTTGTTTTGTTTTGTTTTAGAAATACATTATTTTATTTTTTATTTATTTTTAATTTAATTTTAATTAAGTCAAACTATTTTATTATAAGATATTATTTTAAAATCATATTTTTTGTGTGAAGCGCTCTGACAATTGAGTTTTGAAGGTGCTATATAAAAATAAAATATTATTATTTTATTTTATTTTAGTCAATAATTTTATTTCTAGACATAATTTTAAAATCATATATTTTTGTGTGAAGCGCTTTGAGATTTAAGTTTTATTCATTTTCTTATCGGCTTAGTCCCTTTATTAATCCGGGGTCGCCACAGCGGAATGAACCGCCAACTTATGCAGCAAGTTTTTACGCAGCGGATGCCCTTCCAGCCGCAACACATTTCTGGGGGAGATCCACACACACATTCACACACACACTCATACACTATGGACAATTTAGCTTACCCATTTCACCTGTACCGCATGTCTTTGGACTGTGGGGGAAACTGGAGCACCCGGAGGAAACCCACGCGAAGAGAACATGCAAACTCCACACAGAAACGCCAACTGAGCCGAGGTTCGAACCAGCGACCCAGCGACCTTCTTGCTGTGAGGCGACAGCACTACCTACTGCGCCACTGCCTCGCCCAGATTTAAGTTTTAAAAGTGCTATATTAAAAAAATTACTTTGTTTTATTTCGTTTTTATTTTAGTTAATTGTTTATTTTTTATAAATAATATAAGGCAACACGGTGGCTCAGTGATTAGCACTGTCGCCTGACAGCAAGGTCACTGGTTCGAGTCAGAGTTTCCCCTTGTGTTGGCGTTGGTTTCCTCTGGGTGCTTCGGTTTCCCCCACAGTCCAAAGACATGCATTATAGGTGAATTGAAGACACTAAACTGGCCGTAGTGTATGTGTGAATGAGAGTGTTTGGGTGTTTCTCAGTACTGGGCTGCAGCTGGATGGGCATCGGCTGTGTAAAACATATGCTGGATAAGTTGGCGGTTCATTACACTGTGGCAACCCCTGATAAATTAAGGGACTAAGCCAAAAGAAAATGAATGAATGAATGAAATAATATTAAAATCATAAATTTATTTACATTTACTCAGTTATTTAATGATTATGACTTCAACAATACAATATTTTAATACATGTCCTTCTAAAACTTCCCTAAGAGTTTACCTATTTATTTCAGAGGCCTGCCTCTTCTTTTATTGCAGGCAGTAACTCTTTTCAGAATGACACTCGATAGATACAACCACCTTTTATTACACTTTCCAATTAAACTAATAATAAACTAAATAAATCCATGCATATAAACACATAAACGCATTTCTAAACAAAAGTTTGAATATCTAATGTCTAAACTCTGATATCATTTATCTTTGCCATGATGACAGAACATAATATTTAACAAGATATTGCTCAAGATACTAGTGTACAGCTTAAAGTGACATATAAAGGCTTAACCTACCCTACCATGTAGGCAAGTTAGGGTAATTAGGCAAGTTGTGTGACGATGGTTTGTTCTGTAGACTATCTGGAAAAAATATTGCTTAAAAGGACTAATAATATTGACCTTAAAATGATTTTAAAAAATAAATAAAAACAGCTTTTATTCTAGCCTAAATAAAACAAATAAGACTTTCTCCAGCAGAAAAAAAAAATTATAGAAAATACTGTGAAAAATTCCTTGCTCTGTTAAACATCATTTGAAAATATTTAAAAAAAGAAAACAAATGCAGGAGCGCTGATAATTTTGACTTCAGCTGTATGTATACAATATGTACCATATGTCTACAATAGTGACTTTAAAGTATGTAAATATTGGAAAGTATCATTTCGAAAAACATCTGGGTAATAGTGAAAAAATATGTCAAACTGGACAATGGTAACTTTGCTCTTATGTAGTGATAAGAACAGAGTAACAGGGTGTGACGGCCTCAACTCTACTCTTTGTCCTGGTTATCTGTGGTATGAATGGAATGGGACATTTTTACAGGATCTCTTATCCAGCATGGTAGGGAATACGCTCTTGTGTTTTTATATGTACGTCCACGTGACGCTTCTTTAAAGGCTTGGGATGGTGAGGTCACAGGTTGCCAACAGTCACTTCAGGCATGAGGTTCAGAGAAAGACGTAAATCACCCGTGACTGGCTCCAACCAAATGGGGCTGTAAGTAATGGAAGGCTAAGTTCATTACTAAATAGACAGTTGCTCTGACAGGACATTCCACGATGACTGTGACTATGATAGATGCATTGAAAATCTTCGCTTTATGGCATTAACAGTCTATTGAATACACCGTTAAAGTTGATGGATCACTGATTATTATTCGTTCAGTCTTCACTATAAAATATGCTGCGGTACTCACAGCTGACATGTGTTGAGGCACTATGATGGTATTAAGTTAACTTATTAAGTATTGCAAATTTAAGTGGATTGAAAATTACACTATTACGTTGTCGCAAAAAAAACTCAAGAACTGTGTTGTTTCTAACCCAAGCTCATTATTAAAATGTACCCCTATATACACTTCTGGAGATCGTGAAATACGTCGCGGGAGGCAACTTTTTTCCAGTTTTTGTTTTCGTGAATCCACCAAAGGCTGCTGTGTACACTTTTTCAGATCCACCCCCTTCCTTAAACCCAACCCAAGTGTTTTCAAAAGCACAGATTGCCCCAATCTCTCAGCCCGGCGTTGACCAATCGTTTAAAAAAAAAAAAAAAAAAAAAAACATTTTGGCATTTTGGCTATTTGTTTACATGATGACACTTTGGGAGTATAAAAAGGGCACGTTTAAACACAGGATTCAAAGTGCCCGTTTCTGAAAACTAAGTGCACATGCAGGTTATTTGTTCTTTTTATGGATATACAGTAAGAGCCTAAATTATTAGTAAACTATTAGTAGAAAAGTAAGTTCTTTTTAAAATATCTCCCAAGTTTAGCAGAGCAAGTAAGGTCAAATTTCACATTATATTTTATTATATTTTATCCTCTGGAAAACATATTATTTATTTTGCCCAATCATTTTCCTAATTAAACCAAACATGCCTAATTTACCACATTAACCTAATTAAGCCTCTAAATTTTACTTTAAACTAAATATCATCTTGTACAATAAATAGAAAAATATTATGTACTGTCATCACGAATTTAGGGTTTGTTTACACCTGTAGTTCAGTTCTCTTGGTTGGGTCAGGACCAAACAAGAAAAAGATATATTTGGTCCTGGTATACATTGCATTCACACTGAGATTTTTTTAAGACTAAACCTAAAGGTAATAGAAAAATCAACTTAAAATAACAATTTACTCACGAGTTGGACCTCAACTATAGCTTTCAAGTATGATTTAATCTACAAAAAAAAAAACTAATCTTGCTAAATATTAAATTAATTTCAAAACAAAAAGTACAAATCTATGTTATAGAGGAATTTACTTCTTAATTACTTTTTTTTAGTTTATTTAACTGTTAATGTAGCCGTTTACACTATTTACTACATTCTTATTACTTGCCTATTATAAATACATTAATTGTTTATTAGCACTTAGAAAGTATGGTCTTATTTTACAACCCTATCAAATACTTAAACCCAACCACTTCCTTAATAACTTACTAACTATTAATAAACAGATCATTTGTAAATAATTGAGCTAAAAGTCTAAGTAAATAGTTTGTTAAAAGCGTGAATTGTACATTAAAATAAACTATTACCATGTATTTAACAAAACTGCCAAACACTTCCTGAAATTTCCACACTGTTACAAATTCTTGCTCCCGTCCTTTGTTTTAATTGAAATTTGATTTAATCTCAACTTACATCAATAAAACTGACTAAAACATTAAGCTAAACTTCGAATTACTTTATTAAATTAGTTGAATCCTGCGCTGTAAAAAAAGAAAAACAAGTTGATTCAACTTAAAATTTTAAGGCAACCAGCCTTATTGAGTCAAGTGCAGTACTTGGGTTGAAAGTTGAACTCAAAAAAAGTTCTGCTGCAAGTTGCCTTACAATTCTGAGTTGAGTCAACTTTTTTTACCCTGTGAATATTTTATTAAAATAGGTTAAAGCTACATTAATATATTTGTTGCCTTGACTTTTTGACTATTTTAGAGTGCAGGCTTCCCATGACCTTTTTTGTTAAAATGATCAATAAACAGATGAAGCATACTACCATATTTTAAGTAATTTAAACTATATTAATCTCCAGCATTTAACATTCAGCCTTATAGATAGCAAACATAAACCAGAACACTTGAAGAATATGGATGAAGGAACGAACGATCGAATATACTCTGTAAAAAAAAAATCTGGGTTCCACACAATCGATTTGTGTTGGGACAACATGAAGGAATTTAGTTAGCTTGTTACAAATTTAAGTAGATTGCACATAAAACAATTAAGTTGTCACCAAAAAAACTCAAGAATCGTGTTGTTTTCAGCTAATTTTTCAACTCAAGCAGACTGAACAAAGAGCAAACACCATTTTTGAGTGTATAAATATGTTGAATTGAAAGCAATTCGGAATAAAAATGTCAACACAAAAATGTAAACTTCACACAGCCAAGCTTTAAAAAATAAATAAATAAATCGCAAAAGGCCAATTAAACTTGTCTCCATCCTCACCTCAGTGCTGCTGCTCTCCTCCTCAGCCTCATAACTGCTCCTGCTGGTGAGTGGAGGTTTGCTTCCAGATCTTTCTTCTCCAACTCCTTGTCCACAGGTTCCTTTCCTTCTCAGCTTCTCCAATCCAGCCCTGTTTCTCCTGGAGCAGGCCTGAAGCTCTTTGCATTTGGGCAAAACCTCATTGCCATCATGGAAAACCACATCCTGGCCTTCATCTTCAGAAGAGGTCTCAAACGCATCTGAACTCTCGGTGGCTCTGGAGTTCTGGATCAAACCCAAAAAGTCATTGTAATCTGCAAAGGTAATGGAGCTGGGTTTGTGTTTGATGATTCGGGGTAGATCGGACCCTTTGGAAACTGGCAAAGGAGCAGAGTAGGGGTGCTTGAGGTGGGACGATCCCACTGGAGAGGATGTAAAAGAGTAAGCGGGGTTTGAAATGGATCTGATTTTTGAACTAGAGAAAGGGTAGGAGGTCAATGATACGTTTGAGGGATCAACATCAGCGTTGTTGGTCAGAGGACTACCCGAGGGAGTCAAAAAATGGCTTTTCATGTGAGATTCATGATTAATTCCGTTCAACTTGGGGTTTGGACTTGAAATTGAATCTGAAGCACTTTTGATGCATGTTTTAGTCTTTTCCTTTGTGAGATGATTTGAGATTTGAATACAAGGGCCGTCTTTGCTGATTTGTGAGGATACAGTTTGACTGATCTCTCTTTCCAGTGAACTTTTATTTTTCAGTTCCAGTTTGGTTTGGTCTTCCAAAGGATCATCTGTGATTGAGAGGGAATTAGGAGTGTTTTTTGAGGTCTGGTTACAAGCCTTGGTTGAGTCCGCCATTGAAAGCTCTCCGGAGAAAGTCATTTTGAGCGCTGAAGATCGTCGCTCCTCTAAAGCCATCATGGGTGGATTGTCCATGTTTCAGTCTACTGTTTGGAGCTAGGCATATGGAATATCCAGAAAAGTCTTTGTATTATTCCAGAAACTGCCATGTTTGTCATGTTCCACCATTTGGACTGAACGGGTTTCTTTGTGAAAGTCAGGGCTTTGTGTTAATCATGCTGAAAAGAAAGAACAGAAATTGTCATTAATTTAGCATTACATGCTTTTATGATTTTTTTAAATATGTGTTTGCTAATTTAGCATACGTAAAAACAGTGTTCACTGAAAAAAAAATCTTCTATTAATTTACCCTCAGGCCATTCAATGTGTAGGTCCCTTTTCTTCCTAATTAAAACTTTAAAGAAGATTTTAGCTGAAATTGTGGTCTTTGGGCATTCAGTTTAATCATTTCGCTTCCCAAGGCCTGAATGCAACATCAGGATCTGAATTAATTTTGTAATTGTTTTGGCCTTGTTTTTTTGGCTTTCAAAGGTTTGACAGTCACTTTAATGTTCTGAATCACAAACAACCACAGTTTCATTCTGAAACTTTAATATCCTGCTGAAGGCACTGGATTGCCTGAGGGTGAAAGTAAATTAACAGAAAATATATATTATTTTGGTAAACTATCCACTTTAAGAGCATCTAATCAACAGCTTAATCAGACTGGGAAACCAGAAATGCACCCCATAAGATTTTAAGTTATTTTTTTACATATTTTTGTGAGATAATATGGAACTGCAGAAGCATCATTACAACAAAAACTCAAAATAGATCAGTGCTTCTCATGGTATTTCATAGAAAAACCTTCGTATTTCACAGATAATTACTCAAACTAGGGATGCAAAATTGAATTTTTGACCAATACTGATAAATAAAACAAAATTCTTTATATTCAAAGGCTAATAACCGATATATTGGCCAATAAATATAAATATAAAAATTTCAACCTAGTAATAGGAAACACCTATACACTCATTCACAAATACACTCATACACTTTCAAAGGAAACCTACGCAAACATGGGGAGAACATCCAAATTCCCAGTACTGGTTTGCAGCTGGAAGGGCATCCGCTGCGTAAAACATTCATTCATTCTCCTTCGGCTTAATCCCTTTATGTATCAGGGGTCGCCACAGCAGAATGAACAGCCAAGTCATGCAGCATATGTTTTACAGAGCGGATGCCCTTCCCGCTGCAACCCAGTACTGGGAAACATCCATACACAACTCATTAACACACAAACACTACAGACAATTTAGTTTACCCAATTCTCCTATAGCACATGTCTTTGTGGGAGAAACTTCACGCAGAAATGCCAACTGACCCTGCTGAGGCTCGAATCAGCAACCTTCTAGCTGTGAGGCAATTGTGCTACCCACTGCGCCACCGTGACGCTCCCCAAACAGCATTTTTTTATGTATTGTATATGTAAATGTAAATATGAGGAGAAATCAGGACAAAAAGGAACAATGTATCATTAGGAAACCAAAAAAAAAAATTAAAGTTGTAAAACGCAAGAAAATCAATGGTATCACATCAGAAACTATTTTAGAACCTGAATGTCTACGAGCGAATCCCACAGAGCCAGAAAAGTGATAACGGCATCCCAAAGTGGCAGAGAGGGAATAACTGGGACTCTTGCACAAGTAGAGGAGGGAATAACAGGGGATCTGAGGGGTTGAACATCTGGCTCGGGCTGAGAGCGTTCAAGTCTGGATCTGTTGAAAGCACGACGGTGGTGACATCAGTGCTATGAGGAATCCAGCCCTTCGCTCTCCAGTGGCTGATTTACAATGCACCCGTCCATTCATCACACGACCTAAATGTCCCAGACCAGGCTGTGGTTAGCGATCCTGCTAACCCCCTCATTACCCCCCAAAACACGGTCCGCAAAAACACACATTAAACCAGAGGAAGAGTCTGATTGGTGGAGAAAAGAAAGAACATTCCTTTCTGACACTTTGGCTCAAGAACATCATCTAGACAGATGAACTGTGAAAGACCAAGATTATTCCTGGCAGGATGTTTCTATCGAGGGGCTACGAGCGTGAAATCATGCCACTCACTGGCGCTTTATTAAGACGTGATTGGTTTGCTTTGTCAGATTGATCAGTTTAAACGCGAAGTGTATCTGACAGGCCAGATCATTCCAGAGGCGAATGCTATCGTGTTGAAAGTGGCGGTGGAAGAAATGACTAATAAAATCTGATTTAAAAAAAAAATATAAAACAGAAGATTCATATGATTAAAAGGTTTACATATTTTGAATGCTGTACTTCATTTCCATCTTTTTTTAATCCTTAAATAGATTTTTTTAATTCCGGACAAAGATTAATCGATTAATCATATCAAAAATAAAAGTTTGTTTTAATATGAGATATATTCATTTATTCATTTTCCATTGGCTTAGTCTCTATTTCAGAGGTTGCCACAGTGGAAGGAACCACAAACACAGAGGATGCCCTTCCAGCCGCAACCCAGTACTGGGAAACACCCATACACACTCATTCACACACATGCTCAAACACTATGGCCAGTTTAGTTTACCCAATTCACCTATAGGGCATGTCATGGACTGTGGAGGAAACCCATGTGACTAAAAGTTCTATTCATTAATTCATTCATTTTCTTTTCAGCATAGTCCCTTTATTGATCCGGGGTGGCCCCAGCGGAATGAACCGCCAACTTATCCAACAAGATTTTATGCAGCGGATGCCATTTCAGCCACAACCCATCTCTGGGAAACATCCACACACACACTCATTCAAACAATACGGACAATTTAGCCTACTCAGTTCACCTGTACTGCATGTCTTTGGACTGTGGGGGAAACCGGAGCACCCGGAGGAAACCCACGCGAACGCAGGGAGAACATGCAAACTCCACACGGAAACGCCAACTGACCCAGCCGAGGCTCGAACCAGCGACCCAGCGATCTTCTTGCTATGAGGCATCAGCACTACCTACTGTGCCGCCTAAAAGTTATGTGTGTTAAATATATTCATTAAAACTTTTTTTCCATAGGTATTTAAATTTACATATAATCTGTTCAATATGCATACCTATTTTATGTCTACATAATCAATATACATAGTACACACACATATATTATGTCAAAATGAACTTTTATTTTAGATGTGAATAATCGCGATGACCAAAAATTTCATGTAGTCTGACAACTACATATGCATGTAATTAAATATAAGGCATGAAAACAGATATTCGCTGTTTTAACCATAAAAATGGCTACATATTTTAACCATATAAGTGATCTTTATGGACACAAACCAAATTACTCATTTATTTTTGTAATAGTCATTAATTGGTAGTTACAATGCGCTCAACAAAGAAAAACTATAGAGAGATGATTTAAAAATGTTAAAAAGACTACAACAAAACAAGAGAAGCATTACAAATTAAACTAAAGTAAAATAAAAATAGAAAATAAAAACAAACTTTGTTAATATTTATACTATTTTTCATCTACAAAAAAAAAACTTTTTTTTGGATGCAGTGATTTCATCATTTTTAATCCTTTTAAATATTTTCATATTTATTAAATATGAAAAATGTTATGTAGTCTGACAACTATATTTGCACGTAAAAGTGCTTTAAGTAGATTTTGACTCTTTTAAAGCCTAAAAATACCATAATATGTTTGCAGATATTTACTGTAGGAAACATGCTAAGTGAACATTCTCGTTTATCTAAAAAACAATGCTGAAGCTTTAAAAATCTCTGTTACATGCTGGAATGTCTGTCTTTGTTTTGGTTTACCCATTGCCAATTTAGCCAATCATATTTCAGAATCCCAGGTTGCCTTTGGGCAAAACAGTGTATTTTCAATTTTTCAGTCAGAAAAGCTCTCAAAGTATGAATCCGTGCGCCCTCAGTGGACAGTAGCAGGAGGACTCTGAAATAAGTTCTACATGAGCATATTAATAAGAAAATGATATAAATATTACGACCGTAAACATTAGGTGAGAAGGTTACATTGTAACCCCATGTCCTAACAACACGCTACGTGATGAGATTTACAGTGTTAAGCAATTTTGCATCATACGAAACACGACAGAAATTTAAATACCGCCATTCAGAAGCACAGAATAGTGCACTCACTGCACTCCAGCTAAATGGTAAGGTTTATAATTTAATTCATACATTTCAAACCTCTTTAACATTATCAAAATGACATGCTTATCACTGATATGTGTTGGCTTGCACTACGTCACAGTTCAAAAGTTCAATTTATTTATTTTCAAAATCTGAGGTAAACTATCTGCTGCTGCTTTCAGTATATGGCAATAAATGCCATTTAAAATGGCATTCAAACTCACTTTATTGGCATTAAACACTGAATAAAGCACATGAGGTGTACATGAGGAGATCATTGTCAGTTTATCAGTTTGTTAGCTGCAAGAAACAGATGTTTCTAAAATATACATATTTCAGGTGTTGTTTACAACAAAAACTTCTTTTAATATGGAAAATTCCTCTTATCGCGTACCATTGCTTTTATGTATAACACAATTTCATTGGCCTTAAATCAGCCTTTAGGCTCAATTATCAGGTTAGCTCATGTTGGTGTCGTCAATCTGCTAACCTGCACTTGACTGTGTTTTGATCCAGGAATGCAATACCTTCTTCAACCACTGGGTGTCAAACTTACAAACTGCACCTTCAGGGCTGGAGCAAGCTGAACTGCTGCTCTAGGCAGAGGATGATCACGCCGCCCTCAACCCCAATGTAAAAAACGAAAGTGACTGGTTATGAAAATGAAGTGAGGTGTCGCAGACCTCTACTCTGCCGCCCTATGCACGGATATAACTGAGGATGCGCGGGAGCTGAGGGAGGTGTCACGGACACCGCCCTCTCTATTCTGCTTTCCTATGCGCGGATATAACTGAGTGAGGACGCGCGGGTGTCTTGGACCTCTATACTGCCGCCCTATGCGCAAATATAACTGAGGACACAGGTGCTGATGGAGGTGTTGCTGACGCCGCCCTCTCTATTCTGTCGCAAATGCACAAATATAACTGAGGAAGCGGGTGGTGAGGGAGGTGTCGCGGACATAACTGAGGACGCGGGTGGTAAGGGAGGTGTCGGGGATGCCGCCCTCTCTATACTGCCACCCTAGGCGGCTGCCTAGGTCGCCTCTATGGACGCACCGACCCTGTGCACCTTTGTATATAAGACATGTAAACAGACATTCACACTTTTAACTATGAAAATGGCTAAATCTTTCAGCCATAAAAATCTCTATAGAAACAAACCAAACTACTCATATATTTTTGTGACAGTCATTCATTGGTAGTTGCAATGCGCTCAAAAAAAAGTTAAACTATAGAGACAGTTTTGAAAATGATTAGTCATTCTATTGTTGACTACAAAAACTAACAATCTAGAACCCCCACACCACAAAAAGATGTTGAAACACACACACAAATGTATCAATAAATCAATCTGTAAAAAAAAAAAAAAAAAAAAGGTCAAACAGACATACTTCACTGACTGATACACTTATCTTCAACAAAGAGTTTCCTTTCATGCACCTTTCAAAATCAAGCATTAGCGATCATCGACAGATGGAAATACTGAATACTCCAGTGTGCTCTCAAGCATGCATAGAAAATCCCAGCTGAGTCTGTTAGTGTGCTGTATCTGTGGCGTTAAATGTGAGAAGGGGCCAGCTGGCAAGCCCTGACTCTGGCCTTCACATTTAACACGTTGCATTGTGCTGCGCTCTCAATCTGCATTTATCACACACACACACTCACACCCACTCTCAAAAAAACATGGTCTAATTTCATCAAGAGAAAGAAAACACACACCTGCCCATAACAAAACCTCAGGGCTTTAACCTTTAAAAGCTGATAAGAACAATGACCAAACAGCGGACAAGGTCAGTGACTCACAGCCACCTACAGCTTCCCACGTGCACGTGAAATGCATGCAAAGAATAGCTGGCTCTGCTTTCACCTGTAGTTGGTTTTGTTTGGACAATCGGATCACAAGTGGACGAAGAAAATGCAAAAATGGTTTATTTATCCATGCTTTTTTGTCAATTTAAACTTACTTTCCTGATTTATTTGATGGGAATCTATGGGTGGATGTGTGCATGGATTTTTTTCAAATTTGTTGATCTGATATTGCGAAATAACCTCACAATTTGTAGCACAATGGAGATGCACAAAAAAAGAGAATGGAAAACTATACAAACAGAAGAAGCTTTCATTTCTGCTCTAATATATAATAATCTCTAATAATCTATAAATTACCAGCTTTCTGTAAGAATTTTTTCATCTATTTATGCTTTTGAATTGCATTATGGGACCTTTGATCGTTCCTTGAACATCTGTTGATGTTAAAAAGTTTAAGAAGTGACATTTATTGACATTTTTAATAGTTTGAAGTGATATATGATCTGTATTGGTGTTGTAAATCACTGTACAAAAACCTGGCAATAAACTGACAGTGCTTTTTTTGTTATTATACAGATTTCTCTCTGTATTATTTCTTACACAATATATTGATTCAAACTATTGGAAGGTCAATGAATGTCATTTTGTTAACCAGCAGAGTTGAATTTTCATCATTGACAGTCAACAGAGCAGATATGAAGGTCCTGTAATGCATTTCATAAGTGTAAATAAATGGAAGTGAAAACTGTGAATCATACATTATTGGACCAGTTAGTTTGATTTGTTTAATCTTGGACTGCATGGTGAAAGAACATTGCGCTGTTTAGACGTTTTTCATTTTTAAACCAAACCAATGATTGACCTTAATGTCAAATTGACATCAAATTGACATCTAAAATTGGCACTGCAGGCTCATTGTGGATACGTACTACTGTCTACATTTCTGGAGAGTGCAAATTATGCAGCCAGAGGTACGTCTCTAAAACGAATGCTACGGGGCGGTATGAAGTTGCAGACGGCTTCTGTTTATTTTAGCGCTACCAGCTGATCGCTTACCTCTGTATGAATGTTTTTTTCTGGTGTTACCTGTTTGCCCAGTAGCTCGCTGTGTACAGTACATCAGAGCGGAGTTGACAACGAGGTTCGAGTCCAGCAAACAATGGTTGCAGAAAACAGGTATAACAAAAGCAAAAAAATAAAGGAATAAATAAATAAACAAATAAACAGGCTGAAAATGTGGTAAAATCATGCAGCTGCAACAGCTTTTCTTTTTCTAGATTGCTTTTGAAAACACTATCGGTTGGGTAAGTTGGTCAGTCATTCAGTCGAGAGCAAGTGTAAATTAGTAAGTGAAATGTATATTGCGCCCTCTGGTGGATTTACTCGAGAAGAGAACATGCAAGAGGAATTTGAGCGTACACAGTGGCCTCTGGTGAATTTGCAAAAACAAAAACTGTGAGCAGACATACCTCCGGTTCCGTATTTCTCTGTCCCCAGAAATGTAAAAATATCTAGGTATCTGCAATGAGCCTGGGTTAAAAATTGGCATCAAAAATTAATAACAGTGTTTTTTGATGCCAATGTTAGATGTCAAATTTATGTTGTTTTGACATTATGGTAGTTTAAATAAATTGTAGGGATCCAAAAGAAAATTCTTGTTTGGTTATTTTGGTGGCCAAAAGAGCATCAGGGTATAGATGTCAAAAGGTTTTGACATCAAATCGATTTGCATTTTTTACATATTTTTGATTTGTTTTTTGATGCCTTTTTGACATCAAGATGTCTCTTGGGAATGTATAAATCCTGTCTGTCTCACATGCTTTAAGAAAAATAGATGAAAAGTCGGTGGTCTCTTGTGGTTGTTTGAACACATCTGACCACATGAGGGTTTTCACTGACCTCTGGAAGTGGTTGAAAGTGGACATGTCCTAAAGACCCTAATTTGTTTACACCTGTGTATAGAGTTATCTACAAAAACGGATCTCAGTACCAGCTGTAAACAATGCCTATAATGTAATGAAATACACAACACTTCAACACATGTCATATTTTTAAATATTATATGAATTACAGTGTATTACAGATATTAAGTTACACGCAAATTCATATTTTGGGAAACTCTCCTGTAATTACGCTAATTGTTTGCTGATTGCTATGCATTTTTAATGGAGCTCATAATTTGAAATTGAATGTTTACACTTAAAAAAAAATCACAAACCAGATAGACATGTAAAATAACCTAGTGAAGACAATGAGATGATTATAGCGAAGAAATGTAGATGACCAGTTACAAAACATAATATATACCTTTAAATGGAATTAAATTACAGTTTAATGTTTCTTATTTATTTTATTTACTAGCAAGACCTGGCAACCTAAGTGAGACAAGATGAGCATCATTTATAGGATTTCATATCCATTTCAACATATTTATATATTAAAGCCTAATTAAAATCTGCTTACTTTATGTAATGTTTTTTTTTGCGATCAATTTAATTATTTTTTAAGTGAATACTCTCATTGCCCTGCAAAATTATACAGTAAACTAATATGTGCCTAATTATAAAAATTACATTCAGTCATTTTAAGTGATAATGGTGTTACTAATTTTTTAAAGTAAAGTTAAATTGTAGCTTTTAAGAAAAGGGGGGTTTCTAAACAGACTTTATTATGCCTCTGATAGACACAAATGCTCAAAAAATGACATGGAAAGAGGTACATCTCATTTGGTTTGCCAGATCACACTAGAAAGGAAACAATAAATAAGAGAAAGGTGGAAAAAGTAGCACAACTACTTTATCGTGAAAATAATAAGCCACATACTATAATAACTGCGACCCACATACTGTATGCCTACTTTTTTAATTCTATCAACTGAATCAATTAAGTCAACTGAATCAAGTAAGTCACTTACTGTACACAACATTTCCTATAAAAAGAGGACATGGCAACACTTGAACCAAAAACTGTGCAAAGCAGCGTTGCAATCATAAACAAAACACAATGCCTTTGTTTATGGTGGATTAGTTATAATCAGGGCTTGGCATTAACTTTTTTGATCACAAGCCACTCTGGCTAGAAGTTTTCCAACATTACAAGCCACTCGCCATTTTCACTAGCCACACTTTTATTGTCATGAATATAAATATATTTTATTGTTGAAAGTATATTTTATACACATAAATATGACTTTGACATGCTAAAATTACTTGATTTAGATTTTGTGTTATCTCCACATGCCTCCTCATTCATTTCACTTTTTTTGTGTCGTGAATGAGCTCAATAATCATGGGCAAATAGGCAAATATAGCTGCATACTACACTTTTTATTTTAAAACAAACATATGCACAGTAATCTGTCCAGGCTAAAGGTGCCAGATCACCAGTTAACTATACATAAATGGGGACTTAATACCCCATTAAAGCAATGTTATTGTAAAAAAATGATAATTAAACCATATTAACGCAAAAAAAAGAAGATAAAAAAACATATTGTGTGATAATGAAAGGATGATTACACACACGGTTAATCTGTTCAAAGATTGCTTAAAGCGAAAGCAATCGATGCTGCTTACAAAAAGACAAATCTGGAACTCTTGAAAGCAGCAAGACTGTGGGTGCATGTTCATCACTTTTTGTCTAGTCCATCTGAAAGAGAACCGATCACATCAGTTGTGTTTCTAGACACAGTTGCTTCACGCAAGGAATAGGGGGCGCGCGCACGTTTTAAACAGCCATGCGCATCACCTCAGCTGTTAGCGTGGGTGATCATCCTCTCATTCAGTATTCACCTGCTTTCTATTGCTCGCACGATACAATTATTTTTACCAGTTGCTTCCCAATTCTAAGATCCCCTTTGCATGCATATAGGACCATCCTTATTGTCAAACCCTGCTTTTAAGAATTATTGTCTGGGAAAAAACATTTTCAACCAGCCAAAGTGGCCAGTGGGAGTATCTTACCCGCCACCGCTGAAATCTACCGGCATTTGGCGGGTTGGCAATTGTTAATGTCAAGCTCTGGTTATAATCAACAACCATAATCATTCATTGTGTCACTGTAACATCACCATTTTATCGAATGGATATCAAATGGTATTAATGAATAATAGTTTCAAACATTGAAATTTGAGTCATGTTTTATAGACACAAAATTATAATTTAGTGAATCCACTTCCATATATTGAAATGTTGTTGTCAATCCTGAAGCTTGTGTACAGCTGTAAATACCAAGATTATAAAGTCGAACCATTTTTTAATCAACAAAAATAATAATTTATTCAGCAAAAATCCGGAATGTCACAGCATAAGACCATGTGAAGACGTTAAAAGTACACACGCTATTATAGACATAAAATCATGTTTAAGAAATCCCTGGAAAGGAGGTACATTTCTTTGGGGTTGCCAGATCTTGCTAGAAAAGAAAACCCTAAATAAGAGCAAGGTGAAAAATCAAAAATGCTTCTTCTTGAATAAATAAACCCTATACCAAATTAATTGTGGCCCACATATGCCTACTTTATTAATTCTATAAACTGAATGCCAAAAGACGTACAACAAATTGCATTTAAAAGTGGACATGGCAACAATTTATGCAAACCATTTGCAAAGCACCCTTACAAACGTAAACAAAGCACAATGCCTTTGTTTATGATGGATTAGTTATAATCACCAACCATAACAAGTCACTGACAACTGTATGATTACTTTGGAGATATCACGTAGTAGAAATACACTGCAAAGCTGCTGCTGACTAAACTTCCAGTTACTTTCCAGTTGCTCTCAATAAGAGAAAAAGTTGTCCTTCATGAGAAGCAGTGTTGCAAGTGTAACCCTGATTTGATCTAGTCCTCTCACCTCCTTTCCTTTAGCCCGTTTCTCTGTAAAGCCACAGAAAAAGGAGGCCTCCTCATTCCCAGCTGTATAAAAGACTTGATCCAAACAGCCAAAGAGGATTCTGCACTGTGAATGTCACTCAAGCCTTCTACAAGTTTCTCGTTGAGCGCAAAGTGTTGCAAGACATGAAAAGGGGCGAGTGGTGTTTTCTTTACACTTTACACACTGTGAGTGACTGTTAACGCCGCCATTCCCATTCACTTTGCAGAGATTGTTATTAATTCATTACACAGCGTATGTTTCGACAGTACTGTAACGGTCCTGTAAAAACATACTGTGCAAACGAGTTACTGGCACGTGGAAGGTGAAGTAATCCTGCTTCTCCTCATACACACGTCTGAGTACATCAAGTGTTAAAAAAGTTCTTTCAAAATTCTATTAGTTATTTCAACTGAATAAAGTGATTGATGTGAACTAAATGTTGTTTTATAAACATTTCATAACTAAAACTTCATCATTATATGACCTATTTTAAGAAATAGCTAAACTGTGCTAGAAACATGTTGTCTTACCTTAAAATAAGGAATTTTGTGTGTGTCTTACAGGTCCTGCATGCCTTATTTTCTCTCTTTAGAGAAAATTAAATTAAATTAAATTAAATTAAATAGAATTAAATAGAATTAAATTAAACTAAATTAAATTAAATTAAATTAAATTAAATTAAATTAAATTAAATTAAATTAAATTAAATTAAATTAAATTAAATTAAATTAAATTAAATAAATTAAATTAAATTAAATTAAATTAAACACTTTGAAATTAAATAAACTCATTATTTCAACAGGTACATACAATGTATGTCCTGAAAAAATAATTGATTTAATTTAATTTAATTTATTTTACCATTATCTTTCAAAATTTAGTTACTCACATGCAAATTACCCCATATACATAAGAAAATGTTAAACAATTTTTAAAGCAATTCTCCAAATTTCGCTATCCTATTTAAAAAAATCTTAATCTTTAAATATATTAGATAAGCTCAATATCCCAATAGGTAATATAATATATATATATATATATATATATATATATATATATATATATATATATATATATATATATATATATATATATATATATATATATATATATATATATATATATATATATAATATTATAATAATAATTTGATTTAATTCAAATAGCAAGATGTATTTTATTAACCATTTAAAAATATTTTATATATATATATATATATATATATATATATATATATATATATATATATATATATATATATATATGTATATATATATATATATATATATATATATATATATTTTTTTTTTTTTTTTTTTTTTACAGTTTTAGTTTGTTACAATCTAGATAAGTTAATGTACCTGTGTTTATTTTTGTATACTTGTAAAAATAAATAAAATTATAATAAACTGTAAAGTATATTATAGTCACATTGTGAAAATGTGATTCTAAGATACAAAGTTGCAATTATGAGGAATAAAGCTTAAATTGGGACTAACATTCAATGTTGGGAGGACTAGGTCAAACTGCAAGATATTAATTGGAAGATATAAAGTTGCAACTATGAGAGACAGTGTAGCAACAATTAATATATATAAAAAATAAAAGTTAAATTATACATACACAAAAAAAACAAAGTCAGTTACTCACATAACAACAAATCTATAATGCAAAATTTCAACAAAGTCATCTAAAGATGTTGAACAAAAAGAGAACAATGTTTTCCATCAAGCATCTAAATTTCACTTTTACACTTTTACACACACACTTTTTTACAAAAAAAAAAAAAAAAAAAGTATACATATTAATTTGTCACACTTTTACCAAAACAAACTTCAAAATATCCATTCGCACAGTGTGGAAGTATATTTAACTAAACAAATACTAAAAATTTGAAATCCGATAAGCTTTAAATCCCAACAGATATTTAAAAATGTCATCTAAAATTTAAAAATAAAGTAAACAAAATAAACTCAAAGACTTGAAATAAACAAGAATGATAATTACAAAAACATAATTTAGGTATAATTATTTGTCACTTGGTCATGACAACGTCTTTAGTTCATTGTAACTTTTTAAACCAAGTAAATCATGTTCTAACTTAATTTTTTGAGTTATGCAAGCTGTTTAGTCAGTTTAATGTAGAGTAAGTTCTAATGACTCATAAGGTTAATTTGATTTAACTTAAAAATTTAAGGCAACCAATTCAATTTAATTCACAGTGTAATAACAAATTTATATCTAAACATTTAATGCAAAAACTGTTTAAAACATTCATAAAAACGTATGTTATTAATTTATTTATTTTTCATTTGAATAAAATTTTTTACTTAATAATTTTGGATTAAACCATTCTCAACATGGACGTAAAAAAATCAAAATAATCTCCCCAAAAAAATTTGTAAATTGTAAAAATGACACTCACAAAAATATATTACATACAGATATATAATAAAAATGTTTTAAAATGCATGAAAAATGGAATTATAACAATAATTAGGTCAAACAATTTTTAAAATTAAAATCTTACATTTATTAAAAGTTTTCGTCAGTCAGACTCTAATATCGTATCGGTTTAAAATAATTAAAAATATCAAAAATACATAACACTCTATGGATTCTAAAAAGCTCTGATTATTTCAAAGTTAAATAAATACATCATAGCCATCTAAATGTCAACAACAAACTCAACAATGTTTTCCAGCAAGCCTCAAAATTAACTTACCACACGCTTTCGTCAAGACTAACTTCAAAATATCCACAGTCTCCTCTATCGGTAACCTAAACCGACATCCACCTGCACCCAAGAACTGACGTCTCTGTCCAACAAACTGACTTACTAATAAATACACAACAAAACAACATCTCACCTCAGAATGTCCTGGAAACTCCATCACCCGTCATGGTCACGATGAGTATCCCGAAATGTGTCCAATGTCCTGTTAAAACCTGGAAACATGCATTGGGACGTCCTCAGCTCTCGATATCGTCTCTCTTTCCTCTTCTCCTCAGATATTCAAAGCAACTCCTCCGCAGAGGGAGAGGTGCTGTCATCACAAATTCCCCAAAATCCCCACAGGCAACGGGAAGCCTCAGCATGCAGTGACTAAGTCATTCAGAGTAAGAGTGGAAGGAGAGGAAGAATGTATAGCTGTTAGACTGATGGTTTGGAGGAGGAGTTACAACTAAAGAGAAAGTGAGGGAGAGAGAGAGACTTTGACTTTTAAAGCCCTTTTAATCAAACAATTCAAAGCTGAACAAATACACTATCAAGAAATGCAATTAATGCAAAATAATGAGGTAACACTTGACAATACAGGACATGCAGTTCATGTATTAACTCTCATGTCTAAGGACATTTGCGGTTTGCTCAAAACACTTATTTAAATTGAGCTGAAACAACACAAATCTTAAGTTTTTGGGGGTCAACTTAATTGTTTTATGTTCAAGTTAGCTTAATTCCTTCATGTTGTCCCAACACAAATGAACTGTGTGAACCCCAGCATTTTTTACAGCGTACAAACAATGAACAATACAGTATTTATTAATCTTTTTTTATTTAGTTCATGAAAATACAGTCATTTATTGTTAGTTCTTGTTAACGCAGAGTGCATTAATAAGCATTAAATATTAATGATGCATTATAAATGTTGAATTAAAATTATTAAATGCTCTGGGGGTTCATAGTTTGATCGTGTTAGTAAATACAACTTCCCGTAATGTAAAGTGTTACCAAAAGAATATCAATTGTAATACAAGCTGTGCTACCATACTCATCCACAATATCAAACTTGGTCAGTATGTTGATAGTATGTACTGTATATTCAGCATTCACTAAATTCTACAATTTTGCATTGACTGGATTTGCAAATAGTTCATTCTGATTGACCAAGTAAAAGATTGGTAAGAACACATTCACTGTAAAAAGTGATCAATTTCTTTACTTAAAAAAAAACATGAGTAAACATGTTGTAATGGAACTGTTAAGTTGAATTAATTTTTATAATTATGTACATAGTTCATTTACTTTATAACTTTAATGCAACAGGTTTACTCCCTTCTTTAAGTAAAGTCAACTAATCGCTTTAAAAGCAGTGGGTTGACTCACTTTTTTAATGAATGTCAAGAAATTGCTTTAAAAGCAACAGATTTACTCGTGTTTAAGTAAAATCAACTAATCGCTTTAAAAGCAATGGGATTACTCGCGTTCTTAAAGTAAAGTGAACTAATCACTTTAGGAGCAACAGGTTTACTCACTTTAGGTAAAGGCAACTAATCGCTTTAAAAGCAACAGGTCTACTCATGTTTTTAGGTAAAATCAACTAAACGGTCTAAAAGCTATGAATTTACTCACTTTTTTAAGTCAACTAATCGCTTTAAAAGCAATGGGGTTACTTACATTCTTAAAGTTAACCAATTACTTTAAAAGCAACAGGTTTACTCACATTTTAAGTAGTCAACTAATTGTTTTAAATCAACATGTTTTCTCATGTTTTTAAGTGAAGTCAAATAATAGTTTTAAATAAACAGTTTTACTTACCTTTTTAAAGTAAAGTCAACTAATTGCTTTAAAGGCAATAGGGTTACTCACATTCTTAAATAAATTAATAAATTAAAGCTAACTAATCAATTTAAAAGCAATAAATGTACTCATGTTTTTTTAAAGTAAAGTCAACTAATTGCTCAAAAAGCAATGAGTTTACACACTTTTTTAAAAGTAAAGTCAACTAAATGCTTCAAAAGCAATGGGGTAAAAGCAACTTATCATTTTAAGACAATGGGTTTACTCAATTTTTTTGAAGTAAAGTCAACTAATCGCTTTAAAAGCAACAGATTTACTCAAGTTTTTAATTCAATTATTAATTCATTCAATTTCTTTTCGGCTTAGTACCTTTATTAATCTGGAGTCGCCACAACGGAATGAACCACCAACTTATCCAGCACATGTTTTACGCAGCGGATGCCCTTCCAACCGCAACCCATCTCTGGGATAACATCCATACACACTCATTCACACTACAGTAATTTTAGCCTACCCAATTTACCAGAACCACATGCCTTTGGATTGTGGGGGGAACCGGAGCTTCTGGAGAAAACCCAAGCAAATGCGGGAAAAACATACAAACTCCACGTTTTTAAGGAAAGTCAACTAATTACTTTAAAAGCAACAGGTTTACTAAATTTTTCAAGTAAAGTCAACTAATCACTTTAAAAGCAACATGTCTACTCACATTTTTAAGTAAAGTCAACTAATCGCTTTAAAAGCAACAGGTTTACTCACTTTTTGTAAGTAAGGTCTACTAATCGCTTTTCATGTTGCTCTTCCCATGATCTCCCATGTTTAAATTCTAAAATAAACTGACATTTATCATCAACAAAACACAATTTTCTAATCAAATGTCCAAGTTATACACACAAAGTATCAAGTCACAGAGTTATGTGCATTAAAATAGACGTAAAACGTCAATACCAGCTATAGCACAATGAAATGTTTGCCATTAAAGATCACTAATCTTTTTTTTTTTTTTTAGGTAGGAGGCTTGTATAATATTCGCTACACAAATAGAAAGCTTATCTCTCTATTTAGTATCAGTCCTTCCTAACAATTGTCAACCATGCACAGATTTGACACAAATATAATAAAAACCACAAGAAAAACCTCAGCATGCAGAGAAGAGTTCAGAGTAAGTGTGGAAAGAGAGGACGAATGTTTTAGCTGTTAGAGCAATAGTTTGGAGGAATTACGACTTAAGAGAAAGAGAGAGAGAGAGAGAGAGATACTGTTGTGTAAACAAGGCCCTGCACACTGCATATTTGGATGTAAATGTCCCGCACTGGCTTTAATTGTGAAGGAGAACAGATCCATGTCTCATTGTATGGCTCTGACCCCCAGTTCAACAGATTGGACGCATTCCAGGTTACGGCAGCATTAGCCGCTGCTGAATGCCATAAGGATACTTTCTGAAACAAAAGGAATGGACGGAATAGGGGAGAAAAAGGGTTTTACCATCAGCTGTCTAGATCACCCAGGAAGATCCCAATCCTCTGAGGCGTACTGTAGGTCAGTGACTGATCAGACGGCTTTACTTCCAGGACTCCAGGGAACTGTAACGTCACATCTAATTATTTGAAAGAAATGGAAACTTTTAATTTGAAATCAAACAAGCTCTACACTTAAAAAAATATTTCAGCTGGTTGTTCAAAGTACTTATTTAAAATTAGCTGAATCAACACAATTCTTTAGTTTTTTGGGGGACAACTTTTTTATTTTAAATCCACTTAAATTAAGTTCACTTAATAGATTTATGTTGAAGGAATATGAAGGAATAGTGTGGAACTCAGCATTATCCACAGTGTAAATCCCAAAATGCACTTTAAAAAAAATGTAATCTAAATGTTAAAAATAAAGTAAGTCAAGTCTTGTCTTGTCGTCGTTTATTTATAAAGCGCTTTTTAAAAAAACAACAAGTGCTTACCAAAGTGCTGTACACACACAGACGAAGACTCTCATATGGTTATAAAAACCAAAAAGTAAAAATGGATTCTAATACTAGATTTTTAAAACAAAAAAGGGTTGTGGCCTGCCTTACAAAGAGAGGAAAATTAACCTTTAACCTTATGCATGGAACAGCCAAAAATAAATCATCAGCACATCTAAGTGCCCTTGTTGGAGTATACAACTGAATTAATGCAGACAGAAAACAAAATAAGCTCAAAACATGTACTAATGATTTATTTAAAAAAAATAAAAAAATAAAAAAATTTATACATGATTAAAACTAAGATGCTAAGCACAAAACATGCTTTAATGATTTATAAAAAAAAATCAAACATGATTAAAATGAAGATGCTTAAAGACTTAAAATGTGCTAGAATGTTAATTACAAAAAATAATTATATTATGATATATTATTATAATATATTCATAATTACAAATATTTCTAGAATGTTTATAGTTAAAAACTTATACTTTAACTTTTAATGTAAAAAATATTCAAATAAAAACTAAAGTTTTAAATAACATTTATAATAAAAATAAAACATTTAGAACTTTAGAATGTTTAGAATGTTTTGATTTAATAATTCTTACCAAGGACTTTAATAAGCTCAAAAAAACAAATTAGCAAAAATGTAGAAAAATTTTTAAAATTACAGTACAATTATATATATATATATATATATATATATATATATATATATATATATATATATATATTCTGTATATGCAAAAACATATTTTGTATGCAGGAAAAATAGAAGTATAAAAATAATTATGTAAAAATTTGACACAAAAGGTAATAAAAATCTACCATTTTATAAAAGATTTTATTAATCAGTCCATACCCGTCAACCCTCCCGTTTTTCCTGGGATTCTCCCGTATTTTACAGTTCTATCCCGCTATCATCCCATTAAGGTATTTTCCCATATTTCTCCAGTAATTTCAATCTTTCTATGAAGAGTAGCAATAATATACGCAACCCATACCGCCGAACCACCAGGGGACACCCCTCGCTCTTAAATGTGAGACTGTTCTGTGCTTTTGTTTTATTTTTTTTAATAAATATAAAAAGTTAGGCAAGCATGCTTTCATTATAATGTTAGATGTGTGCATTTTTAAAGTGACATCTCTGTTATTTAGTGTAATCAATGTGTAGTTTATGTGTAATTTATCGTGAGCATATCCCTTATTTTTACATCCAAGTGTTGACAGGTCTGAATCAGTCTCTAATACAATATGCAAGACAATGTGCATCTAAAATCACTAAAAGTACAACAAAGCACATTATAACTCTTTATATATTTGGATTAAGAAAAGTTCTAATTCTTCAAATGATAGAAAAAAATTTATATAATGTATAAAAATACATACAATTAAAAAAGAAAATCTGCTTAAAATGCATACATATTCAAAAAGACAGTCTAAAAATGTTTTTAAAAACGTTTATAACACAAGTTCAGACATGCTCTGATACTCTGATTATAGACATGACCTCTTATTCTTTACAATTATCTGATAAGGTATACCTTACTGTAAAGGAAAACTCGGATGCTGATGTTCTCGTGTTCTAAGGTACCCCTGAATCTACCTCTGTAGTTGAGAAACATTTAACCACTTGTTTGTTCACCACTGTCCTCGATCACCCTGGAGGAAACAACAGTCACAAATCACCACGGACTCCTGCTGACCCCATCCAGAGGAAAGAGGAAAGAGGAGGGACAAAGAGAAGCATCTCCTTCATTCACAAAACACTCTTCCTTTCTGCCTGCAGCCACTCCAGACTATCAGCAATGCTTTCATGTTACTTCAACAAGGCACATATATCAACAGTGCAAATATAAGCAATTAAACTTTGATCCTGTTTTATTTTAAAACAGCATATGTTTGAAACTTGCGACCCTCTGTGTAATCAATTAAAATGAATTATAACTGTCATTTGTTCACTATGTCGTCCATTTTAACTGAAATTACTGAATAGATCTAAAGAATCTTAAATCGTCTGTGGAACGGTTGCAAGTTGCGTAGAATGCAGCTGCGAGGCTTTTAGCCAACACCAGTAGGAGGTTGCATATTACTCCTGTGCTTAAGGCTCTTCATTGGCTTCTATTAGTTTTAGAGTAAATTTTAAGATGCTGGTAATTACATATAGAGCTCTGCATGGTCAGGCCCCCCTTTATATTCAGGATCTTTTACATGGTCACTCCTGTGGCCAGTCTCCGAGGTCTTCAGACCATTAAGCCATTCCCAGAAACAAGTCTTAAGACTAACGCCTGTTTCACACCTCAAGCGTCAGCGGCGCGTGAGCAGAGCGTGAGCAGAGCGTGAGCAGCGCGTATGTCGAGCAGTAGCAGCACGCAGGCGTTTGCCTTTCACACCAGCTGCGTCTGCAGCGCGCAGCTCTTCGGCAGCTGCTGCTGAGATCAACCTATCTCTGTCTATTCTATCTAGTTACCCCTCTATATACAAATACACTTTTTAAACTTTTCATCTGTACCAAGGCCCCTCCTATGCTGTTTCATTAACCTGCAAATGTTTATTTTACAAATTTTATAGATCAAATAGTACTGTATGCTTCTAAAGCTAACTTATATGAGAATTGTCTACAGTCAGAAGACAATCGCCTGTGATATCATGTCATTTGTTTTTTGATTATCAGGTTGCTGTAGACCTAGTTATAATCATATTTATACAATATAGTTATAATGATATTTATACTTGATCAAACTAGTGTTAATTTCTCCGCTTTAGTGATGTCCAGCGGCAGAATAACAGCTCGTTAATTCATGCTCGTGCAGATGATGAGACGGACAAAAGTAATTAATGCATGCCATTCTTTTACTTATTTTCGTGTTGTCAGATTCACAGTGCAAACAGCTCCCGGTAGGAATAATTCGAGTGAACATAAAACAAAGCCGATTAAAACTTTCTTGCTCTGCTAGCTGCACAGAACACAGCGAGCTCACATAATTCAGCATGCGTGTCGCACTACACTACCCACAATACACTTCGCTATGGACTACAAATCCCGTAAATATTCCATTTCCCCTCTCCTACAACACTAGTGTGCAACTTAAGCAAAACTGATAGTAAAATAGTTTTACATTTGGTTTTGTAGTTCGGGCCTAAATAAATGTTTGTTGCCGTTTTTAATCGTTTTAAGTTCATTTGAATGACTATATATAAACCATTTGACATTATTAACGTATTTATTGGGTAAAATTGTTAGTTTTTACTGTCATTCAATGTGTTTTGGTCATTCTCAATGCACTGTCACTTTAATTGAGCGTGAGCAGCGCGTCAAAAATAGACCCAGCGCCGAAACTATCGCTGCACTGCTGCTTCGGCGACGCTCACGCCTCGCTCTGACGCGCTGCTGCTGCGTGCGGTATGAAAGCTCTAATCTGTTAACATGGACGCCGAAAACACACGTGCTGCTCACGCTCTGCTCACGCGCCGCTGACGCTTGCGGTGTGAAACAGGCGTAAGGCCCCGTTTACACTAGTGCGTTTTAGTTTGAAAACGCATAAGTTTTGCTACGGTTACGCCATCCGTCCACACTACGCCGGAGTTCTCGAGCGCCGAAAACGGAGCGTTTTGAAAACGCTGGAGAGGCTGTTTTCATTCTAAAACGCTGCTGCTCCGTCTTAGTGTGGATGGGGAAAGACGGAGACATCTGAAAACGGAGGCGGGGCTGCAGACGTTCGCCTATCTGATTGGGGCTTTTCCTCAATATTAATTAGCCCACACACAGTTCAGTCTCGCATCCTCTTCTTGTAAGTTAAGACTTCGCAAGTTTGATCATGGCTGCAGTCTCCCCCTTCTCAGTTTTATATGGAAAACATACCGAGGACACGGGTAAATCTTCAAAGGGAACAGTGGACTTTATAACTTCACAGACAACTTAACAGACAGCAGGTATGTTGAGGTGCAGTGCTGCATATATGAGCGTCATCTTCACTCTGTGGATATTTATAACAAAACGGAGCCTATAACAACTGCCTCCTTTCAATTTCAGTGAAAATACGAAACGCACCCTCTCTTTTGCTGAATATCAGTTTTAATAATCGATAATTATAAAAGTATAACATACAATAAGTTTATACATTGTAGGAAATAAAGGCAAGCGATCAGTCAATGTACCTGGATTAATCATTAACTTATCTTTGCGCTTAACCAAAACATGTTACCCATGAACAAGTAACTTAATAGATTCCAATGACCAAAGTCAGGGAATTGGCCTATGTCGTTAGATAAAGACAACAACATGAATGAAATATCACGTTTAGCAAATATAGTGAGATTAGATCCAGCGGGAGATGCTTGATGAGCAGTCCGACAAGCAGATCTGGGTAGAAATGCTGGAGCGCTTGCCCGAGAGTGTGTGTGTGATCACGTGATGTGCGTTTTCAGCGTTTTGGTGTGGACGGAGAGCAGTTCAGAAACGCTGGGTAAAACGCGAGTGTGGACGTGGATCGTTTTCATTCTACAACGCCATTTTAAAACTAAAACGCACTAGTGTAAACGGGCCTAAAAGTGCATCCTGTGTTGCGGCCTTCTGGAACTCTCTTTAGCAGAGAACTCTGGGATCAGTGGAATTTAAAAAAAAAAAACATTTAAAGACACATCTTTTTGGCCGAGCTTTTGAATTAACAGTATGGTGAGCTGGTTTTACATTGGTGTTACTGTTTTTACTGGTGTTACTTGGTTTTTGACTTATTTTGATTTGTTTTCTTTTACCTGTTTTTCAGTTTACTTTTATTGTAAAGCACTTTGTGACTTGGGGCTCTATTTTAATGATCTAGGCGCAAAAGCACAAAAAGCATTAAGGGCATGTCCAAATTCACTTTTGCTATTTTGAGGATGGAAAAATATGCTCTGCGTCACGGCGCATGGTCTAAAAGGGTTGTGCTTATTCTCTTAATGAGATATGGGTGTGTTTTGAGCATAAACCAATCAGAGTCTCATCTCTGTTTAAGTTTAAGTGTCAGTTGCATCGCGCTATGGCATATTTGCTAGTTACATGGCGGACTTTGTAAGTGAAAAAACTGAATGCTTCACTAATGAGAAAACGGTTAAACAGAGCATCTGCAACATGAGAATAATAAATGAGCCTCCTCTAATTGGCCTTTATTTTCACTTTCTCTTTCTTTCGTGGATGAGGAAACGGTGTTGCACGTACTCCACTTAAGACATTCATTAGTCTACATATTTAATTTAGTTAGTTAAGCACAAATAATTGCTTTAAAACTATTTCTAATTTCAGTTCTAATTTCCAGTAAACGAATAAATGAACAATAATAACGAAGTGTGGTAAAAAACTGAGTTATATACAAACACACGTCCTATTCATATGGCCCATATGGTGATGCATACGTCTCCAAAACCTGACAGGTGGACAAATCTAAGATTGTTTTTAACAAAACAAATATAAATATGCATATAATAAATATTACTAATAACAAAAACAACATTATACAAAAGCAAGTTGTCTGAATAAACTGAAAAGAACCCCCCGAGATGAAGAAGGCATTGGGCTGTGGTTATGTAGAAAGTAATAATTTTTGTAATATTTTATTCCTTTAATTGCTTTTCATTTGTAAAGGTATTTATGTATTACTCTACATCCTGTGTGTTTTAAGCAATGTGTTAGCTAGGCACACAACTAACGCACTCTGCGCTTGACTTTAGACCTGCTTTCTGCAGGTCTTTTGCACAGTCTATTTTAGTTCCTCAAAATAGCAACCTGCCAAGAATGCACCTTAACACACATCTTTTCTAGACCGGAACACCCATGAGACCACAAAACAGTGCAAATGGATTTGCTATTTAAACAACATGGCGGAAGAAGGGAAAATTAAGGTTGCACTGGTCTGAAAATAGCAACACGTCGGGGCAAACACGTCTTGCGCCTTGTAGACGAATAACCAACCTACGTCGCACATGATGTCACACAGGTTCCCGGTTGCAAAAAGAGACCGGTTGCAATAGCAAACATGTCGTGTTGAGCAGTAGGATGCCAAATACTGTAAATGCTTTTAATGCCTACTGCAGATGTCTTTGGCTAAAAGGGAGCTGAATGAATGCTGGACTCTGCAGTTCTCTATCAGGTAAGTTCACGCTATGCTGAATCATATACATTACTGATTTCTGATTGCAGCAATGATTTCAGCATAAACAGATAAACGCGGTTAATTAAACTGCGGACACTGAATGCTAAGAATGAAATATGAAAGTGTAAGTTATTAAGGTAAAGTTGGTTTTATAATCACATTCATTCAGTGACAACTTCTGACGCACTCCCTATATTGTTTACCACTGCACTTTGAATATTCGGTCTGAAATAACCTGTAAGTGTGACTTGAAAACAACATTAACACTGTTTATTTGACTGTGAACAATATTGTACTTTGATAGTCATTGGCTGCTAATATGATTTCATTATTTAGAGTTTGCAAGCAATACTGCTATCAATTTATATTATTAAGGTGAAAGTCCGAATGTGCGAATATAAAACCAACTTTACCTCTATGTGTAAGTTCACACTGCTGTACAGGTGTAGTTCGTTGTCAGAATGCAGTAGCTTTGCTTGTTGATGATTACCTAGGCCTTGTACACTTCCGTCTTTTTTCCTTTTCTTTGGCTAGGCAGAACCTCGGTTTTTAGCACTATAAAGTTTTGAATCTGGTAATTTATGGAACATTATTTCTTGCACATGACCACACAGAACAAAGTTGTTGGCATCCAAAGACTTGTAGGCCTTTAACTTTTCTCTTGTTAAAACACCTGGAGCTTCAATGATATTGTATGTTTGGGGCTGGATGCTTGGCCATTTCGTCTTATCCAATATCCACTGGGAGGATGCTATCATAAATGGATTTTTTCAGCCAACTCGCAGAGCGCGCATCCTGAATGTTTACAAACATGGTAATTCATCTATTGCACCGGGTATTTGATAGAGCCCTCAATGTCTGTGAAAGTTGCTATATAAATAACCCTTTATTTTACTTTACTTTCTGAAATTTCAAATTACAAAAAGTGGAAGTTTGACATTTTCTCAGGACAAATATAAAATTTTGTGCGTCTACACAAAACTAATTTTCCACAATGCTTTCAGTGTTTTATGTGGCTTTTAGCATGGTAATATGGTAGCAAGAGCATCTCAAATAAAGTTACTGTGATGTTTTAGACTTTTTTTAGGTCAGTCATACAGTAGATGTTTGATCCATCAAGAACACCAAGAGTGTTTTTACACAAGTGGTTAAGTCCCGACTCAAAAAGAAAAGAGTTGCATTTCCAGCACCTTTCAAAAAGCTCAAAATGAAATTTCAAATTGAGAATATGGAAAAGTAATATATTTATTAATTTATTAATATATTTGTTAATTTATATAAATATAAAAAATGTGAGATTCAACTTTTTGATAATTGTGTTTTAGCTCAAATGTCACAGAATTAAAGAACCCATACAGAACTATGGGGTATCGCATTAAAAGCACTGTAGGGGAAAGGTATTTTTTAAAGTAATATATTACAATCTTAAGTTTACAAAAGTAAATTAATATGGGACATAGCATTAGGGTTGGGCAATTAACCAAAAAGTCGAAATCGACACTCAGAACCTATAATCGTTCAATTTTTTTCAGGTCGATTGCTTTTCCTATACCTTGTGTGGAGTCATGTGGCTATTCTTTTTAGACAATGTGTGTTTTCATTTTAGTTGCTTAATGTTAATGTCCAATAAAGAATAGATAGTTGATGATGTGTGTTTCCTTCAATTACTTCAAAATCAAGTAATACACCCTTCATTCAAAAATCTCTCACTTGAAATATGTGAGCATATTTACTGTACAAAAGTTGTCAGTGAATTATTAGGGCAAAAACTAAAATAAATGAATAAAACAATTGCTCATTCAAAATGTTAATGTTCAGTAAAAATATTCAATTAATTGAGATTTAGATTTTAGGCCAAATCATCCAGCCCTTACGTTACTTCAGCATTCTTTTTCCCCATCTGGGTCTGGAATGAAGTTCATCAGGACTTAGACATGGATGCAGGAAAGAAAGTTCAACTTCAGAAATGTATATTCTGAGTTTGCATTTCACAGGTTTCATTCATTTTAAAAGATACTGAATTTTAAAAGATACTGTTTTCTGCAACTGAGATACATGCTCACATTTAAGCTACAACTACATACAGTAAGTGTCATATTTACATACACAGACAACTAGACCTAATCCTGATTCCACATGAACACGAGGACAGGACAGCTATCAGTCAATAAATGGGAAATAAAGTAATTTCCATTACTTTTAATTGAGATATTTTCTTGGAAATGAAAAATTGATGTGTCACTTCACTGATTGAGCATGTAACATAAGATGAGTTACTATACTTGTAATGCAAACTCCAACACTGATTATAGACATATGTCTAAAATCCCTTCAAAAACAGATTAAAATATTTCTGTAGATAGGATGGGTTTATTGGATCTTCATGCTCCTTGGTGCCTTCCTACTCTACCTCTGTATTTTACCATACATTTTTGATGCAAAAAACATAATAAATGTGTGTGTGGCACAAATGAAAAATGTGGAGTTTTCTACTTACAGCTACAGTTTGCTCAAGCTATGAAAATGAGCCAAAATAGCTCTTAAGCCAAGAATATTTGGATTCCAAAAGCAAAACACCCACTATTCTAGCATATTTACGTAAAAAAATAAGCATTTTTTTGTTTTTAAATCCCCATTTTATATTATTAGTCATAGTAATAACCCTCATAATTCCTCACCCACAAAATAAATGAAATAAAGAAAACACTGAATGGCAGCCAAAGCTGGCTCAGCATTGCTATGGGTGCTGCCAAAATTCTCCATAATCTTCAAAGGCACTCGAGCAAGAAAAAAGCAAGATCTTGTGAAAAAGAGAAGACTTGTGTCACCAGCAGTCTGTACTACATGGGGATCACCACAAGGGCAGCAGATGAAAGGCAGCAGCGGATTGGCAGGACTGTGTGAATGGATGTCTTTATTTGCAGCGGTGGAGCCCTGGAGGTGAGGTGACCCTTCTTTGCGCTGTGGGGGTCCGGCTTAAACACAGCTGGATCTTCATGTAGCTCGGCCAAAGAGGCCCGCTTCTGATCTCTGTCCTCCAGGGCTGAAAAGCTGCCCTGTTTCTTTGACACTTTCTGTTTCTGTTTGTGGTGAGCCCGTAGTGGGATGACAAGGAACTCTCTCTCTCTTCTGTGGAAGTGCAATAATGCACAATACATCAACATTCGACTGATCTGCTCGACTTCAAACTGAGCATCAGAATGGGGGAAAGGTGATTTAAATGACTTTGAACATTTCATTGGTGATGGTGCCAGACAGGTTTGGTCTGGGTATTTTAAACTGCTGATCTACAAGTATTCCATCCCATTAACAAATAATTGAGCTCCTAAAAAATATAAAAATAAATAAATAAAACAATTCCCTCTTTCTCCTTACCCTAATTTTTCTAAGCACTAACAGCTCCCCTGTATACGTAGCACTTGTTGTTTGAATAGCTTCTTCATGTTGAATGCCTCTTTATAAGTCGCTTTTGAAAAAAAGCTAATGCTACATGACTAAATGTAAATGCAACATTTTTACAAAGAACATGCTCAGTAAATAGTGGTTCTGGTGGGCGAAAAATGCCTTGTTTGAAGCAGACTGCTTCAAGCTAATAGAAAGGTAAAAGTAACTCAAATAAGCACTTGCTTCCAGAGGTTTAGAGAAAAGCATATACTGTAAAACCCAACAGTCAACTTTAGCAGTAAAATGAGTGTAGTTAACTCAAAATTGACTGAAAGTTAATACTGAAAGTTAATTCTACTCAATTAAAAAGGTTTTGAACTCAGTGTTTAAGGTAATAAGTTAATTAAATACCTCATTACTTCAACTTAAAAGGAGTATGTTCACAGTACTTATATCGATTAGTTTAACTCAAATGGTTTGTAGCAATCGGTTTCCTTAAACAGTTTAAGTTGCCTTAACTTATTGTGTTTTAGTACTCAGTTGGTTTGAGTTCTCTTAACCTATTGGGTTTTACTGTGTTCAAACTGTGTACTGTGTTTACTGTGTTGCTTTGTTTACTCGAGTGGATTATTTCACAGTACTCACTAGGATTAGTTTTTTTTTTTACTTGAATGGTTTGTTGCAATCGGTTTTCTCAAATGTTTGAGTAACTGTAACTTTTTGGGTTTTACAGTGTATATAAACATACAATAAATCAAACCTTGAAGAAGCTGAGCAACAGCAGCAGAAGAAGGAAAAGGAGAAGACACTGGGAAGTCCTGATTTCTGATGTGATGGTACAATCCAAATCTGGCATAAATACGAAAGCATCAACCATCTTGCTAAATTGCTTTGGACAAAAGCATATGCTAAATGACTAAATGTAAATGTAACATTTTTACATAAATAGAAAATGCTCAGTGAATAGTGGTTCTGGAGAGAAAATATGCCTTGTTTGAAGCCAGAGGTCAGAGCAGATGTAACTCAAATAATCACTTGTCTCCAGAGGTTTAGAGAAAAGCATGTCTAAACACCACAACAAATCAAACCTTGAAGAAGATGAGCAACAACAGCAAGAGGAAAAGGAGAAGACAGTGGGAAGTCTTGATTTCTGTGATATTCAGATGGTATGGTCCAAATTTGGTATAAATATGAAAGCACCAACCATCTTGCTTCATTGCTTTGGACAAAAGCACATGCTATATGACTAAAGGTAACATAAAGAGAAAATGCTCAGTGAATAGTGGTTCTGGTGGGCAAACATGCCTTGTTTGAAGCCAGAGGTCAGAGCAGACTGCTTCAAGCTAATAGAAAGTTAAAGTATCTCAAATAATCACTTGTTTCCAGAGGTTTAAAGAAAAGCATGCATAGACACCACAACAAATCAAACCTTAAGAAAGATGAGCAACAACAGCAAGAGGAGGAAAAGGAGAAGACACTGGGAAGTCTTGATTTCTGTGATATTCAGATGGTACGATCCAAATCGGGCATAAATATGAAATCATCAACCATCTTGCTCCTTTGCTTTGGGCAAAAGCATATGCTATATAACTTAATGTAACATAAAGAGAAAATGCTCAGTGAATAGTGGTTCTGATGGGAAAAAATGCCTTGTTTAAATCCAGTAGTCAGAGCAGACTGCTTCAAGCTATTAGAAAAGTACAAGTAACTTATAACTCAAAAGTTTAGAAAAAAGCATAATAAAATAATAATAATTAGAATAATAATTATAAATAATAAGAATAATATAACTACTGTTGTGATTTCTCTTGTCTGGAATTTATTCAATTCAATAGTAAATAAAAACAAGGTTTTGTACTGCCAGTGTAAAAATGTAAAAAATGACAGTAAAAGTACTGTAAAAAATGCAGTGTTGTAAAAGGAAAAAGTACTAAAGGGCATTTTACCAGAATAAGTTGCGATAGGGCCCTGCTACTGCAAAACACATTTACAAGTGAGTTACTGTAAAAGGGCAGTTGCTGTAAATTGCTGGCAACGGTGCTTTTCAGTTTCAAGGTACCGCAATAACACACTAAAACGTCTAACAGTGCAATTTGCCCTCAGTTGTTTTACCAATTGACAAATCTGTTTGTAGAAGAACTGTTCCTGGAGCAAAACAAAAACATTTGGTTCTAGCACTTGTTTGAAATAAAGCCCAGGTGGAGAATTATTCCTCACATACGGTCTTATCTACGGTTGTCAACCATACTGACACATACACCAAGATCCATATGCCAACCCCCACAATCTGCTATAAAATATGACAACACCTCAAGCAGGATGCATCTCGTTAAATCTAAAAATATTTACATGCCTCCACACACCAAGGATCAGGCCTGTTTCGTTTGGCAATGTGCATCCAAGATGTCTTACACACACAAACACGCATATACACAAATGGATAATGCTTTGCAGTAAAACATACAATTGAAGTCAGAATTATAAGCCCCCCTGAATTATTAGTCTTGTTTATTATTTTTTTTCCTCAATTTCTTTTTAATGGAGAGAAGACTTTTTAAACGCATTTCTAAACATAACAGTTGTAATAACTAATTTCTGATAACTGAGTTTTTTATCTTTGCCATAATGACAATAAATAAACTTTGACTAGATATTTTTCAAGACACTTCTATACAGCTTAAAGTGACATTTAAAGGCTTAATTAGGTTAGGTTAACTAGGCAGGATAGGGTAATTCGACAAGTGATTGTTTAATGATGGTTTGTTCTGTAGACTATAGAAAAAAAATATATAGCTTAGAGGGCCTAATATTATTGTCCTATAAATGTTTTAAAAAATTAAAAACTGCTTTTATTCTAGTCAAAATAAAACAAATAGGACTTTCTCAAGAAGAAAAAAATATTATCAGACATACTGTGAAAAATGTGTAGTTTTTTAAACAACTGATTACATTTCTTAATGGTTGAAATCAAATTTAAATCACTGCGCTCTACCAGATAAGTTTGATTAAATTTATTTAAATGACAAGTAGCAAAGAGGGTCTGCACTTCTAATAACTTATTGAATAAATCACAGGATGCAGCGCCAATAGCCTAGTAGTTAAGTGTGCTGACATATAGCACCATGGTACTCATGGCCACCAGAGTTTGATTCCCGGCTCGAAGTCCTATATGCCAACCCTTTCATCTCTCTGCTCCCAATGCTTTCCTGTCTCCACTATCCTATCCCAATAAAAGGAGAAAAACCCCTAAACAATAATTCTAAAAAAATAAATTAATTAATCACAGGAGAAAAGAAAAAACAAACATCGCAGCTGTGACAAGAGAAATATAAAAAATAAAAACGTTTTGGCTTTTCTTTTCTACTGTGAACTTGTCATTTGAAGAAATTTGGTCACAGCACCAAACGTATCATGTAGAGTGCGGTGATTTACATTTGTTTGATTTCTTAATTTGAATGAAAAATGTTGTCATTTAGAGCTTTTTTGCCTACAATAACAAAAATGCTACCATGTTTTCAGATATGTTTATATTCATTATTAGACATATAAAAAAAAAATCTGCATCAGATCAGGGTATGCGTTTACTACGAGCAATGTGATGCTTCCATGCTGATAATGTACTGAAAAAATTCAATGAAAAAAAATAAAAATAATAATTTTTTAAGGTAATGGGTTGCAAACTCTGGAAAAAAAAATTCTAACAAAATGAAAATGAAAATTCAAATGCCTAAAAAGATCAAATAATAAATCAAACTCTCAAAACAACTACTCAAATGATAAATTGCTCAAACTATCAAATAACAAATCAAAATGCATTCTCAAATGAGATCAAATGTTTAAACTGCCAAATAACAAATCAAAATGCATTTTCAAATAAGAGATTAAATAATTAATCTGCCAAATAACAAATCAAAATGCATTCTTAAATGAGACCAAATGCTCAAATGTTTTGATATTTAATTTTCCTGATCAACTCAGTATAAACCTGTAATAACTAAATGATAAATAAATCAAAAATAATAAATAAATAAAACAAATAAATAAAATGCTCAAACCAACACCACAAATGATAAATCAAATGCTCAGATCAGCACCGCAAACAAAAAACAATTGATAAATCAAATGCAAATGAGGAGTGCCAATCAACCAGCCTTGGCTGACCTTTAAGGCGGAAGAGTTTGGTGACAACTACCACTAGCCATAAACATTATAATAGATAGCTACACTTATCCATCATAAGTTTTAGGCAGAGGCTGCAACCCATCACTGGGAAATATACACTACGGACAATTGAGCTTATCCAATTTTACCTGTACCGCATGTTTTTGGACAAGTAGGGGAAACCAGAGCACCCAGAGGAAATCCACGCCAACACGGGAAGAACATGCAAACTCCACACAGAAATGCCAGCTGACCCAGCCGGGGCTCGAACCAGCGACCTTCTTGCTGTGAGGCAATTGTGCTACCCACTGTGGCACCAAGATTGGTTTATTATTTGATATTTTTAGGCATTTGAATTTTCCCTTTCATTTTGTAAGAAAAATAGTTCCATAGAAAACAATTTATGTGGGCTGAATTTAAACAAACAAATTCAATTTAATAACAGTCAACTTAATTTGTTTGTTTAAATTTAACCCATTTAAATTGTTTGCAATCACTAACCTTAAAAAATTAAGTAGATCCTTTTTTTTTGGTTCCTTTCTGGACTCTGAAAATATGGTGATCCGTGCTATCTGTGAAGGATGAAAGAGCTCTCGGATTTAATCTAAAATATCAAATAAAATATAATTTGTGCTTCAAAAACGAACAAAGGTCTCAAGGGGTTGGATGACATGAGGGTGCGTAAATAAAAACAGAATTAAAATTTTTGTGTGAACTAACCTATTAAATCTATCGATTAAAGCACTTCACAGGGTTTTTAAAGGTCCCGTGAAGTGCTTTGAAATATGCATTTTTATTCGATGTTTGACATAATCTCAACAGAAACACAAAGAGAGCGGGAAAGTGGGAAATAGTGTAGCTCCTCCCCTTTTAAAAAAACAGCCAATAAAGTTTTGTTTAATCACAGCTCTGCCAGTGGGAGTTGTTGAGAGAGCTCAAGTGCAACAAATAAAAAGCAAATGTGAAGTGTTTTTAAGGGGGCGGGGCATGAGAGATACTAGAGAGCATTTGATTTGTCAAATTTTGATGAGAAACTGAAGTATGAGGCGACATGAATAAAACTGTTGATCCATTCAGGTGGAAGTGACAAACTACAAGCTTTACATGTTTATATCAGTTTTACATCCTCTAAATGTAAATTTTGTTACTGTTTTGGAGCACACTACACCATAGTTATCCTTAAAAACTAACAATAACAACTAAAAAACTTGATTTTTATTTAATGGGACCTTTAACACATTGCAAATCTGATTATATATTCTGTACAATCATCAAGATTATTCACTTTGCATTAGCAGAACAAGGTCCAAAAATCTGCCTGCTTATCTAGTCCTGCTTCACTGTGTAAACTGCTGCTTCAGTATTTCATTTGCATGACATAGTGTTGAGAGAATAATAACAATGATGTTCAAATCAAAACAACTCAACTCAAAATGACGAAAAAAATGCCAAAGCATTTGCTAAGTGGCATTCCACAGATTAACTGAGGCTATTGTGCCACTGTTTGCTCTTTTCGAAATCAAGATAATGAAGCTTCTCCAAGCTATTGTAAACACAGAAACTGAAGAAAAGGTATGTCTGATTACAGTGGGCGACGCTGCTGTGTTTACAGTATTAAAGGGATAGTTCACACAAAAATACATATTTACTCATTATTTACTTACCATCAAGTGGTTCCAAATCTTTATGAGTTTATTTTTTGTGATGAACACAAAAAAGATATTTTATAGAATGCTAAAAACCCATAACCATTAACTTTCATAGTAGGACAAACAAATGGAAGTTGATGGTTTCCAGAGTTATCTTCTTTTGTGTTCAACAGAGAGAAAAAAGAAAGTCAAACAGGTTTGGCACAAGTAAAGGGTGAGAAAATGATGACAGAATCTTCAGATTTGGGTAAACTAGCCCTTTAAGTAATGGGTGAATAAAAGAAATAGACAACTTTAACATCAATCACATAAAAAAAAAAAATTGAGATTTGAAAGCAATAATGAATGTTTTGTGCGATATTTGACATGCCGGCCTCATCCCACACTAAACCTCAAGATTCAGACACTTATGCAACCTTAAACTGCTTCTAAAAAAAATCCCAAGCACACACACAGATGAGAAAAAAAACACCCCAGCACCGCAACTTGTTAGAACATTCCAGCGATGCCTTTATCTTTGACTCAATATTCCCATTCCGTTTCAATTTTCTGAAAGATTCCCGACATTCCAGAAAGCCGAGGCAGGTGTTGTGCATTATCTGTTCACCTCGCACTCCGGATCCGTCTGTGCCCTGAGACACTCGACCCATCCGTATAAATCTAGCTTAATGCCCTCGGTGGCAACAAACTCATCGCTTTTGCTCTGGCTGGTGCTGTCAGCCTCATGGATCAAAGTTCTGGCGTTGTTCTCCAAGCAGTTGCTGTACATCACTCAGGTAAAAGTAAAGGGGATGTTTGTTGCTGGTAAATAAATAAGAGCATGCAGGAATAACTTCAAAAGCAGATTATGATTGCAAAATTTAAAGGGGTACAGGTAGTGCCAAAAAAAGGATTTTGTCATAATTTACTCATCCTTCATTTATTCCAAACCTGTTTGACTTTCTTCTGTTCAACACAAAAGATGAAATGAAAACCTAATATAGCTGTTTTTTTTCCCCAACATTCTTCAAAATATCTTCTTTGGGGCTCATGAGAATAAATAAATTTGTCATCATTTAGAACCACTTAGGTGTGAGTGAATGGTGAAGAAATTTGATTTCGGGAGTACAATCCATTTAAAATAGAGATATGACTGCAAGAATAGATTATTATTGCACCATGTCACATTTTTCTTAAACGTTTTGTCTTGCTTTAAAGTAAAAAAATGTTCATATTGTTCAAAAACCGGAATTTAAAAAAAAATCTATTTACAAACAAAACAAAATTGCAGAACATATCTGTTAAAAATACTTGCACTGACATCATTTTGTTACTTTATATACAATAAATTACTAATCCAATGGATGTGGAAATTATTCAGACCCCCTACATTTTTTTACTCTTTGTTATATTGCAGCCATTTTCCTTAATGTACACACAGCACCTCATATTGACAGAAAAAGAAAGAATTGTTGACATTTTTGCAGATTTATTAAAAAAGAACAACTGAAATATCACATTGTCTTAGGTGTCAGACCCTTTGGCTCAGCATTTAGTAGAAGCACCCCTTTGATCTAATACAGCCATGAGTCTTTTTAAGAAAGATGCAACAAGTTTTTTTTACACCTGCATTTGGGGATCCTCTTGCCATTCCTCCCTGCAGATCCTCTCCAGTTCTGTCAGGTTGGATGGTAAACGTTGGTGGACAGCTGTTTTAGGTCTCTCCAGAGATGCTCAATTGGGTTTAAGTCAGGGCTCTGGCTGGACCATTCAAGAACAGTCACAGAGTTGTTTTGAAGCCACTTCTTTGTTATGTTAGCTGTGTGCTTAGTGGCAATGTCTTGTCGGAGGGTAAGCCTTCAGCCCAGTATGAGGTTCTGAGCACTGTAGAGAAGGTTTTTATCCAGGTTATCCCTGTACTTGGCCTCTTTCTACTCAAGCCATGGTTGATGTAATCAATTGTCCTGTGCTTGCCGCTGAAAAACACGGCCACAGCATGATGCTGCCAACACCATGTTTTACTGTTGGGACTATTGTACAGGTGATAAGCAGTGCCTGGTTTTCTCCACCCATACCGCTTAGAATTAAGGCCAAAAATATATCTTGGTTTCATCAGACTAGAGAATCTTATTTCTCGTCCTTTAGGTTTTTTTTTTTTAGCAAACTCCATGCAGGCTTTCATGTGTCTTGCACTGAGGAGAGGTTTCCGTTGGGCCACTCTGCCATGAAGTCAAGACTGGTGGAAGGCTGCAGTGATGGTTGACTTTCTACAACCTTTTCCCATCTCCCGACTTTGTCCAGGGCTCCTCTCCCCTGATAGCCCAGTATGGCTGGACGGACAGCTCTAGGAAGGGTTCTGGTCATCCAAAATGTCTTTCATTTAAGGATTAAGGAGGCCATGTAACCTTAAGTGCAGCAAAAAAATATATAATAATTTGTAACCGTGGCCAGATTCTGTCTCTGAGCTCTTCATGCAGTTCCTTTGACCTCATGATTCTCATTTGCTCTGACTGCACTGTGAGCTGTAATGTATTATAAAGACAGGTGCATGTGTGGATTTCCTAATCAAGTTTAGTCAGAATAATCAACCACAGCTGGACTCAAATGTAGCTGTAGAACCATCTCAAGAATGATCCGAAAAAATGGACAGCACCTGAGTTAAATAGTGTCACAACAAAGCATCTGAATACTTAAGACCATGTGATATTTCAGTTTTTCTTTTGTAATAAATCTCCAACAATTTCAACAATTCTGTGTTTTTCTGTCAATATGGGGTACTGTGTGTACATTAATGAGGAAAAAAACTGAGCTTAAATTATTTTAACAAATGGCCGCAATATAACAAAGAGTGAAAAATTTAAGGGGGATATTACTTTCCATGCCCACTGTATTATTCTTATTTTAGTTTTAATATAGTTTAATTTATTTTAGGTCTAAGTTAAGTGAAATTAAAAGTCTGAATATTTATTTGGCAACTAACTCACAAAAAGTTATTTTAATGATGACTGAAATTTCAGTTTTGGGCGAACTATCCTTTTAAGAGCAGAATCTATTATATTGACATTATAAATAAATTTATAATAATTCTTTACGTAATATAGCGCTTTTCTAGACACTTAAAGTGATTTAAACTTTAAATCTCCTCATCCACCCCCAGTGTCCAACATCCGCCTGAATGATGCAATGGCAGCCATATTGTGCCAGACTGCATACCCCACACCAGCTGACTAATGGAGAGGAAACAGAGTAATGAAGCCAATTATGATGTGGACGGAGGCCAGTGGGCAACTTAGGCCAGGATGCCGGTGTAAACCCCTACTCTTTTTCAAAGGACATCTTAGAATTTTTAATGACCACAGAGAGTCAGGACCTCAGTTTAACGTCTCATCCGAAAGATGACGTTCGCAGAGCAGTATAGAGCCCCCATCAATATACTGGGGCATTAGGACCTATACAGACCGCAGATTGAGCGCCCCCGCTGGCCTCACTAACACAACTTCAGGCAACAACCTAGCTTTTCCATGTGGTCTCCCATTCAGGTACTGACCACCAGGCTCAGCCCTGCTTAGCTTCAGTTTAATTAAGAAAGGCTTTAAGAATGACTTTGCTACTTAAAAAATAAAACGCAAGAAAGAAAAATACGGGAGGAAAAAAGCAAAGAAACAAAATTCAATTTATTAGATGGCAGTTATGTATGAAAAGAAGCCCATTAGTGAGACAGTATCTGATACATATGGCAGTTCAGATCAGGAGAAAGTGCTGACTGATCGGCCTCATGCCTTCAACTGGCATCTTTCAGATTGAGTCCATCTGCTCAGAACAGACAGAAAGTGATCCCTCATGAGCAACACGGCATAAGCATATTAGCATTGCAAGAATTCATTCCTGCCTTCCAAAAAGATTACTTCACTCCATGCTAGCAAATGTTTAATTTGCGCATCAGTTTGCTGATCTCACAAAGCTTCATTGTTTCCCTATCAGTAGATTTTCCTATTAGCAGTATTTCTGCCTGACACGTTTATGCAGAAACATTTTTGAAATATCTCAGGTCTTAAATACTGGTGTGGGTTTGCATTTGCATTCCATCAAATCTCCAGCGTCCCATATTTTAAGCGTTTCGCCCATATTTCAGGCCATGTGGCAACAGATGACAACATTCCTGGGATTTATGAATAACCAGAGTGTCGTTGCTCCGGCTGTGCGGCCCGTTCGCTCCTATTTTCGTGACAACATGATTGGTTGGTGACTTCCCAAGAGGATTAGAAGAAACCTCAGTGTTGATATTTTCCCTCATTCGTGCTTTTGGGGTTTATAGATTTCCAGATTCATTGCAAAACCAATAGCGGGGAAGCGAAGAGGCGTCCAAACACGCAGGTTTGAATCGTGCTGAAGGAATATGACTCGCAAGAAAAAAAGAAGTAAAAGAGCGAATGCTGCTGGAAGAGATCAAAGCGCTTGTGCTTTTATGACCTGGAGTCAAGGATGTTTTCTATGAGAAGATAAAGGTGCACCTTTAAAAACATCTACAGAAGATGGGGAAATCAAGTGCAAAAATATAACTAATAGATTAAAAAGTTGCTCATATAAAAGAAGAGTCCTGTTCAATCAATTAAATTTGGAACTATTATCAGACATTTTGGTTGCCACAGGCGTTTTGATTGGTTGATAATCCTCCCAACGCAACAATTACTATAACTATCATGTTCAACAGCTTTGCAAAATATGATGCAAAAATTGATGATATTGACACACATATATATATATATATATATATATATATATATATATATATATATATATATATATATATATATATATATATATATATATATATATATATATAAATAAATCTTGTTGATTATTTGGTATCAAAAGTGGCTTTTATGAAGGGCAAAGGCCTCTAGATTATGCTTATTTTACCAAAATAAAATATGATCATGCCTAGATTTTTATTTATTAGATTAGGATAGTAAGGTCTGACTTTGCTTAGACAAAAGTCTTGTCACTTAACAAAAATAATGTACAGTATAGAATATAAAGTCATGGTGCAGTGGGAAAAGAGTTAATATTGTGTATGACTCCCATGAGCGTGGACGACTGCAGTGACTCAATTAACTTATTAAAGTCTTCTGGAATGGCAAAGAAAGCGTTCTTGAAAAGATCCCAGAGTTTATCAAGGTTTTTTGGATTCATCTTCAATGCCTCCTCCTTTATCTTACCCTTGACGTGCTCAATAATGCTCATTTCTGGTGACTGGGCTGGCCAATCATGGAGCACCTTGACCTTCTTTGCTTTCAGGAACTTTGATGGGATGGCTGAAGTTTGAGGAGCACTATCCTGCTGAATAATTTGCCCTCTCCTGTGGTTTATATGTAATGGGCAGCACAAATGTCTTAATACCTCAAGATGTTGCCGTCCACTCTGCAGATCTCTCGCACACCCCCATACTGAAGGAAACCCCCAAACCATTTTTCCTCCACCAAACTTGACTGATTTCTATGAGATTTGTGGGTCCATGTGGGTTCCAATAGATCTTCTGCAGTATTTGTGATGATTAGGATATGTGGTTCAACGAATGTTTCATCAGAAAAATCTTTTCTGCCACTTTTCCAAACAATCAACTGGAAGTCAAGGTGTGTGTGTGTGTGTGTGTGTGTGTGTGTATATAAATATATATATAGCCCGAAATATTTACATGAATAATTTTGAGCTTGACTGTACATGCACATGCATGCATACATGCATACATACATACATACATAAAGATTTAAAATATATATATATATATATATATATTTGAGAAATGTATTTAAAAAGATATAACCTTGACTTAAATCACAGAAAAAATATTTAAATTATATATTTTTGAAATAATTCCTAAAACATTGTGACTATTATTACTTAACATCGTAAATTACTAATAAAATAATCAATATAATGGATAATTGATATAATTAATACCAAGAAGAAAATTTAAATAATTTTAAAGGTATTGGCAAAAAAATGAAATTGTATTTAGAAAAAAGTATAAACAATAACATTTGTCAAGCACCAAATATCAAGGAAAAAATGAAGACAACACATAACAACAAAAGATGCACTTTTTAACCTCACATCAAACTGAACATGAATGTGTGTCCCAAACAAGCAGACTGACCTTTATCTATTCATCTCAGACCCCCAGCACACGACACTGCTTTGAGTGTGTTTGTTGTTGACAGCAGGCGTCTTTTATGAACCGATGACGGACGTTTAAGTAGTGAGTCTGATGAACAAAACATGAGTGATGATAGCCTGTCATTTCAGCAGCGTAAATCAGAGTCTCCTTGTGATTATCAGTTAGATGTGGTGTGTGTGGAGTGTTTGCTTGTGTTTATACGACCTCTGCGGTCTTCGCTGAAGAAAAGCACAGCGCGTCAGGAGTATTCGATGGAATGAGGAGCAAATTAATTCACCTTACAAACACACTCCAGTCTCACCTGCCTTAACATGCTCGGTCGATGGGCAAAATCATGGAGAAAATTCCTTCTGGTAAAAAGCAGAGGCAGATGAGGGGAACGTGGTCTGGGATGGCCAACAGCATTGGACATGTAATTTCCAAAAACACAGTACACATATGGGTTAACGTTCATCATCATGTGCATATTTGCTTCTTTTTTCTTAAATTAGAGTCCTCAATTACTGCTTCATCACTGTAAAGGTGAATTCAGTGGGTAACTCTATGAACTAAATGAACATCAATGGTTTTCTGCACAAGCTCAGACAACTCATGTTATTAAAGCCACAATTATTCAGGGTTAATATTATAGTGCTGGTTTATTGATATTGTTTGTATAACCCTGGTTTAGTGGCATGGTTAAATTCTAGTTAGTTTAGCAACACTATGGTTAATTAATGGTTACCTTCTTTAACCTAAAAACATGTTAATCGTTTATTTTTAATAAAACCAGGTTAACTTTCATGATAGTTTGATTATGGAGTATATTTGAGACTAATATTGCATGAGAGACTATAGTTTATAATATTAAAACCTAAACACATAAATGTTTCAATACACACTTCTGATATGTAAGAAGAAAACATTCAAAGCCAAAAACCTCCATCTTGTGACATGATGTCCTGTTTTTAGTTCATTTCGATGACTTTGGTCTGTGTTGGGTTGATAATTGAATCAAACCACACTAGAGTTTGTTTAGAACTGGATCAAAGCCCATCTTTGCAGCTCTCGGTCCACTTTTCTGATTCAAATGGCAGCATTCACACTTGAACCAGGATAACAGAGTTAAACCCCACAAGTGTGAACATACACTAAACTTTAAACAAAAAAACAAATGGCCAGTGAGAGCCAAAAACGTTCTGCTTCCAAAGAGAAAACAAATGTTTACTTTTCAGTTATTATTGTAAACTGACACTTTTTCTTTCCTTGAAACAAAAAATAAAATTAAATGACCTAAAATACACTAAAAGGACCCTGAATGAATAAGCTTTCCATTGATGTATGGCCAGGATAAAACAATATAAAGCAAAGAAAAAACTATTTGGAAATATTCAATCTGAGAGTTTCAAATTATTACAACATTTAGAAAAAAAAAAAATCTTTAAAGTATTTAAATTAAGTTTAGTTTTAATATGCAGTATTTATTAACAAAATATTTTTATAGAACATGATCTTTAGCTAATATTTCAATGGTATTTAGCATAATAAAACAATGTTATTTTAGCTAGCCATGCAATGCAAGACATACATATTAAGTCCTTACTTCTGAAGTAAATGTCTCTTGATTTAAAACAATTTCTAATATTTGAAACAATGTTTTAGAATTTTCAAATTCACATGTTTCTACAAAACGAGATATTAGCAAATTTACTAATCTTTTGTTATGTTTTATGTCATTTTCCCCTCATTGACTTCAATTATAATGACATTTTTTGATTGCAAAACCTTGAAACCATATAACCATGCATTCTTGATTGTTGGTGGTTTTCAATGTAGGGAAAAGGTACAGTAATATTTGTAATTTACACTGTTTTTCATCAGTGTAACACTGTTTTTAATCACTATTAACCCTTTAGATACGCCTGTTTCTGGCTTTTATATGGAGTTCTGTGGTGTGCGCATGAATACACTTACTATGTTTACTATGTTCTGAGAGTTGAGGTATATTCCATGAAAGCTTAAAACTAGGCTTTTTTGCACTATAACCGATTATCAACAGTACAAATTAGAAATGTTACCTCTTAAAAACCACCAACAATAAAGAATGCATTATATGATGCCATGGTTTTGCAAGTAAATGTGTCAAAACACTAAATTTATTGTTGAGTTTTTGAAAACTTTCAAAGCATTTTCCCAAAATGTGCCTTAAAATAAGATTTGTTACTAAAAATTATTACATTTGCTCAAACACAGAGAAAGTTGTGGCCAAATTAAGCCTCAAAATCACCACAGATTGTATGAAAATGCCCCCAGCGTGACATAAGGGTTAACATTTCTCCTTGAATTCAACTGAAACATCAATTCTAAAATCTCGCAACACTGCCTGGAAACACAAGGTTGTCTTTATATTAGCATATAACTGCTCCATTCCATTCATAACACAGACATCAGCCGGAAAAATCAGACAGGAAATTCAAGACATTCACGTTAGCCACTGAGACAGCAACTTTGGCAGCACGTGCGCATTGTTCTAAATGACTCAATATAGAGTAGCGCGGGAGGTCAGAGGAGGTGTCTGATCAGAATTCAGCTTCAGATTCTGCTGGGTTCACAAAGGCCGAGCTTGTTTCGACAGAGACCGCAAGCACACGCAGCTCACAGCTGTGCACACTTGTAACACGCTTTTCAGCCTATAATGAATCCTCATTGAAGCATGAAGTGCTGGGCTACTGATCAGTTGAGTCACATTTCCAGTGATGCCCAGGTAAAAAAAAACATCTGAATGAGAAGTACGCAGAATCATGTATACAGTATGTTCCATTTTCCAAGCATTTCTCATTCTGCACCAGGCTGTACTGTGTGGAAGTTGTGACTCTACAATCAATCAATAAATCAATCAGTTTATTTTATAGGAAACATTCCTTTCAGGTGCATCAGAAAATATCAGAAAGTAGCACTTGATTTTGTTTATTGCCTATAAAAACTCTAATAATGATAATGATAAACACAGGCTCACTGGGAAAATGTGCCCCGGGATACATTTTTGAAAACCAAGAACTATGTGCCGCGAGTACATAATGGCTGCATTTTGTTTGTAAAATGAACGTTATGGGGCAGTACCACTCACCGCTTACCCCCTTTTTCAGACATGACTGGTTTGCTTATTAGCTGGTGTGAACAGCACCAGACTTGGGAGACATAGCATGCCAGGGTTCGAGTCTGGCAAAGGATCCTAAAACCAGGTAAAAAAATGCCCAAAACTGTGGTAAAAGCACGCTGGCACAAGGGATTTCTCTTTCAATTAGTTTTCTACAACACGCATACATCAGTATTCACAGCCTTTGTCATGAAGCTCTAAATTGAGCTCCGGTACATTTTGTTTCCACTAATCATTGTTGAGATGTTTCAGCGGCTGAATTGGAGTTCACCTGTGGTAAATTTAGTTGATTGGGCATGATTTGAAATAGCATTCACCTGTTTATATAAGGTCCCAGGGTTGACAGTGCATGTCAAAGCACAAACCAAGCATGAAGACAAAGGGATTGTCTGTAGACCCCCAACAAAGGATTGTCTCGAGGCACAAGGTTAGGGAAGGTTGCAGAAAAATTTCTGCAGCTCTAAAATTTCCAATGAGCACCACTAAGTTATCGGGTGAGAAGGCCTTTAGTCAGGGAGGTGATCAATAACTCTGTCTGAGTTCCAGCGTTTTTCTATGGAGCGAGGAGAACCTTACAGAAGGACAACCATCTGTGCAGCAATCCACCAATCAGGCCTGTATGGTAGAGTGGCCAGACGGCACATAGCAGCCCTGCTGGAATTTTCCAAAAAGCATTTAAAGGACTCTCAGACCATAAGAAACAAAATGCTCTGATCTGATGAGACTAAAATTTAACTCGTTTTAGTCAATGCCAGGCATCACATTTTGAGAAAACCAGGCACCGCTCATCACCAGGCTAATACTATCCCTACAGTGAAGCATGGTGGTGGCAACATGCTGTGGGGATGTTTTTCAGCAGCAGGAACTGGAAGGCTAGTCAGGATAGAGGGAAAGAGGAATGCAGCAATGTACAGAGACATCCTGAATGAAAACCTGCTTCTGAATGGTCTTGACCTCAGACTGGGGGGACGGTTCATCTTCCAGCAGGACAATGACCCAAAGCACACCACCAAAATTTCAATGGAGTAGCTTCAAAACAACTCTGTGAATGTCCTTGAGTGGCCCAGCCAGAGCCCAGACCTAAATCCTATTGAACATCTCTGGAGAGGTCTGAAAATGGCTGGACACCGTCGCTTTCTATCTAACCTGATAGAGCTTGAGAGGTACTGCAAACAGGAATGGGCAAAAAATTCCCAAAGACAGCTGTGTCAAGCTTGTGGCATCATATTCAAAAAGACTTGAGGCTGTAATTGCTGCCAAAGGTCCATCAACAAAGTATTGAGCAAAGGCTGTGAATACTTATGTACATGTGATTTTTCAGGTGTTTTTATTTTTAATACATTTTCAACAATTAAAAAAAAACTTTTTTCACATTGTCATTATGGGGTATTGTAAGTAGAATTTTGAGGAAATAAATGAATTGAATAAATTTTGGAATAAGGCTGTAACATTAAAAAAAATGTGGAAAAAGTGAAGCTGAATAAATATAAATTTACACACATTTACACAAGTAAATAAATAGACTCAATGATGAGCCAAAAATTCTGCTGAAATCTGCGCAGATTCCATGTGGGCCGAGCCGAACTTATATTTCTATGTCTACTTTGTTGTTCTATGTCTTACTTATTATAATATCCCAAAATTTAGATTCTTATTGATAAGACTTTTTTTTTTAAGGTCACAGGCGGTTGTAAGCATTTCACCGCATATTGTACTCTGTATGACTATGTTTGTGGGTAATAAAGTTGGAATTGGAATATGTTTACACCGCAACCATGCGCTAACATCTTGTTAAGTTTAAATTATAGTAATTATAAATTACAATTAATTCTAAATAATTTTGGTAGGGTTTGTCCCTATTTTACCTGAATTGGAGTTGAAATAACCCACGATTTTAAGATTGTAGTTCATAAAGAGACAATAACCATTTTGTTTTCAAAAAACCTTGCACTAAAAATGTCCATTTTTTAGGCCCCTAAAAAGCCTAAAGCATCTTCTATTCTTAAAAAAAGTTGTCAAGTGAATGCCACTTCAAAAACAAAATGAAATATTCACCCAGACCAACAAAACAGCAGAAGGCAGTGCACAAAAATGCAGTCTGCCTTGTTGGTTTTGCCCGGGTCATCTGAGAGGCTTCAGAAAGGCCTGGCGGGGGAGGCATTGAGATGCAGTGTGTGAGACTGAGGAGGATCTGCCAGGCAAAGAGTGCCAGGAGAGCAGTTGTACCAGCACCTGTCTGATCTATTGTTCATCCACCCAGCCAGAAACACTCATCCACACCAACTGAAGCAGAACAGCTGCCTCTCTCTCCCTCTCTCTTATGTGTACCAGAGCAACGCCGTGACTCAACTCTGCTAATGAGCAAACAGTTTGAAACCCAACATACATTTGAAAAAAAATAATCAAGAGGCCCCTTGTTTGTGTGCTTTGTAATAAGGTGGGGAATCGATTGCTGCGTGTGGAGATTCATTACGAGGTTCGTTTTCTGTGATTAAATAAGTGGAGAATTGTGGGGTGATTGTGGTCGTTGAATTTGCCGTTTCAATTGCAGTTTTAATGAGAGGAGCAATTTCTCCTCAGCTCTTCACACTTCACTTCAGCATAAACAGTATTTATCTTGTAATGCACCGATACGTATGGCCACAATCAAATTATTGCCACTTCAACTCATAATTATCGTCAAACCTGTAGCTATAAATTCATTGACATTTCTTTTGTGTCTTTCTTGATTTTCACATAAATTTGCTAAACAAATTAACATTTTTTTCAATGCAGTCCCCACAAAATGTTTGAAGTAATAATAATAATAATATTTGTTTATAAAGCACTGACTCAACGTACATAAAGAATCTGGTACTGAAAGCTAGAACTAAAAATTCAGCTTATTTAATTTAACTACTTATTGAAAATGACCTGAATCAACCCAAAACTTAAAAACTTAACTATTTTTGTTTAATCCACTAAAATTTATAAAAACAATTAAGTTATCTTGATGTTCACCCTGTGCTTGTGTGGGTTTCTGCTGGGTGCTCTGGTTTCCTCCAAAGTCAAAAACATGCTCTATACGTGAATTGAAGAAACTAAATTGACCGTAGTGTATGTGTGTGAATGAGTGTGTAAGTTTCCTAGTACTGGATTGCAGCTGAAAGGGCATGTGCTGTGTAAAACATATGCTGCAAAAGTTGATGGTTCATTCCACTGTGGCGAATAAAGGTACTAAGCCGAAGGAAAATGAATGAATGAATAATTTGTGTTGGGACAAAAGGAATTGTATGGGACCCAGCATTTTTATAGTGTATTTCACTAAATAGAAAACAGTTACTTCATGGAATAAACAGCAACAGACTTTATGTCTTTTTTCACTTTTTTGTTAAAATCAGAGCCATTACTTTCAGTTTCGTTTTAAAATAGAAAAAAAAAATATTACAAGAAATAATTATTACAAAAATAACTTTATTACCACAAAAATCCTTCAAAGTGTTTTAAGTAAACAAAATAAATACTTTACTGTTTTTCTGATCAAAGACAGCTTTTTTTAACACTCAAACAGTGCTATTTTATTATTTAAAGTTAATATCCCTCCTGTGAAATTGTTTTTTTTCCCTAATATTTCCCAAGTGAAACAGAAAAAATGATTAAGCATTTTTCTAAACATAATAGTTTAATAACTAATTTCTGTAGTTTTTACTATGGCAGTAAATAATTTTTGACTGGTATTTTGCAAGATAGCGTTCAGCTTAAAGTGCAATTTAAAGGCTTAAGTTTAACTGAGTTAATAATTATTATTACAATAATTTTATATAAATAAATTACCAACCGCAAACTTTTGAGCACTATTGTGTATATATTACAGATAAACAGGCATGGACAGATACTTGCAGTGATGTAAAGTAACAATTTCGAAAAGTAACAATTACAAACTACTGTAAATGAGTAGTTTTTCTCAGAAATTGTAATTTACTAAGCAGTTTTAAAAAATACATTTTTAGTGCTGTATCTGTACTTTTATGCCACTATTTTCCTTCAACCTGCAGTAACTACTTTAGTTTTTCCTGTCTAAATTGATTGGATGAGTAGCAAAATCAGTTCTGTGATTCCTGCCCAATCAAATCGCGTCATACTGAACAACCTCAAGACATGGGGATGCTTTATAATGCAGCAAAACATTTATAAGCATTACAAGTTCCCAAGAAGATGCCCAAAATCTTTACACACAATGACCCAGCGACTGTTTAGACTGCACATTACTGATGAGAAGATGACGAATGTTTACTGTATGATGAGTGAAATTGCTAAATAGCCTTTAAAAATGCACTATAATGTTACGTTTTCAAACGCAAGCATGCATGTAAATGCATCAGCCTTTCACAGCGTAATACTCACTACTCTTGAGTACTTTTAAAAGGGATATTTTTTAATTTAAGTCATTTTTATACTCTACTTGCACCACATCTTTGGGCTAGTCCTTTTACTTGAGTTTGATTTTTTCAGTACTTGTTTCACCACTGCTTACTTTTAATACCTTAAACAATGCCTTTAACTTAATAAACTTCTCATTACAGCAAACAGATCAAGGAATCACTGAGCCAAACTCAAAAATTAAATACCTTTTTTCCTGCCTTCTTTAGATAAAAACTGGGAGAGAATTTTACTGACTGACTTATTCCAGAATTGCCTTTTTTTAACAAACTGGAAACAAAATAATGATTCAATCCCACTGAATATTACACATTTATATCAAAAACGGTCACAATTAAAAAACAACAACATGGATAAACATAAAAACACAACAGAATCAAACATGCTGATAAGTTTAATCAACAGGAAAAATCCACTGAACTTGACTTCAACCAAAGAACAACTTTACTTCCAATTAAAAAACCATACACAGACAGATCAACCACCAACAACATTTGTCCAACAGCCTATCAGGTTCTCCATTCTAACAAAGAAAACCCTACTGAGCCAAATCATACGGCTGTTTTAACCTCAACACTTCCTTCCACAAGCATTCATCACTTCCTCTACAATAATAATAACATTAATAACATATTACTTACCAGCTTTTACTGAAGTGACACTTTGATTCTCCTCAGTTTAGCCTCGATGAAGTGTTTAGACTGCTGTCATTGTGTTAGAAACAAGACAAGCGCCTCCTTCAATCAAAACCATCCCTCATTAGTGTGAAAGCACAGAGGCGGGGAGGCCATTTGGAAGATAAGCAGTCAATGGGTATAAAGAGGAATTCACCCGGGACGGCTGTCACATGCTCAAGTGCAAAAGGGACAGATTCATCTAATTTTTCAGTCCCTCCAAAATTTCACAAGATATTTTTCTGATTTCTGCAGTATAAAATGAACTTTTTAAAAAAGTTTTTTGGTCAATATTTGCACCCTTTCTTTGTGTGTTTTGCTGTGAAAATACAGATTGATTTTTTTTATTTACAGTACATAAAAAAATAAGAAGAAAAAGGGGTAATTCATCCAAAAATAAACAAACTCTGCCATTTTTAATCTTCCTTCACTTGTTGTTTGAGCTCAATCTTCTCTTGAACACAGAAAAAAGATATTTTGAAAAATGTTGGAAACCATTGACTTCCATGGTGTTTATTGTAAACGGTAACCAGTTTCCATCATTTTACAAAAATCTTTGTTCTTCAAAATATCTAACCCTAACAGAAAAACGCAAGTCATAAAGGTTTGAAACCATTTGAGATTGATTATATAGCGAGTAAACTAAAAAGGGTAAAATAGTGAGTCTTCTATATTCATCTCATTGTTCAGTCCCTCCAAAATTTTGCAGGACATTGTTCTGATTTTTACAATGTAAAATTCACTTATTTTAAAGCTTTTGGGTCAATATTTGCACAATTCGTTGTGTGTTTAGCTATAAAAATACACCATTTTTTTTATTTGAATATAAGCGAAAAAAGAAGAGAAAGGGATAATTTCCCCAAAAATAGACAAACTCTGCCCTCTTTTACTCTCCCTTCGCTTGCGTGAAACCAGTTTGAGTTCAATCTTCTCTTAAACGCAAAAAAAAAAAAAAAAAAGATTTTGAAAAATGTTGGAGACCACTGACTTTCATAGTATGTTTTTTTTTTTTTTGTCAACCAGTTTCCATCATTCTTTAAAATATCTTTGTTTTCCTAAAGCTTTGGAAGCATTTGAGCAAAGGGTGAGTAAAACATTAACCTTTATTAGCAAAATTATTAGGATTGGAAAAATCATTCTTAAATATATTGATTAAATATGATGTATTTGTTTGTTGAGTCAATAAGCATTGCAGCACAGCAGAACAAAACTAAGCACTTAAACAACATTAGATTATCAAAAGATTTACAATAAATATTATATAAATACAATAAATATTATGTCAATATAGAATTATATTTATTTATTTTTTATGTGAACAGTCTGCTAGACTGTAATTTTTTAAAGTGGCTTAAACATAAAATAATTATTTGTCTAAAAAAAAGCTCAAGAATTAGATTGTTTCAGCTCATTTTAAATAAGTAATTTGAAAAAGCAGCATCTGCCATGTTTTGAGTGTATACTTTTATGAAAGAAATAGCTAATTAATGCAAATTTTGGCCATATTAAAAACAACTGCACCACATTGCTATTATGGCCCAGATTAAGTCGCTTTAACATTCTTTTTTTATATTCTCACTGTTATAGCAACTGTGAAATAAACGTTCTCAAACACTGTAAAACTGCCGAGTTCCACAGTTTAAATTTGTGTTGGGACAACATAAAGGAATTAAGTTAACTTATTAGTTTTTAGGTAACACTTTATTTTGATGGTCCATTTGAGTATTAGTAGATTCTCTGCTTAATATCTGTTGATATCCTTCAGTTGACATTTAACTGAATATAGAAAACTTTGCAAGTACATGTCAACTTACACTAACCCTAACCCCAACCTAACAATCTACTCATAATCTACTGAGAATTATAATTATTTTTTTTTTCGGGGTTTTCACCTTTATTTTTGATAGGACAGTAGAGAGTATTGACAGGAAAGCATGGGGAGCAGAGAGAGGGGAAGGATCGGCATAGGACCGCGAGGCAGAATCGAACCCGGGTCGCCATGAGCACCGGAGTGCATGTGTCGACACACTAACCACTACACCACTGGCGCCGACATAATCTACTGAGAATTAATTGCAATGTAACTTACATTCAACAAACGGACCATCAAAATAAAGTGTGACCATTTTTTTTTTCAAATGTAAGTGGGTTGAACATAAAACAATTAATTGTAAATTGTGTTGTTTCAGCTCAATTTAAATAAGTAGTTTGAAGAAACAGCAGTGAAATAAATATTGGTCATATGGCCAAAATTTGGTCATACCGCAAAAATACCAGCCCTAATCTGACCAAGTGACTGAACTTAAAACTACTCAAAATCTGCTGGAAATCTGCACACGATCCACTACATTTTTTATGACATTTGAATGATTTTGTGAAAAATTATACAATCTCAAAATCTCCTGAGGGTCCACAGGGACCTGATTGTCCCTGTGGACGCAGAGCAGAAATGATGGTCAAAGGTGAGCATTTTTACTTTCGAATTTTCAATCATGCAATGTTTTTGGAAGCGAGACTGCAATGCTGAAATTTTCCATACTCATGTGGAATACTAGCAGTAGGAGGTCATGATCTCATTACCCTGTCCCAGATTGAACAATGGCAGAATGTGCAGTGAAAGCAGACGGGTGCCGAAAGAGCCCTCTGGTGCATGGTAATGGATATATTATGCAAAGCTGAAAACCTGAACTCGATTACATTATACAGGGAAAGTTATTATGAATGAATTATGGAAATGCAATTCAAAGTAAATATTGGAGCAGTTTTGTGTGATAAATACCATAATTATTAGTAATAATTTTAATGTTGATTGATACAGCAAGGTCTGGCTAAAGCAATGTCAAAACTCTGGGGAGGGAAAACCTGTTAATACAAACAAGGACATTAATTTTGCGATTACATTTGATGCCTCTAATTCTACAGATATTACAAGTTTTGACATATGTATGCAATAATAAGATGTTTTTTTAGTTATTTATCACAAAATGTTAAAATAAAGATCCATTGGTTGGTACAGCAATTATTAATCAGTTTAGCATGTACTTATGTATTATTAAAATCCAAAGTTGTGGGTAAACATTAACTAACAATAAATGAGTTATTTCAGTAACTTAAATACTAACATAAATACTGTAAAAAAGAATACTGTAATAAATGCATTGTTCGTTGTTTGTTCATGTTAGTAAATACATTAATTTATCAATATTTTCAAATGGTACCCATAGACACGTTATTATTATATTAAAGAAATAATTTACCAAAAATGAACAATCTGTCATTATTTACTCACTTTACTTGTTTTGAACCTTTAAAAGTTATTTCTGCTGATGAACACAAAGAAATGCAAACCTGTAACTATCAACTTCCATAGTATTTGTTTTTACTACTATGGAAGTCAATCGGTTCTTAACATTCTTCAAAATATCTCCTTTTGTGTTCAGCAGAAATAAGATACTCAAAGCTTGAACCACTTGAATTCGAGTAAATAGTTAGCAAATTACATTTTTGGGTGAACTATCCCATTAAGATTCTAATATCTCTTAATTTTAAAGTTTTAGGCGTTTTGTTGTCTTTTTTATTTTCTTAACCATTCATTTGATTATACATACATATATATGTATACATATATAATGTGTGTGTGTGTGTGTGTGTGTGTGTGTGTGTGGTGTGGTGTGTATATATATATATATATATATATATATATATATATATATATATATATATATATTGAAAATTACAAAAAAGACAACAAAACAAATATATAATTATTTATTTGAATAATTAATGAATGAGTTAATGTGGTTTAATCACTGAGATATTTTAGTATGATTGATGGTTATATAACTAAACTTTTTTTAGTAAGTAAATAATATGTTATTTTCATAAAAATGTTCATTTTAAAGCTTTAGCCTACAGTAAAAAACTTCAGGAAAGGATTCTTAGAAGGTGGCGTGCTAAAAGTGAACATGATGTTCATGATGTGATCAGTGGACAATCATTCCAGAGAATGCTTTGAGCAAACAGGGAAACGTTTCAACATGCAGCTCATACATACCACGCTGGATGTGCTGCAGGGACTGAACTGTGACAGCTCATCCGCTTCACATCTCAGGAGATTTCCACCCGGCCTCACTTCAGGACCTGATGCACTTAAAATACAATTTGTCTTTGAACAGACACCTTCTTATCTAAAGGAACTACCAGCATGCTCAAAACAGGAACAAACCCTTAGAAGTAACTTAGGGTTAAGCGTTTTGCTTAAGGATACTGTGGCCAAAGGTGATGGCAGTAAGTCTTGGCTCGAGCATCGCACCTTGAAGGCTTTCAACCTGCAAACCTCTGGTTATAGGTCAGATTTTTAACTGTTAAGCTTTCACTAACCTTTTGTACTTTGCCTGAACTAAATTGTGAAATATAGCAGACAAAAACTAGATCTACTCACGTCACTCTAAACCAGTGAGATTCATCAGAGAACATCAACACATCACCTAACAGGTCATCCCTACTTCATTGTGCCTTCACTGTCAAAGGCAATTAGATGACTACTTAAAAAGTGAGCAACGTGAAGTCAACTAATTGCTTTTAAATCTATCCTTTAAAGTAAAATCAGCTAATTGTTTTTAAAGCAAACGGTTTACTCACATTTTAAAGTAAAGTCAACTAATAGCTTTTAAAGCAAAAGGTTTACTTACTTTTTAAGTAGTCATCTAACTGCCTTTGACAGTGAAGGCACACTTTACTTAAAAAGGTGATAAACCTGTTGCTGTAAAAGCGATTAGTTGACTTCAATTTACTTTAAAAAGTCACTAAACCTGTTTATTTTAAAATTATTAGATGTCTTTACTTAAAAAAGCGACTAAACCCATTGCTTTAAAAGCGATTAGCTGACTTTACTTTACTTTAAAAAGTCAGTAAAGCTTTTTCTTTAAAAGCGATTAGTTGCCTTTACTTTAAAAAGTGAGAAAACCCACTGATTTAAAATTGATTAGTTACCTTAAGTTATAAAAATGAGATAACGCGTTACTTTAAAAGCAATTAGTTGACTTTATTTAAAAAGGTGAGTAGACCTATTGCTGTAAAAGCGATTAGTTGACTTCAATTTACTTTAAAAAGTCACTAAACCTGTTTATTTAAAAATGATTGGTTGACTTTATTTAAAAAGGTGAGTAAATCCATTGCGTTAAGTGATTGGTTGACTTCACTTTACTTTAAAAAGTCACTAAATCTGTTTCTTTAAAAGCGATTTGTTGACTTTATTTAAAAAGGAAAAATAGCTTGTTTCATCAAAAGCAATTAGTTGACTTTACTTAGTCACTAAATCTGTTACTTCAAATTAAGTGTTTATTTGTTTTTACTTTAAAAAGTGAAGAAAAAAAAACACTGCTTTAAAAGTGATTAGTTAACTTTACTTATAAAATGAGATGACTTGTTATTTTAAAACCAATCAGTTGACTATTTAAAAGATGAGTAGACCTATTGCTGTAAAAGTGATAAGTTAACTTTACTTTAAAAAGTCAGTAAACCCGTTTATTAAAAAGTGATTAGTTGACTAATTTAAAAGGAGAGATAACTCGTTGCTTTAAAAATTATTAGAGGACTTAAAAAAGGGACTAAACTTGCATTAAAAGCGATTAGTTGACTTCACTTTAAAGTTTGAGAAAACCCATTGCTTTAAAAGCGATTAGCTGACTTACTTTACTTTATTATATATATAATATTTATTTATACATTTTATACTGCATTATGGAAGGTTTATCTCTCCAATTTTTGATGTTGAAAACTTTAACTAAATTATTTTCATTGATGTACGAAATTACAAACTCTCTCAGTTGGTCATGAAAATTACACTAAATAAATAAGATGATGACTTGCCCCTACTTTTGTTTTCACTTTTTATATTTATATCAATAAGTCACTTTTATAAAATGTAATGCTGTTGTAACAGATCAAAGACCCACACGGCTATTTAAAAGCATAAAGAAATATGAAATACAGTGTAGACACTGTTTGCAGGAATATAAAGGCTGTAACGCAACTCACAGCAATCATTAATCAGCTAATCATTTCAGGCCGTTCAGAATCAGTTCTTTCATTTTGGAAGACAAAAACTTAGAAAATTTGCATACCTTTAACATTCACAAATTACAAATACTACATGCAGATATTCAAAATATTACTTTGCCAGCCATTGGTCACCATTCACTTTTACTCCATAAAAAAAGAGCAAGTCGGACATTCTTCTAAACTACTTTGGGTGTTACAAGAATAGTTCACCCAAATATACAAATGCACCCCCCCTCAAGCCTTAATGAGTTTCTTTCTTCAGTTGAACACAAAAGTAGATATTCTGATGAATGGTGGAAACCGGTAACCATTGACTTCCATAGTAATATACAATACCTGACAGAAGTCTTGTCGTCGATCCCAGTTTTAAGTGCAACAAATAATAACTTGACTTAGAAAAGCTGCAGAAGGTTTATCTGCATCCCAGTCACCACAAATACTGCAGAAGTCCTATTGGATCCCACATGGACCCAAGATTCTCACAGAAATCAGTCAAGTTTGGTGAAAGAAAAAACATGATTTGGGGTTGACATTTGTGCTGCCCATTACATTACAAACCACAGGAGAGGGAAAATTCTTCAGCAGGATATGCTCCTTCTCATACTTCAGCCTTTACATCAAAGTTCCAGAAAGCAAAGAAAGTCAAGGTGCTCCAAGACTGGCCAGCTTAGCCACCAGATATGAACATTATTAAGCATCTCTGGGGTAAGATGAAGGAGGAGGCATTGACATTGAAGATTAATCTAAATAATCTTGATGAACTCTGGGAGTCCTGCAAGAATGTTTCTTTTGCCATTTCAGATGACTTTAGAGTCATTGCAGAGATGTATGGATGCAGTCTTGGGAGTCATACACAATATTAACTCTTTTCCCACTGCACCATGACTTTATATTATATACTGCACATTATTTCTGTTAAGTGACAAGACTTTTATCTAAGCAAAGTCAGACCTTACTATCCTAATTAAGAAGTTAAAAATCAGGTTTTGCTAAAATAAGCATAATTTAGAGGCCTTTGCCTTTCATATATACCACTTCTGATAGCAAATGATCAACTAGAAGTCAAGTTATTATTTGTTGTTCCTAAAACTTGGATGGCTGACAAGACTTTTGTCAGTTTGTGTATAGAATGCAATGGTTAACCGTTTCCAACATATTACAAAACAACTTCTTTTGTGTTCAACAGATGAAATTAATTAAGGTTTGAAGCAAGTAAAAGACGCATAAATGGTGAGAGAATTCTTGTTGTTTTAGTGAACTATCCCATAGAGATGTGGGACAACATGAGTATTAGTGAATTTTATTAATGTATAATAAAACTGAGCTCAAAACAGTTTGCAGTAATAATAATAAATTAGCTGAGCAATGCTTCACATTTACAGTAGGTAAACAAACCTGGTCTTGTCTCTCACAGCTGCTCTCATGTGTCGACTGTTGTAGACTGCTAGAGCATTTAAAGGATCCTTTATGTAAGGGTAGCGTGGTGGTACACACCATTCCACTAGCCTGCTTGAACAGATGCACGACACAGACTGACTGTATGATATAATGGCAGAAGTATCTGAAGAATGGTATTTGGATTTAAATCAACAGCCCAAGGCGAGGCACGGGAACATCTTGGGCCTCTTCTGTAAACATAAGGCCCCCACTCCAGAAGGAAAGCAGATAATGCCACATGAAGAGCTGTAAAAAAAAGAAGAAAAGAAAAAAAGGATGCGCATTCATTTCATTTGTGGCTAGACTGAGAATGTCAATATTTATGGTATGATGAGAGAGCGGTGCATTATGGGTCACGCTATTCAAACATAACATTGCAGGGGAAATGATAGAATACAAGAATTTGACACACATACCTCATCAGGAGTGGGTGGATGATTGACACAAATGAGTGGGGATGGATGAGAGATGTCTGTGCAAATATACAGGTGGGTTGAAGAGTTAATTAAATAATTAGCATTAAGTCAATGACAGTACAACTACAGCTGCTGCAGTTGATGAACCATGAAAAGTGCCAATGTAGTCTTATGTTTAGGTTGATTAAAACTATTAAAATTATGAATAAATACATTTTAAAATATAATGCTATATATATATATATATATATATATATATATATATATATATATATATATATATATATATATATATATATATATATATATGCAGTTCACATAATGCTAAAGAATGCATAGGTAATAACATATTTCTTTTTACTTTATATCAAATTCAAAATATCGATTAAACTATCATTATTATCATTGAGTGAAACTATAATTATTTTTTTGTTTTGTTAATTAAAAGAAGTCTGAATAAAATCAAACAAATATAAATATAAAGTTAAGGTGATAAACCGGAACGTTTTAGCAACTAATTTAAAAATAAAACTAAACAAAAATATAAAGACAATAACTTACACAATTCACAAATTTTGAAACTAATGATTTATTTTAGGGGCGACACGGTAGCTCAGTGGTTAGCACTGTTGCCTCACAGCAAGAAGGTCGCTGGTTCAAGCCCCAGCTGGATCAGGTGGTGTCTCTGTGTGGAGTTTGTGTGGAGACACTAGCGTACAGTATATGTGTAAATGGAAGTGGATGGATGTTTGCCAGTACTGGGTTGCAACTGGAAGGGCATCTGCTGTGTAAAACATATGCTGAAAAAGTTGGCGGTTCATTCTGCTGTCCCTGCTGAAAAAAACAGCTTAACCAGCCAAGGCTGGTTGGCTGGTTTTAGCTGGTTAACCAGGCTGGTTTTAGAGGGGTTTTGGCCACTTTTAGGCTGGTTTCCAGCCATTTCCAGCCTGGCCTTAGCTGGTCAGGCTGAAAAATGACCAGCTAAAACCAGCTTGACCAGCCTGGCTCCCAGCCTGACCAGCTAAGACCAGGCTGGAAATGGCTGGAAACCAGCCTGGAAGTGGTCAAAACTCCTCTAAAACCAGCCTGGTTGACCAGCTAAAACCAGCCTAGGCTGTTTTGAGCTGGGGGGGGTTTTCAGTAGGGGTGGCATACTCTGATGAATAAAGGTACAAGTGGAAGAAAAATGAATTAATGATTTACTTTACTATAACGTCAAATTATATCAATAATAGCAAAATAGCTTTTTTTATTTATTGGTCAAAATATAACGTTTATATAATTTGTGTTAATTGAGTAAAACATTTTTTTTTATTTTGATATTTGGTTAAAATATTACACATACATTTTATCATGAGATTTAGTCCATTTATATTTAGAAATGCCATATTATTTTATAACCAAGACAAACATATTACAGACGAAACAGCACCCTTATCAAAAAAATCATTAAATATTCCAATAATTATGATTCCTAAAAATCACATAGCCCTTTGTGAGGCAACACAAAAGGGGACTTAATAAAGGTAAATTATTTTGGAAATACTAAAAGTTGTTTAATCGAATTTTAAAACAAAATGTAATTGAGTATGAGGACAAAGGAGCAATTAAAACTTGCCTGGACAGAAGACGAGCCACAGACGGTTCAGTCGACGTCTTTGCGGTTTTTTGTACATTATTGTTATTATTAGTTTATATGCAACGTGTAACTTTTCGTCGAAGCTGCTCATATTTTCTGTAAACCCCGTTGTGTTCATGTTAACCTTCAGCAGTACATCTCTTAACGTTGTCATCATGCTAAACGTTTAAGCTAAATAAAGCAATAGGTTTCGGTTATGACCAAACGTGAATCAATCGATCGATTCACTGATTCATTTCCTTGCACTGGCTCATATTTGTTTGTTTACCAAATTCTCGAAGCATTTTAAGCTAAAGTAAATAAATATTTGGCAAATTTATTCAAAATGTAAACATAACTGATAAAAAATTACAATTAGGATGATGCATATTAAACGATTGGGATTTTGATGAATCGGGTGAGTGAATGAACACATTCCTCATAAAAAAAACTAATGTCACTTTCGCCACCTATTGGCAAAACGACGCAAAATAAGAATTTTATTTAATTTGATTTTATTTGATGTTTTTTTAAATAAATTATTATATTAACTAATAACAGGTTATACGATGTCTATAACAACCTAACACAAACATATTTTTTGTTTTTTGTCCAGTTTATGAAATTGTCTAGCTACTAAACACAGGAATTGTTTATCCATCCATCCATCCCTCTTTCCATCTACCTATCCATCCATCTATAAAACTCATCCATCCATCCATTCATTCATCCATCCATCCAACCATAAATCCATCCATCCATCCATCCATCCATCCATCCATCGTTCATTCAGTGGCTGGATTTTCAGTAGGGAACCACATTGTGAAAAATATGTTCTGCTTCAGGAGATCTGCCAGCAGCTTCACATCATTACAGGCGGTCTATTTTCTGCCTGGAAAATGTTCCCATGTCCTTCACACATTTATTTTCGTGATGGTGTTTTCTGCTTTTCTCGAAGACAAATTACAGGATTCTGAGAAAGAAGCACATTATATCTGACAAGCATGACCAGGGCCGGATTAACCAATGGGCATTATGGGCACAGGCCCAGGGGCCCGTTCGCACTAGGGGCCCCTGCGAGGGGGGAGAAAAAAAAGGACAATTTCGGAGTGTCTTTTTTTCGCTAATTGCAAATAGCGCGTCTAGTTGGAATAAGCTTTTCAGGGTTTACGCCCGTCGATGCTTGATTGATAGAGACAAGAAGAGTGAAGAGCCATGAAACATTACAGCCGCAGTGGCGCACTTGTAAAGCGCACAGGTTCATCTTTTGGCGCGATAAATTATAAACTCGGTTCGAATCCACCATCAGCTGAACTCGTGCTACTTTTTTTCTCCCCATTACATATCAGATTGGAAATATATTTATTTTTATCAGGAAGAAAACATTTTTTAAAAATAATGTAAATGTGATATAAAGTCACAAGTGTCTCGTGGGTATTAAATAATGTTTAGCCTTATTGTAGGTTCCTCCCTCTCTGCAAAAACTATATTGCTCAGACAACTGTATTTCCTCTGAGCAAAAAAATCGCGATAGCACATTAATATTATTATTATATTTAAACTGCCTTTTTTTCTTTAACTAAACAGAATGCTGTAATTGGTCAAGCGCTGAAACGTCAGTTTTGTAATAACCCGCACTAAACTGAGCGGACTGTAGTATAACGTTATATCTGTCATAGATCAAAAATGAGTGGACAAGTGTATTTAGCAAACGCGAGAGAAAGAGGAGAGGAGGCATCTTCATTGAGGCATTTTCCATACACACCATCTTTAAACAGACCTATGATAAGGAGAATGAGGGTACAGAAGACATTATGGTAACTTTAAATGATGAGAAGCTAGCATTAACCAGGCGGAGGAGGCTAACGGCAGCGCAGCGCGGACTGGATTCATCGTGTGAGAGACAGACAGAAAGGGAGAGAGAGAGGGAGAGAGAGAGAAAGGCCCAGAAGAGGAGAGAGAGGGAAGAGAAGAGGTATAGTGTCTGTGATTTCGGATACTTTTAGGTTTATAATCAAGTCTTCTTCACGAGAAGAGTGGAGAAAATACAGGGAGAGAAGGAGAGACACAGTAAATCAGTGTTTGTATTATGAAAGACTCAGATTGATAGAACTCAGATTCATAGAACTGGATTGGAGAAGCATTGTGCGTTATATGCCATGGCAATAATATGCTTTATAAGTTTGTAAAAGCAATACATTAAAATACCATATACATACACATATATATATATATATATATATATATATATATATATATATATATATATATATATATATATATATATATATATATATATAGTTTTATTAATATTTTTATTCAATGCTTTGAAAAATAAGTTAAATCTTTGTAGACTATAAATACATATGTACTATATAGCATTTATTTAAATTTGTGGGCAACAAATTATAGATTAATTTTATTTAAAAATTATTACATTATTCTTATTTTTTAAATTCAACTATAGGGGTGGTAGGGGGCCTTACAAGACAATGTGCCCAGGGGCCCCTGAGTTCTTAATCCGGGCCTGAGCATGACAGTGTAAACTACCCACAGCACAGCCAGTAAATAATCTGCTTTTCAGTATAAAATTACCTTGCTTGACAACAGTAATAAAATCATCTAGAAATAAGCCAGTCATTCACTCATTTGCTTCTCCTGCATGCACATATGCTGCATCCAAAATCATACAGAAAGTCCCTTTGAAAATAAACATGTAAGTTTTGATGCTGGTTTAAGCTGGCTCTTACTGGTCATGAAGTGATTTTATTGCCATCCTTAAATCTACTGCATGAAGTAGTAGTAGTAAAAAACAATCTCATCTCCATCACAAACTCTGTGAATGTATTTAGTTTTCCCTCATCAGTGTGGACTATTTCTCATCAAAGGGTATTACTCGTTTTTGACTGAAGTAATTGTATATTTTCTAATGCTAAAAGTACCTGCATTAGTGTAAAAAGAGTTTAGCAAGACAGTATTCATAAAAGTTAAAGCAACAAAATCTTACTGTGTGTGTTTGGAAGGTCAAAATTTACCCAAAAGTACAGCCTTCTTGAAAATATAAAAATAGAAGGGTCATTATAACTATAAAGTGCCTTTGATGTCCCACAAGACTGAATCAGCCCCATATGGACATGATGTGAAATAATGAAATTATGATGTTTTACAGTTTTTCTTCATTGGTTTAGCTCATTTCTTGAAACAGAAATTATATTCTCTAAGCAACATGGACAAACCTCCAGAATAGAATTTTTCCTTCATTTCATCAAATTACAAATGTCTAAGTACATATTTGCAAATGATTAAGTACAAATAGCCTAAATTTAGCACAATTTCCAAGTAAATAAATCCTGTTGATCTAAACTGATTGTTAATTCTCAGTCTAATGGTTGTTCCCTCCAAAATGTGTCAGCGTCATTTCATTGTATAGGTCATCACATGCACAATAGTCTGTTCAATTGTCAAAATTGGTCAAGACCACAATACCATGAATACCATACAGCAGGTGAATCCTTGGAACATTTGATTACAATTTATTACAGCTACTTAAAATAAATAAAAAAAATGAGTTACCATTTCCTTGGCAGTATGAGTGCAATGTGTGATTTCAAACCTTGGAGGCTACTCTTACCCTAAAATATATATATATATATATATATATATATATATATATATATATATATATATATATATATATATATATATATATATATATATATATATCTTTTTTTTTTCTTTCCTTTTTTTCAGTTTCATACACCGTTGTATTCTGGGCTCAGACTGTAAGGTGGACATAAGGGATATTTTGGAGGTCCTGTGCCATAATGACAAAACATCTAAACATTTTGACTTGAAACGCTCACATAATGCTAAAGAGACAAAGCATTTTGGGGGCACTAACTGTTTAAATGAGAAGAAAATTTAGCTTTGACACATGAGTGAACTGTTTTGGGAAAGGTATGAGCTTTTGCTAGTGAGCTATAGTGTTGTGCTAAACTGTAACACTGTTTTGCCAAATGATCTTAGAATTTTGAGAATCTATTTTCTGTTTCAAGAAATGAGTCAAACCAATGGAGGAAAAACTGTAATATAATTGGTTAAACCTTTACACACACGCAGGTAGAATTTGTATAGATATTTTACACTTTGGAATATGTTTTTGTTCATTTCTGCCATATTATTTCATTGAATGAATGTGATTTTGCCATGTCCCACACACTGCACAGCCAACTTTAGAAAGTCTAAAAAGTAGGTAAATTTGATAAAATGAAAAAGATTTTTAAACATTTGTATTGTCTTTAACAAGTTATTTGATTTTAAAAAAAGTCATTTTAGTCACTTTTACTTTGTTTTCATAATAATAATAATAATTTTGCACGTGTCCTTGAAATTGTTGTCCACCCTGTGATGATGTGTTAAATGTCCCTTTAAGAAGCCCTCTGATGTACTCATTGGCATCCCCATGCATTTTGCCTTTCTTCAGAGGAGGTTAAAACATCTGCTGTGCACACAGTAATATCTACACTAATGTTTCCTATTTTTCCTCATATTGTGTTGGAAACTGAATGTTGTCAAGCTTAACATGTCCACCCTGTCATAGTGAAATATTAATTAAAATAAAACATTTTCAGAAATTAAAAATATAGATTTTAAACTGTATACAAAGAGCTTAAATAGGAAAACACTACCAGCTGCAGGTACAACACGTGTTGAATAAATACTAACTTTCGCCAAAAATGTCCTCCCTGTCATTGTCCCCCCTGTCACAAATCCTTCCTTGACAGGGTGCGCAAATGCATTGTTATTGACACTTTATTTAATATTTTAGTTTATTAGTAATGTTTTAGCCAGTCTATTTAAAGGATATACCTTTAAAAGTCCATATATTGTAATGGAGACTGTTTAAAAAAAAATTATGTCAATGTCCATCTTGTTTTCCACCGTCATGTTCAACTTTTATGAAAATAAACAAACTATTTAGAAAACAAAACATCTTGTGTGATTTCTTAATAGACCAATAAGGGCCAGTTAACATTGTTTGACAAAATATTGTAGATCTTTGGTTTTATTTTGAAAAAAACGTGCAACGGTTGCATATTTTATTGGGAAATAAATGTCTTGTCCATTATTTTTATTAATATAAATATACTTTTTCCATAATCTATAAAGTTGGGTTGGTAAAGGGACACATTACCTTTGTGAAAATATACATTTTAAAATCACACTGCAATGAAAATATACTTATGCTACTTTGAATTTGTCCATGACAGGGTGAACACAATTTGAAGTTTGTTTACTGTTTTTCTGCTTGCAGATTATTTGTATAAAGTGCAGGAGCTTGACCAACATTAATTTCTTACAGCCTAAGGTCTAATTAATGCAACAACTGTGTGGTTAACTTAAAAATCTCATTTTCTCATTCCGACATCTCAAAGGCACTTTAAAGTGATAATGACCCAGAAATATTTTTCTCTAATGTGGGTCATTTAGGAAAAGTCACCAAACATTTTGTTTTCTGATATTAAAATGGTGGTCATGTTTGACCCATAAGTCAATAGAAAGATTAAGCTGGTTCTTTGCAGGTCATCTGCTGGTTTAACTTTCCTGTTGATTTAAGGATCAAAAATGACCTGAGCACCATTTTAACAGCAGGAAAAAAAAAACTAAATGATGCTTTTATCTTGAAGTTTGATGACGGTTTTAATTTTACATTTCATTTCAATCCTTAAATCTATTTTGCATGAAGAAACATCATCATCTCCATCACAAACTGTGTGAATGTTTATGGCAGGAGTGCCCAAACTTTTTCTTATAAAGGGCCAAAAACCAAATATCATTGAGAGCTGTGGACCAGAGTATATACTAGACCATTTTACAACAATGGGTAATTTCCTAATTTACTTCATAAGATTTTAAAGTAAATAGAAAACTTTTCTTTAAATCATATTAATAATGCCGTAAGACTTTTTAAATGGTAACTTACTGCATAAAAACATGAACCATCGCATTTATAACACACTGGAGTTCAATGTTGAATACACTAGTCAAGCAGAATCTACCTTTGACTTGATTTGCTCACTAATGTGTCTGCATCAGGTGACGATATGTACAAAAACAAAATCAGATTATTTCACGCCATTTAATTTAAAGTTGATTTCAGCTGGCTTATCAAAATAAAACAAAAGGTCCCATTAAATTTGAATTAACAATCTCGAAACATCGCCATCACTCTCCCTCTCTTCTCAGATGGGATGGTGGGCCAAATCAAATCTTACCATAGGCCAACTTTAGCCCGCGGGCCCTAGTTTGAGCATCACTGGTTTATGGTTTTCCTTGATCAGTGTGGAGTAAATTTCATCAAGTATCTCATCATAGGAAATCACTGGTTTTTGATTAAAGTAAACCGTATTGGTCACACTTTACAATAAGGTTTATTAGTTAATGTTAATTAATGCATTTACTAACATGAACAAACCATGAATAATACATTTAGTACTGTATTTGTTCATGTTAGTTAACGTTAGTTAATGTAAATACAGTTGTTTATAGTTAGTTCATGTTAACGCATGGTGCATTAACTAATGTTAACAAGCATGGACTTGGATGTTAATAATGCATTAATAAATGTTTAATTATGATTAATAAATGCTGTACATGTGTTGTTCATGATTAGTTCATGTTAGTAAATGCATTAACTAATGAACCTTATTGTAAAGTGTTACCACAGTTTTTTTTCTAATGCTTCTATAATTTAGAATTTTCTAAAGTTCTTGTATGAGACGTCTTTCGGATGAGACGTTAAACAGAGGTCCTGACTCTCTGTGGTCATTAAAAATCCCATGGCACTTCTTGTGAAAGAGCAGGGGTGTAACCTCCACCCCACCAATAGCTAGTGTGTGGTGAGCGCACTGGCACCGTTGTCCTGTGGCTGCCGTCGCATCATCCAAGTGGATGCTGCAAATTGGTGGTGGTGTGAAGAGACCCCCCTCATGATTGTGAAGCGCTTTGGGTGTATGGCCATACACAATAAATGCGCTATATAAATACACATTACATTACATTACATATATGTAAATGCATTTAGTACAGTATAAAACAGGAGGTTCTTTAACTCAGAAAAAAATGCATTTAATGATTAAACGATTAACACAAAATGCTAAACATTGAAGAGAGACTTAAAAAGGGTTAGTACAATCGAATGAAGCTTAGCAAAACTATAAAATATCATATAAAAATATAAAAACAGCTGCTTTAACTTTTATGAATACTTTCCTAAAACTATTTTGTACATTTTGCATTAGAAAATATAAACCTTTACTTTAGTAAAAAAAAAAATAAATAAATAAAATCTAGACATTCTGAATTTATGATAAATGATGAGGCTGTTTTTTCAGGCAAAATAGATTTGGGGATCGAAATTAAGACTTGCTGCTTCAGTTTTTAATTTTGTGAATGTGCGTCCATTTTGACCCTTAATAGCGGCACATGTTCAGGAAAGAACCAGAATTAACAAGCTTAAACCAGCATCAAATTATTATTATTATTTTATTATTATTATTACTTATTTTGAGAAAAACAAACAAAACAGTAACTGAATTAACAAAGAAAGGCAAAAATACTAAAACAGTAGTACATCCCAATTTAATTTAAATCTATGTTGCATAGAATTTACTTTTTAGTCATTGGTTTCATTTTCATCATCCTGCTAATGTAGATGTTGGACTGAAGCTAATATTCATTTACAATGAGGAAGGGCAGAGGGTTGCTGAAGAACTACTGAGAGATTTCAGCTGCTGTCTGGCCTATCACTGCCTTTCTACAGCTCCTTTTCTTCATGTGTTCAATACTTTTTTCCTGTGTCATTTCATTTCATTACACATATATTTGTAAACTAATTAATATTGCTTTCATTACATATATGGATTTCTTTGGTAATATGAAAAACAGCTCTCAGTAATATGTTTTCTGAGAAAAATGGTGATGTGTTGTCTATCCATCCATCCATCCATCCATCCATCCATCCATCCATCCATCCATCCATCCATTCATCTTGTTTGCCATTTCAGACGCAGTTTTGTTTGCACATCTCTCTCTCCTCAACAGATGGTGGCAGTGGTGCACTTCCAACACAACCCAAAAACACAAGAAACACACACTCGTCTTATGTACACACCATTGGTACACACATCAAATGGGGCGGCTATGGATATACTTTGTATCCCTGCGTGCGTATATTTCTAATAACATGTATTGACGTTATTTACATATTAGTTGTTGATTATGTGACTGCACGCGGTTTTAAAACATTACATAGCTTGTTACGTAGCAATGTTTCGTTTATGTCAAAAGTCTAGATGTAGAGCAGCTATTAAATACAATCATTTGGTTCAAAATGATACAATTCAGAAGCAAAACCCAGCGCATTGGACATGGAGGAGGTTTTTCAACGCTGAACATGTAATATTTCCTCAATATAATCACATCGAACTCTTGGGAGTGTAAAACTAGTCCTGACATGACATTTACTAACCATATAAGAGCTCTCATTTGCATCTCTCTCTCTCTCTCTCTCTCTCTCTCTCTCTCTCTCTCTCTCTCTCTCTCTCTCTCTCTCTCTCTCTCTCTCTCAGATTTGTCTGGAATCAAGAGCACTTCCTATAGTTCATCATGTAAAATTTATCTGTGAGCTCCCTGAAAACCACAGATTTCCAATGTTAAAGTTTCCCAAAATCCTGGAGAGTTTGCTCAGAGATCAAGCCATAACGGATAAGCAGGTTGGATTTGTTTAGTGAATGTTTAACTTGAAATAATATGCATCATTTAATTAACTAAATTAGATACTTTATTAAAGGTGTGGGCTCCTAAGATTGCCTCAGAAGAGCTCTTGAGATGTGTGCACACTGAGGAGTATCTGTCCAACTTTATTAGTGGAAAAATCAGTGAGAAAGATCAGAAAAGGAGCGGATTTCCCTGGAGTTCTGGGGGGTATTCCAGAAAGCTGGGTTAACTTACCATCTGCTAAAACCTAAACTCTCGGTTGATTTACCCAAAACCTGCTTACCGCGAGTATGTTGGTTCCAAAACAGGTGACAAGAGTTAGTTAAATCAACCTCCTGAAGATAACCGCGGGTTAATGCGCGTGCACGGCACACACCTGAAGGCATTTTCAGTAGATCGCCGAATTCACGAGTCACCATAGAAAGTCACGGTAAGAAAAAAAGGGCAACGCACTTTACAGAGTCGAAGCTGGAGGTTTTAAACACAGAGATTACACATCTGCTTCAACGAAGGAAAGAAATATAGAATAAGAAATAGATAAGAAAATAAAAAATAAATAATAAGAAAATTTATTAATTGATTAAATTACACATGCCACCCTCCATTTTATTGTAATGATAAATTAAACTACTCTTTAACATCCTTTTTGAGTATGTTGTGTAACCATTCATGCATTTAATTTTCCTTCCATTAATTTCTTAAGGCCACAATATGTGTATTGACCAATAAGGCTTATAGAAATTGTAATCTTTCTGGAGCTAGAACTCTGTCCAAAGTCATTAAACACAGAAACATTATTATAAAAGGTAATATTTAATTACTGGAGCTCTTTATTTAACACTCTAGAATATGCTTTCTGACATGCAGCTAATAGAAAGAGGCCTGTCTAACTGCTGTGTCCTATAATAAAGGCTTTTCAGTGGTTGAGTTTTTGACTTAAACCACACACTCTGTCACTGTTGTAAGTGATTGTTGTCAGATAGCTTTAGGTTCTTTTTATTTTGCATGCAGACGAAGTTCCTTCTGCCTCAACTAACAAGCAGTGTAAGAATTTTCTGCACTTTTCCATATTTGAATATTACTCTTGGATCACAAAATCTTTTATCTACATATTTAAATTCTAAAGTAGCTGTATAAGGTCCATCTTCAAATATAAAGTCACATGAGCATCAACTTAAGGTGAGAAATGTATATGAAAAATATGTTACACGTTTAAAGGTGCGTGTGTAAAGCAGTGTACAAAATCATTCATTTTATTTCAGGAAGTGAAGAAATGAACAGACCAAACTATTTGAGTAAACATAGTTTTTTGACTAATTATATATTTTTTTAGCACTCTTCCATCTTTTTTGTCTGCTTGGGTCACTGAGATTTCCTCTGGGTCAGGCTGCAGGTACGTGTCATCGTATAAGGCAGAAAAGGGTATCTTTTGTCCTCCAGCAAGTAACAATGTAGTGCCTATGATTCTATTGTATAATACAAATATAATAAAAATAAACATTGTGTTAAGCAACATTTGCTTTATAGTTTTTTTTTACTATATTTGTATTATACACTTGAATCATTATTTCCTGAAAATCAGCCATTTAGCCTCAACATAGTGATGAGGTGGGGTGTGTGATGAGCTGGTAAGTGGAAGCAGTAATGAGTTTAATAGTTGAAACATCAAAAGATTAAGGATAGAAAATTAAGTTGTACCTGCACACTTATACTTTGGACAAATTTTATATTATCAGTGTCCTTTAGTGACTGATGGAGCTTTAAAATCGGCTGCAATTAATGCACACAATAGCATTTAGAAACCCTGAAAAAAAATTATATTAAAAAATGTAGGTGTGTGTGCGTGAATGTATATATATAAGAACGACGTCCTACATCTTAAATTATAGATATATTTTCCTACAAAAGACAAAGCTGCCACTTATAATATTATACAGAAATGTGAGGGTGCAGAAGGAGAGAAAAAACACACAATCTTTATGTGAGATTCGAACTCACTCCGTTGTGCGCTCCGTTGTTCTTTATCGACGCACTGTCCACTACTCTATTGCCGTGCTCTGAATCTTCTGTGTAATGATACGCAGTGATTTATGACCAAGGAACTGTACAAAAGTGTAAAAAACAGTTTAGTGTCAGGCATACTGTACAGGTGGTCCTACTGCCACATTGTACAGTTGCCTAAAATGCCCTGACGCGAATACAAAGAGCTGCACTGAATGTTTTTTATGGTAAGCGCAGACCCGGGGTTTGTCACATTTGATTTCAAAAAGGTTTGTTAAATACACTGACATTATGAATTTGGTTATGAAAAAAACTATGCACTTATAACCCTCTCACAACGAAAAAACTTGTATTTGTGTGTCCATATCCATAAATATTCCCATCAAAAGAGCATGCAATGCTCAGTAAACTCTTTAAAACAGACAAACTCTAAAACATAGCAACTTACTCTCTGAACATAACCTGCTCCGGAGCAGGTTATCTTCAGAGAGTAAGTTGCTATGGCTACTTAACATACCCAGAAGTTACCTCCGATTTTGGAACCAAAGTTGAGGTTATCCACCTACTTACTCTCAAACTTACCCGTGTATGTCACATAACCTGCTTTCTGGAATAGCCCCCTGGATTAGTGCAGCGCTGCAGATATGAAACAGGTATGGTATTTAGTATATGGAGTAGGCCTTGGGGATGTCTGGGTCAAATTTTTAATATTTATTTTTATACAATTTTTTTCATCTAATATGTTATTTAAAATGTTATATTTACTATATTTAGTTAATAATATGGTAAATGTATATATTTTTATTTTATTGTGTAGTTTTATTTAAATTTCCCCAAAGTAATCATTACTGACACACTGAAATAAAAAATAAATACTTGAGTATGCACAAATATTAATGACATTTGATTGCAAATTAAAATGCATTTCTATCTATCTATCTATCTATCTATCTATCTATCTATCTATCTATCTATCTATCTATATATATATATATATATATATATATATATATATATATATATATATATATAGTTAGTGTATATTTTAATTTATTTTTGTTTTTGGTCATTGTTTTATTAGTTTTTTTTTTTTAATCTATAACTATTATTTACATTTTTATTTTAGTTTTGTGTTTTTTTCTTGTGGCAACAACTCAAAAATAATGAACACATGAACCCACACACACATTGGTGGTGATTGGCCTATTGGTGGTTTGTGAGTACTCCTCATAGGCATAATGAACTTTATATGAAAATAAAATAAACATTATTATCATTTATCCTAAACCTAACCCTCACTGGAAACTTATAGCAAGTTTTGAATTTCAAAAGAATCCTTAAACATTCTATTTTTAACAATTTTTAACAATAAAAAGGACACAGAGCATGTCCTCATACACCACTTTAACATTGTAATACCCAGGCTATAACCATGTCATTTTTCAAATGGGTGTCATCAGAAACCTTCCAAATCAGTGCATGCGCGCACACACACGTGCACATATATACAGCGCTCAACATATATAAGTACACCTCCCACAAATCACTCATTTAAATGAAGGTTTTCTATATGAAACTCTACGATATGGACCATTTTTACAAGACTGTTAGGAAGCGTTTTTAAGATTAATCAGAATCTTAAATTCTTTTATATGCATTTATGAATGTATTATATCATCTTTGCATCAACAAAAACAAAAAATGAATTACACGAGGTGTCTGTAATGCTGCATCTATGGGGCTGACAGTAAATTTTATATTATTCATCATCAGTCTCACAATTTTTTCATTTTTCTGAGAGACTTCATAACACCATCTTGTAATTTTTCTTTTATTATTTCAGCAAACAGGATTGTAAACAAATTATTTGCTGTACTCTTCGATTTACAGCATTCTTAAGTTTACCCAACTATGACGCCATCCGCTACTGAAAAACCCGGAAATGTGAAAAGTCTTATTATATTTGTGCATATACATTAGGTTAGTCAGTACTAAAGCCAAATCTGGAGCATATCTAACAAAAAAAACTTATAACAGTCCAAAATTATTTCACCCAAAGTTATGTTAAGAAAAATATTAAATAAAAAAATTAAAGAGCAAAATGAGAAACAAAAAAATGTTAACAATTTAGTTTAAATTTTGTAGTTTGTAATTTTATTTTCGTATTTTGCTTGAACTAAATTGTATTATCTTTCTATTTCTTACCCATATTCACTCAGAAATAGATAAAAATATTCATTTTCAAAATAAGCTGTACTCATTTATCTTAAGCACTATATATACAAGTTATTATTAATTTAATAATTTATAGTTTGGCTAAGCTTCATTTGATTATGATATCCCAAATTTTTTTGTCTCTAAATTGCCATCTTCAGCACTGTATGTAAATTGTTTAATCATCCTTTTTTTTGTTACATATAAAGCATACCTGAGTGCTTTTGCTGTGAAGCTGTATTGTTGTGCTGTCTTGCCTCTTCAGAAGTGTGATGTAATGTATTTGTCTGCTGTGAGATGTGGTCCAGGTGGGACGCTGTTGGCGGGACAGATCGCTCTGCAGAGAGGATTGGCCTGCAGCACAGCCGGAGGAACCCATCATGCCTTTCCCAGCCACGGCTCGGGCTTCTGCCTTCTCAATGACCTGGCTGTCACAGCTAAGCACTTGATCTCCGAGCCCACACCCAAGAGGAAGATTCTCATCGTGGATCTGGACGTACATCAGGTACACATATCAACCCTTAAAGGGATAGTTCACACAAAAAATTACATTTACAATCACTATATACGAGGACTGCACAATATATCGTTATCACAATATGTGTATACCCAATATTTACCGGTATTACATTATTAGACACCTCTCATTTAGTCACATGAAGTGCTCAGGTGTGAGTTTCTCACAGACTTTAACAGTGTAAAAATCTTGATAGTTCTGTGAGTCTCGTCCATCAAATTTGATCTATAATTTGTATTTTCTATTGGATTCCAGTACTATTGGATCCTATTCTATTAGATTCAAGTCAGGTGATTGGCTGGGCCATTCTAGAGCTTGATTTTCTTTCTCTAAAAGCATTTGAGTATCCTTTGTTGTGTTTTGGATCAAAAGCTGCGTCTCAAATGGCACACTATACACTATGTACTTATACACTTACACACTCAACAGCATAGTACATGAATGTAGTGTTGTCCCAAATGGAACACTGTTTTTTTTTTTACCAAGCGGAAATTCAAACTGTTACCCTGATGACGTTTGACGGTTGCCAAATCAGTGAAATAAATGACTAAACTATCAAATAATACCTGCCATGAGTATAAACGCATTCACCATCGGGAGGCGCTATAATTACTCTCCTAGGAAAATTTTGCTTTCACCATCCAAAATAAATAAAGGTATCCAACATGTGCGCCTGATAGCTCTTCGCTACGTGAGCAAACCTGCGGTCGTTGAGTGCATGAATCGTCCATCATTACACACTTAATTTTAGCGGCTGAATGAGTGCATCATCCAGGTAATTAAAGTGCACTTATTATTTTTAGAGTTTTCAGTGTGAACACACTACTTACACTATTTATACTAGAAAATGGCGTAGAATAGTGCATAAGTATGCGATTTGGGATGCAGCTATTGTCTACATGAAATGTCCACTCTGGTTTCATCTTCATCATCCTGCTAATGTAAATGTTGGACTGAAGCAGCTGATGTTCATTTACAATGATGAAGGGCAGAAGGTTATTGAAGAACCTCTAAGAGATTTTAGCTGCCTTCTGGGCTTTCACTGCCTTTCTAGACCTTCTTTTCTTCATGTGTTCAATACTATTTTTCTGTGTCATTTCATTTTACTATGCATAACTTAATTTGTACTAATTATTATGTTTATGTTTTTATTGCATATATGGGTTTATTTGGTTGTTACCAACATCTGGTGAGAATTTTAAGTCAACAGCACCTTTAGAAATAAGTTTTCTGAGAAACATAATGTGTTCATTACTTATTTCCCCCACTGTATCTACAGGGTGGGCCATTAAATGGATACACCTTAATAAACTTATTGGGAATCTCACACACAAAAAAAAATAATAATAATAAATAAATAAACAATGGTGTGTTTGGTTTTAAAAATAACTTTATTCTTTCATGAGTTATTTACAAGCCCCCTCACATATACTAATGTGCCCCAAACAGGACGTTGACATCACCAACCATTCCCATTTTATTAAGATCCATAAAAATGGCCCACCGTGTATATATATATATGTGTGTGTGTGTGTGTGTGTGTGTGTGTGTGTGTGTGTATATACATACATACATACATACACATATATATACACATACACACATTTATATATATATATATATATATATATATATATATATATATATATATATATATATATATATATATATATATATATACACACACACATTTATATATACATTTATATATATATACATATATATATATATATATATATATATATATACATATACACACATATATACATATATATATATACATATACACACACACACAATGAAGATTATTTATTTGATTATTAAATATTTGTATCTAAATTTTGCTGTACTTCCAGAAAATCATAAAGCACTGTTTATTTTATTTGTACAGTATCGTTGCTCTACTGTTTTTTCTCAATGTTTGTGATTGCTTTATTATATTCTATGTAGATGTGCTTCCCTACAAAATCCTCCCAGTGCATCGAAAAAAATTATGAATTCTTTCCAAACAGACCTATTTATTTCATATGGTTAAAAGATATATTCAATATCGCAATATACAGCATGTAAAAATAAAACAATCGCAATGTCAGTTTCCCCAAAATTGTGCAGCCCTACTATTTACTTACCCTCAAGTGGTTCCAGACATTTACAAGGTTTTTTCTGTTAAACACAAAAGAAGATATTTCGAAAAATGTTAACCATTGACTTTTTATTGTAGGAAAAACATGCTATAGAATTCAATAGTTAACATTTTCAAAACATTTTTCAGTAAACATTTTTCTTCCGTTCAACAGAAACAAGTCTGTGACAAGTGAAGTGCGAGTAAATGATGACAATTTTCGATTTTGTGTGAACTACCTCTTTAAAGTCATATTTCGATAACAGCGGATGAATTATTTGCATCTGAAAATCAAAGAGAATCTTTCTTTTGTTGTACTGACCGAAATGCTGCTGTTTTCCTCAATTATAAATGATGTTTTCCTTTCCTCCAATCACCAGGGTGACGGCACAGCATTCATCTTTAAGGACGAGCCCAGTGTTTTTACCTTCTCGGTGCATTGTCAGAGAAACTTTCCTTTGCGGAAACAGCAGAGTGACCTCGATGTCAGTTTGGAAGATGGCACTGAAGACAGAGAGTATCTTTCCAGAGGTATTTGATTTCACTTATATGTAGCTTGCGCATACACAGAAACAGATCATTTCTTACTTTTAAATACATTTAAAGTGACACATTATGCTTTTATTGTATGTATAACATTTCATAATGTAGCTGATAGTGAATTTAAAAGGTCGGTAAAAGGATTCAAAGATCAAAATGGATTCTAAACGATATTGTTTATCAGAAGAGAGACCTGATTCTGAGCTCCCTGAAACAAATTGTTAAGTATTTCTTCCTGCACAAATCTATAGTTCTTTGTTTTAGTAGTTCCAGTGTCTGATTCAATACTTAACAAATAAGATGGTGAATGACATTAAGGAATAGGTAATAAATAAGTAAACATCAAATGTACATTCATAAATGTTAAAATAAGTAAATACAATAGAACAAATGTTTCTTTGAAATGTTGTATTATTGAATCTTTTTGACTTCAGACCTCCGGTCTCATTTACTTCCATTAATTTTTAGATGTTAAAAACAGCTCCTTATTCTGCTTACGCTGCAAATGAATATTTTCTTGTTATATTAATCTACTTTTTATGTTTAGTCATGAACACACTAGGTTTTAGAGCAAGTATTTTGACAGATTTCTGCTGTTTATTTTTCCTAGTCATTAGGAATAGAACTTCTACAAAAGGGGTCTCAAACTGGTGACATAACATATTTTTTGAACCAGTATCATTAATGTGCAGTCGCCTCTAGCTACTTGTGTGTTTGACCCTACTGGACATTAAAATTACTGCATTCAGATTAGTTTTACTTTCATTTTCTCTCAGTGTATGGTCGAGAGTAAAGTCGCCTTTCCACTGCACGTGACTGTTCTCACAGTGTTCAAAATAAAGCAGTGCAAAAGCAAGAGCCATTATTCTCTGCGCATTCACCGTGGTTGAATGAATGGATGAATACTAGAAACTCAGACCACAAAAAATATTGGAGGGAATGTGAAGACAGCATAAAAAATTTATTATTAGTACTTTATTACTAACATTTATCAATAGAAATGTTTATATATCAGAAAAAGTTATTTATATATATATATATATATATATATATATATATATATATATATATATATATATATATATATAAAAAACTTTTTCTTATTCAAAAAATGACAAAAAAAATTATAATTTCTCATCTCGCGCACACGGACCTGCTTGGACAGCACTGAAATACATCACATCCAGTCGGCCGGTCACATACGGTCTAGTCGCAGGAGTTCAAATATGTCAACAGATCCGCAGCTCAATTTGGATCTGAATTATCCGCATACGGAGATGATCGAACTCCATGCAGCTCCCGGACTACTCTCCATTGAAAATGAATAACTTCCGGTCTGTCACTTGTTGTTTGTCGTGTGCAGTGGAAAGGAGGCGTAACACGCATGCATTTTAATTCTGTGGCTGATTTAAATGTTGAAATACATGTCCGTAACTGCTTTATTGATAAAGCTCTATTTTTGTAAATATTCAAGGGTTGTTTGATTATTATCAGTTTTATACCGCCTGTATTTTGTTGTACAAACACTTCTTCATGGCTTACAAATCATGTTGGTGGTGTAACAAATATGATTAATTTGCTAATAATTGATTCAAATGGTCTCCTTTAATAGATTTTCCTCATATGCATATTAAGATTTGCATAAAAACTATGTACATTAGTAAAATTGTACTGCTAGTTGAATTGAACTTGTTACAGTAAATGTGAATATGTACATACTTCCCCCTCAGTAAAGTCACTTAAATTACATAAACTGCTTTCTGCTGTTGTTACGCTATTGGGACAATACAATCAGTTGGAACAGAACAAAAATGTATTATTATGTCTATTATTTGTAGTATTTTCATAGCAATTTAAACTCCCCATTCAATATTTACAACAATAAACAAAAAGTTTGAGTTTTGACTGCATATACTCTGTTTAAGAATGACTGAGTGCGTGTCTAACACTCGACCTCACACTACCGCAGATATAGATTTCAACAGCTGATGTGTGATACGATACACCTACTGATTTGCTTTATCAATAGTGACAGGTAATACTTAAAGTATAAACGTCATGTCTGTTGTCCTAAGATGCATTAATTATGTCAGGTTTCCACTTTTTTCTTGTACTTGAATGTTTAAACGGCCCTCCTATGATTTGTCAGTCACTGAAATGGCCCCCCGCCTATTTAAATTTGAGACCCCTGTTCTACAAGATCTAAAACAGTCGCAAAAATTAGAACTTCTTTGGTAGAGAGAGAAAAAATAAATAAACAAATTGCCCTTAAAGCCACATAAACCTAGGTACAGTACTAGTGTTGGATAGGTTACTTAAAAAAATATTCATTATTGATTGCATCAAAAATATTATTTTAATTTCTTTTCTAATTCTTTTGTTTGAAAAGTAACTTATGCCGAGTTCAGACTGCATAATTTTTTAATAGGAAGAATTGCAGACAACTTCGTTCAAACTTCGTCTCACAGCCAAAAACACGTAATATATCTTTTGTTATTAACTACATAACAAAAAAGAAGCCTTTAATGGGGTAGAAAATGTACATATTTGCTCACCTGGGTTTGAAAGGAATTAGCAATTTCTCCTCAACTTTCTTTTCTAACTTTCTGTATGAAACGTCAAACCCGTGTGTGTGCTCCTGTCAAACCTCAACTAGTTTTTCCCTCCATTTCTTGGGTCCAAATAAACCGAAAATGATCGCTTTTAACTTCTCCCTCAACCTCCCGCTGGCCTGCAGGTACACACACACTAGTGAATGCTGCTTTCTCATTGGCTGTAGGCGATCGCCGATGTTATTTTCAGTCAAAACTCATTTCACACAGCATGATCTGAATCGCCGACAGCTCCAGATATTTAGCATGCCAAATATCTCACGGGCATCAGCGACTCATCGGAGATTCTCTCAGGTCGTATCTTTGATAGTTCATACTGTGTGATTGTCACTCAGGTGCACGAGCACCGATTTGCCTTTGATTTCAGGCATTTGTCAACGACTTCACAAAACCTGTCGGCGAGTCAAAATCGGGGCTAAAATCATGCAGTCTGAACTCGGCATTAGTATCACAATCGCCAGCGATCCAGGCTTGTAGATCGCAGGGAATTATACACCTTCACTTACAATCCCGTCACCATATGGACTACAATTCCTGTAATGTACCTCACACACAACTGTTCTGGTTTTCCGTTGATTACCCACACACACACACAGCTGCGGGAGCTGCTTATTGATTACAAGTTCTATTTATACGCCATGCACAAACACTTTTGGGCTTAGTCTTGTTCACTATTATTGTAGCATCACAAAGCGTTAATCCTGTCTAGTCATTCCGTGTTTGATCCTTGCCTGGTTTTCTGTTATTGCTTCTTTGCTGCCTGTAGTAAATCAAATCATGATTACTATTGGAATGTGAAGAGTCTTTCAACCAGCACAACAAAACATGTTACTGAAAACAATCACCTACTGCCCCTTTAAGAAAAACTCTTGATAAAATATACACCTATCTGTTGTATTATGCAAGTCCAGGAACATCTTCCTTGGCTACTGGAGTCTTTCAGGCCGGATCTGGTGTTGTATGATTCTGGTGTGGATCCGCACTGGGATGATGAACTAGGAAAGCTTCGACTCACTGATGAAGGTGAATTTGTTCATTCTGTAACACATCTAAAATCGCAAAATGCAACTGATTATTCAATGTTGTACTTTTTACTCAACGCAGGACTTTACCGGAGGGATCTCTATGTGCTTCACACAGTTGTTAAAAGCGGCATTCCTGTGGCCACTGTCATTGGAGGAGGCTATTCCAGAGATATTGATCGACTGGCACGCAGGCACTCAATAATTCACAGAGCTGCATTAAAGGTGAGCATGCAGAATCCACAATGAGGATAATGTGGGATTTCATGGAGCTGACAGGCTTGTTATTGCTTATTAGATTATTTACATATTTTTCCCCCTTTTTTAGTTAATCTTATTCTTTTATTATTATTTAAATCGGAACATATGACATGTATAAAACACACACTTTCTGTCCCTTTAAGTCACCTAAATGTAAAGTATTGCACTGTCTGAGGTTTATATGCTTTTAAAGGTTCATATCTTTGCTCTTAGGTTTGGAGGGAACATGGACTTTAACTCCAGGATGGAAATAAAATGAGATTCAACAATCATAGAAGAAAATATTCAGTTTAATTGTGTATGCATAAGTAAAATGTCGAGGATCTTTATATACTTGTAAATGGTTTCAGTAATTTAGATATGTAATTTATGTATATTCCCCCAATGAGGAACAAGGGAACGTTCTGCGGTTTCATTGCAATTGATTTTATGAATAAAAATGACAGATTTTTTCAAGAGATAATCTATGTTTTGCACCTCTAGTATTGTTTTAGCTTTTTAATATATAAAATATTAGCCTTATCTATATATATATATATATATATATATATATATATATATATATATATATATTTAAAATTTTAATTTAAAATGTAATTCTAAAAGACAAGTCCAATTTATATATATATATATATATATATATATATATATATATATATATATATATATATATATATATATATATATATAATATTATATTAAATATATATAATATATATTTTACATTTAAATTTTATTATTAAGTGATCAAATTAAATAATTAAACACTGTAAATAATTACCTATTTCTTTTAAAAGACATTAATTTTAGCTAGTGATCATACAGTTTTTTGTATATCTTTGTAGATAATAAAATAATTAAATTATTTTAATAACATAAAGAAAAATTGCCTTTCACTAAAAAGATATGCATTTGAACCAGCATGTCAGCTAAAACCTTGGTACTTTAGAAGATTTAAAAATTATATTAATAATAATACCAACTTTACTAACTACATACATTTTCTTATAACCCACAAAACAATTTTGTGCTTAAAACATGTCTAATAGACAGACATCTTGGGTAAAACAAGGCTAAATTTGGGCTGTCAGTGAAGATCTAATAGACGTCTAACAATAGTCCAAAAATAGACAAGTCATCAAATAGACAGGAATGAAAGGGTACACATGAAATCTAGTCTATTTGATAACTAGTCTTTTATCGGACTATTGTTAGACGTCTATTAGATGTTCACTGACAGCCCAAATTTAGTCTCGTTTTAGCCAAGACTGCTACATTTCTATTAAACAAAAGAAGCTTGCTGGTAAATGATTTTATACAGTAATAATGTGTTTTTATAAAATAATTCACTAAAGAGACAAATGAATTTGAGCCAGTAGGTTTGATAAAAACAAAATATAGTACTTTTTATTATTTTGAAGTCAAAAATACACATAAAAATGGTTCAAGTTTAAGGGAAAATTAAAGATTTTGTTGTGACATTGACATGGTCAAGGTACACCAATACAAACACACACACAAACAAACACAATTCACAACAACACAGGCACAAACATGTTTCATTGTTCAAGTTTTCAAGACGGGAATTTATGTGCAATTGATAAACAAGCAGTCGACTATTTAAAACCTTGTTTAAAATCTTCAGACCACCACAACACGACAGCTATATGGTAAAATATTAACCGCACAACACAACACCTACACAGACAAACACGCGAAGAGCATTCAATAAGAAAACTCTAGTTATGTGCTTACATTGTTTGGTTCAAAAAAACAATGTGCTATGCTTTCTGTTTCAGGCAGGCGTTGCTGAAGACAGCTAACAGTGATATACCATTAAAATCAGTGCAAGTCGATTATTTTTAACTAAAACCAAACAACATCGAAAATTAAAGCTGTAGTTCACCCTAAAATGAAAATTTCTATGTTATTTTACTCACCCCCAGGATATCCAAGATGATTTTTTACTCAAGTACAACACTTTGAGAGTCAAAAAACTTGTATAGACAAAACAAAATGAAAGCACGTGGCTCCTGACTGATGTAAATAATGTTTAACTTCTTTCACACAATGATCCTTCAACTTTATAAGACATCATAGTTACGTCAGAAGCCATAGGTAATAATTTTGTGCTACCTGTACACATATTTTGGACTCTAAAAGTCCGAATAGACTTGAATTTAGCTTGTATTTAGTTTCAGCAAATGTTCTACCAAACAATAAATCTTGGATGGCCTGAGGGTGAGGTAAACTTACAGTAAATTTTTCCATTTTGGCATATACTATCCCTTTAAAATGCCACAGCGAGATGAATATTAAATTTAGTTTATCCGTTTTCATATTAAGACTAGCCTAAACGTTACATTTAGGACCAAGGTTGGTCATCAGAGCATCAATACCTCGCTGCTTATTGCCATTTATACTGTTAACGTTTAATATTAGCACTCCCAACGTCACAATACTTAAAAATCTCAAACTAAAACAGAACCTAAAACCATTAAAATTCAATTTAAACCTTCCAAACCTGGATCTTCTCAGCCACCACGCACCAGTTAGCATGGTCCAAGAAAGTGTGCAGAACATGGAGATCATCCACATGGTTTTGGATCAACTGTGTCAGTTCTCCTTCCCTGAATACATGATAGTACCGCAAACAAGAGTCTTTCGGCTGCTCTCCTTTCATCCCTTCGACTTCCAGAAGAGACGAAGAACTTTCCTTCCTCCGCAAAGGCTCTCGCAGACTCGATTCCTCCTCTTGTCCTTCAAGATTCGACTGGTCCTTTAGGTAGGAGACCAAATCAGGCAGTGGAACAGAGGAACATTCATGAACAAGCTCCACATTTCCATTGCCAGCACTTCTATTGTCTATTTTACGCACCGTTTCATTGGAATCCGAGATGAAGACATCTTCTTCTAGACTAGTTCTGGAAGAGGATGAAAAAAGACTGGACATCTGCCTTATAAGACCTCGACCACTGCCTCGTCGGTTTCGGTTTTCCACTGTTTCAGTTTGTAAAGTGCTGGAGGAGGAACGGGAGAGAGTCAAGCTGCCGAAATCCAGCACAGAATCCAAAGATCTGGAGAAGAACCAAAGCCTCTGCTGTTTCTGTTGACTGGGACTGATCAAGTCACCTTCGTCCAACATGGAGGATGTGCTTCTCACTTTCCTGTACTTGTCGCCGGATGCAGTTTCATCGCTCACGCTTTGGGTCCCGTCGCCTCGCTGTCTGGTTCCTCTGAGGGCAGGAGATAAAGGAGGATTGGGGTTCCAGGGAACAAAGATGTCCTGCTTCTCAAACTTGCGCCTCTTCTGCTCCATGGCCCAAACGTAGATCATGATCCGTCCTCCGACGCGCAGAGTTCTCGCCATCTCTTTTATTGCTCGGATACGCCGCTCTTTGGTGGACATGTGGTGGATGACTGGGTAATTAAAAGAGATTGTATTGATAGGTCATTGATGTGTTATAGTGCAGTCAAGGTATTTAAAGTAATAGTGTGCCCTAAAATTAAATTAAATTACATTAAATTAAATTGGGGCTTACTCAAAATGCTGCAGTATGGAATAAAATCGCTGTCATAAAAATTGTGTGAAAATTTTGTAAAATTTTGTAAAAACTTTAAGGAAAACGGAACGTACCCTTAATTTTACGAGGGTACAATTCCCTAATCTGTGATTGAACAGACACAGATACGACATTTTCTTTTGTCTGTTTGTATACGACTTATAAATTTACGGTGGTTGTACTTTACGAACACAAAATACAGTTTCACTATGGACATGATGACCTTATTACATTTACAAATTAAAATGCGACACTCTGCTGTCAAAACTACATCACCGCTGTAACAGGCATTAATAAACAAGTGAAAGCCATCGATCGCAATGGTGCACTTGCGTGATGAGATCCTGCATCCTGACTGAAGGAAGCCCACCGAGCAAAATGCCTGGGCATTCAAGATTTCTGTTATTCCCTCTTAAAGAAATGTCTGTCATGAGCATAACAAAACAAAAATCTTACCTGAGACTGTGTGTGAGAGCTCGAGTGCCCAGCCGTGTGGTTACATTATTTTGACAGTGGAGTGTCGCTTTTTGATTCATACTGGTAATCAGGTCGTCATGTCCGTGGTGAACTGCATTTCGTGTTTGTAAAGTACACCCAGCGTAAATTTATAAGTCGTATACAAACAGGCAAAAGAAAAATCTGTCTTTTCCGATCGCAGATGTTGGAATTCGTAAAAACACATAATTAAGAGTATGTTCCGTTTTGCTTAACGTTATTAAAATAACAACTGCGTAAATTTTATATACGCATTAAATATTTATGACATTGAGTTTTATCCATACTGCAGTATCATAGTTTTAGAATGCATGCAACAAATTTTAAGAAAATGTATTATTTAGTCATGGCGTACACTGCATCATTTCATTCATGTATTTTTGTAACTGTTGGGTTTTACAATATAGAGAATGAATTATTAGATTAATAGAAATTTTTGCCTCAGGATTTTTTATTATGGTATTATGATGTTAGTGGTTAATAGTAAAAATATATTGACAATAAATAAACTTAATACTTAACTAGTTATAATTATAAAATATATATTATTTATTACCACTACTGCTGATACTACTACTAACAATAACAATATTCATCTCAAATAAATCTGACATTTTAAAATTATAATATCATATTCTTCCCGTGACCGCGTGGGTTTCCTCCGGGTGCTCCGGAGACATGCGGTATAGGTGAATTGGGTAAGCTAAATTGTCCACAGTGTATGTGTGTGAATAAGTGTGTATTGATGTTTCCTAGTGATCAGTTAAAGCTGGAAGGGGAATCCGCTGCGTAAAACGTATGACGAAAAAAAGAAAATCAATGAATGAATAAATGAAATATATTGAAAATGAAATATCGTTTACTGAAGTAATTTAAGTACTTACACTGTAAAAAATGCAGAATTCATTCATATTGTCTCAACACAAATTGATTAAAGTTAACTTAACACTTTTAACAAATTTTTGTGGATTGAACATAAGGAAATTAAGTTGTCCCAATGAAATCCCAAACATGTTATTTCAGCTCATTTTAATTAAGTATTTTAAACAAGTAAAAAAATTATATGTTTTTGAGTGTATGCCGTAAACTGAAGTCGAACTAAAGTACATTCTAACTAAACTAGTACTTTTACATTAGTAATTGTAATTAGTTCATTCACTCATATTATTATTACATTATTATATTATCTTTAATCATATATACACTCACCAGCCACTTTATTAGCTACACCTGTCATACTAGTTGTTAACACAAATTTCTAATCAGCCAATCACATGGCAGCAACTCAATGCATTTAGGCAAGTACACATGGTCAAGATGATCTGCTTCAGTTCATCAGAATGGGAAAGAAGAACAGGAAACTGAGGCTACAATTTGCACAGCCTCACCAAAATTGGACAATAGAAGATTGGAAAAACGATGCCTGGTCTGATGAGTCTCCATTTCTGCTGTGACATTGAAGCGATAGGGTCAGAATTTCGAGTCAACACCATGAAAGCATGGATCCATCCTGCCTTGTATGAACAGTTCAGGCTGCTGGTGGTGGTATAATGGTGTGGAGGGATATTTTCTTGGCACACTTTGAGCCCATTAGTTTGAATTGAGCATCGTGTCAACGCAACACTCTACCTAAATATTATTGCTGACCATGTCCATCCCTTTATGACCACAGTGTACCCATCTTCTGATGGCTACTTCCAGCAGGATAATGTGCCATGCCATAAAGCACGAATCCTCTCAGACTGTGAAGGCCATTTGAGAACAGTGAACTCATTGTCATGTTCAAGAAACCAATGACCAGATCTCAACCCAATAGAGCACCTTTGGGATGTGGATGGAATGGGAGATTCGCAGTATGAACGTGCAGCCGATAAATATGCAGTAACTGCGTAATGCTAGCATGTCAATGTGGACATTATACCTTGTTGAATCTATGCCATAAAGAATTAAAGCAGTTCTAAAAGGCAAAAGAGGGTCCAACCTGGTACTAGTGTGGTGTACCTAATAAAGTGGCCGGTGAGTGTATAGAATACATCAGAAAAATATTACAAATTTTTATTTTAGAAATATTATATATATAATTTATTAAAAAAAAACTGACATAAACCACAAAGCGCTTTGTAAATAATAATAAGACCTGTGAAAAATACAACCACCATGAATGCAGAGAGCCAACTGAATAATAGCGTGTGTTGTTTCATGATTTTCGAGGGCCTTTCAGAGCCTTTAAACCATTATGAGAGCGTGATCTCATCAATGGACATTAATCTTCTCTCCGAGGACTCACGAGGGGTTGCCAGGTGAGCCCGACGTTTTTCCTGACAACAAACACTCCCCAGACCTCCTTTACCAACCGCTCATCTCCTGTAGCCTAGAAACACCTCATCAAGCTGAAATCAGCCGCACCATTTCTACACTTCTACTTTATCTGTGTGCGCTCCATTTCTACTTAAGACAAAAACACTACAGGCGAAAAGGGGAGAATATTGTCATATACAAACAAGTCATCACCATACTGCCCCAGATGAAAGATTTGCAATTACTGTATTTTAAATTTTCTAAAACGTTTCTTAAATATGCAAAAGTAGTGAAATTTATCATATCTACTCTTATTTATTGCCATGTCAGCAACACAGGCTATTTTCATGCCAAAACAATTGATAAAAAATAAAAGAAAATACAATAAAAGCCACTTACAAATAAACACGATATCATTTAGATTAGATTTTTAATGTGAATATGATTGAAAAATTCTAAAACTTTTCCAGGTAAAACTTTGCTGAATAAATGGAATGAATTTGTTAATCATTGGCTAATTTGCATACATCTCTATCCAATGTTCCAATTGTAGTGCTAAAGTCTAGTCCAAAATCCTCATTTCTTTGTTTCTTTTCTATCTTTCTCTTTCCTTCTTTCTCTTTCATTCCTCCCTTTTCCTTCCTTCTTTCTCTTTGTCATTCTTTACTTGTTTCTTTTCTTCCTTCGTTCCCTTTCTTTCCTTCCTTCTTTTTTCTCTGTTTCCTTCTCTCTCTTTTTCATTCTTTCTTTCTTTCATTTTTCCCTCTTTACTTCCACCTTTCTTTTCTTCCTTTATTTATTCCTTCCTTCCTTGTTTCTTTAGCTTATTTCTTTCCTCCCTTCTTTTCTCTTTCATCCTTTCTCTTTTCTTCCTTCTTTCTCTTACCTTCATTTTTCTTTCTTTAATTCTGTCTTCCATTCCTACATTCTTTCCTTCATTTCTTTTTCTTCCTTTACCTTTTTTCTCTTTCCTTTTTTCTTTTCCTTTCCTTCTTTCCATTCATTCTTTCCTTCATTCTTTTATCTCTTTCTTCCTTCTTTCCTTCCTCTTCTGCCTTCTTTCTCACTTATTTCCTTCTTTCTTTTCTGCCCTTTTTCTTTTTAATTTCATTTTTTCCCTCTTTTTTCCTTCTTTCTTTCCTTCCTTCATTTATTCATTATTTCCTCTTTCTATCATTCTTTCTTGCCTTCCTCTCCTTCCCTCCTTTTGTCTCTTCGTTTTCCCCTTACTTCTTTCTCTTCCCTTCCTTTCCTTCCTTCTTTCTCTTTGTTCCTTCTTTTTCATTCTTTCTTTTCCTTCCTTCTTTTTGTCCTTCTGTCTTCCATTCCTTCATTCTTTCTTTCCCTTTTTCTTTCCCTTTTCCTTATTTCTTATTCTTCCTTCCTCTCATCTTTCTTTTTTCCTTCCTTCATTCGCATATTAGAGTCAAAGGTTTTTACAGAGAAGATCCTGACCACAATTCAAGTCAGGTTTTTTTTAATGAAATGTTGTATGTACTCAGGCAAATATACTGTATATGAACATATGCCTCAGTAAAACCTACAGAATGTAGATAAAATTAAAAAAATGTGCTGTTCGATTTATGTAAAGGCTGCTGAAAATGTAAATGTATGACTCATTGCAGGAGAAAATAATATGGAAATGGACTTTAAAAACATGAAATACAATTGAAATCTACAGACACAAATTAAATAAAGACTTAAAGTAATAAGTGTAAAATAGAAATCTTTACTATTGTAAAACCGAAAAGAAATTGATGAAAAGCCAGAAAGTTCAAAATCTCAAATCGGACATGTGCAAAAGACAGAAATGAAATGGTTTGAACATGGAAACAGCAGTGTGCTAATCTGTGTGTGTCGCATGAAATGAACGCGTTATGAAGCTAGAGTACATCCTCATAAATGATTATGCTAATGACGTCTTGTCAGAGCCTATCAAGCTGAAACAGACAAGATGTTCTGCAGCACTAGATGTTCCTTCTCAAGTAACATGACCTTTAACTAATACAATCTGTGCAAAAGTGAAGAATTCATGGGCATTATATTAGATTAGATATTTGTATACCTTTTTTAAACATTGTAGAATAAAAATTCTCTCCTTCATACTGGCGTAAGCTGATGGTGCCAGAGTAGTATGTGTGGACATAAATTTAACAAAACCTGAAATTAAATCTGATTGGTTTATTTCCATTAAACAAAAGATGAAATCTGAATTAAGTTCGACTGGTTTATTGATTAATATGAATGAGAATTGAGACTCTTTTAAAAAGAAAAATCTGAAATGTTGATATGGAATAAATGTAACATATTAATATTACTTTTTAACCCTAACCCCTAACTCTTTTTAGCAAACAACAACAAAAAGCAGACCACAGAAAAACTAAATGACTTGTTAATTCTCGTATAGAAAATAGTTTTAAAAATGTCTGTTAGATTGTTATTTGCAGAGTTGATTCTATCCAATGACTCACTGAATCAATGTGAACAATCTGTCGCTTACTTGCTCAACAGCAAGTCAATTATCCCTCTGGTGCTTCCTTGAAAGTACTAAAATGATCAATGATGGAATGATTAAAACACTGAGGCACTCTTTGCAATCTGAATTTAGAATGAATTGAACTGAATGCAAGATGTTTACTATTGCTTGTGTTAAATGTCATAATCAGTTATATACTGTAGGGGTTAGAACAGTGGTGGGCAAACTCGGTCCTGGAGGGCCGGTGTCTTGCACAGTTTAGCTCCAACTCTAATCAAACACACCTGCTTATAGATTTCTAGTGATCTTGAAGACACTGATTAGTTTGTTCAGGTGTGTTTGACTAGTGTTGGAACTAAACTCTGCAGGGACACCGGCCCTCGAGGATCAAGTTTGCCCATCCCTGGGTTAGAACCAGAAAGATCTAAAACCATGTTAAGATGTATGCAAAAAATTTATATCAATACCAAGTACATCTTTTGGGCTAGACATTTATTAATTGCATGTTATTTGATTTTGTATTTAAGGTAATTTAATTAGTTTTTAAGGTAAATATTATTTAATAACACAATTACACACATATCTACCTGTCTGTCTGTCTGTCTGTCTGTCTGTCTGTCTTCACATCCTTAACATTTTAAAAATTATTATTAATCTGCTGATGTTCCATTTATTCTCTCAGTATATATGATGATGATACATTTAAAAACTAATTGAAGACTTACAACAATTAAATAAAACAAATTTTGTATAATATTTTTTAACCTAAATAGGATATATGCACAGCTAGTGTTTCTTTCCATACTGACGCACTTCCGGTGAACGGTTAATGAGACCTTTTTCAATTTTTTACAGTTCCTTTTACAGCATCGATGTTGTAATGTAAATGAAATATAATTGGTTAAATAGACTTTGGCGAGATGAAAACGAGACGAAAAACCATTTACATGCACGCACTGGTCAGGATCAGCAGCCTAGCACTGAAACTTCATTAAAAATACTGGGGTAAAATAAATGGTAATATTTAAAAGACATGGCGAGCGAAAATGTAATTTAATGCAGTGCTTCTTGTACATTCTGTGACCCACTTTGTATCGTATATAAATCAGGCAGTGAAGATCGTTGATCTTTAAAGAAAACTATCCTTAAATGCTCTGATTTTTTAACGGCATTCAGTTCACCGGAAGCATTTGACCCATGTTACTGAAAAATTAAAAGTCCTTCTGCATATACCCTATTATAAAAATCTAAAATGACTTTTATAAATGATTAATAATTAAACAATATGCACTTTTGAACAAATAATGGATTATTAAATACTAAATTAATTAACATTATTCTATTTAATATTAAACAAATAATTACTTTATTATTAATATTTAAGAACTGAATGATTTTCGAATCTGAATAAGAATGAGATTTATTTTTGTATATTTATGTTGAAGCATTACCTGCAATGGAGAGCACTGCATCAAAACAGGCGTCTCTGTAGGGCAGACGCAGGCCATCACAAATCTGTACCTCGTGCCCTTTATTCCACGCAGACTCCACCAGCGGACGGCACACGTCACAGCCCAGCTTGAAGATCTCCTCATTAATGTGCAGATATTTGCCATTGCCACATCCTGGAAAAACAAAAAATCAGTCGAAGTAAAAATAGTAAAATTAAAAGTATTGAGTCAATAATATAAAAATTTCAATTTGACCACATTAATATTTAAAAGAAATCGTTGCAATTCCTTTCAGACAATGGTAAGTGGTGTCGACAAAGTCTCATATAGTATAATAACAGGTTTTTATTTAATAGCAAGTCTTTTCAAACAACAGAATAAGAACTAAATGGGTTTCATTTAGAGCTGCACAATAATAGATTTTTTTTAATGGAAATCGTGCTTAGATCAAAATTCTAAACAGAAACTAAAACGCACTCTGCAGATGAAAGCAGAAGACATTTAACAAGCAAAAGTGTGACTGAGGTTTAATCAGAATTTATTATCAGCAGCAATTTCTACATTTATGGCGAATTCAACAGATTTGTAAAATACATAAGTAAATATGTCATATGTATCTACATTCATTTTAAAATGTTGTCTTAAACAATCAGCATACAAAAATATACTCATGCAAGCCCATCTTACATTCAGTTTGCTATGAGATAAAGATGCGCAAAGGCTGCATTTACACTGCACTGTTCAAGAGACTCAATTCCGATTTTTTTCTCCCATGTGGCACAGATTGGATATGGCCCATGTACGTGTAAGCAGGAACAAATCACATGGATTCCGATTTACTCAAATCAGATTCAGGCCTCATACACAAGGACCTAAACAGCTATTTTATTGTCATGTAGCACAGGTACTTAAGCATGTTAACCAGAGCGAGAGAGCGCAATGTCCGCCACGTAACCAATATAAACTAATAAAAAACTAGTGCATACATCACGTGCATAAATCACTCAATGGACATTGCATTAAGATGCATAAAGGTTTTAAAAAGCCTATATATCAAAAGGCGGACAAATGGACACTAAACTGAGCTAAACTTAAACTCTGAAAATTGATCTGACACCTTTCAGTATACCATGATCTTTTATGTGAAGCTGCTTTGACACAATCTAAATTGTATAAGCGCTACACAAATAAAGGTGAATTGAATTGAACAAATGACAACCTTGATGTTATAATCTATAGTAAAACAGCTTGTCAAAAGCCACAAACAGATTACATACGGCAATAAAGAAAAGAGCACTCTTTATTTGTCAGCTGTTGGTCAGCGCCCACTCTTTTTTTTCCTGGTCAGTGCCCCTTTGCCGTGTGCTGTATAAATGCAGACGATCAGATATGAGTCACTTTTACAAGATGATGTAAGCAGGTCATCAAAAAAATGGGATACAGTCACAAAATTGGAATTGACCATCAAGATCTGCAGTGTAAATGCAGCTTAAAGAAAGCCCTGCTCCTTACTCAATATTACGTTTCAGTTTGAAGTACATCAACATACTGAAATGAGAATCTCAGAAACTTCCAGTTCACACAGACTAAAGCAGGTCGCACACCAGAAGCGCCGCGCAGCGCCATGTATTTTAGAATTCTAAACATAGGTTTCTATCAGGATACACACACCGGTGCCGCAAGTCGGCGGCTGTCGGCGGCGCCCGGCGACGGCTCAGGACGCAGTTAATTTTTCAGCTGCGCCACAGACTGCCATCTGATTAGTTTCATGTTAAATATCATTCGAATGTGCGCGTCTGGTGTGTGATACTTTAAACTGTCATGTACGCACCGTGTTGCGGCGCCGAGCGGCGCTTCTGGTGTGCGACCTGCTTTAGAGTGCACTCACACTATGCTATCTGAACCATGTCCACGTGTGTTTCCAGGGTTCGTTTGAGAAGTGCGAGTGCTCCGAATTGGGCCCAGGCTTGGTTCGTTTTGTGGGCCTGACCTGGTTGGAAGAGGTATGCTAGAGCACGGTCCGGTTGGGCTTTGGCGTGGCACGCTTGTTGTGCGATGCAAAGCACACCTGAGGCCAAAACTGAATATACGGCATCACTTTTAAGGGGCTGTTTCTTATGGATTTATTAATCATTCTTGCTTTTCAATGAATGCAAACTGTCGTTGTTTATTAATGACACAAACCCCTCGCTGCACCTTCAGCAAACCTCTTAATGCCTGCAGAATGACGACTTTTATGCTAATTTATGAGTGCCAAAAGTGCTGGAAATGTTCGGCAAAATATCTGACTGCCTGTCACTGCATCCCAAACTACTAAAACAATATAACAAAAAAAATCTTCACAGTGTGGAGCGAGAGCGCTTCTCTATTTGTTAAACAAAACAGACGCATTATCGATGATGTAAGTGTGCTCAGGTTCGGAAGGCAAAATACATTGCAAGTGCAGGCCATCAGGGGAGAGGAGAGGGGGGACAATCACGCTTCGGCATGGTTCAAGACAACTGTACCTAGTGAGTACGCCCTTAATGTTTATTTAAAGAGAATAACAATGCATCTCTTGGAGATGCAAACTGTAGATTTTATTATACATAGATTATATGATATACATACAAATGTAAAATATGTATGTCTTATGCGTATATATGCACGCTTGTATATAAGCTTTGACTGAAATACGTTCAAAACTTATGGTCCTAGTGTTGTCACGATACTGTAATTCGATATCAATCCGTACTGAAATCTTAAAAACGTCTATTTCCCGCTAACGTTTGAGCGCTGTTGAGCACGTTCTAAAACAGCGCTGATTTGCCGTTGTGATCACATGCTCAGCAGAAATGACTGTGATTGGCCGTGAAGGTTTACTGAATGTGACTACAGATACAGAGACACTGGAGCATTTTAAAGCCGTGAAGATCAGCAGGTCTGTCTATGATGCGACACACGAGTGATCCGCTGATGAAGACCAATCTTCATGGCTTTAAAATGCTCCAAAGTCCCTTTATCTGTGGTTACACTCCGTAAACCGCGGTGAGTTTGGTGAACTGATGACCTTCATGGCCAATCACAGTCATTTCTGTTGAGCACATGAAATTAGCGGTGTTAAAGACCGCACTCAACAGGGCTCACATGTTAGCAGGAAATGGACGTTTTTCAAATTTCAGTAACGATTGCTTTTGAATTCCAATATCGTGACAACACTAGGTCAAACTCTGAATCAGAATTTTGAATGAATTGAACTGAATATAAGATGTTTACTATTGCTCGTTGTAAATGTCAGAATTGGTTTTAGATTTTAAAAGTAAGACTTAGAAAGATCTAGAACCAGAATATATTTTAGGATGTTTGTAATAATTTTTATTAATACAATGTTAGATTTTTGGCTACACATTTATTTATTGTATATATTTGGATTTTTTTTTTATGACAAATACAAATTTAATAACTAAATTACACACATGCACATACTGTTTCCATCCATCTATCTATCTATCTATCTATCTATCTATCTATCTATCTATCTATCTATCTATCTATCTATCTATCTATCTATCTATCTATCTATCTATCTATCTATCTATCTATCTATCTATTTATCTATCTATCTATCTATCTAATAATAATAATAATATGAATCTGCTGGTATTACAATATTATTTAGTTTTAGTATATATGATACAACTAAAAATAGATTTAAAACAATTAAATGTATAATTATATAATATTATGTAAATTATATAACTTAAAATCTCTTTTATAAATTAATAATAATTAAACAATATGTAGTATTGAATATGTAAAGACTTATTAAATACTAAACTAATTTACATTAGTTCGCCTCTATGGATGCGCCGGCACTGGGTGTGCTCCATAACAGTAACAACATTTGTGTTTAAGAGATAGAAAGCTGATTTACACATGTAAAGCTTGCAGTTTGTCACTTCCGTCTAAATGGATAAATGTTTTTTTTTTTTTTACATCATCTCATACATCAGTTTCTCATTAAATCTTGACCAATCAAATAGTCTTTAGTATCTGACATGTCCCGCCCCTTCAAGACGCTTCACATTTGCTTTTTTTTTTTTTTTTTGATGTATTTGAGCTCAACCACTCTCACTGGCAGAGCTGTGGTAAAACATCTAAATTAGCTTTTAAAAATTTCACCACCAATTGGTATCAAATTTCAGTATCGTGACGACACTAGGTCAAACTCTACATGTTGACAATCATTTTTCATGGGTTTCATTTAAAGACTTTTTTTTCTGACCTTCAGTCTCCACCTACAGGCACAACAATAAAATTGACACAATCTTGACTCAAAATGTCAAGTGACTTCCAAAAGATGATTCACTGAGACTTAATTGCTACCATAGACTTCAGTGTTTATACCAATGACATTTAAATAACAAAGACAGCAATCCTCTGCTGATAGATGTTATATAGCTCTAGTTTCTTTTCAATAGAAAAAAAATGCAACCTTCATTTAAAAGCATAACAAGCTACACAAGTAAAAGTGTGATTGTAACATTAAAAAAGCACACTGATCCTAATCCTTTAGAGTTAATCCTCATTAGAGATAAAACGTGAAGCCTTACCGATGTCAGCCACGATGCTGCCGGGCTCTTGCTCAAGCAGGAACTGTTTGACCTTGGGCCAAGCTTTGTAGCGGCTGTCGTTGAAGTAGGGTGCGATCCTCTCGTACACGCTGTGAACATGCTCTCTCTCCAGCTGGCTGGCAGCCTCGTCCATGCTGCTCTCTATTAAAGCCCACAGAGCATCTTCAGCACTTCTCCAGACAGAGACAGAGAGAGAGGAACAGAGAGGGAGGAGGCCAGACACCAAATCAGACACTCGGAGCTTAATGCCTTCGTTCCACAGCCATTTATAACAACCACAACAACAAAAATGAATGCAGTATGCCCCTTCGATTGGTTGTTTCTAAATGGCAATGTGAGCTTGAAAAATATAGCTTAGTGAATATCATGAAAATTGTCAGGGACATGTCGCATTTCACCTTGAAAACTGAAAGGGTGTCAAAAAACAAGCCTATTTTTAGAGCATTAAAAATTGTTTGCTTTATGACAATTATCGATCAAAAACAATTTTAAAATGTACATAAAGCAGTGTGATTCTAATTTGTATAGGATTTAAATAAAAACATAAATAATAAATAAATATATATATTGAATATATTTATAATACTGAATAAATTAATTGAATGAATAAATAATGAATACATTTATAATATTGAATATATAATAAATAAATACTTGAATAAATTAATTAAATGAATAAATAATGAATGAATAAATAATGACTACATTAATATTGAACATATAATGAATGAATTAGTTAATTAAAAGAGCAAATAATGAATAAACGAAATAATAAACACTTCATAATAATAATAAATATATAATGAATATATAAATTAATCAAATGAATAAAAATAATTACGAGAAAACATTTCTAATAATGAATATATAATGAAAAAATGATATAATATAATATTATATATGATATACAAGTATATATAATGATGAATATATAATAAATAAATAAATAATTAAATTAATAAATAATGAGTTTGTTTATAATAATAAATATATAATGAATAAATTATTTAATAAATTTTAATAATGAAAAAATAATCAATTAATGAATTAAATTAATAAATAAGAATATGATTATAATAATTAATATATAATGAATAAAATAATGAATAATTAATACATTTATAATAAAGAATGTATAGTGAATAAATTAATCAAATGAACAATAATAAATAATGAATACAATTATAATAATAAATGTGTATTGACAAAATAAATTTATCAAATGAACAAAAAAATAAATAAATGCATAATACATATATAATGAAAATATTAAATTAATAAATGATAAATACATTTATAATAATGAATATTTTTGATGAAAAAAAAATTAAACTGAACAAATAAATAATAAATGCATTTCATCACCATGGATCTAATCCTTGCAGATCGCTATAGAAGTGTCCAGAAAATATCTAGTAAAATATTATTTACTGTCATCATGGCAAAGATAAAATAAATCAGTTATTAGAAATGGGTTATTAAAACTATTATGTTAAGAAATGTGTTAAAAAAATCTTCTCTCCATTAAACAGAAATTGGGGAAAAAATAAACAAGCGGTCTAATAATTAAGGGACACTAATAATTCTGACTTCAACTGTATATATATAGTTGTTCTGTATATACGGATGGACGGACGGACAGACAGACAGTTCAATGATGGTTCACTTGCATTTTAATAACACATAAAAAATTACTAATTTGTCATTTAAATTAAAAAAAGTTTTAATAAAATAAAGTGTCTAATCAATGAAATGAACTAAACAGGAATATATTCAAAATGCGGACAAAACCTTGATTAGGATTTTTTCAAGAGTGTGAAATCAGCTGAAGCTGAAGTGTCTCTGATTAATTCTTTGTTCTCCTACATTCAAGATACAAGTGTTTAGTAAAGTGTTGCTCTTCACAGACAGATCTGCCTGTCGTCTCCTCACAGCAGCACATCAGTTACCAGCTGTCCAGAACAACAGCAACATAATTCACCATCAACACATGGCTGTTTATCATTTCCCACCTCCATACACACACACACACACACACACACACACACACACACGTTACATCTCCCTCAACAAGCACGACTCAAACAGAGCTTTGAAGCAGAAACAGTCGGAGATTTCCAGGCTTTTATCATTGAAAACTGCAGTCTGCATAGCATAATTGAAATGCAAAGTGGATGGCGCTTTTCCCACATCTGATCTGCTTTCAAAGCCTTGCCCGTCATATACAGTTAAAGTCAAAATTATTGACCAAATATTTTCCAAATGATGTTTAAGAGGGCAAGAAGTTTTTCACAGAATTTCCAATAATATATTTTTTGAGAAAGTCTTATTTCTTTTATTTCAGCTAAAATGAAAGAAGTTTTACATTTTTTAAACCATTTTAAAAGTCAATATTATTAGCCCCTGAAAAAGATTTTTATTTTCTAAAACTATGTAAAGACACATTTATTTGGGTGAGCGGAGGGCCATATGAATCTGTCTTCAAAAACAGGTGATGTGTTAAGGCAAGTGCTCATAAAAGAGCATGAAAAAAGACTTGGGGATACAATGCAGAAGCATCTGTGTAAATACAGCCAGAAAAGCATGAAATGTATAAAACATACAGTATGTTGAAACTCGTATATCTTTGAAAAAAGACACAGTAAAAATACATAACCTGGTTAACTATGTTTCTTTAATGGCAAATAACCGTAAACTGACTTTCCCAGAATTCCCTGCATGGCACATCACTTTTTATGCTTTTTGTTGACATTAATATGGAATTTTTTTTCCCCAACAGTTATGTACATTAGAGATTAAGGTTACATTTTATTTTTATAAATAATGTTTATTTCATAACTTTAATTTTATGCGTGTTACCATACTGGTGTTTAGTAGCTGTGTGAATGACACTGAGCACCTTCTATAGCCTGATACACTTTTCTGCTTGTGGGAAAAGTTGTCTGTGATGACCATTGGTTCATTATGTAACTTTCTCATCAACACCTGCATATGGCTGTGTTAATGTAACAAAAGATGTGTAGATGTTGGTAATTCAAAATAAAGACATATTACATCTATAAATAAATGAAATACGGTAGTTTACTGTAAAATTTTGTACCCTATTTTTAACGGTAAAACACTGGCAACCACAGCTGCTGTTTTATTTTTTGTCGTAAAGTTTGCGAATGAATTTTTTTCAGTGTCCAATTATGAATCAGGCCCAGCCCTAACCAATTTGGCACCCTAGGCAAGATTTCAGGTGGCGCCCCGTCACATCGCATAAATTCCACTGCTAGTGTATAGTCATAAGAAACTAAATAGCTTTTTGATCGACTACTACAAGCTGGGAAAACGTCAGATAAATATGCCAATACAATTAACATTATTGCTGAATAGATCTAATATTTACACATTTGCTTGAGCAAGGAATGATGGGGGTAGTTACATTACTATTACTATTTTCAATAACATCTTTGGCCTTCCATAACATTAGCTGACGTTAAAACCAACAGATAGCACTATAGCTATTTATTGATTAGCAATCTTTCAACGTTATAAAAAATATGGGACAGCAAATAGCTTCAAATGATAGAATACATAGCAAACATTAGAAAATATTAACAATAAAATAAAAGGTTTAGCCTATTAAAATCAATGGCCTGTACAGAAAATAAAGCTATAAAATCTATTTCACTTTTAATTGCATTTGCATATTGATTAGTTACTGTAGTAATTTAGTGAAGAGCAGCAAATTAATCTGATTTGATAACAGAGGTGATAATGTAAGAATGCACAGATCTATAATGAAGCATTCGACTACTTTAGTAACTGTTTGTGCTCTTTAAGAAAAAAATTAGTTGTGTTTAAAATAAAACACGCAAGACGGAGCAAAAAACAAACCCAAAAAAAAAAACGAAAAAAGAAGCACTTTTCCAACGGTCCGCTCAGCGCGAGCTCTCCCGGCTAAACGTAGATTGCAAGGGCTCAAATGGAGCAGTGGTCGTAATGTTGAGCGAAAAAAAAAAGAGAAAAAGACAGCTGCGAAACATGACCAGCTTTGTCTTTTTGTAGGAAACACTCTTAAATCTTTTTAGGGTAAGAGGTTTTTGAGTTACTGCCAACTGTAACTGAATGTGTCAGGAATATCGAAAACAAAACAAACTTAACCGTGCTCATTTCTTGCGCCCCCCGGATGTACAGTGCCCTTAGCATTTGCCTATACTGCCTATGCCACGGGCCGGCCATGTTATGAATACATTAGATCTGTGCATTGTAAGAGCCAAATAAGAAAAGAGGGCTTAAAATAGGGATCAAAAAGGAGTATGAGCTTGGAGAAGCCTGTTGAACCAGATATCAGTTGTGAAAATACAAAGTATAGCAAATTTAAGGGATAGGAGATTGTCCTGAGGAGAGACTGGAGATGGGTCTGCTTCAAGACTTTATTGTCTACAGAATTATTGGAATATCAATATGAAAACCACGACAACCCTTTAAGCAAATTTTTTTTGGATTGTCTACTGAACAAATCACTGTTATACAATGACTTGCCTAATTGACCTAGTTACGTCTTTAAATGTCACTTTAAGCTGAATACTAGTATTTTGAAAAATATCAAGTAAAATATTATTTACTGTCAACATGGTAAAAGAAATCTGTTAATAGAAATAAGTTATTTAGACTATTATGTATAGAAACGTTTTGAAAAAAAATCTATCTATTAAATAAAAATTGGGGGGAAAAAATATAGAGGAGGGCTAATAGTACTCTTGGAACTAAACTCAATTTTCTGATTTTCGTTTATTTCGTTTGCTGTTAAGTAGGTGACTTACAGTATGGCACGTCATAATTTTTCCCAGTATGCGATCCTGCATAACATCCATGTTGATCCTGGAACATCACTTTTGTTTGAAAATGTAATCCATACCTATTCTCTACCCCTAAACCCAACTACACCTGTAAATTGTCAAAATCAGATGGGAATAATAGTTTGATAACAATAGAAGTGCATAAATCAAATCGTAAGCCTAAACTTAACATAAACAGTAATAGTATCCCTTCATTCTGATTGGCTAAGTGGAATGTTGTTCCAGGATCAACATAGATGTCAGGGCCGGCTCACACTGCAATTGTTTTTTTTAAATCCTAAACAATTGCATCATGTCAGACTGCACAAACTCGGCTCCCATGTCACACTGTAAGATTTCAGCTGTCATATTGTCAGACTGAACGACAATGAAGATGAGCGAAATAGGCATGGAACGAAAACCGCTTTCAATGTATACCGCGGTTTGGAAAAGTCAAGGTTTTAAAACAGTCCAAATTTTCTGCAATACCGTTCCTAGGGTATGTGTACGATTTTTTATTTATTTATTTATTTTAGTTTTTAGGACAACAGCATTTCCAACAGAAAAAGAGATCCAAAGATGCCATTTTAAATTGTAAAAAAAATCTGTGTTTTTGAAACTAATGTAGACAGCAGACGTCAATAATTCATTTAGCCTGACATGTTTACTGTTCCAAAATATTTTAAATGTTTCTCAAAATAAATGTTTCTTTTCCTTTTAAAGACCGTATATTTTAAGTTTTTTTACCCAGACATTTAAGAAGAATATATTATATTTATTATATATTAAAACAGTTTTCACATTTTCCCATGGTCATTTGAATAGTTGCTTTGATTGAGTCATCAGATTGGGTGCTTCCTATTGGTTCTTGGATTAACGTTCGTCGCAGCTGTTGTCACACTGCAGGAAAGTGTCTAAGATCTTTGGACGGCTGTCTGTGAATATGTCAAGCTAACGATTAAAGATCACCGGTTGTAGCCTAGGATTTCAGGAATCTTTTAGGATTTCTCAAATTTGTCTCGCATGACAAAATTGTGGCTGAAATCTCACAGTTTGAGCAGGGTTTTAATCCAGGAACGTGTCCTACTTGGTGAAATCAGGTTGGCGTGACTTATGATATCAGTCCAATGTAAATAAAAAGCATTTAGCTGAAAAACAAAACTGATTGCCTTTGAGCTGCTTGAGTTGGTTGCGAGTTGAGAAGTGAAGTCGTGGATCGATAAGAGAACATTTCCAAGCAAATCCACATTCGATGCTGATCTGCTCAAACGACAAAGCGGAGTCAATAATCTTGTGGTCTGGCTGGAAAAATCAATCAAACCTTTATGTTGGTCAGCGGAAGGGTTGAGGCACGAATGCTTTTATCCTCTTTACTGCACAAATGACCAGAAATCCACAAAGGGTGTCTTTTTTTGGGAGGGGGTGGGGGGTTTTATAACAAAGCTATTGTGAATAAGCAATTGACCTTTTGGGATATTTAAATGAAAAGAAGATTATCTTGTTATTTTGTAACGCCTCAACGGTTTGCTCTGTTATGAAACAAAAAGCAGAAAGGCTCATCAGCTGAATCACATGCTGCCCTGAAGGGAAAAATCCACAGCTGAAATCACAGATGAGCCGTAAGAGAAAAACACAAAAGCATGTGGGACGGTCATACTGTATGTGTTCCACTTGACAGCAGGCGTTTGATTCGCTGGTCAAAAATGAAAAGATTAAAACCGAAGCGCAATTTAAATATAAAGCTGCCAAGAAAGAAAATAGTTATTTTCGGTAGAATCTTTACCACTGAACCTCTGACATAAGTAAATTTTAAAGGGATGGTTCACCCAAAACTAAAAATGATTTCACTATTTACTCACTCTAAAGAGGTTCTAAGCATGCAATTCTTTTTTTCTGTAAAACACAAAATATGCACTAACCAGCCACTTTATTAGGTACACCTTACTAGCACCGGACCCCCTTTTGCCTTCAGAACTGCCTTAATCCTTCATGGCATATATTCCACAAGGTACTGGAATTATTCCTCAGAGATTTTGCTCCATATTGACATAATAGCATCATGCAGTTGCTGCAGATTTGTCGGCTGCACATCCATGATGTGAATCTCCAGTTCCACCACATCCTAAAAGTGCTCTATTGGATTGAGATCTGGTGACTGTTGAGGCCATTTGAGTACAGTGAACTCATTGTCATGTTCAAGAAACCAGTTTGAGATGATTTGTGCTTTATGACATGGTGCGTTATCCTGCTGGAAATAGCCACCAGAAGATGAGTACACTGTGGTCATAAACCAATGGACATGGTCAGCAACAATACTCAGGTAGGCTGTGGTGTTGACACGATGCTCAATTGGTAGTAATGAACCCAAAATGTGCCAAGAAAATATACCCAAACCATTACACCACCACCACCAGCCTGAACTGTTGATATAAGGCAAGTTGGATCCATGCTTTCATGTTGTTGATGCCAAATTCTGACCCGACCATCCGAAAGTTGCAGCAGAAATCAAGACTCAGAGCGACAACGTTTTTCTAATCTTCTATTGTCCAATTTTGGTGAGCCTGTGCAAATTGTAACCTCAATTTCCTGTTCTTAGCTGACGGGAGTGGCACACGGTGTGGTCTTCTGCTGCTGTAGCCCATCTGCCTCAAGGTTCGACGTATCATGCATTCAGAGATGCTGTTCTGCATACCTCGTTTGTAACTAGTGCTTATTTAGTGTACTGTTGCATTTCTATCAGCTCAATCCAGTCTGGCCATTTTCCTCTGACCTCTGGCATCAACAAGGCATTTGTGTCTACAGAACTGCCGCTCACTGGATATTTATTTTTTTTGGACCTTTATCTGTAAACCATAGAGATGGTTGTACGTGAAAATCACAGTAGATCAGCAGTTTATAAAATACACCAACAACCATGCCATGTTCAAAGTCACTTAAATCACCTTTCTCCCCATTCGGATGCTCGGTTTAAACTGCAGACATGGTCGTGTTGACCATGTCTACATGCCTAAATTCATGGAGTTGCTGCCATGTGATTGGCTGATTAGAAATGTGTGTTAAAGAGCAGTTGGACAGGTGTAGCTTATAAAAGTGGACGGTGAGTGCATTTTGAATAATTGTAGTTACCTGTAATCATTGACTTTCATATTTGAACAAACAAATACTATGGATGTTGATGGTTAAACAATTCCATGCAAAATGTCAAACTTGACATAAAAAAGAAATTCAACAAAACAGTGACACCCTTTCTCAGTTGTTTGTGTAGACTTGTATTTTATAATACTTTTTATAACAGATCTAACAGTTGACCAGAATGTAGGAACAGACACAAAATATATTTTTTTAAACAAATAAAAAGAAAAAGTTTTATTCAAATGTTTAACTTAGTAGAATAAATTGGCAAAATAGAAGACTTCGTTTCATGATAATTGAAGCTGAATGTAAGATTCAGGAGGCAGAGATAAGAGGTATAATAGGAGTAGGCATGGGATGATGACCGCTTTCGAGGTATACCGCGGTTTGGAAAAGTGAAGGTTTAAAAACCACAAAAAAATTTTATTATACCATTCCTATGGTATATGTAAGATTTTTCTTTAATGTTCTTTAGGACAATAGTATCTTCAGCAGAAAAGATTTTCAAAAATGCATTTTTAATTGTTTGCCGGCAGCTAGCTCTCTGCAACTCTCACATGGTCCCACTGAAGCTAAGCAGGGCTGCGCCTGGTCAGTACCTGGATGGGACACCACATGGGAAAGCTAGGTTGCTGCCGGAAGTGGTGTTAGTGAGGCCAGCAGGGGGCACTTAACCTGTGGTCTGTGTGGGTCCTAATGCTCCAGTATAGTGACGGGGACTCTACTGCTCTTCGGATGAGTCATTAAACCGAGGTCTCGACTCTTTGTGGTCATTAAAAAAATCCCAGGATGTCCTTCGAAAAAGAGTAGGGGTTTAACCCCGGCATCCTGGCCAAATCTGCCCACTGGCCTCTGTCCGTCAAGGCCTCCTAACCCTCCCCATATCATAATTGGCATATCATCACTCTGTCTCCTCTCCACCAATCAGCTGGTGAGTGGTGTGCAGTCTGGCGCAAAACGGCTGCTGTTGTGCTGTCTAGGTGGATGCTGCACACTGGTGGTGGATGAGGAAATTCCACCCCATCGTGTAAAGCGCTTTGAGTGCCCAAAAAAGCACTATTAAAATGTAAGGAATTATTATTATTATTAATAATAAAATCTGGGTTTTTGAAACTAACGAAGACAGCAGAGGTCAATGATTCATTGGAATTCATAGTCTAACATGTTTACTACTCCAGTCCAAAATATTTTAAATGTTTCTCAAAATAAAATATATTGGCTGCGTCCGAAACAGCCTACTACTCAGTAGGAACTACATTTGAATTTACTACTTGACTGTTAGAAAACTACCTTATATACAGAATGAATGCGAGTAGTATGAAGAGAGCTCGGATGTACTATGGATGCCAATTTGTAATCATCGCCAGATATACCTGCCTCAGTTGCGTCGCTTTACTCCCATTCATGAATTCTCTTGCATCATGGTTAAACATATTGTTCATTTGATGCGCACTTCAGAATCTCGCCGGAAGTAGTAGGTCATCCGGGTACTTCTTGCATACTGCTTTTCGAATTCTATGAATTTGGACATACTACTCAGCCCGCATGCTGTTTTTAGCGTACTAAATAGTATTAAAATAAAAGATTTCGAACGCAGCCATTGTGTTCAAAGTGGAAAAAGTTCTTGACTTATTTTAGAGTAGTAATCACAATACCGTGAAATCGTGGTAATTTTATCCAAGGTTATCATACCGTCAGAATATTATACTGGCCCATGCCTATATCAGAGTCTTTCAGATAACATTTATAAGACAAAATGTCCCTGAATACACATACAAACATTCATTTTAAATTCATTCATTAGACTTTGAAAAATAACAATAAGTTAATCTTGAAGACAAAAAGTATTCGTGACAAAAAGTATTCATGACAATTCACTTTAGGATTTTAGGCTTTTGTTGTTTAGGCTTTTTGTACTCATACGCAATATCACTTTTTTTGCACAAATAATAAGAGACCCCAAAACAGACAACCGATCCTGGCCAGTAAATACAAAACCAAGAAACCATCAAGATCAACCACATAGGGAAAATATTGTTACCACTGACACCCTGACATCGTGGCAATGTGAGCAATGCTTGCCAAACATATTTTCTACAGAAAACTGCTTAAATCTTCAGCTGTAATGATCATTCATTTGTGGTCACCAAGAAGCCCTTTTGGAAATGAAACACAATAATAAATAACTGCAACTCTCTCTCCACAGTCAAATATCTGCACCGTAATTGTTTTCAGAGCAGTCGTTTTAGACTTGCGCTGGCTCTCTGGCCTTGACAGACTTGTCAACAAGCAGGCAATATATAAAGGTCGCCAGCACAAGCACAGCATCAAATAAAGAGAGAGCGGACAACCACCTGAAATGTCACCTAACTGAAAGATGTCAACTGGTGTCGCTCCGAAACACCTTCAGAAAATATCAAACCTCTCTCAAAGAAAAGTCATTTCTGCAGGGTTCCCACAGGTCATGGAATTTCTGGACTATCTTAGAATCGATTATGGAGCCAGATTGGACAGATTGGAAAATAATGTTTACAAAATAAAATTCATACCTGCCCAGCACAACTTACATTTACGAAATCCAGCTTGTAAATTCAAAACACACTTCAGAAATACAAAACACAATTTGTGATTTCACAACTAAAAAGCATAAATATTTGCCCAAATGAATTGGATTTGTGTATTTATGATTGGTGTTATAAATTTATGAATTTTATTTGTGTATTTATGAGTTTACCCAATTCACTTATAGCGCATGTTTTAGGGCTGTGGGGGAAACCGGAGCACCCGGAGGAAACCCATGCGAACACAGGAAGAACATGCAAACTCCACACAGAAATGCCAACTGACCCAGTCAGGACTCGAACCAGCGACCTTCTTGCTGTGAGATGACAGTGCTAACCACTGAGCCCTGATGCCGGTCTATAGTCTTCACTGTATTAATAATTCAGTAAAATTATTCTTCATTAAAAAGTCACAAATGTTGTACGTTAATGTGCCCGAATGCTTTACGGTCTCTAAAAACGCCTTTAAAACACAAACAAATGAAAAAAGTTTGACTCTGTTATAGTTTGAAATGACGCCTCAAATCTCATGTAATCTCAAATGTTGATCAACTATAATGCTAACTCAACATTGCACATTCTGCGATGTTACTAGGGCTAAACAATATATCGACTGAACATCAATATCACAATGTGTGTATTGGCAATAGCCACATTGCAGGGTTATATGATTTATTCAAGAGTAAAACATGAATATATTATAATATATTGTTATTTAAGTATTTATACAACGACGCCCATGTTATTTTACATTAAATTGTTCAAATTTTGTACTTGAATACTGTTAGACTCCCCAGAAATCCATAAGTCATTGTTTAATTATTTTTGCTAGTAATTTATTATAATTTAAACAGATGCACTGCATAGAAAAAGACTTGGTCATCCCAGTCAATCCAAATGGATGAAATCTTTCCAAATAGAGCTATACAAGTAACTTGGTGAAATTATATTTATATTGCAATGTATATCATGGTCGAACAAAATATCGCAATGGTAGATTTTTTCCAATATCGTGCTGCCCTAGATGTGACTATTGAGGACACATTGCGATAACAATGCTGAAACAATACAATTGCGCAGCTCTAACGTGCTTTTTATCAGTGTTAAATGCAACCAATGTAAGTTTGAATACTATTTTACGTGACATACTACTGAAAAGCAGCAGCAGATAGTTCACCTAGGACACCGATTTAAAATGAAAGTCAGAACTGTGACAGTGCAAACCAACAACATCAATCACTTACAGTGCATCAGTAAAGTATTCATAGGGCCTCACTTTTTCCACATTTTTTATGTTACAGCCTTATTCCAAAATGTATTAATCCATTTATTACTTCAAAATTCTACACACAATACCCCATAATGACAAAGTTAAAACAAATTTTTTTTAATTGTTGCAAATTAAAAAAAAAAAAAACTGAAAATTTTTTTTTTTAAAAATCACATGTACAGTTGAAGTCAGAATTATTAGCCCCTTGTCTTTTTCTACTTTTTCAAAATATTTCCCAAATATTAATAATAAAATCTAATAAAAAAAATCTGGAAAAAGTCTTATTTGTTTTATTTCGGCTACAATAAAAGCAGTTAAAAAAATAAAATAAAATTAAACATTTTTAAGCTATATTTTTTCTGATAGTCTACAGAACTAACTTCCCTAATTACCCTAAACCGCCTAGTTAACCTAATTATACTAGTTAAGCCTTTAAATGGCACTTTAAGCTGTAAGTGTCTTGAAAAATATCTAGTCAAATATTATGTACAGTCATCATGGCAAAGATAAAATAAATCTGTTATTAGAAATGGGTTATTAAAACTATTAATGTTTAGAGATGGTTTGAAAAAAATCTCTCCGTTAAACAGAAATAGTGTGGAAAAATAAACAGGGGCGCTAATAATTCAGGGCTCTAAATTGAGCTCAGCTACATTTTGTTTCCACTGAACATTCCTGAGATGTTTCAGCAGCTTAACTGGAGTTCACCTGTGGTAAATTCAGTTGATTGGACATGATTTGAAAAGGCATACACCTGTCTATATAAGGTCCCAGGGTTGATAGTGCATGACAAAGCACAAACCAAGCATGAAGACAAAGGAATTGTCTGTAGACCTCAGAGAAAAGATTGTCTCAAGGCACAAGGCTGGGGAAGGTTACAGAAAAAATTCTGCTGCTCTGAAAATTCCAATGAGCACAGTGGCCTCCATCATCCATAAGTAGTAAATGTTTGGAACCACAAATGCAATGTACAGAGACATCCTGAATGAAAACCTGTTTTAGAGTCCTCTTGACCTCAGACTGGGGAGACAATGTGTCAGCAGGACAATGACCCAAAGCACACCACCAAAATATCAATGGAGTGGCTTCACAACAACTCTGTGAATGTCCCTGAGTGGACCAGACAGAGCCCAGACCTAAATACTATTGAACATCTCCGGAAAACTTTCTGAAAATGGCTGGACACCGTCGCTTCGCATCCAACCTGATAGAGCTTAAGAGGTACTGCAAAGAAAAAGGGGCAAAAATTCCCAAAGACAGATGTGTCAAGCTTGTGGCATCATATTCAAAAAGACTTAAGGCTCTAATTGCTGCCAAATGTGCATCAACAAAGTATTGAGCAAAGGCTGTGAATACTTCTATACATGCAACAATTTCAACAAATCTTTTTTTTTTTTTACATTGTCATTATGGGGTTTTGAGTATAGAATTGAGGAAATAAATGAGTTTAATCCATTCTGGAATGAGGCTGTAACATAAAAACTGTGAAAAAAATGTAAGCACTATGAATACTTTCCAGATGCACTGAATGTATTAGTTCGATTAAAAGCCTTTACCTTTTCATTGGAAGGCTAGTATTTAAAAGTGTATGTCGTTTCACATTTCGTACAGACAGACAAATTGCATGTTGCTGGAATCTTGTGTATTGTAAGGACATGATGTTACGGGTCATGGAAATTCAGCGTTCTTTAGTCACTGAAATCAGGGAATTTGATATTTGGCTTAAAGTGGAAACCCTGCTTCTGTGAATTTTTCCTAGCCCTACCATTTAGAGCATTACAGTTCCTCAATCTCCCTTCAGACCCCAGTTTCGGCTCCGTTCCATTGAGAACTCGAGGGTCCCTCATTATGAGACTATTTTCAGATCACAACCACTGACAGAAGGATGGAGAGGAGCGTCAGGCCGTCATCACCTCACATAGCCCAGATTGCATCCGATTGTCCCTTCAATTCATTAAAATGCTCAACTCGACAGGCATTATGTAAGCAGCTGCAAGCGGGATGTAGTGAGAATACTGAACAGCGGCTTCTAAATTTAGAAACGAGCAATACCCGCCAGACCACTATTCTCCTACTGAGAAACAGCGGGTCTGGCTTGGCACTAATGGAAACATGGAAAGAGCGATAAAGAGTTTCATTGTTTAGTAATATATCCGTTGATAGATTTACAAGTGCTTTACTACTGATGCAATAGATTTAACTAATATAGCTCTGTTAAAGCCTTGAGACAAATCTGATGGCGTATTCCTAAGTTGATAGTAGTGTAGTATGCAGCAGTTGTATTGAGTATATGAAATATAATATTCTGTATGTACAGTGAAACCAATAAGTTATTACCAAATGGTAAAACTATAATATGGGAAATTACTTTGGTTATTCTGTTTAATAATGTTAAAACTGATGAACACCAATAATAAAAAAATAGCCAATACTATATTAATAATAATTGTCAATCATTTATGCAATATTTATATAAAGAAATATTTTGTATTAACATTATTTACAATTAAAATAAATTAGATGACATATTAAATGTGTGTGTGTGTATGTATGTGTGTGTGTGTGTGTGTGTGTGTGTGTGTGTGTGTGTGTGTATAATGTCTTTACATTTGCATAATAAATATAACAAGAGCAAAAATGATTAATTAATAAAAAATAACAAATACAGTGTACATCAGTTTATTAATTTGTTGTCACTATATGTTATAGCTGCACATAAGCAACATAAAATAATAATAATATATAATTATAAACAAAATTTTAATAATTCTAATAATTCTGACTTCAACATTATATAATAAATGACATTTTAAAAAGATATTTATATTTTACTCCCCAACAAGTCACACCAATCGATCTAAAGCAATGGCTTTGCAAATAGAGCTATTTAAGTCATCAGGTTGAAATTGTATTTATTTTGGAATAAATATTGCAGAGAAAAAAATATCGTAAGGTAAAAAAAAATTCTATGCAGCTTGAGATAGATAGATAGATAGATAGATAGATAGATAGATAGATAGATAGATAGATAGATAGATAGATAGATAGATAGATAGATGTCATTGAAGTTAGCTCTAATTTATTTTAAATGCTTACAAAATTAGTATTATAATAATATAATAAACAAAGTATACAGATTTTAAATTCATGATTTAAAACATTATCGTTGTTATGAATATGCTGCTGTATCTTGTTCAGCAAACACTACATGAGCAACATTTATGTGCACAGTGTACATTGCATTTGCTATTATCTCAATTAAGTAACAAGAAATACTAATTTTTTTTTACTCATGCATGTTTTTCGCAGCATTGGTACATCATCATGCTGATGAATCTGTGTCTCTGTAAAGTTTCAAACGCCAACAGCAAGAGCTTCTTCAGAGATGTAACCTTCATCAATTTAACATGCATCTGGCGTCAACAGTCTCTTCACGCGCAAACTAACGTTACACAGGACCGTCATTCAGCGTGATGGGGGACAAATCATTGTACATGTACCAGCTGAAAGTTTGAGCCCGCGTTAATGTGCAGCACAGAAATCAGCACCGATTACATCCTCTGAATCAAACCTACCTTTCCTCTTTTCAAGGCTGCAGTCGCGCAGACATCAAACACGACACGTCCTTCTTTCTTCATTTCGCGACATTGTATTACCATGTAGGAGAAAGTCAGCGATAAAACATCGACACCACTCACTAATTGTGTCTGTGTGTGTAACCGGCCGGCTCAGTGTGCACACTGGGGAAGTGCTAATAAATACATGCTCACTACACTCGACCCCTATGTCTGGAGAGATGTTTGATTCGTGAACAAGCGGTTCTTTAAATGATTCGTAAGAACCGAAACGCAAATGATTCGTGCCTGGATAATGTAAAAAAAAATCGTATTTTATTGATGTATATTCCGAGTATACTTGTTTGTGAATTATAATCTAAAGAAAACAATATAATGGATGAATGACTTTAGGTTTTAAAGGGATGTAGCTCATTCAAAAATGAAATATCTATATTAATTTAGGCTACTCGAGAATCGAATCATTCAAAAGAACCGCTTGTTCGCGAATTTAACCCATTGGTGCACTACATGGGTCTAAAGTGACCCGAAGTTTATTTATCTATTTTATATCTTGTGCATCAAAGGGTTCATTTAATTTGTAAGATCTCACTTTACTTGTTTAAACCCCATTTAGCTTTATTATGTTGAACACAAAAGCAGATTATGAAGAAAGATGAACACTTGGCTGTAATCATTACTTTTGTCCCATATTAACGTTATGGATGTAAATAACCTACAGGTTTTGAGCTTTAATTCGTTAAAGTAAATACTTTTGTGGTCAACAGAATAAAGAAAATTCTATAAAAATAGAATATAGAAATTCTATTCTAATTTTCAGAATAAAATGAATTACCTATTAAAGTAACCACTGAGGGAAAGTACTTAGTTTTCATTTCATTTACATTTACAAACTGTCCCATTAAAGCCAACTTTTAAAAAACATTGTGTACTTGTGTACTTCAACTGGCGCACAACAACAATAAAAAACAAGCTAATTACAAGACCAAACTCGGAAAACTGAAATAAACAGAACATTTACCTGTAAATTTCACTACACACCACAATTTGATAAATTAAACGAATCATTTCAACAAACTGTCCGAAGGAATCGACTCGCTAAATGAATCGGATATATCTATGTAACTAGTAGACGGATGAGTGAATTTAATGGGAATGCAGAGGAACACAGAACTGAGTGTGCGGCGTAACGTCCGCCGCTCTGATTGGACGGAACAATCACGTGACCGCAACATAATAAACACACACACTGTTGACACATGGCAAACGATTGAGGCTAAGGGCTAAGCATGATTTCCATTTACTTAAGGATGATTCAGACTTTTACTACAACGTGTTAAGCGAGCCAAAAGAGCAACGTGTAAATAATTATCTAACAACAAAAATATCCCACAGTGATTTTTTCATAATAAGACAAGAGCTGTAAAAGATATTTAACGACAGAAAGTCTGATAATTAGTTTATCTTTATAAGGGCAATATTTACAAGCTAACCTTATAAATGTTGTTCTTTTTTACATTAAATATTGAAATATAACATTCAGGCAATAAACTGTTATTAAAAACAAAGTTTTTAATCTGCTTTAAAACGACAGAATTTATCCGCTCACAACAACCACAAAACACCAGTGTTTACAGCGGTGACTAACATAAACATCTCTGATTGGCAACTGCATTCATACACTCAACAGAAATGTGTGTGATTATTGCTTATTACAATTATGCTAAATGATCTGATAAACCTTTCACAAATATAAATGTATAAAAACCAACATCCATAGTTTAGTTGTGCATATATATTATTTCTATACCAACACTTTACTAGGTACACCTTACTAGTAGGCTACTTGGTTGGCCCCCTTTTACCTTCAGAACTGGCTTAAAAGAGTGTATCATGTGTGTATATGTATGGAGTGTATAATGTTTGCATATGCATCAAGTATAGAGGGTATCGTGTGTGTATATGTATAGTATGTATGTAGTGTATCATGCTTTTCATTGTTCAGATTCAGTAGCTCAGTGGTTATGTGAGTCCCAGATTCTATCCCAGACCCTCACAAAAGTGTATTGTGTGCATTTGTATGAAGTGTATCGTGTGCATGTGTATATGTATAGTGATAGTGTATCATGCCTTTTGTTGCTCGGATTTATTAACTTCCAGTAGCTCAGTGGTTACGTGTATCACATCTCACGCCAGAGACCCTGACAGAAGTGTATCGTGTGTGGTATGGAATGTACAATGTGTGCATATGTATAAAGTATATCATGTGTGCATATGTATGGAGTCTATCATGCATGCACAAGTATAGAATGTATCATGTGTGTATATGTGTGGAGTGTATCATTTGTATAGTATGTATCATGTGTGTATATGTATAGTATGTATGGGGTGTCTATGTGTTTCGTGTATTTGTATGGAGTGTATCACGTGAGTCACCTCTCCCGCCAGAGTCCCTGACAGAAGTGTATAGTATGTATCATACATGCATATGTATCATGTGTGCATATGTATCATATATATTTATATATTTATATATATAAATATATATTTATATATTTATATATATATTTATACAACAGTTCTGTCTGGTTCTCAAACCGGTTTTTCTGATAGCCGTGATATATTTAAGTAATATCAGCACCGGTACAGCCTCTTTAGGCTTTGTGTATAACTCCGCCCACATACAGCCAGCAAAAAGCAGATCTAAAGTTTAAACAGATCTAAAGTTTAAACGATGCTTGCTCGGCTGTTTAACTGTCAGCTTATGATTTGAATCCGGAAGAAAGTAGTTCCTCATACAAAAGAGTTTTTTTTTTGTTTTTATATATACACAATTATGCCGTCAATCTGTTGTATAAACACAATATCACACTCGTAGCAGTGCGATATGGCTGTATATCGGCACTGGTGGCTGTGGCCTCGTGCCAACACACGCATATATATATATATATATATATATATATATATATATATATATATATATATATATATATATAGAGAGAGAGAGAGAGAGAGAGAGAGAGAGAGAGAGAGAGTATATGTATAGAGTATCATGTGTGCATATGTATCATGTGTATGTATGTGTCTGGACGGTATCGTGTGTGTATATGTATGTATGCTTGTTTTTCGCTGTTTGGTCATATCAACCTCCAGTAGCTAATTGGTTACGTGTTTCACCTCTCACACCAGAGACCCGGGTTCTATCCCAGACCCTGACAGAAGTGTATCGTATTACGTGTATAGAGTATTATGTGTGTGTATAGACGAATTACCAAACTACGTCACATTGGTTCCCTGTTGCATAAGCAAACGTCATGTTGTGCAGTATGATGTCAAATTTGACAATATAACTTATTTCTAGACAACTCTGTACCACAACGGATGTCATTCCCTCCCGGTAAATGCTAGCCTCACGATTTTTTTTTTCTTCCGACCTTGCTGCGCGCAAATCCTGAATGTTAACAAATGTGTGCCTTTCATTGTTTGGCTTCATCAACTCAGTGGTTACGCGAGTAACCTCTCACGCCAGAGACCTGGGTCCTATCCCTGACGGGAGTGTATCATGTGTGTATATGAATAGTATGGAGTGTATCATATGTGTATATGTATAGAGCAGGGGTCACAAGCAGGCACTACCTGGTGCCCACAGGCACTAAGTATGACATAAGTTGCCCACGGACTTGTTTTTAAAATAGCTCACCATAGCGCCACTTACTAGTAAGCTGCATCTAATATTTTTTGTAGCCATTCTTTGTAAATCACATTGGTGTACATTTGGAAATGACAGTTTTATATATATATATATATATATATATATATATATATATATATATATATATATATATATATATATAATCTGTCATTTTGTCATATATAATAGTTATACACACACAAAACCCTCAAAAAAGTCCCGAAAAACCCTTTTGTATGAGGAACTACTTTCTTCCACCTTGGATTCAAATCATAAGCTGACAGTGAAACAGCTGAGCTAGTATCTTTTAAACTTTAGATCTGTAGTGTCTGCTTTTTGCTGGTTGTATGTGGGCGGAGTAATACACAAAGGGTAAAGAGGCTTTACAGGTGCTGATATTACTTAAATATATCACGGCTATCAGCCAATCAGTTTTAAGAACTAGACAGATCTGTTGTATAAATGTAAATATTTCATATCTGCTGGTCCCCAGAGCAATGGTTGTGGGTGCAGTAAAGAGCAGGAGATCATTTGAAAACAGAAGAAAACAAATCGTTTTCACAATGAACTGGTTTTGCACTTGATCTGGCGACAGCAAAGCGACACAATGTTGAGAGACATTTCAGAACGTGTCGCGCGAGCTAACATTACCATGCCAGCACCAGGCAGTGCACTACAAGTGGAAAAAGTCCAGAAGGTTTTTAAAAACAGCAGTGTTTTTTCACAAGACCGGTGAAACTCACCCAAAAAGCAACTGAAGCCTCATCCAGAGCTGCACATTTTTTTTTCTTGTTTTGATTTATAGAAATAGTGTTGCAATTGTTGCATTGATATTTCTGTTTCCTACCTTGTTAAATTATTGTTGACAACTATTGTAAGAAATGTGTCATTTCTTACAATAGTTGTGTCAACTAATGTGTCATCACATAGATGAATATCATTAATTATTAATAATAAAATATAATTAAATATAAATTGAGCAAATGTGTTATTTGAGAAGTGTGCATCAAACTGATAGCCCTTCACATTAATCAGCACTCAAGAAGTAGCTCTCAGTTTTAAAAATGTTGGTGACCCCTGCTTTAGTTGAACCAAAAGGCTACACATATTAACCTTTCTATTACTAAACATTTTCTGATTAGTTTATTAAAAAAGGTTAAATTAGCAAAAACATTTCTTGTCATGAACTGTTGTCATATATATTTTACAGTGCTGCAATGATCGTTATTTTACAGTTGCCAAATAAATAAATAGATAAATGAGCGTTCCACTAACATTGTTTGTCTTTTTAAAATAGCCAAACCAGGACCAAATATGTACACGATAGAAACATTACACGTTTACTGGGTAAAACAGCTCTAATAAGACCACTGGCGGTGCAAATGGCAGTTAAGAGGCTTTGCTTACAGCAACACTGAATTGTTTATCTTATTTGTGCATTTCGCAGTTATAGCTGGCAGTAAGTGAGTTTTTACATAGTGTGGGTGTAAATACATGCAAATTACTGCTCTGCACAAAGCTGGTATAATAGTACATAACAGCTACATGTTGTTCAGTAAATCAAGTCTGATAGATTCCAGTTTTAAAGTCACAGCTGGTCAGCAGATGGTGGACTCAATTGCTTTTTCTGCTCGTTTTTAAGCAAACACTCTCAAAACAATAGGAAGAAAAACTGAGATCACTTTTCTCTGTTTCTCTGGATTTACTGGACTTTTGGGGCATGGGTTAGGATGAAATGTGCAATTTTGCTTTAATCTATGAAGGTCTGACAGCGTTTACGTTTTGTATAAAGCATTTCAATGTGGTCATGTCATTGGCCCATGAACATTTCCTGCTTACTATTTAATGAGCCACAGCCATGTCACCCAGCAGCCAAAGACCGGTTACTCACTGAAGCTAAGCAGGGCTGAGCCTAGTCAGTACCTGGATGGGAGACCACTAGGGAACACTAGGTTGCTGTTGGAAGTGGTGTTAGTGAGGCCAGCAGGGGGCGCTCAACCTGTGGTCTGTGTGAGTCCTAATGCCCCAGTAAAAGTGAAGGGGACACTACAGTGTCAGTGGGCGCCGTCTTTCGGATGAGACGTTAAACCGAGGTCCTGACTCTCTGTGGTCATTAAAAATCCCATGGCACTTCTCGTGAAAGAGCAGGGGTGTAACCCCGGTGTCCTGGCCAAAGTCCCTCTATCGGCCCTTACGATCATGGCCTCCTAATCATCCCCTTCCACCGAATTGGCTCTATCACTGTCTCTCCACTCCACCAATAGCTGGTGTGTGGTGAGCGCACTGACGCCGTTGTCCTGTGGCAGCCGTCGCATCATCCAAGTGGATGCTGCACACTGGTGGTGGTGAGGAGAGACCCCCCTCATGATTGTGAAGCGCTTTGGGTATATGGCCATACACAATAAATGCGCTATATAAATACAAATTACATTACATTACATTACTATTTCATGACTTTAACAAGAGGCAATTCAATCATAACTTAATGTTAAAAGAGCTTTCATTACATTAGTAATCAATATGTGGCTCTTTTTGGATTCTCGGAAGCTACACATATTTAAAACAGGAAATACATTGTTTTTGTTTACAAACCCTTTAAAATTGTCTATTTAAAAAAAATAGTTGTTAGAATAACCTATTTTGAGTGAACAATCTTTATTTCTTTATTGGTCTAAATCTTTATCGGTGGATTATTCCATCAAATATTGATTTCTTAACAAATTATAAGTTAAAACATCAGTATTTTTGTTGTAAAAATAAAACAATAAGTATAAACATGTTTTATGAAGCTCTAAATAATTTTTAAATATATATTTTAAGATTTTTATTTTACAGACTGTCTATTTTAAAGTAAATAGTTCACAGAAAAAAAATAATAATTTACTCAAACATGACTAAAATGAAAATAGTTATTTACAGCAATTAAACAGATTATGAAGGAAAGATATGAACTCTGATAAACCTAATTATTTTTCCAATTCAAGAGTTTTAAAGCACAATATTCAGTAGTTCCTATTAGAGTTTTTCCTTCTAGAGAAAGTCTTTCATTTGCTGGAATAAAAGAAATTGTTTGTTTTTAATGTCAACTTTAGCACCCTTAAAAAAATAATTTCCCCTGATTGGCTACAGAAGAAATCTCTGTTATCCAATGACTTTCCTAAAGAACCTAACTTGCTAACCTAATTAAGCCTTTAAATAATTGCACTTTAAGCTGAAGACCAGTATCCTCCAAAATAAATAATACAATTTTATATACAGTCATCATGACAAAGACAAAAGTAATTCAGGCATGTTATTTATCCAGCGGAGAAATTAAAATGGTCGTGCCCGACTGAGTCTGGTTCCCTCAAGGTTTTTTTTTTCTTCACTCCCATCAGGTGAAGTTTTTTTTCCCTCTCCGCTGTTGCCACTGGCCCGCATGGTTCAGGATTGGTAGAGCTACGCATCGATGAATTTGCTCTTCAGTGTTTGAACTCTCAGTAATGATTAAATCACACTGAACTGAGCTAAACTGAACTGAACTTAAACACTAAAAAACTGAACTACACTGTTCCAGTTACTATGGCCATTTATGTGAAGCTGCTTTGACACAATCTACATTGTAAAAGCGCTATACAAATAAAGCTGAATTGAATTGATCAGCCGAGGACAAAAAAAGTAAGACAAGACCCCCCACCCCCCCCAAAAAAAAAACAAAAAAAAAAACTGTTTGTGTGTACCTCACTGCGACACACCACCGCTAGATAGCGCCACTAACTCTGTTAGTTCTCGTGTCCAAAGAATATAATTTCCACTGAAATTTAGTCAACAATTTCACGTGATAAATACTAGTCAACAATTCCAACTTTAAAAATATTAAGTCCAGTTGAATTGAGCAGCCTAATACGCTGTAACATTCCACCCTGAAAAATATATCATGCATTGCTAAAAAGAGTTAATCACTTTCACTTTATTTCAGCGTAGTCCTTGCTTTTTAGGTCCGGTTCGGGGACCACAGGATTTCACAGAAGATGTTGTTCTGTTGGCGTCATCGAACATGGACCTTCAGCATGCACTGGGGCGGTTTTCTGCCGAGTGTGACTCATCTGGGATGCGAATTAGCACCTCCAAGTTCGAGGCCATAGAGCTCCTTTGGAAAAAGGTGGTTTGCCATCTCCTGGTTGGAGGAAAATCCTTACCCCAGTTGGAGGAGTTTAAGTATCTTGGAGTTTTGTTCACGAGTGAGGGAAGGATGGAGCATGAGATTGACAGGCGGATTGGTGCAGCGGCAGTAATGCAGTCGATGGAGCGGTCCGTTGTGGTAAAGGAGCTGAGCCGACAGCCAAAGCTTTTGAATTACTGGTTAGTCTACGGTACTACTCTCACCTATGAGCTTTGGGTCATGAAGAAAAGGAAAAGATCTCGGATACAAGCGGTCGAAATAAGTTTCCTTTGAAAAGTGGCAGGGCTCTTGTAGATAGGGTGAGGAGCTCTGACACTCAGGAGGAGCGAAGAGTAGAGCCGCTGCTCCTCCACATTGAGAGAAGTCAGCTGAGGTTGCTCAGACATCTGTTTCAGATGCCTCCTGGACGCCTATCTAGGGAGGGGATCCAGGAATGTCCCATCGGGAGGGGGCCTCTGGGAAGACCCAGGATACACAGGAAGAACAATGTCTCTCGGCTGACCTAGGAACGCCTCAGGATGTCTAGGGAGAGGGAAGTCTGGGGTTTTCTCCTAAGACTGCTGCCCCTGCGACCCGCCCCCGGAAAAGAGGCAGAAAATTTATTTATTATTATCTAAACAATTACAGGTATAACATTTCAGGAGCTAGGCTGTAGCACTGAATAAATGAAAACATCAGTACAGATGACTTGCAGAAAATAATAACAAATCTGCGTCCTGGCTTTATTTATAATGTACAGAGCGCACGTGGTCGTGACATGCAAAAGCGCGGAAAAAGTGCACAGCCACACACGCATTCAAAGCAATTTTATAATCTCTAGCGTGTAATCAGCGGCTTCGTCATGCGCTCACATTATAGGACTACACAATATCATTATACCTGAATAACATCCAGAACAAAGCAGTTAATGCTCCTTCTTGTGCACAATGATGAACAATATAGGCGCAAAACATCAATCAGGTCTTCTACTTTGATGAAGATATATCTCACCGAGACCCTCCCCCCTCCTCACAAAAAAAACAAAAAACTTCGGATTTACCCAAATTACAGGAGTCGCCACATTGAGCTCGGAAAAATACAGAAATCCATATTTATACAGAAGAATCACATCCCTGGTAATCAGTTATTTATAAACTAATTTCGAGAGGGTCACATGCTAATGATTGACCACAGCTGGTCCCGCATAAGCTAACACATGATAAATAACCAGACTTTCTTTCCTCAGTCATTGGTCTTGAAGAATCCACTCTTCTTCGAACTCCTCCTCCCTTTTTCATCAGTAGGGCGGCACAATGGCCCAGTTGTTAGCACTGTGCTTCACACCAAGAATGTCACTGGTTCAAGTCCTTGCCAGGCCTGTCGACGTTTCTATGCAGAGTTTGTAGGTTCTTCCGGTGCACGAGTGGGTTTTCTCCGAGGTTCCCTCGTTTCCTCCCACAGTCCAAACACATGCAACATAAGTGAACTGACCAAACCAAAATGGCACCATAGATGAGCTTTTCATCAGCAGTATATCTCTTCATAGCAATCCCTAATTTGTCATTAGCCTTAAATAAGCAGGGGAGTTCGAGACCTACCTGATCTCAAACTCCCATCTTGCCCTGCAAACATAAAGGAGCCATGGGCTTGAGGATCTTATGAGCTCTCCTGAACTTGAAAATATGATTGGCAGATTCATAGAAATGCTGGATTAAGATCGTCTCGGGGTTCAAAGCAAGATAGCGATGTTTTTTAATTAATTGTGCAGCTCTAACCTGCACACGTCATCATGATCTCTTGCTTCATATGAGATTAGACGATCAGACTGCTGTAGTTATTCCAGTTGTGCTATTTTTGGTATTTACCTTCAGGAAATCACTGAAGGCATATATTATGTTATCATAACGATCTAATGTGGCAATTACATCGTAACTGTACTGTGCATTTACATGGTGAAATATTCATTTATATAAACACACAAAAAACAACATTAACATTATAGCAGCCACTAGACATTACTGATAGGGTATTTGAGTGTCATCGAGTGTCAGAATATTGTAGCCTTGCTATATGTATATTTTATTTTATTTTTCCAATCTGGTCTTACCTGGTCAGGCTGGAAAATGACCAGTATTGGCTGGGCTCCCAGCCAGTCAAGTTGGTTTTAGCTGGCCATCTCCCAGCCTGAGCAGCTAAGACCAGCCTGAAAATGGCTGGAAACCAGCCTGGAAGTGGCCCAAACCCCTCTAAAACCAGCCTGGTTGACCAGCTAAAAGCTGGTTGTTTCAGTAGGGACATGAGTTATGATTATGAATTATAGAAAGTAAAATTTATTGTTTTTTTTTTTTAAAGCATGTTGGTAAAACATGGTAATAATGACAAAAAAATACTAATTTGTGGATCTCCTTACTTCCGAGTGCTGCGATCCTGCTGTTATGGCTTTTAGCCCTATTTTTTTTTTTAGCCCTTGATTTCGAGTGTGGTTCTGAAAAATCTTTGTTCGAAGAGTTATCTACCCCTTCCCCATTGCCCTACGCCTTCAAGCTAAAGAGAAATGGAACACCCCTCCCACTTCACAGGAACACAGAAAACGAAGGGTGTGGGTAAGGGTAAGTGCTAAGAGGTAGAATTGGGATTGGGCTTTTATAATCAGTGTAAACTTGAGTGTAAAAAAAATCAGTTTATCAATGGTTGTTTATCTTTTAGAAACCAACACCTTAAAATCCCCTTAACACAATCACACTCCTATAAACAACTCCACAAGCTATTTATACAGAATATTTTATTGGTTCAGCAGACTGAAAAACTGATTTGGGTGGTGAGGGGGAGAATCTTCAATTGCTTCCCAACACAGCCACTATTAAAACCACAGCTCTGTACCTGCATCTCCTCCCGCTTTCAAACACTGATAAAATCAATACTGGGCTGGACAATGTAACAAACACGTTGAGTTTTACCATCAGACCAGTGTTTCTTTTATCTGCAGAGGCACATTTGCACATGCACAATCATATGCACACACAAGAATTACACAAATGAGAAGGGTTAAAAAAAAAGAAAAGGAAAGCATAAAATGACAAACAAATAATAAAAAAGGGGGAACTACAAAACGGTTATTAACGAAGCACGGTACAGAATGATATACAGAGGACACACACGGGACACATACAGTACTGCTAAAAGTTGTACAGATTTTTTTTTCCTTTACTTGGACAGATCAGCTGGTGCAATATATTTAAAGCTGGAGGTAAAAGCTATACAAGTCGCCTCCCTAACCTTGGGTGAGAGGAAAAAAAAAGTAAGAGCCCAAAAACTATTTACACTTTCTTTCTGATAAGAGTAAGATCACATGGTCGGCACACGTAACAATGGAAAAAACGAAGCACGAGTGAATTGATGGGGCAGAAGCAAACGGCAGAAAAAGACGGCAAAATACAGCGGAAGCAGACGCATGGCTCCAAAAAGTCCAAACTCTCCACAAGTTCACACTCCTCTCCTCTCCTGGTGTGTGGCGATCTCTCCAAGTGTTCTCACGTTTTGTCTTTGTAAGCGACTCATCTTCGATCTCTTCTGCCTACCTTCCGTCGCACCTACAAAACATTATTATACATTTTGGTCATATTCTCAAAGCTGATCAAGCTTATGGATGTTTTCTGGTCATTTATGATGACTATAAATATTAAAATCTGTGTGAACCAGAAGTTGCTGAGACTCAGAATGTTGATGTACCTCCAACGAAAGCGAAATATTGAGTATAGAGCAGGTTTTTTTTTTAGCATCATAAGAGTTTAAGAGTTGTTTTACTATAACATTGGCAGATTCAGATACATTATTTTTTTGTTTTTCATTAAAAAGAGTGAGCAAAATGTCTATTTGCTTTAATCGCAGGTTTCACATTAGAGGCAACAACTGCAATGTACTCATTTATCCACACAAAGGAGCCTTCTCCTTCTCTCGGGTAGATGGCGATTTAACAAAATAAAAAAAAATACACATATATACCAGGCACTTTATTAGGTACACCTGTCCACTGCTCGTTAACGCAACTTTCTAATCAGCCAATTACATGGCTGCAACTCAATGCATTTACACATGTAGACATGGTTAAGACGATCTGCTGCAGATTAAACTGAGCATCAGAATGGGGAAGAAATGTGATTAAAGTGACTTTGAACGTGGCATGGTTGTTGGAATGGTCTGAGAAAGAGAAAACATCCAGTGAGCGGCAGTTCTGTGGGCGCAAATGCCTTGTCACAGGAGGATGGTCAGACTGGTTCCAGCTGTTAGAAAGGCAACAGTAACTCAAATATTCACTCGTTACAACTAAGGTATACAGAAGAGCATCTCTGAACGCACTACACGTCCAACCTTGAGGCAGATAGGCTACAACAGCAGAAGACCTACTCCGCAAACATAGTGTTGTTGTCACATTTGCCGCGCGCACTGAGTTCAATAACAGAAAGCTGATTGGCTATTGCATGTTGGTGTCATTTGTAGTTGTAATACCGCAAATTACATTAGGACTAGTGAAATAAAAAAACTACACCACGAAAACCAAGCAACAACAAAATAATAATAATTTAAATGCGCATTAGATGTAGCATTACATGGACATCGGAAAAATAAGACCCGTGCAAAAATATTTAAGACCTAGAACAGCGAATTTAAGACTTTTTAGATTTCTAAATTTGAAACTTTTTAAGACCCCGTGGAAACCCTAGTATTAGGGAATCATGGACGTATAAAACTAACAAAGGTTACAGTTAACCAGATAAAGACTAGATTTGGAACACGGCCATTTTTGTGTGAAGTTTAACCAAATTATATTCAAACTAAGATTTTCTATCTTGTTGAAGGTGGTTCATTAAATATTCATATTCAGCAATAACAGTCTTTTTAAATCATTTGTGTGATATGCAAAATCCTAAATGTTTAACTGATCTGACTGGGGTTTTGACTGACTTTAGGTGAAGAGTCTACAGACTCGTCCTCATCCTCTTCGCTCTGCTGGACAGTGTCCATCTCCTCTTCAGACTCCTCTTCCTGATGAGCAGCAGCTCTTGATCTCCCTCCGCTGAAACAGACATGACAGCACTCAAATCATGCTTGTGAAACACAGAGGATTGCACGTAGATGCTTTCAGCCTCACAGTATACCTGGCTTTCCTGGCTGCTGTCTGTGATTTTGGAGGTCGTCCTCTTCTTTTCTGAGGTGTGGTTTCCACTGAATCGCTGGCGGTTTCGGATACGTCCACTCTGTAAACAGATGTGAAAAGAAAAGGGGATTATGAGTCTCCAGGATCTCAAAAACCCATTTTTCTACTTCATAATTTGCTGCACTGTAACCTTCAAGCAACCAATAGAACCTTGTTATATATAATTCAGCAATGACAAGTCAATCTTTCAAAGCAGGGGTCTCAAACTACCAGCCCGGCCCACAACTGACATCAAAAATATAAACCCCAAAACATTTATTTTTTATCACTGTGATTGTTGTGCAGTCACATATAGCCACTTGTGCAGACACATATAGCCACCCCCCCATGTATTAAACATTAAAATTACAGTATTATATGTTCAGGTTACTTTCGGTTTCTCTCAGAGTGCGCATATAATAACGCACATGCAGATTATTTCTGGGGCTGATTTAATTGTTGAAATATATGTCTGTAAGTGCTCTATTATTTTTACTGAAGCTCTATTTTTTTTTTAAATATTCAATTATAATCAGTTTTATACCACCTGCATTGGGTTGTACAAACACATCTCCATGGCTTACACGTTATGCTAGGGGTGTAAATATGATCATTTTGCTAATATTTGATTCAAATGGTCTCATTTAATAGATTTTCCGGTCACACTTTACAATAAGGTTTATTAGTTAATGTTAATTAATGCATTTGAACAAACAAACAATGAATAATACATTTAGTAGTGTATTTGTTCATGTTAGTTAACATTAGTTAATGTAAATACAGTTGTTCATTGTTAGTTCATGTTAACTCATGGTGCATTAACTTATGGTAAAAAGCCTGGACTTGGATGTTAATAATACATTAGTTAATGTTTAATTATAATTAATAAATGCTGTACATGTGTTGTTCATGATTAGTTCATTTTAGTAAATGCATTAACTAATGAACCTTATTGTTAAGTGTTACAGATTTTCCTTATATGCATATTAAGATTTGTATAAACATGTAGTAAAATTTGACTGCTGGCTCAATTGAACATGTTAAAGTACAAGTGAATATATACATACTTTTCCCCTATTTGTTCTAGTTTAAAAACAGAAAGATATTGAGAAGAATATTTGCCAGTAAAGTCACTAAAGTTGCCCAACCTGCTTTCTTATTTATTTATTTATTTATTTACTAATTGGCACATTAGCAACTTATGGCTATTTCATGGCAAGACAGATATACAAAAAACATTACATGATAACAACAAATTCGTATTACAATAAAAAGTTGCTTAGATAAATATATAAAATATAAATAAATAAAATTCACACAAAAAATACATTCAAAGTTAATTATGATTTTTTAAGTTCAATGTTTAATAAATAAATTAAGATTCTTCCTGGTGGTACCTTTTCAAAAATTTCCATCAAAGTATTCTCCTTATAAATAATTTGTCTTATTGTATTCAAACTTCCACATTCCAACAAAATATGTTTGATAGTAAGAGCATTTATTATTAAGTGGATACAAATGAGTCAACTTTATACTAAATAAAACACTAATTATACTAAATAATAATATATTATTGACTAACATCTCACACTTAATAAAAATTAAATGACATATTATATACATACTCATTCATTGTTATTCATGTTCGTTTATGAATAACGTTCCTTCATTGTTAGATAAATTTTATATTTAAATTATTACATATATTCCATGTTTAAATATTTCTGGTAAAATCTAAAAAAGTGGACAAACAAAAGAAAATAAAACACAATAAGATTTAACAAATGTTGCTGTTTTTACTGTATTTTTGCTCAAATAAATTCACTCTTGCTGAGCATTAAAAACATCAAATATAATTCAAAATGTTACATTTGAAAAGAAAAAAGTAGTAAAAAAACAATATGATAATTAAAATCTGCAATACAATTATTAATAATGAATATAAAATAACTCACTTTGGTTTGCGTCCTCGTCTGCCTTTGGGCTTGACCTCCATATTCTCACTGCCTGCGTCTTCCTCCTCATCCTCGTCCTCTTCCTCTTGCTGCTCGTCCTCATTGTCCTCCTCTACAGGTGGGGCGGTCTTCCGGCGGCCCCGTCTGCCTTTACTGGGCGTCTCCTCCTTGGCAGCGGCTGATTTCGGGGGTCGCCCTCGTCGTCCTCTCTTAGGCGGACTGTTCTGCTCATCTTCGGTCTCCAGGTTTGCCTCTGCTAAACTGCTGTCTTCACCCCACTGGTCTTCAGCATCGTCGGTGCTTGTGTTTGCTGCTTTCTTCCGGCCACGTTTGGGTTTGGACTCCTGGCCCTTGTCGTCCTGACTGGCCCCTGCGCCCCTCTTGCGGCCCCTGGTGGGCTTTTCGGTTTCTGACGGGCTCTTCATTGAAATGTCTTCATTCTCACTGTGATCACCTGAGTCCAGTCTGAGGGTCAGAAAGGAAACAGAAAACTGGCTGTTAGAGGATTTAAAACTCCCTGTCCTGCTGCCAAAGCTGCTCTCAACAGCTTATGAGGCACAGAGAGCTTTCTGATATGTTGCTAAGATGTTTTTTTTTTTTTTTTTATAAAAACTGTGGTTAGTCAAATCAATAGTCCAGCCTTCCCACTATTTCATAAACACCAGATTCAAGGACTTTAAAGGACTTTTTAAAGCTCCAATAATTTTAAACCAAGCACTGTTGTAATTCACACCGCCAGCATATGAAGCACCATAAAAGTCCTAACAGTACTTCAGTTACACTTAATATTTACAATAAAATGTCTGAGTATGAGATTTTAAAGGGGTCATGTTTAAACAGTCATGTTTAAAGAACTATAATAAAATGTGCTGAGTTCAATACTGATAATAATTTAACACGGTTTATTAAATATTGATCAAATTATTTCAATTTAAAAAAAAAAAAAAAAGGAATTTATAAATTTATTTGTTCTGTTTTTGAAATAAGCACAATAAAATTGTTCAAATAACACCATAAATTTAATTTCAAATTTTAATTCAAGAACCTATGTACATTTAAGTACTTTCTAGGTCTTGAATCCATATGTCTGAAATTCAAGCACTTTCAAGAAGTGTAGAAATGCTGACAGTCAAATGTGACAAAAAAAGTTCAAATATTTTTTACTGTTGTCAACAATAACAAAAAAAACATGTGCACTGCTGCTGTAGACATTTAAAACTGATCAAGACTTTTCATTAGAACTCTCCCAAAACCAAAATGTATTGAACAATATACATTTTTACAATGGGGTATATGCACACAGACTTTTAATTTCAGCCAGCCAGCCTAATCGCTTAGGTGAACTGCCTTTCCATTAAAAAAATTGCCATGCTTGAGGTCTGACTTCTTTAAAAATCAGTGACCTTCACTGATAGATATAAAGTGGGTCTCAGATCGGACAATGACTGCATTAAACTCAATTTGTCTTAGTCTTTCTTGCCACGTCTTTAAAATATGACCCCAGTATTTTCAATCGCTGGAAAAGGAACCTTATGAAATTGAAAATAGTCAAATTAAGCTTTTCACTTGATGCATATAATTGGCTGAAAAACACTAGCTGTGCACATATCCCATTACATACATAACCAATTTTATCACTAGTAATATTGATGTACCTAAAATGTAAATTAATGTGTATAAAAAAACTTTGTAAAAAAATAAGAAACTACTTAAATTTACTACTGAGACATTTCTTCCAAATTTAAAATAAAAAGTGTTAATCAGAGCATTTTTCTGTAAGCAAAAAGGTGACAAGTTTTCAAACATGTCTATATGGATTTTTTTATACACACAATGCCAAAATTTGAACCTCAGAAGTGTTAAGTAACCATTTTTTGGTAGAATAACCCTATTTGGTTAAATCACAAAAAAGGAAAACTACTTCTGAAAATTATCATTTAAAGTGCACCCATGATGAAAATCCTCTTTGTTAAGCTGTTTGGACAGAACTGTGTATTAGGGTTGTAACGGTATGAATTTTTTACGGTATGATAATCGTCTAAAACAATACCACGGTTTGACGGTTTCGCGGTATACGGTATGTTACTGAAGTTACAAAATAATAGAACAGTGAAGCAAATTTGACTTTTTCCAATCAATATATTTTTAGTTACTATAAACAACACCACTTACAATGAACAAATAAAAATAAGAAAATAATAGATAATGTGTCAAAGTCCAAATAAACATGGTGGAAATCCTCAGTAAAAAATAGATATAAATATTTACTTTACTATAAATAGTTACATAACGAAACTAGATTCAATATGGAACATCCTTAGGTTTTATGTGCCAGCATGGATATGGTTGTCTGTGGATTTGGATATTGTTGTCTGCAATGCAGACAAACAGCTGCACCTTCATTTGCGTCTTTTGAAAACAGCAAGAGCAGCAGTTCGTCTTTGCTGTGTCACTGTTTTGTCATGTTTCTGTGCTGCTGTGCATGCAAAAGTACTTAGTATGAGAATTATTTCATGCAAAACTTTTTTTTTTTGCGTTTTATTTAGTCGCGCATAAATGTATGCTTATCTCTCATTCCGTGTTGTTCAAAAAGCTTGGTCCACAAACAAAAGCGAAACCTATGCTTATTGGTTGTGATATAGCGAGTTTGAACCAATCTGGGCATGGAGGAGGGACAATGCATCAATGTATCATGACTGGTTTGTTCGGAGACACAGTGACGAGCGTTTTTTTGTCAAATCAGCGTTGTCAAATTTTGATGACGTAACCGCACTGATTCCGGAGCCTCTGAAAGTCGCGGATGTTATGTGATACAAAGCTGAGATTCTCTTCTTTATACCAATCTTTGAATTGTATGAATCGGATCAGCGGATCAAAAGTTATTAAACATTTAAGAGCAATACTTATTTTTAGCCGCGGGCAGCTGTCTAGGTCTTTAAGGGTTAAAACCGTTGATATGCAATTGTTCATGGTATGATAATCGTGCACATTCAAATCGTGGTAAACCGTCATACCGGTATATTGTTACAACCCTACTGTGTATAGGTATAGTGTGTCCACAATCATATTGGAGTGATATAAACACAATAAGTCTCTTTTTTTAGAATTTACTAACATTAAAATAGGATCCAAATCCCAGTGATTTTGTAGTTTAAAACATTTTTAAAAGTGAACATGTTTGTAATAATGAGTAAAATCACTATGTAATTCTAACCCGCTATAATCACATTAGCCGCATGTCAGTAAACGCGCATATGTGTGTATGTGTGAGCACTGCAAACAGCATTTGTGTGAAACTCATCGTTTCACAAAGGCTTGAATAGACTCCACAACAAATACATCAAATAAACTTACTTGGTATTTTTGACTAGAGGGTTATTTCAGCTTCATCCGAGTCTGTTTCTGTCACTGACTGCTGTTTATCTGATGTATTGTAGGAGAAGCAGTGACGCACGTCGGAGCAGTGGGCAGGTAAAAGAAGTTAATTTGAATTTAAACCCACAAGCTACAAAAACAGCTACACTGTAGTCGCATAATAAATAATCTTGAGCTTTAACTTTACAGAGACATTCTGGAGACACAAAGGTTTATCTTACATCTTGTAAAAGGGGTAAAATAGGTGCCCTTTCATTTCAACTTTAAAAGTATAAAAAATATAAATCTAATTAATTTCAAATCTTCCATAAACATAATTAAATAAATGTTTTTATACAATTACAAATTTAAACTAATTATTTTAAAAAATGGCTTTTAATCAAATATTTCAAACTATTTTCTGATACATTTAGAAGTATATCCACACAATATTTTTTAATTAATAATCAAACTTCCAAAATCAAAACCAAAATTAATATTAAAGATGAAATGAAAATAAAATCAACCTTGCTATTTTTATTTTACTTTTGTGCCAAAATGAATCCCCATAGCACATAACAGCGTGACTCAAGTTACTGTATTCATTCATCACCCGCTTGTCATGGTCACATTGTATAAAGACACCTACGAGTTTGTCCATTATAAACGTTGAGTCATCTCAATGCCATGGAGCCGTTCGTCCCCGAGCGCTTTCAGAGCGACCCAGGTAAAAGGAAACAGCAATTACTGAGCCTTCGTGACGCAGATCCATGAAATACTCCTTTCTAAAGAGTTTCAATGACACCTATTCAGCAAGCGACTGACTCCGAATTTGCTTTTAGCCATGTGTCGGTGCTGAAAGACAGTATGACTGACCAAAAAACAGTTCATTTAGGCCACAGAGGAAACTTAATACCACAGCCAGATTTTGCAGTATGAATATTTATTTTAACAACATGCAAAATGGATTCAGGCTACGTTTAAGATCAGACCGCAGACAGCTGAGGGTTTATAACAATATTACCGTTTTTAGAAAATAAAATGGGTCTGGTGTTATTTATATTGTGTGTGTTAATGCGCGACACCATTAGCTTTATGGGATATCTGGAACAAATTCATGCTAGAGATCACGCCAGTTTTTAGGACCCTAAAGGCAAGAGTTTTAGAGATTTAGGGAACAAAATTAATTTCTTCGTCAACTCATGACATCGATTCCAAAGTGATCATATAATGCATTTACCACTGCACAAGTAAAACATCTATAAAGTGTTTGCACATTAGTATTGGTGTCGAATGAAAGACATTTTATATTTGTATAGGGCTTTTTTAAGTTTTACTGTTTACACGTTTCACTCTATAAACATTTGTTCAGGCCCGAGGATTAGATTAATTGTTGTTCATACTAAATAGCTTTGATACTTATTTTGACCTCTTTCTGTAAACTGTAAAAAAGTTTTAGATTTGTGAAGTATATATTTTAGTACAGTGGTCTCTCGTCATAAAGCAGCTGACCTTTTGCGGTCTCAGTTTCGCAGATTTTTTAGTGCAGTTTGACTTGCTTTTTTTTTTTTTTTTTACAGCGCATTGTTCTGCAACCTGATTCATTCAGTGTGTCCTGCACCATAATTCATGCATTGTGTTCTGCGTCCTGATTGGCTGTAGACCATTATCAGTTCAGAATGCATTCAGCCTACCAAATTTACTCGAATCTTTGATTGCTAGCAGTGTGACTCTAAAGTGCTGTACTGCAGTGGTTCTCAACCACCAGGCTGCGGACCGGTACCGGTCCGTGGATCAAATTGGTACCAGGCTGCAAAAGAAATCATTAATTATTTCTATTTTATTAATTATCTGTGTCTGAACAATCTTTTATTTTGAAAAGTCTTTTTATTTTGAAAAAGGACTGCATTTTCTCTCTTATTTCTAGGTCACTTTAGCGCCCAAATTGAACCCACAAGCAGCAAAACGAGTCTTTGGAAAGTTTCTTTGCTAAGGGTAAAAGACACAGTGAAGAATCCGCAAACTGCCAAAAGAATGGATCTGCAACCCATTTGACGACAAATCAGGTGAATCCACCATGGCTGTGGAAGACTATCAACTGAGGGAGATCCCAAATGACAGCGGCCTTTTATGGGCCGTTCGCATATCACGTTGTTTCTAGAGTTCACACAAGTTTGTTGTTTCCAATGGAGGTGCGGCTTGCGCGCACAAGTGGCATGACGCGCTCGCACCTTCCAAATGCACCAAGTTTAATGAATCCAGCTAGCGCACCACGAATCACATGACAAAAATTGACCGATCAGCTTCAGCTTGTATGGAATATACACATTTCGGTAAGACTAATCATCTCAGACAAACACAGAACAGCCGAACACTGCAGTGCTTTGTAATTTTTACCATAAAACATATATCAAAGTAACAGCATATATCAGTGTCTTCCTCTGAGAAAATGGTTGATGGTCGCCAATCGTTGACCGGTCCCGATGATAAAAAGGTTGAGGACCACTGCTGTACTGTATGTTGGCAAGTTTTTCCCTTAACAAACTCTATAATGTCGACAAAACATTCTGCACAGTCAAAGGCAACCACGGTAGCACCTAAAAGGCAAAGAGTGATCCTAATCATTGCATAAAAGACTTCTGGACATCCTAAAGACAGGTAGAAGTTACGTGAGTGCATAAACAAGAAAGAAAAGTGTGAAAATGTTTATGCTTGTCTGACAAAATAGTGTAGTGAGGTGTTTTACAACCTTAAAACATCTATAATAATTGTAAAAAAATAAAGCTGACTACTTTGCATATTTCACCTCTCCTCTTGTCAGCTATTTTTTTTTTATTGGAATTTGAGTAAAGAGAACTATTGTCTGCAAACATTTTATTAAGTGCTCCCTATTTTACACTTAGAGAATATTGCAGTATACATTAATGCAAATACTGTGTCTGGCAACTTTCACCCAGTGTTTTTAATATGGTATTTAAAATCACCTTTAGATGAGTAGTCACTTGCACAGTGTGTGAAAACTTTTTCTAACCATGATATGTTGTTCTCCAATAAGCAAGATAAAGTGTCAAATTTCACAATTATAGTCAAATGATCACAATTAATGGGCAAAAATAAACTGAAGAACATTTTTGCTCATTTTAAAGCGTCCTTGCTGAATTAATTATGTAAAGTTGTGATGCTGACCTTCCTTTACTGCGGCCGGGCGAGCTGGGGTTGGAGTTGCTGCTGGCGTTGCTGATGGTCTCCATGCGTGAGAGTTTGGTCTGCAGTTTTCCTGTGGCGGACAGCGGCTTGTTCACAGCACCCAACACGTTTGCTGCCTTAGGCTGCAGAGAATCACACAGTCAATCTCACAAAGTTGCTGGACTGAAGAACATTAAAAGCTAGAATAAAGGGCAAATATCTACCTTTCCTGGGGTGAAGAAGGACTTCATCTCAGGAGGCAGGTAGTTTTTCGTGTTGCTGAAATTCTGAAAGGCAGCGAGAACGTTGAGCAGTTTAGTGATCAAGCAGGAGAAAAATCTATTTGAACAGACATCTTTTTGATTTGACCAGCAACTGATTTATACTTTCTAGCTGCCAGCAGCTGGGATTCTACACCTTTCGAAACAATCAATTGCAGTGGCTTTTGACAAAGATTTCAACATTTATTTTTTTAGACTGGACTCAAAAAGATCATTTATTTTTAGGGCTTACCTTCAAAAGGAAACGCTATTGACCTTATTCTGCAATTCGGAAGTGCGCTCGTTTTTGCGATTAAGAACTCCTGATTTCCGATCGGAAAAATGACTAGGAATAATAAACGGCGGAAAAAGGTCAAACTACTTGATTTGCAAACAAGTGTGTTCATGAAATGTGGGCGATCACCCAGAGAGGCATCTTGGAGACATTCCTCCCACCCACCCTCCTCCTCTTTACTTTCATCCACGAAAGGGCAGCACAAACGCCAGCATCTTGCTAGGTGTGGCATGGAGACAATCCCACCGTCGCCGCTCTCTACTTTCATCCACGAAAGGGCAGCCTGAACAACGTGAGGGCGGCACGACTGTCATTTGCCTAGAGTGCAAGTTTAGCTTGCGCCGCTACTGTCATGACTACACAGAAAAATAGAATAATATAATAAAAAAAATGTCAGTTTGCGAACATCAACCAGCATAACGAGCTGTGTTAACGTCTAAAAATCAATGGAAGTGAATGAGCTCAAGCCAAAAAGTTTCCAAATGCTGTGCCAGCTCGCACTCCAGGAATAAGGTCAATATAAACTATAGAAATTTCAATGACTACTTAAGATGTCACCAATTTGCTGTGTGACTTCTCTAGGAATGTGTATTTTTCATGATACATGAATGAAGAATAGCAGTTCATTAGAGACTATAGGCCTATGTACACTAGGATGCTTATCACCAATGTTGACTAAATATCACTAAACAAAAGGTGCGAATGTGAGAGTGCACACTGACAAGCAACATGGCAAGTGTAAAGGTGCCATTTTAAAACAATTAAAAACTGTTTCACTCTATATACATTTGTTCAGGCCTGAGGTTTAGAATAATTGTTTCTAGTAAATACTATAACTAAAATCTTTGATATTTATTTTCATCCCTTTTTGTATACCATTTTAGGATGGTGTGAGGATGCACACTGATGTGCAAAATGGCAGGTGTAAGTGTCATTTTTTTAAAATCAAACAAACAACAACAAAAAACCCTGAGGTGTTCTTCTTAACCCAGCACATTAAAAAACTTGGTGTCGCACAAAACTAGTCTAGCACAAATATCTAACAATAAGGATGCATCGAGGCAGGATGAATGTACAGCTGCTCGTTTCATTGGTTTCTGAACACAAGGAGAAATCATTCTGTTATGCACGTCAGCCATAATTTCCCTTCCACCCTTCTCTATACAACTCCCTGATAATGTTTCGACTGAAAGACCTTCAGTAGTTAAGCACCTTGTCTGGTTGTGTGAAGTAGCGTGCAGGCAGTACGGGATCTTTAGGCGACTCTAGACTGTATGTGGTGCTCTTGGAGATGACGATGTTCATGGCTACATCACACACCGTGTACAGTTTCTGGGAAGAGAGATAAGAAAACGGTAAATAAACACTTACATATTTACAGAGCACAGATTTGCTAAACAATGACTGTTGTGTATTTCTTTTATTTATTGAAGCAATAATACAAAAAAATTATGTCATTTGAAATAGTGAGTTTTTCTTTGTGCTGTTGTATATGCCTTTGTTGTGGTTCTCTTTTCTCCACCTCTATCCACCGTCTCTCCAACAGGTTTCATTTTCAGCACACAGGTGCGATAAATGAGGTGTCGACACATGGAAGCTTGCCGGCGTGTTTGTGAAGTCCATTTAAACTAGACTGGGAGATCGTTCATAGAGTCTCCTCTCTCCTGGCTTGTTTTGTTTATTTGTGAAAAAACTTGAGTTGTATTTTCTCAGCGATATTGTTGAAATTTAACACTGATTGTTGACTAATTTAGATCTATACAGAGACACGTGGTGAGAAGGATGCCTTTTTGTTTTGTTAAGTTTTGTCATGTTTTGTGGTTAGTAGGGAGGTAAGTGAATGTCATTTAATTTGTACTATTTCATGTGCAGGTAAGAGGGTTTAATACTTAGTTGTTGAGTTTTTTGTTTGTTATTTTGGCCTTTATTTGTTATCTCCTTTAAAGTGAAATGTCAAATAAATTTTGACTACAGTTTTTCTTTGGTCAGTCGTCTTTGTTGTTGTTTTCAATTGAACGGAGATGAAACTCCAGGTTCCTCATTAATTTAGAGGTGTCCTCTTTGTTTTTATTTTTTTATACACAGTTACAGATCTGATTTGCTTTGTGGAGCTGTGCAAAGTTAGATAACAATGTCTTACAATGAGAATGGGGTATATGGACAGCTAGTGTTTTTCAGCCATTGTTAAACTTCCTGTAAAGGATTTATGTGACCATTTTAAATTTCATAATGTTCCTTTTAAAGCATTAATGTTATAATGTAATTAAAATATAATCAGTTAAATAGACTGAAGCATTCATTTAAATGTTAAAGCATAAAAAGAGACGAAAGACTGTTTAAACGCTAGTGCCATCAGGAGCAGCTGGCTAGTGGAGAAACTCCATTGAAAATGCGCATATTTTAAAGACATGACACCGAAAAATGTAATCTAAGTCAGGTAGTAGTAAAAAAATAAATAAATAAATAAAAAAATTAAATAAAAAATAAAATCTTAAATGTGTCGATTTTGTATGGGACACCAAAACATTGGAAGCACTTGGGCTGGCTGGCAGAAAATTTAAAGGTCTGTCTGCATATATCCTATGAATACTAGCAAAAGTCAAAAGTTTTAATCAACCTTCAATTGTTCTAAATTCTTGTGGGCTTCTTTATTGAGAACTACACATAAACATTTTGTTAATCAAACAGGTTATCCTCTGTATGGTTACCAATATTTTTTTAATATATCTTTACATTATGTAAACCTTACCTTCATTTTTTATTAACTGAAGAAAGCCTATGAAAATTATAATCATAACCCATCAGAACCACAAACCTCATTAATCTTGGCATCATCCGGACACTGTCCATCTTTTGTCTGTTTAATGTTTTCCACCATTTTCCTAATAAACGCGTGGCTGTTGTTTTCGTTTTTGGCCATTAGGATCTCCAAAACAAACCACAAAGCCCTGAAGGAAAAGCAGAAGATATGAAGTAGGGAAAAGGGAGAGAGAGAAACATCATTTTCAAGATTAAAGGCAGATGGCAGCTCTGAAACACAATTTATCAGTGTTTTTCGGCAGCCTGCCAAACATCTAACAAGCTGCACATTTTCTCCACTGTTTATGAAAATCTGAAGGGCAACATATTGGTAACGAATATCTCCTCTAAATTACGTATCTGACATTTTCAGAGCTTGAAATGACAACCTAATGAAGAGATAAACATTCTGCTAATTAAAGTTGGAAGAAACGCTTGCGTGAACTCACTCTTTGATGTCTTTGAGCTGCTCGATGTCCTGGACCTTCACATAATCTGGGTCGTGGACCAAAAGGTGAATTGCATATGGCACCACATACTCCGGGAGGAGAGATATCAGCTTCTCTGAAGTACAAAACAAACAAACAATTGTTATAATAAAAACCCAGGCGTATTCTCTTCACATTTTACAACAGAACGCTGCGGAGCATGAATATGAATTACTACTGGAAAAGGTTCACATCCTCCAAGGGCCTGAAACTTGCAAATCAAAAGTGAAAAGGCTGACGTGCTATGAATTAATTCCAAGAGTAACAGATAAAGAAAGCAACACAATGCTCTGGCGAATCCACTTGACAGGACAGACATAACAGTTGTGTCTTTTGCATAATGACCCCGATGACCAGGATGACTGAAGATTACATTGTGCTAGAAGATGCATGAATAACAACTAAAAAGATGACTAGCATACAAACACATCACAAGTCTTTTAGAAGAGAATATGATTCTGTGTCTGGTTCGGTAACAAATCCGGTCCGGTAACAAACTATAGAAACCCATTATAAAACCCTCAGTGAAATGCTCAACACTGTAAAGTTTCTGGGGATTGGTACAACACTTTTTGAACTATTATTGTCTTGAAAAAATTATATTGTCAATTAATGCTGATTAAGTTACTTATACATAGATCGTCACTCAATAAAGGGTTAAACAGGGTTTCTGCAGGTTTCTTGAAGTTAAATTTAAGACTTTTTAAGACCATTACCCATTAAATTTTAGACTTATACAGGGTTAAACACTAAGGATTTTATTCTAATGGCCCAGTTACTTCTGTAAATTACTTTTGTATAAATGTAAGATCATGTAAAGGGATGTGTTGCTTTAGTTTTCTTTCTCTCCTTAGAGACTTTAACTAGGAGATTTTGCAGTAAACGCATCTAACAGCTGTTGTTAATTGTATCTTTTTTGCAATAAAAACAAATACTTATCTAAGAAAAGGTTTTGAGATGGATTATTGGTGATTTGGTATTGGCCCAATTGGGTAGCTTTACTTGGACACTGGAAAATGAAGACCTATTTAATATGGTTTAAAATGATTTAAGACCTACAACACAATATTTAAGTGACATTGAGACTTTAAGGCCTAAAATTTTATTTTGAAATTTAAGACATTAAGACTTTGCCGAAACCCTGTTTAAATTAACCAATGGTCTTCTTGCAGTTTGGTTTGAAATAAAGAATACCCACGTCCCCAAAATATAATCACAACTGTCAAATAATTAATACCTAGATTTGTTGAAAGAATTCACAAGTAATAAAGAATTCTTGCAAAAAAAGTGTCAAATAATATAAATACTCTTGCATTCTGAAGCAAAAAACTCCTCTGCAAATAAATTCAGTCATGAATGTTGCAATCAATGCGACAAGAAAATGAATGAATGAAGTTGATTCTCAGCATTACATTTAACTATGCAAATGTTGCATTTCATTCCTTTTCACTGGTTTACTTGAAGCAGCACTGAGAATAACCCATCACTCATCTCTGTTATGAACGTAATAGCAAATCACATGAATTTAGATCAGCTTGTCTGTGTGTGTGTGTGCTCTGCTCTCTTACAAATTCTATACACATCTTAAGCAACAAAGCAGAGATGAATTAAGTAAAAGATTGATTTAGCTGCCTCAGTGACTAAAGTGATTGAAAGTGCATATATTGTACTAAAGTATGCTGTCACTGCAATAAATGCCTTTTCTCAAAGTTATGTTGTTATTAGATGAGATAAAATTTGGAATAGCAAAAAAGAATTGACATTAGAACTATGCAATGATTATAAAATGGATAAAAGCTAATTAATAATTACTTTAATTCATATCCAGCTTAAAACTAATTAATATTAACTGTTGCTGAAAAGGATTACAATGCTCTGTGAATTAGATTACGACTCTTGTTGGAAAGTTGGAAAATAATTAATAAAGTACAGCTTCAATAAATAAACAAATGTGCCATCCTTACCACTGACTGCTGCATGCTGTTTCAGGTATTCCCTGCGGAGGTTAATGTTTTTGACCAGGCATTGGCGGGCATGTGCCCTGCGCTCTTTCACCGGGTCTTTGGCACACAGTGTGAACACAGCCAGATACTCCAGCGGCAGACGTAATCTACAAAGACCTTTGTGCAGCTTTTGAGCGAAAGCCTGTCGCACCTGGTAGCACTCGTCCTAAAAAAAACAGACAAAAGGATTTACTAGACGTTTAGCTGATGCTTTTAATCAGTGGCTTAAAAAACGCTGCAAGAACAATAACCCTTGAGCTACCTGAGCTTAAGAGCCACCCTTGAGCTTCTGAAGTGAAGACTATTCTTAAATCCAGGTCAACATGAAATCAAAAACAACCCCATTTACTTTTACCATGCACACTATTAAATTTACTGTGAAATAGTTCTGAATGGTCTTCTAACAGAAGTAGAATAGCTTTTGAATGACCATTCAAACTAAAACTACATCTTTGTCTGCAATAAAAAAGCCATTGTTTTCAAGGGATATAATCATGTGCGCTGAAGCCTATTTCTGATTTTATCGGTCAGTTTGCAGCCAACAGTGGCTTCATCAAACACGTACGGGTCATAAACTTGATATCAAATGACATTTTTTAAAAGAGTGTCTGGTGACCAGAAATGCATCTAATCACTACAGAACCAACGGCTCTGCTGGTCGGAGAAGAGTAACCCATTAAAATGATGTTACGGGAACTTCTCTTTGACATTAAGATAAAAGATGAGTCCATCAGTCCAGTTTGCAGTCAGATAATAAGCCGGTGATGGTCTTACGTTGATGACGAGGGCGCAGAGCTGGTACTGCTCCAGGGTGATGATCTCATGGTAGCACGGCTCCTGAGCGAGACGAAGAATCGCACAGCCGGCTGCCAGACGCAGACGAGACATGTCCGGCTTCCTGCACACCCACACACAGAGAAGCAGCACGTCAAATCACTCCCGAAATATATATAAACCACCAGTAGTACTTTGCCATGGATATCATTATTTTTTAGAAAAAAAGTTTTCAAACATAATTGTAAAGCGTCTTTCTAAATGTAATCCAACATTTGTTGGAAAAAAATGTGTTAGTATACACTGCTAAAAAATTTAAAAGTTTAAATTATGATTATCAATGACATCATGTTAACATGATTTATTCAAAGTGTTATTAATTTTAATTTATTAATTTGGTAATTTAACACAAATAAATTATAGGAGTCTGCAAAACTGCATCATTAAATGCAATTAATGTCACACAGTCAGATGACTTGGGCAGTCGGGAATTTATCAGCATAAGCATTTACAACCAATTGTAACCCTGAAACACTTTCACTTGATTTGGCTCCTGTTTGTGATGCGACCATTTTAAACGCCAGGAAAATGTTCAGTTCAATGATCCAGTGAGCAAATACATTCAGTGCAAACAATGAGCAATCAGCATACAGGGCTCGAAATGAACCTTTTTGCTTGGTAAAAATGTAGGCGCACCAGCCAAAATTTAGGCACACCCACCAAAATTATGAGCACCGTTACTACATGTTTTATATTAATAGATTTATTGCATTTGAAATCAACACTAGTTAAAAATTAACAAAAAGAAATGAATCTGTATGCGCCCACTGGCCCTTTTCACGGGTGGTGTCTGATACTGTACAGATGATATTGACATATAACTTATTATTTGCATATGTCATCTTTAGAGCAATAACAGTCTTCGTATGAGCTGCAATATTAATCTCAGTGAACGCAAGATGACAGTGAATGCAATGTCAGTTGCACGACTGACGATAACATAAAGGATTAAATAATGTTAGAATATCTCTTGCTTAAAATGTGTAGCCGTGGCAAACACTGTTACCTCAAAACTCTGTTCCATGGGCTTTACGGTGAATGGTTTTAGTCATTTCATAGCGGACTCACTGGAAGTCTTATCCACTCTTCAAAAAGTGTAAATGGGGGATTAACATTTACCACATGACCACATTATTTGTAACTTTAGGTGGTTTCTAAAACAAAATCAGTCAGTGTTATTTTTCATTCTCTCGTATCCAGACCTTTATGTTTTGATTGTCAGGATGATGTTAGGCCTATAGTAATAATAATATTTATACAATATAGTTATAATGATATTTATACATTCAATTCAATTCAGCTTTATTTGTATAGCGCGTTTACAATGTAGATTGTGTCAAAGCAGCTTCACATAAATGGTCATAGTAACTGGATCAGGGTAGTTCAGTTTTTAGTGTTTAAGTTCAGTTCAGTTTAGGTCAGTTCAGTGTGGTTTACATGATCAAACTAGTGTCCAACTTACTAAGCAAAACTAATACTAATATTGTTTTAAAAATGGCTTTGTAGTTTGGGCCCAAATAAACATTTGTTGCCATTTTTAATTGTGTAAGTTCATTTGATTGAATATATAAAATCGGTAGATATTATTGATGCATTTATTGGGTAAAATTGCTACTTTTACTGTCATTCAATGTGTTTTTGGTCATTATCAATGCACTGTCACTTTAATTGCGTGTGAGCAGCGCGGCAAAAATAGACTGAATTTCTCCTAAATACGCGCATGGAGTGAACATTTTACAGTGAAAACTGGTCACACGGCAACAATTTATGCACACCAAATATATTTTAAGGTCGCATAAATAAAATTTCAGGCGCATATGCGACAAAAATGATCGCCATTTCGAGCCCTGGTATATAAAAACCCTAAACTAATGTATAGAAACCCAGCAATTCAACTGAAATTTGTATAGCACTTTTCACAATAATTATTGTTCCAAAGCAGCTTTACAAAAGCTGAGCTTAATTTTTTTTTCTTCAGTATACTCCATGGAAACTTCTGGTGCTGCTAACAACATTGTCTAGGGTTTGAGATACAGGAAAGCTTTTCTGTTGAAGGAAAGGACTTCTTTATTGTGTTGTAAATTGGATTCCACAGCGAAGGTTACTAGTGAAGAGTTGAAAACTATGGAGACACTGCTCACCCCATCTTGCCCTGCTCCGTCAGATCTCCATCGCTGCTCAGGATTGCCGTCAACATCCGCAGAGTTGAGTTTCCAGATTTACTCTGGTTGTTCTTCACACCGAGCAGCCAGCGTACCATCAGTTTCAGACCCTGAATCTGAGACACACAGAGACAGAAGTTTAGTGAATACATACTTTACTCTCTACTATCATCTCTTGCCAATTCAGGTGCCATTTACTTGCAATGTAAAGGCGAAAAAAAAAACTAACCATATTATATGGGAATCAATGCAACACAGGCTGAAATGTGCATCACTGTCGTACTTTCTTCAACAGAAAGGAATAATGCATGGCACAAGACAAATCTTAGCTGAAGTTTTGATTTATTTACAGAGTGTCTCACCTTGGCTGATGTTTCAGGAGAGACTTCGTCATCTGGGACCCACAGCTTGGTGGTTTTCTTGCCAGGAATCTTTGCAGCAAACAGAAAATCTAGATCAGTATCAGATGCCTCAAAACCCGAGAGTGAGGAGAATCCTTTACTGCTTGGTCTGAAAGTTTGCTAACAAGGTTATGCCTAAAAATAAACACTACTTGTTATAGAGCGGAGAAGACAAATGATATGCCACCCCTATGTGTATTAAAGCGCACAGATTGTTTTAAACCACTGCATAATGAAATATAACTGTGCCCACAAGGTCAATCGAATGAGATCAGTAAACAAGATCTCGTCTTTTTCACCCATTTGCTTTTGTATTTCACAGGGTTGATTTAAGCCTTAAGCAAGCACATCCCCATGAAATCGCATTGATTCAATAAGTCTAAATTAGTTCATGCTACAGGCAAATAAATACACAACACATGCATTTTTAATGCTGTCCTCTCAACTGGCTAGGATAAACATTATTAGCAGGGCCTTCACAATCCTGTAATTTTAGCTAATAATTTATTGATACAGAAATAATTGTGCTTAATGATTTCTAACATCTAACGTTTTTTCTCCAAAGCTAGCAGAGCGAACTTCACACAGGCCTTGAGAGCAAGTCATTTATTCTCAATTTAGAATAAAATAAATACATTTCCTTTAAAACTTAATAAACAACTGGTAAATATTGGAAATGTAATATTTTTTATTATCAATAAATATTGAATTATTCTTGAATTGCAATATACTAAAAGATTATACTTAATACAGATTATATGCAGGAATCAGAGAGTGAAATTCAAAACCATTTTTAAGACTCTTTCTATACATTTTAAGACCTTATAACTACTTTAGGTTTCAACCGAAAACACTGGCAAGATTTTATCTTACAATATATTTACTAAATATTAATGTAAGAAATTAATCCAAAGCTAAAACATTATTCATAAACTGAGTAAAAATCTATTAAATCTAACTAATTCAGTAGATTGGTGCCTATAGTACTGCAGAAACAATGGTGTTGCCTTAATTACTGCAGTAAACAAAGCAGAATGATGTCAAATCTAGTAGGATTTAATTCATTTTATAAACAACACAGCATCCTGATATTCGCAGATTTAATTCAGGCAAACTTTAGCACACAACCATACATTGCATAATCAAAAATGATATGATATGCATTTTTATGCAGTGCATCACATTGATTGCTGTATCCTCTCATCAAAATTCAGATTATAATGCAGAACAGTAATGAGCAATATTATAACTTACCCGGTCGTTCATTAGCAGGTCTTTAACGATGAAATTGGCCACTAAAGATTTGAGCGGAGCAGCAAACTGTTCTGGGGCCAGCATGGCCAGGTGTCCCAGTGTCGTTAAAGGCGTGATGAGCTGCTCCATGTTGTCTGTGTCTAGACCCTTATGCAGAGGCTGCAGCACATAGAAAGCAATTGGTTAAAAGCAATTCAGATAAAACGTTAAAGAAATGAAGTGAAAAAATGAAGACTTTTAAACATTAAGAGCACTATGAATTCAATTTTAAAACTACATTCCACCATGCTGCTCTCATTAGCAGTTTTATACAGTAAATTATGTTATGACTAAACAAAATACGGCTGCACAATATTGGAAAAAACTGATGTTGCGATATTTTATTTTTCTACGATATAGCAATATGAATACAGTTTGACAAGATAGTTTGATTTGACGGTTTTGAACAGTATTTAGGTACAGAAATGGAAAAATCAGAATGTTAAAACATGCTTTTCTTCAATGGCTTTGTCTCGTTTTTAGTCCAAATATCTAAAAATTATTGGATCAAGTAAAAGTTGTTTTGTTTTCAACTTCAGAAGAATGAAATCAAAAATTAATAGAGCAGGTTATTATCTTGTTTTCACTTTGAAATGTACATACTTGCACTTGGAAACAAAACAACATGTCTAAAAAAAAAAAAAAAAAAAACCTTTTTGTACCAATCATATAAATTCTATATAAATACAGTAATTAAATACAGTTTTGTAGTTTCTGGTCAACTTGAGTTCAGACACAACATTGCAGATAGGGTTGCACAATACATTGTTTCATCATCGATATCACAATGTGCGCATCCGCAATAGTCACATCACAATCAGGGCTCGCAAAATTCTGTAGCCAAGATAAGTTGGTTAGTCATTCAGACTTTAACAAAATAGCATTCATTTTTAAACTATGCGAGTGCACACATCTCGGTGAAAAGTGCATGTTGAAGCTCGCGCAGAACAGATGCAAATGCTTAAGATAGATAGAATACACGTTATAAGTTACTAAAGTTAACATTATCTGTCTGCTTTTTTGCGGTTATTAAACAGCATCAGTAAACAATTGTCAGTCAGTTTGTAAAAGGAAATGTCCAGGTTTTTTTTTTTTGACTTGCGCTTAAAGGTATAGTTAAAAGGGCAGATACACAAAAATGAAAAGTGAACCTACTGTTTACGCCTTTCATTTGTTTCTACTCTGTAACCTATTTCAATGTGTTTATAGCTACAATGTTCACTTAACATACTTTTGGATATTTAAAAAATATATTAAATAAAAACTTTAAAAAGTAAAATAGTGCAATTTTGATTATTTAAAAATTAATATATAGCCTACAACAAATGTCATTGTGTTTTTTTATTTATTTAGTAAATGTATGTTTTTGTTTTTATTTAATGAATAATGCATTTTCTATTTGGGCTGCTTAAATTTATATTCCGCCTACCAAAAAACTGAAGAGTGGATGTGCAATGTTGAGTCTGAATTATTGTTGACCCAGAGCCCCAGAATTGTATTTAATTGCTTTATTTACATGAAATATATATGATTTATGCAAACAAAAATGTTTCCCTTCTTAGAATCGGTCCAAATATCTACATTTCAAAGTGAAAACAAGATTATTTTACTTAGCCGACTGGCAAATAATTTAGCTTGTTTTTATTTATTTCTCCTAAAGTTGAAAACAAAACAATATTTTTACTTGATCTGAGAATTTTTAGATATTTTGACAAAAAAAAAAAAAAAAACGAGATACAGACAAGTAAGAAAATCATTTTTTTACATTGCAATTAATGAATTTCTGTTCTTGCACACTGTTAGACTCCCCAGAAAACGATCAAACAGTGCTATTCAAACCATCTTGTAAAATTGAATTCATATTAAAAAATAAAATATCGCAATATCTGATTTTTCCAATATCGTGCAGCCCTAATTGCGTATCTTGTGATGTGACTATTGTAAATGTGCACATTGCAATATCGATGCTGAAATGATTTATCATGCAGCCCTAAAACAAAAGAATGAATGATACAACTATCAGTAAGTATTAGATGTCATTAAGAGTATTGGAGTTAATGTTAAATTGACATAAATAATTTTTTTTTAAAGTCTTAGATGTATTAAGAACACAGTACTTAGTCTGAAGAAAGAATATAATCTGGATAAATCCTATTTTTATAGATCCATTCAATTACGTAGCCACTTTGAAGTTGGAGTAAAGCTGTAATTTCAAAACTTTAGAAAGAATTTAAATCAAATAAACCCCATACAGCGGAATATGTTAAAGAAAAATGGGGAAAGGAAATGAATGGTTGGACATATGTAGACTTGCATAAAAATGTCCTAACTCACATATGTGGAGAGAATTTTGATGGAAATATCTAATAAGATTTTTCATCACACTAAAACAAAGAGCAAACGCCACAGGAAAGGACACTAAGTGCTGGAGACAATGTGGGTCTTAAGAACCTAATCACTGGCACATTTATTGTGAATGTCCAGTACTTAATATTACACTACACTTTCAATTAATGGTTATTAATTTTGAAAGCTCTGTTATCCAAATAAGCAAATCTAAAAAAATACTTACTTGATATTTCAATAATTGCAGCCAAAAAGTAAGAGGCAGGTTACTACCCGAATCCCCAACAACACAAAAATGGCTAGAAATATAGTATATGATGTTTATGTGATGGAAAAAAAAATTACATTTTCCTTTGACTCCAAACTAATGTATTTAGAAAATCTGGTCCAAGTGGACTGAATACATTAGATTGCTCCATCAAATCTTCATAGAAATATAAAAATATTACTATCTAATTCTCATCCACAAAACAAACATTTTTCAATTTACGACTCACTGCACTCCCCTCTCTTAATCCTTTATTTAGGTTAGGAATTAAAAGCTGATAATAACTAAACTAAAGTGGACCTCTCTTGACTTATGTATATTAAGTTATTGATATTATTTATGTTAACATTTTATTGTTACTGCTATTTTCATATATTTTATTTCATGAAACTTTTGCTTTGTGTTGTGTTTTGTTGCTTATAGTTTGTTGTATAGTTTGTTTAGCAATGGGAAATGTGCACACTCTTAAGTTAAAGCATTGTACAGTATATATTGCTACTATAAAAAAAGAACACAGTACTCAGTGATTAATAAAATGTGATTTTGAAAAGGTAAAATTTTTTAATACCCAGAGAAAATCCTGCAGAGGCTCATCAAAATCCAGACATTTATAATTTCACCCTTGACAATCTTACCTCAAATATCTGTGCAAAGTGTGTGTCTCTGTTGGAAAACATGGCGTGGATGCAATGGATGGCATACTTGGCCTGGCGAGGAGGGCCCTTTTTTGCTTTGTGCTGCAGTACTGGTAACAGGACTCTAGGGGGCAAAAGAAAATAAAACATGCAGAATTTAACGCCACCGTCCACTTTATGTATGCCTGCACAGCACACTATGAATAGGTTTTCAATAAAAGTGGCATAGCATCTCAGGATTCATAAACTGAGAAACAGTCTTCAATAATGCAGCATGCTGGAACAGTGAATCCCAGATTGTGCTCTTCTGGCCCGTGATACAATCTGAAACGTACGATTTGATGTGTGGGAAGCTGTCCTCCAGTTTGTTGCCAGTGTTTTTGAAGATCTGCAGCGCCGCCTCTGCAACCTTCTCATCGTCCATTTTTAGGCAGCCCAGCAAAGACTCGAAGGTTTCAGCAGAGTGGAATGACACGGGGTGAGTGAAGGATAGGACCTGAGGGGTGTAAGAGAGATACTTCAATAAAGCTATGAACACAAAAATCCTACAAACTGAGCTATATTGTCTGCTTACATGCAACTGGGCTAAAGAAATGCACTAACAACAAATAATGGCCTTAAAGAGAGCGAGGCTTTCAAAATGCAGAAGTGGTGTAAACATCACTTTAATATCATTCGGTTAAGTTTAATGTAAGCAATTAAAAGCATATTAGGCATCAAACAACATTGGCATATTAGGCATCAAACAACATTGCCATCTCTTTTAGACTAAAACACCTAAGTGTCGTAGGCTTCAGTTCATGGCAGCAGGTAAACACTGTGACAAGGCTTCCCTGCTACAGTCTATGTAATCTGGTGAGCGTTAAAACAATGCAGTCATTTAAAGCACACCCTCGTGCTGTCTGTAATATTGTTGTCACGGTACTGAAGTTTTAAAAACATCCATTTCCCGCTGAGTGCGCTGATGAACAGCGCTGTTTTGCCGTAGTATTCACCAGTGCTCAACAGAAATGACAGTGATTAGCCTTGAAGGTAATCAGTTCACCTCTTCTCACCAAGTGCAAACACAGATACAGAGACATTGGAACATTAAAGCCGTGAAGATCAGTTGATTCATCAGCGTGTCACTCGTCTGTGCTTGCGCCCGGTTAACATCGGTGAAGTGCGGTGAACTGATGACCTTCACGGCCAATCACAGTCATTTCTGTTGAGCACTTGAACACAATGGCAAATCAGCGGTGTTTAAGAATGCCATCAACAGCACTTAAATGTTGACGGGGAATTTTTTTTTTTTTAACTGAAATTTTATATCTTTACAAGTCTAATATAGTGAAAGAATCAGTTCATTAAATTGAATTTGATGAATGGCATCTAAAATGTTTGTTTGGAAAGAAAACGTTAGCTAACTAGCGCCATTTCCCTCAACTTAGCTGAAAATGAGGTCCAATTTCCCTTTTTATTTTCACTATTCATTCAGAACGGACCTTTGATTTACGGTGGTGAAATTATAAATTTGTGTCGATTTCTCTTCACTGATAAGATATACAGCCAGGTACACAACATTCCTGTAAGACTCGGGCATTACTTCCGGGTTTCTTCCCACCGCAGCCTCGATTTTGCTGTTTAAACTGGCGGCTGCGTGAAATCAGTCTGTTGACTCCCATGGAAATGTTTTCCTACTACGCAAGTCAATGGGTTCCATCAACCGGTTTTCAATAGAAGAAAGAAACTTATAATGGTTTAAAACCACACGAAAGAGCAAATGGTAAGGTAATTTTAATAAACTATCCCTTTAAACTAGCAAAGTCAAGATGTAAGGTTTATTTACCTTCAGCAGCTCCAGGCCGGCTCTGATGGCTTGCTCAGTTGGGACTCCCTCATCTTCATCATCAGCAGTTCCTTCTATAGATTTGTTTACCTGTTTGATAAGTGCACTGTAGAAAGAGTGAAAGGAGTGAGACCTTGTGCACAAGATAGTACATTTATTGTCAGTATTTACTATAATGTTAACCTGATAGACTCTGTATCGATGTGAACAGGTGCTATCCTCTCCAATAAGAACTTCACCATCTCTAAGAAAGGGTTGCTGGGCTGTTTGGGGCTTCCCAGTTTTTTGGTGATCTCTTTCTGTGGAGGTGCAAACGGAGCCACAAACTGAGTCAACTTACACTCTGAAGATAATTTAACTTGTGAAGTGAAGCGATGTGCTTCTTACCACGCAGACTTCTGCCTGTTTACATGAGCAGGACGGGCTTACAAGAGTCTCCAGCTGCTTTCTGATCTTCTCGTCTTCTTCAAGAACCTGAGCAAGCTTCTTCACGAAGTCCTGCGTCTTGCCAGGGTCTGGCAGGTTTCCTTTAACACAGAAATGGAGATTGAGAGATTTTCCCTCTCGGCGAAGGCTGCTGTTTGACAGATTAATCTAGCAGCACAAACACGACTTACTTGTGATAACCATGACCTTTGAGAACACGGCCTTGTTGTAAGAGTCAGACTGGGGGAATAAAGAAGAAAAACTATTCAAGTTCAAACAGGAGTACAGCATGTAATATACAGGAATCAGAAAAGTTTGAGCAAAACCAAACAATTTAGAGTAAAACCAACTTTTGGCTGTTTTACAAGATCCAGGAGATCTTTGACGTGGTGTCTCAGCATGTTCTGACACTTCCACATTTCATTCAGAGCTCTGTGGGAGAGATGGACCACAACCACCACAATCAACATTCCATGTCTCAAAATACATCTTTATAGCTCCAGTAAACACCCTTCAGACTCATAAGCGCCTTATAAAATCATTTTTTACCATTTAAAACAACTACTTTTCCTGAATAACATGATAGATTTCCAAGTAAAACAATTAGAGGTGTCATGGTACACATATTATTCATGCAGGACAGTTTTAAGATAAGACTTTTGGTTCCTCAGGTGCAGAACTTAATTTAAAACTAGATTTAATCACTGTTTGAACAAACCAATGTTGTTTAGGGATGCACAGAAGTTTCAGCAACAGAAAATTTACAAAAAAAAAAAAAATAGGTTTTCAGCTAAAAGACATAGAACTAAAGAAATAAAGAGCTGAAAAAAGGCAGTTTCTTTCAGCAGTTCAGTGCATTGGCTTCACTTTCCCTTCAGCCAAAGACACTGAGAAGTGGCTTTCAGACTGGATACAGAAAGTACTGCGCTATGAAACCTATTCATTTCAATGACTTAAGCAAGGCAAGGGATGTTTGTTTTTGCGCTATAAAGTTTTGGATTTAGTTTGCCCTGAATACGCAAAACCTTTATTTAAATACTGCATGATGTGGTTACTTGTGTTTTATTTGACCAATATCTACATTTGTTTAATTATCTAAAACATTAATACAAGACAAAGAGGCAAAAAAAAAAAAAAAAAAAAAAAAAATTCATTAAGGGGGTAAACACTTTCACACTTTATCTATGGATGGCAAGGCAACCCTGGTAAAATAATGCCTTGACTCATTTATGGTCAATAAATTGTAAACATTATCTGGTTATTTTATTGGCTTTTCTAAAATCATTATAAATTAAGTAATTAAGCTTAATATAAAAACTATTACAAAATTATGTTATATTATTTAATAAAAAAAATCAATTATTAAAAGCCATTTAGGGTTATGGTTTGCAGCCAACTGCATTAAGAATTTATTTTATCCATTTTGATGTCCATCCCTAAACTTGATTCTTAAATTCCAAGATCAATTGTTATTTTGCACTGTTTAGGTTGTTATGCAAATAAAATTTCACTAGACACTGCTTAGCACACCTTCCAAAGAGTAACTGCGAAAAAACATCAACTTTGAGATCTGTTTCTATCAACAAAAAACAAAGTCTGATAGTTCAAATTGTGTCAAAATTAAAAAGAAAGTTTTGTGTGTATAACTTCACTGAGCCATTGCAAAAACATACCCAAACCAAGAATACAATTACACACAAATAATATATTTGTGTACTATCAATCCCCTAGAAACAATACACAAGTTGTGACTTTTGGGTGATGTTGCATGATTCGAAATCAGCTTCTTTCTGCAAAAGTGAATGTTTTAAATTAAATCAAACTTAAATTTATTCAAACAATAATTACTGCACCTACTTGACAGCATTTCCATCCAATGTGGCATACAAGTAATACAGACACTTCATTCGCTCTGTAGTCTCTAAATTGTGAGGCACAAGATACTGGGCGAAGATCCTCTCCACAAGTAACCTAGCAGCAGGAAAAAAAAATAAATACAATTTGATATTTTACATTTTAAAAGTGATTTAAATTCATTCAAGATTTCACACTGTTTTCTTTTACATGTCATTACCCAAATTTAAAAGAGCTTAGCTAGCATTCCAGTCATTTAAAAATCGCATATTGATGAGCCTACCATAACACGAAATTTCATTTGCTCACAGTTGTCATCACATGCTTTAATGATGTAATAACTTTATGAACCAACTCATTAGGCGAGGAGTTCAAACTGGCAAGGGAACAAGCTGAATGCAACGTTATAAAACCTTGAAAATAAAAGGCACGAAAACACCAAAAGAGCACAGAAATGAGTAGAAGACGGGGTAAGGAATCATATTTCAGACAATGACCACAAATGAACTCTGCATGTGTATTTAAATTTCAAGTGAAAATGTCGTGAGCCACAAACTACAGCCATTCCTGCATTTCATCCTGTGCCTTTGGTTTTAGGACCAGTTATGGAGAGAATCTGAGGACACAGTCTATTTGAAGCTTCTATATAATAAAACATGACATTACAATGCATTCATTACCCCCTCAATGACAGGACCAGCGCTATAAAATATAAACAGCTTAGATACCAGTGTCACGTCTCCTACCACTACTGCGGTGTTTAATTTTAACACACCTTGCAAGAGTGTATAAATTTGGATTGCTTCAGTACAGTGACTTACGTTATTGAGTTGTGTCCACACAGTTCAACAGATTATATTTATTTAGAACATAAAAAGTTACAAACTATTTTTCAAACAAATCATGTTTTTAGTAATTTCTATTGAATTTTCACACAAAAATAAATCAAATAACCGTTTTTAACAATGATAAGATTTTTGAGCACTAAATTGTGAAGGATAATGTGACAATTATTTGCACAGTACTTTCATCAAATAAATACAGCTTTGGGGAGCAATAGACTAAAATAAATCATAAATTATGTACATTTATTTGTCAAAAACATCATTATTAAATACAAATATTTTACACATTAAAACATAATTACAAACAGGGTTACCACTCCAAGCCAAATTTCCTGACCATCACTGACTAAAAAGCTGAATTTCCACGATGCTGACTTCTTTTAAGTGACCCATGTCTTTTTTCCGTGTATGTTTTTGAAGTGAATTATGAGATCTTGAAGTTGAACAAAGATGTGTAAATGTGTGTATACAGGGTGTGTATACAGTGAAATGTAAGACTTTAAGACAAGAAGAACATTATGAGAGAAATTTAAGACTCATAAAGGGTTAAATGGTAACGCCCCATTCACACGGGGCTTCAGCGTCAACGCTTGACTGAAGGCGTGTCTAAAGTTTGGGCTGACGCGATCGTCATAGCAGCGTCAGCCAATGAAATTTAGTCAGCAATAGGCCAGTTCGGCAACGCCTGACGTCACCCATTCAAAGTGAATGGGAAGCGTTGATGCTGACGCCCCGTGTGAATGGGCCGTAAGAGAATGACCCAAATGGAAAAGATTTTTATTTGCCCTATCAAAACAAATATTGTAATTTAATAATATAATAATACTTTAATAATAAACCATTCAAATATTTTAGATATTTCTTAGCAATACTTTCAATAGTGTGTAAAAAAAAAAAAAAGGCAAGCTCTACTTGCATTCACACTTTTTTTCCTCCAACATAAACTTTCTTTAAAATAAAAATGAACAAATATTTTTAAGTTTTAAAAATTTAATCTATGCACAACAGTCTGTCGCTCGGTGTCCTCAGCAGTAAATACACAGAGCACTTATATAATTGAAATAATTGAACCATTATGATAAATAGGAGTTAAAAATGACCTTTATAAATAAAACGTTTAAAGTTTTGAGATGGATTGTTGGTGATTGTATGGGTTTTGGCCAGATTTGGTAGCAATACATGAACAAGGGAAAATTAAGACCTGTTTAAAAAAAAAAAAGATTTACGACCTACAGCACAATATTTCAGTAGATTTAAGACATTAAGGCCTAAAATTTCGATTGAGATTTAAGACATTTTAAGAACCCGCAGACACCTTGGTATAGTTTCATAGCAAAACAACACAAGAAATGTCATATATATTGCCATAAATGGAGTCACCCTCAAGTCATATTAGGCTGCAAAAATCATGAAAATTTTGCACAAAATCTAGAAAAGTTTTGTTGAGGACAGAGCAGACAGAAAAACAGGCACATGCAGAATTTTCACAGGTTCAGCTTGGTTACATTTGATTGTTTGTTGCCAGGCGGGAAATGGAATAAAACATCAATAAAAATAGCCTAACCATAACAACAGGCAAAACACGTGGAGCAACATGATAAAAATATAATAATAAATAGGAAGTGAGTAAAGTCCCCTGATATTCCATGTCTGGAAAAGACCTTTTAAAATGACATGATATTCCAGAAAATTCCATAACCGTGGGATCTCTGTATACGAGTAAACATAATAGAAAAAATATATAATAATAATCTTATAATACATCATATTATTGTAAAATGTAACATTTAAAAAATTAAATAAAAATACTACGTCAAGCCTAAATGCAAGCAGATAGTAAAAATAACTACGAAAAAGAAATGATTCTACAACAGTGAGTATATCCAAATACAAAATCCATCCAATACAATGTGCTCACACACAATGTGTAAACTACAGCTTTATAACGCATTACATAAACAGTCTACAAGTAATACGTTTCCAAATCTGCATTAGCAAGCGTCTGTCTGGTGATGACATCACTGTTTTGTCTTTACGATTGGCCCCGTGTCTTGAGGGAGCTCTGCAGAATCACTCAACCCAGGTTCAGCCGAGGATTTTCACAGTTCTCTTGTTTTCAGCCAAAGCGCACAGGCTCTCGATGGTCATTTTTCAATGTTTTATTTGAAAAACATGCCCACTGGCTGTCAATACATCAGAAAGCCGCCTCAAGCCTTATAAACATGACTGGATTTTTAATATGGTAGGGCAGACAACTGAATCAGTAGCACTGCAGAACTTTCTCTGTAAACAGCAGCATCTCAAATCCTCTGTCGACCAGTAGTCTTTAAAATCCAACAGCTTGAGAATGAGCTTATAAAATCCAATTACCCAACAGAGCTCCAGAATACAGGAGATTCTATTTTATAGCAAACTCTCTTAGGGTTTACAGCACATTCAAAGCCTGTCAGACACCAGCGCTTTTTCTATAGCATCTTAAGCCTATTAAATAAGAAAACATTTTTGAAACCAACTTCAGACAATTGTCAGTGTCTTGGTTGCATACAAAATTCTATGAATCTTGCTTGCATTCAGGGCATTTTTAGACAGCCATTCAAGTGTAATTTCAGCAACTGAAGCAGGTTTTTAATATTTGATGCTAAAAGCCTGAGGCCTTCAAGACACTGGTCTGATTTACCAGGACACTTATTCAGTGATATTAGGGACAGTTTATGAATTTTAATTCCAAAAAAACGACACCACCCCTTCTTTCACCTGTAAGACTTCGCAATTTAAATAAGCATAAAAAACATAAGTCAAATTTGGTCAAATATTTAAAGCAAAGCGTGTTTTAAATTCCAGTGTTTTATTTAATAACATTTACAGATGGTTAACCACACACTGGGGATGGCAAAATTATAATCTCTCCTGTTAAATTAATTATTTAGAAATTATTTCCCAAGTGATGTTTAACAGAGAACAGATCTTTTTAGTATTATGTTATTTCTTCTAGAGAAAGTCTTATTTCTTTTAATTTGGCTGAAGAAAAAATCAGTTTTGAATTGTTTTAAGGTCAATCTTAGCCCCATAGGAAATGTTTTTATTTGTAACAGAACAAACCACTGTTGTTCAACAACTTTTTAAATTCATGTAACTTTCAGACTTAACCTAGTTTAGCCTTTAAATTGCACTTCAAGCTAAAAAATTACTAGTATTTTGCAAAATAACTGTCAAAATAATGTACGGCCATCGTGGCAAAGACAAAAATAACTAGTTTTTAAAACAAGGGCTGCACATATATCGCTTCAGCACTGCATTGATATCCCAATGTGCACAAATAGTTGGGATTATAATAAACCAGAAACCACATTTCAGCAGACATGATTTGAGGAGTCATTTTGAATTTTGACCATAATCTATTAATGAGAAAGATTTTTAGGTTAAATGTGTTTTAAAGATTTAAAGGAAATTTAAAGAATTGTGTTGAATTATTTTTTTTAAATTAAGAGTAAACAGTATTCTTTTTAGATTTGATGATTAAACTTTGCGTACCACTATATTGTTAGATATTACCGAAAACCATAAAGCACAGTTCAGTTCGGTTCAGGGCTCGAAATTAACCTTTTTGCTTGGTAGCACCGGTGCTCCTAACTTAAACAATTTAGGCGCATCACCAATAATAAGCCCCGTTACTACAAGTTTTATACAAACATATTTATTGCATTTGAAATCATCAACAGTAATCAAACTAACAAGCAAAATATATATATATGCATGCGTGAGGAAAATATGTCTCAACGAAATCCCGTTATCACAAGAAAATAGATTTTTATAACATAACTGAGTGACCAAAGCATACACGGAGCGCTCTCCGGCCCTGCACACGTTGCTTGACATTAATGAATCTGTTAATGATATAACTGTGCTGTTTCTCACGGGTGCTGTCTGATATTGCATCAATGTTTTTGACATACACTGTACCTTATTATATGCATACGTCATGTTAATAGCAATACCGGTCTTTTCATGAGTAGCGATGTTAGTTTACTCAGTGAAAGCCCATTTGCGATGGTGTACGTGTTGTTAACTTTTACATATAGCTGCCACTTGCACGGCGGACAGCATCTGGTGATTATAAAAAGGATTAAACAGAAGCTCTCGTGCTAGATGTGGCAAACAGTTATCTGAAAATTCCATCCCACAGACTTTTCATAGGGCACTTGAAGCCAATGGAAGACTTTTATCCACTCTTCTAAAAGTGTAGATGGTGGATTAACATTCAGCACATGATCACAAGTAAAATGTGTCATTATTTGTAACTTTAGATGCCATGGTTTCTAAAACAAAATCTGTCAGTGTTATCTTCATTCTCATCTTCAGCACTTTACAATTTTTCGCGGTAGTAGCTCTCTCTGTCATTTCAAGCGAGAAGGCATTGACAGTGATTGACAGCTGATATTTCAGTGCTAGAGCAGTGGGCCAATAAGAAGAGCGCGAAGACGGGGCAAGCATTATGGACTTGGCTTTGTTTACTGCAGCAAGGTGACATGACAACTGTTTTAAACCATTACTGAGCACTGCGCTTCACGTTTCAAGTGCAGAGATGCATTCTGCGTGAATGTCTCCCAAATCTGTGCATGTGGTGAACATTTTGCAGTAAAAACTGGTCGCACACAACAATTTTATGCATCGCACAAATGCTCCCAAATATATTTTGAGGTTGCATAGATAAAATTTCAGGCGCATATGTGACCAAAATGGTCGCAATTTCGAGCCCTGTAGTTTATATCTTTGTTTTGTTATTTTCAACTGTGCTTTATTTTATTTTATTTTACCTTTTTTAAAGTTTTTTGATGTTTTATTCAGATGCACCCTCCTACAAAATCCTACCAATCAATGTAAAATAATGAATTTTCCAAACAGTTACTTAAGTCGTATTGTGTAAATATATTCATATCTCAAAGTATATCGCAGAAATACAAAATATCGAAATGTCAGTATTTTTCAATAACGTGCAGCCTTAAAACTATTCACTTTGTTAAACAGCACTTGTGAAATATTCTTTTTTAAATAATCAAAAATTCAAATAAGTTTTGCCTTCAACTGTAAACAAATAAACCATCAAAAAACTTTAACAAAGGCAAATCCCTCTTTGTTCCACTTAATTGCAAAATACTAAATGAAAGCTGATCTTACCCCTGACTAGACCCCAAATTTTTAATTAGTCTAAATACTGAACTCTTTATTGGTTACTTCACATTTTAGCAATCATAAAATCAATAAAAATACAATTAAGCTTTTACAAACTCAATAAAATAATTTCCCCCCTAAAAAATTCAGTTTTACTCGTGCTGAAATCAAAACATGTTTAAAAGATATTGTCTTTTTTTTAACTTATTGGTGGGATGTAACGTGAGCCGATTAAAAATAGTTAGAGATATGTGATGATTCGGTAGAAACGTTAAACGAGTCGAAAAAATTTTTTGAACTGAGAGGAGCGCTGTGTTTACAGGCAATAATCTGCACATCAACAGCAAGCAAGAGGTGGGGCGGCACAGTAAAATTACAGCGGTGAAGTGTGCCAGACAAAACACAAACTGTGTCCAAATGCTGCAAAAAGACATTTACTTGCACTAACAGAACAAAGAATCACACACACATAAACCATCAACACATTGAAAAACTACTGTCACAGACATCTATATGCAACAAAACAAATAATAAGCCAAACCATGCAGAGCAGATTTACAGCTCCGCTTGCTCCGACGAGTGCTACGGAGATCACATGTATAGTGAAATAGTTAAGTCTCCATGATATGAATCTGAAGTGAATTGTATGACTTTTAAAGCAGCTCTGGAGCTGAAGTTCATATATTCATGTTAGGGCTGCTCGATTATGGGAAAAATCATAATCACGATTATTTTGGTCATAATTGTAATCACGATTATTCAAAACGATTATCAGTTGAAGTTAAAATTATTCGTCCTCCTGTGAATTTATTTTTATATATAAGTATTTTCCAAATGACGTTTAACAGAGGTTTTTTTTTATTTTATTTTTACAGTATTTCCTATAATATTTTTTTCTTCTGTAGAAAGGCTTATTTGTTTTATTACAGCTAGAATAAAAGCAGGTTTGAATATTTTGAAACCTATTTTAATAGCTCGATATTATTAGCCCCTTTAAGCAATATATATGTTTTATGGTCTGCAGAAGAAACTACTGTTATACAATGGCTTGTCTATTAACCCTAATTAAGCCTTTGAATGTCACTTTAAGCTGAATACTAGTATCTTAAAAAATGTCTAGTAAAATATAATGTGCTGTCATCATAGCAAAGATAAAATAAATCAGTTATTAGAAATGAGTTAAATCTGTTGTTTAAATTTTACTTTAAGCATCTTCACTGTGTTTTTAATTTTATTATTGATTAATAATAAATCTGACACAAAATGTGCATGTACTTGACCATTAAAGCGCTCACATTAAGATCGCGTTAGATGTGTGTGTGCTCTGCTGTCCGAGGCTAAGCGCGGCACGCGCGTAAACACACACACACACACACACACACACACACACACACACACACACACACACACACACACACACACACACACACACACACACACACACACACACACACACACACACACACACACACACACACACACACACACACACACACACACACACACACACACACACACTACCCGTCCGAGGCCAAGCACGGCGTGCGCACACACAACAGCACGTGCTCTTTTGCGCTTTTAAAAACATGAATGATCCGCATCCCGTGCTGCAAAAGTTACGTGCACATGCTTTTAATCATTTTCACGTGGAACTGAGCTTTGCAGAGGCTAAGAGTTTTCACACATGTACAACTGGAAAGGGGGCGTTACGTGATGGAATAATCGTTTATCTCGATTAATGGTTTTTCATAATCGTTAAAAGTCAAAATCGAAATCGGATTTTCGATTAATTGCACAGCCCTAATTCATGTCCTCATATAGCGAGACGACAAACACCACGGGAATCACACATGCTTAAGTAAAATTGTAGTAAACAAAACTACATCGTTCATTCTCTCAGATACACAAAACATGCAGACTTCATATTAAAACAGGCTTTTTGCAGTTTAATAGTCAAGGTCAATAGTTCACACTGAGATCTAATTATGTGTACAGCACTACGCTGCCAACTTCGCGGTATTCAGGAAGGAATTTCTATATTAATGACCATATTCCATTATTCAGTCCATGTTTTCTGCACTGGGAAAGATAATAGTGCACAAATACATCCCTCACTCACTCACTACTGACCCAAAATATAAAGCAGCTGAATTTAAAATAAGCAGGGATGTCAATTCACATATTGGGAGGCGTCCACATAAACAGCTCCACTCACCGGTCGTCGATGCTGTTCTGGTAATAAATGTGGAGCAGTTTGTCTTTGATCCAGGAGATCTGCTTGGCTGCCTCTTTGCCAGCCTCTGCCTGTAAGGCGTACTTCTTATAGATCTGAGCCAGGCCCATCATAGCCTCCTTACGGACACGCCACTGCAAGAGAGCACACACAATATTACACTGCAGTAGAAAAATCATACACTTGGAGCCAAAAGTAATAAAACTACTTGGTCAGCAGTCCATTTAAGATTAAAAATATAGGGACGAGCAATAGTGAATTTTCTGCCAATATGCCATAGACCAATATTTTCACATTTGTTTTAATTGCTTTTTAATTTGTTTACTTACTTTATAAGTGTTAATTTACAAGTGTCAGGTTTTTCATGCAAACGAATTACTGATTTATATAGAATTACTAATTACAACAGTAATATATGAGGGATGCACAATTTGTATTTATTTATTTTTTACAGATTTTAGCTGATAACTGATGCCCATAATTTTTTTTTTTTTAAATTCTGAGTTTTCCACAACAGGGTTTGTGTTATAGTTTCTTACCATTAACCAATTCAATCAATGGCACTCACTAGAATGCTTATCAGAAAAACACTGGAGCGTTACAACAAAACTTTGGATTTTTTCAATTATACTGTAATCAATGTCAATGGAGTTACCATATATGATTGCTCACCTAATAAATGGTTGAAATCTGACTCATGAGTCCAATAAATCATCAATTCCTAAACACAGCTACCTTTATATTTTTGTATTTTACTTTAATTTTTATTAGTGTAACAGTATTGCCCCTTAAATAAATCCAAATTTTTATTAGGCTGGCACTAGGACCCAGGGGTCCTTGGTAGCAATATTGTGAAGTATTAAAGGCTGATTTATACTTCTGCGTCGAGTACACACGTATGGTCTGGCGCAACGGTTAGAGACCCCTCGCCAAGGGTGACACGCACCTCTCAAAAAGTGTACAAACTCTGTGATTGGTCTATTTGGTAGTGGTGACGAGCATGGGCAGCGCAGAGAGCAGCGAGCCCGTTGGAGCGAGTGCTTACAAGTGCCAAATACTGTGAAGGAGCTTCATGGTTTCTGCTACATTCATTTTACTATGGCGGAACGCCACACAAAAATGCATCCCACCACGGCTACATTACAGCTTCTCATTCAAAACATTAAGTCATTGTTGTTGTTTTTTTTTAATAGCTGGTTATAATCGAACCAAAACTCATTAAAAGATAAGTGAATTATAACAGCGCAAGCTTTTCTGTAACCATAGTAGTGCTGTGGGTTATTTGCCAGTAAAGGCCAGCAAGCATGACGAAGCTTTCAGTTAAGATGAACACAGTTTCCATAATTATAATTTATTTATAGATAAAGGTCTTTGGTTCTGCATATAATGATTTTATCTTGCTGGAGTTTATTGCGGTTTCACTTTACTTCAGGACAATCACGCAATCGCGACTTCTACTGCACCTACGACATTTCTCCATTTGTCATTGAAATAACGCCATAGGTAGTTGGTAGATTTGTGTAAAAGACCTGCCGCCACAGCTGGAAAAAATCCTAGAGGAAACACTGAGCTTCATAGGGAAACTTTTGTTTTGTGTTTACCTTACGATTAATGTTGTTGCACGTCCGCCAGTGCCTGCCTCTAGTTTTAGCTTCTTGTACATTAAAGATATAATGTAAGAGTGTCTCCTATAAGAGCGTTATAGGAGAGCAACACAAACAGCCCACAGAAGTACAAATGCAAGGCTATACGCAAAGCATGCACTGTGGGTCATGACGATCACTCGACGCAGAAACATATAAACCAGCACCGTTCGTGCTCCACGCAATTTGTGTGATATCCTTCGGCTGTTTAGTGATTTATTATCTCAGTTTACTGTGGTAATTCGAGTTTGCTTGTTGAACTTTGTTGACTTTAAGTAAAATAATGTGATGGTTGTTGCGTGATTTTAAGGGGAGCCTTTGACCGTCTTGTTCGGTTTGTTTTAGTTTAGATGGATTTTGTGCACAATGAAGACCTCCGTTGTTATTAGTACTTCTTGGTCACTGAGTTCAGACTTTAGATTTAAGGATTGTTTTGTTAATTTCTTTGATTTGGCTTACAACCATAGTTTTGGTGTAAAGAGAATAATTGTAAATGTTAATTTATCTTTTTTTTTTTTTTTACTTATTATTGTTACATATTGTTCAAACCATTAAGTAAAAAAAGCTTAAATAGAGAATTGATTCCCACTTCGTCCTTGATCTGTCGCACACATTACATCTGTCTCACCTTAATGTTACAGCATCCCACTTAAACATCCCAAACTTGTAACAACAGTAAAACAATAAAAAGACAATAACCGAGAAAAGTCATATTAATACTAGCCTGTATTACATTTTGCCTCATCATGAAAATGTCAAAAAATGTCATTTTTACAAAGACAACAAAAATGTCAGAACAGCTAAAGCTGGAATATGACTGTATCTGTATAAAACCAAAGCTTATATACGGTAAGCTACAGCAATGAGGTGTAATAAGATGAGATGGAGATTCGCCTGGACTACTGCGGTGTCATTTGTCCAAGAACACAGAGGGGCCTTCAATTAAATTCGCTCCCTGAAAGCGTTCTGAAAAGGCTGAAGAATGGTTATATATGAGTTATAGTCCAATTTGTAACATTCCGTCCCTTCCAGCTTGGGGTGGCTAAAGGAGACTGCTGATTAAATTATAGAGAGAAGAAATGGAGTGTGTCTGGAAAGAAACAAGAAGCTAATGTATTCCAGCTCGGCTCTGCCCTGAATGCGCCGATGTCGAAGTCTCTGGTTCATTTGGGGTACTAATGGGAGAAAAGGCCCTTGGATATTATGCATGGAATAAAATGACTGCAGTGCTAATGAAGAATGTTTAGGAGGCAAAACAGAAGACAAAATTAGCATAAAGAGAGGGTGGTGCTTACCCTCTTATCTAGAGTCCTCTCCCGCACAAAGTTCAGTAGATGATCGTTGACGAGTGAGAGGTCTTTTTTGGAGGCAGTCACAATGGACACGATGACGTCATGCCGAATAGCCTCCTCTGGGTCATGTGACCTTACTTTCAAATACTCTGCAAATGAAAACATGGACAATTTAGGATTAAACACCTGCACCATTTTGTTCAATTATTTAAATGCTACAACTAAATAAGTTAACAAATAAACACACTTAATACAGTGAACTTTTCTGACAAGGTTAAAAAAAAAAATTAAATTTTGTTGAACAATCAATTCAAAACATTTGAAAAACTATTATACACCGTATTGTTAAATACATGAATATTATATACATAATCAGTGCTTCCCACAGTTCTGAAATATACTTGCGGTGGTAGCCAGACTAAAATACACCTTTTACCCACATCACATGATTAGTTAACTATATGCAACAAACAAAACATAACTATATATATATATATATATATATATATATATATATATATATATATATATATATATATATATATATATATATATATATATAAAATATTATTATTATTTCTAATTAACTGTTATAATCTGTTTCTTTTTTGAATAGGTTAAAGGTAAAATGACTGGTAAACTAAAAAGAAAATCCACTGTTTCTCATACTTCTATGCTAAACAGGAGCTCTGTGCAGCCACTGACAGGTAAAATCTGCTTCTCTCCAACTCTCATTCAAGGTTGCTTTATTGGCATCCCATTTTGTACATTGCCAAAGCATTTTAGATCAATAAAATATGTCATATATTGACATTAAATTAATAAAATATACAGCAAATGAAAAATAAATCACAAAAAAATTAAAGAGCCCATATTATGGGTTTTTGAAAATTCCCCTCCATGTAGTGTGTAACAGCTCTAAGTGAAGTGAAGTATCCAGCTAAGGCTTAAATCTGTAAGAATACAGTGTTTAAAACGGTTGATTCATCTATAAAAGAGTCGACTCATAGTGCTTCAAACGAGTCGCCTTGATACCGAGTCATTAGGTGTTTAACCATGACGTACGAACGAAACCAAGTTATTCACGTGCACGCGCAAACCCGGGAGATTTCAAACCTGAGGCCCCGCCCTCTGACGCAGAAACCCAGACACACACACACCCACAAACACACGCACACAAACATGCCGGTCGATTGAAGTCACACTGCAGATGGATATATTGAGTCTCTACCCAGAGATGAAACCTCAGCATTATAACCAAGCAGTTGGAAACTTCTGGAAACTACAGGCTACAAAGAATACTTCATCTGCGTTTGTTAAAGTAAGGATCAGTAAAGTGTAACTTACTGATGGACGGCAGGATGGATTTTTCTTCCTCCATTTCTCAAATGTAAGTACGTATTGGGCCAGATTTCTGCGGAGCGGGAATAAATTTCCGAATCAATCGCGGGAGCGGTCGGTAACAGGTTTAATTTGGGACGGGAGCGGGCTTTCTAGCAATATCACGGATATTGCTATGCGAATGAGACAGAGCTTTGCCTGCCTGTGTGTCTGCTTGGCGCTTGTGTGTATGTGTTAGTGCGCGCGTATGAGAGAGAGAGAGAGAGAGAGAGAGAGAGAGAGAGAGAGAGAGAGAGAGAGAGAGAGAGAGAGAGAGAGAGAGAGAGAGCGCTCTGTCTGGCTGTCTCTGGACTGCTTAGCTGGGTGATTTTCGGTTATGTTCTCCCCCGCTCTTTAGCGGGATCGGGCGCGGCGGACAGAAAATGGGGCGGTTCGGGCACCGGGACAAGAAATTCTAAATATAAGCGGGAGCGGTCGGGTTCAGGCTCAAACCTGGCGGGTGCGGGCGGAAGCGGGAGCGTTGTTGTCCAGAGGTGTGTGTGTGTTTGTGTGTGTGTGTGTGTGGCAGCTAAAATCCACGCCTACACTATGGAGTGCGTATGAGCTGTGATTACTTTTATATAGCTGATTAGCTATTGGGCATTTCATTCTCTGACTGAAGGCAGTCGACCAATCGTGACAGACTGTCATCGGTCCAATAAGCGCAGATTAGCTTCGCGCTAAGGAGGGGTTTGGGAACAAATGAATCACTGGACGATTCATACAGGAGTCGCTGGGATAATTAGGTAAAAATAAATGCAGATTATAAGACCATGAAAGTGTTTTTTGACTTTGCATGCATATTAGACTGTTGTTGGAGACCCTTACAACCAAGATATGACCCTATTTCATGTATAATATGGGCTCTTTAACAAATCCAGAGAATATCTCAAAGAGTAATAACAAGAATAAAAAGGCAAGATTATTTAATTAAGGCAAATGCAGCCAATTTAGATTTCATCCTCCCTCGTAATTTTATCCTCTCTGAGTATTTAGTAACTATTTTTGTAGTTGTTTAAACTAAAGAATTTATTATTTATTATTTTATTATGTAATGTTTATCTTGCTCTAGCAACTGTGTGCATACAATTAACGACACCTTTAGAAAGTGAGAAAGCAAAAGCTAAATCCCTATTTAGGATACTTTTTTTTGACAGTTCTCGTGCAGTACAAAACGGGTAAAATAGACAAGATTTCCCACTACGCAATCGATCGCGAATGTTTGGTTATAGTGGGCAGATACAAAAAAAAAAAAAGTGTAAAATATGATAATAATACAAAAAAGTGTCACTAAAATAATATAAGTAAATAAGTAAATATACCTGGGTGGCCCGCCTAAGTAAAGCTTATGTGCGAGAAGCACTGATATTATACAAAAATATAATTAATATACACACATTTGTACACTTTTTCTTAAACTGTGGAAATGTATTGCATTTATTCACCATATTCTAGGATTCATTTTTAAGAACAGCAATTGAAAAAATAATAATCAAATGAGCAAAAAAAAAAAAGAAGCGTAGACAATAACACACACTTACATTAATTATACGTCATTTTTAAAATTTCATTTAATAAGCATGTGCATTATCTTCCTTTTATCATATAGAACAGGTATTAAACAAGAGATTTTACATTTAATATAATCAATAAAAAGACAAAAAAGAAATAAAACACTGCAAAATATGCTCACTGAGTTAGGCAGCTAATCAGCGTTTGTGTCTTTCTTTTTATTTATTTATATTACTTGGACATTTATACTCAGCCATCAAATAAAAGTGTAGCCAAAGTTATTACAAGACAGCCTGTACCTGTGAGATCTTTTGCCAAGTCTGGATGGTTCATCAAGCAATGGCTGGCAAACTTCACACATTCCAATCGAACAGGGACATGGATGTCATTAAACCTGAGGAAACACAACAAATTTAATTTCTTAGCTCTCTCCTGCAGTTCAAACATTTATCGGTTTGTGTACAAAAAGAAACAGATAAGGGGACATTGGTGCGTGAGCAGTACCTCCCAAGGTAGCACTGCCAGAGAGGTTTGTTCTGTGAAGCCAGCTCTGAATCCTTTGCACCAAACATCTTGGCCAGGAGCTTCACTACTTGCAGGCGCTCGTCGTTATCATTGCTCTGCAAAACACATGAGGATTTCCCAGTGATAAAACCGCAGAAAATGAGGTCTGTGGCCATTAATTACAACACAAAAAATGAACGAACCCATTAAGCCTTGCAGTCATTATGCTTTGCATAAAAACAACAGAATAAAGGCTTGACGTCAAATACGCTGCATGGAACAAAAAGCTCCTAACAGATGATAACATTCATTCATACACTAATCGTAAACTCAGCCTGCTTTTGTGGAATTGTATACAAGTTTAATAACACGGCCAACACAAAAGAAAGTAATCACCTTTGCTATTTTTTTGAAAAAATGTCAACTGTGCTTTCAGGCCATGCTGGAATAAATCTCTTGAGAAAGAAAATGAAAGAAAGGATCGTGTAGTGAAGTGTAATCATTTTCAAGCAGTGTGTCAGCATCTTTTTGCTTGAAAATGTCACATTCATTTATTAGAAACCATCAACTTTTGTGCAGTACAATCCACTTCTATTAAATCCCAGTTAACAAACTGTTTTTCCATTTTTTAGGAAAGCACACGTGTCAGGTTTGGTAAGCCAATATAAACTTAATTTGGGGGATTTAAAAGTTTTTTTTAAGATGAACCGACAACAAGAAATATCAGAAACAAGCATATAGTTAGTTTGATGGTTTATGATGATAATCATAAACCATTAAAGATGTCCTCAGTAAAGGTCTCATTAGAGGGGTAACATGCATTCCTAAAAGTAGCCAAATATCTAGTCAAAACTAGACCAATACTGGCCTGACTTTAAAAGAGGACAGAAAGATCTAGTAGTTCACCTTTATGGCCTACTCATGATAATAAATAATGTTATGCTTGTCTATATTTATTTACTTTATACATAAGCATAAATATATAGTTTAATCAAATGTATTGCTGCTATTCAAAGCTAAATTTTCAGCAGTTACTTTAGCCCTCAGTGTTCAGTCAATAATAATGACTTTATTTTGTCTTAAACATGACTATCCACAAACCAACAGCGGAGAGGTTCTGCTTTTCTCCCGTTGAGTTGATTAAAAGCTGTTCCCAATAAATCAGGGTAATTAGGATGCTTTAGAATAGCTTGGACCGATATAAAACTTTCAGTTTTCAAATTTTCACATAGACTCTGACAGTTGGCAAAGAGTATGAATAATTTTGGACAAAAAGCAAAGTTAATGCTAAAATAAACAATGCTTCTCGGTTTTATCATGCATCTAACAATACTTTTCAGTTACAAAACCTGAGAAATAAGTATATAAAGTTCACTGTAAAAAATAAAGATTAACCATTACTGGGCTAGATAATCAGTCAAGAGCAGAGTGATTCCTTTATCCTTTGTTTTTTTGATTAATATTAAAAACACAGACACCAAGAATAAGAAGTTTTTACATCAGAACGCAACACAGATGCAGCACAATGTAAAAAATTGAGGACAACTAAATTTCCCGAAAGTTTACATTCTAAGACATAATTGCTTGTCGAGTTGGACAGGTGACATAATTATTGGTCATAATCATCTTTTAGCCTTGCTATCAAAAACAAGGCTTAATTTGCATGTCATAACTTTCATTTACGTTACATGAGTTCTGGTTATGGAATAGACGTGGGACAATAACCGTTTTCAGGGTATTCCAAAAGTCATGGTTTTAAATCCACCAACTTTTTCTGCTATACCGTCTGTAAGGTATACGCAAGATTTATTTTTTGTTTACATTTTTTTTAGGATAACAGTATCTCCAGCAGAAAATATACCCAAAGATGTCATTTTAAATTGTAAAGAAATCAGTGTTTTTAAAACTAATGAAAACAGCAGAAGTCACTGATTTATTGCAATTATTTAGCCTGACATGTTTACGGTTACAAAATATTTGAAATGTTTCTCAAAATAAAATATATTGTGTTCAAAGGGGAAAAACGTTGTAGTTTTTTTACATAGACATTTAAAAAGAGAATATATTTTAGAGCAGTGATCACAATGCCATGATATTTTTATCCACAGTTATCATACCGTCAGAATCTTATATCGGCCCATGTCTATTCTTGACAATGTGTGCTCATTTCCCTTTCATTTGTACATAAATTCACCACTAAATTTAGTGCTCACTGATGGGGCATGTACTCTTGGAGATTTGTACTTCTACATAGGGACATGCATACTAACATGCAAAGAGCCAGTTCAGAGATTAACAATTAAAAAACAGAGACAATAAAAGAAATAGGGGAAATTCAAAATATTTCAATTTCAATAATGCAAAACCAAAAAAATCCAATTTCCATATGCATATTAAATGGTGGAGGATATATTGAAGTTCAATATTATATAGAATATTGCAGCATACCTTATGTATAAAATTCTCATTATGCACATCATTTCACCAAATTAATTTAAAAACAAGCTGACCAAACACGCATCCAAAAACATATGTGATTTATTATTAAGCATCAAGACCTGAAAGCAGTTTCACTTGCATCCCCAAAGACAACATAACGCATATCATATCATATATTTTTATTTGATGCAATGTCGTCAACCAAGGCTATTTTCAAGACAAAAAAATCATAAATAAACAAACTAATACATATATTAGATACAATTTTTAACGTTAAAGGCTGATTTATACTTCTGCGTCAAACGCCGGCGTATGCTACGGCGCTGACGCATAGCCCTTCGCCGTGGCCGTCACTGACGTGCACTTTTCCGGATGGAAAGTTTTGTTTTGTGTTTACCTCATAGTTAAAGTTGTTGCACGTCCGCCGTTTCCTGCCTCAAAATGAGCGAGTTTGAGCCACTTGTACATCCCGGAAGTGTTCAGGAAAAGCAAAAAAGCAGCAAAAAAACTCGACACAGAGAAACATTTACACCTCACTGCCAACTAGCGTTTCGGAAGTGTTAATGCAGACCGACAGAGACAGCGCGCAGAAGTATAAATGCACAGCCACGCACGTTGCATGCGCCGTGGGTTACGGCGGTCACCTGACGCAGAAGTATAAATCAGGCTTAATACATGATAAAAATTTAACTTTTTTTATGACATTTGCAGAGGATCTCCTTGAGTGAGTTCATTTCATGAACAACCCTTCTGCAGTCGTTAAAAGCAGGACAGTCCACTAGAATGTGTTTGACAGCATAACACATTGCAATGTATCATTAAAGAACTCATCTTACCTTGAGTTTGAACTCCAGCTGCGGCAGGACGGACAGCAGTAAATGGTTGTCGATGTTGTAGAGCTCCAGGATCAGGTCAAACACATGCTCTGACAGATCGCTGACTGAAGTCTTTCCCAGCATCAGCACCTGGTTAAAAAACTGAGAGAAACCAACACCAGCATCAATCAGCACACCTCGCTGCATAGCCGTCTGACAGCAGTAGGATTACAGATTAATTTGAGGAAGCCTGTATTAGATCATAATAAAAAGTAAGTGGCTTCATCTATGAACGGGAGGAGCCGTCTCCAGCAGAGCGCAGATGTATGAATAGAAAGAAAAATCAGGCCGAGCTGATCTATTATAGTTATAGAGATGGATTCTCCTCTGGTAGGGATCTGTGCACTTATTTTCAGTATCTCTGGCACTTTTAATGAGCACTGCGGGGAATAAAGTTCACACAGTATAACAGCGCTGCACGCTCCTGCGGGTGTTCCTGATGAATGTGTTTAAGCTCAACATGCCGTTTGAGCGTGGAGAGACGCTCCTGATATCCGCTTAATGTTGCAAGCCTCAACGAGTTTTCGAAAGCAAAATGAATGGAGTCAAATCGTGGAGGTTCATTAGGGATTATTCATGATTTGAATGAACGAGGAGATCTTTTTTTCGTACCCTTGTAAGTCAGCATGATTTTACCAGAGAGAATATGGGGTAGGATGCACTTTCTATGCAAAGTTGACTAGGATAAATCTTGTTTACTCACGTTAGTGATGTACGGCTCTATGGCCTGAGCGGTCCTCTTCAGCAAGGCTTTGGCCAGATCGTATGCTTGCTTGTTGAGATTCTGTAAGAAAAGTTGGAGAAATTAAAAAAAGTAATGATTATTTGTGACGAAAGTCAGGAATCTCATGAAGATGAAGCTATTAAGCAGATATTTTTCTCATATTTTATCCTATTTAATTCAAAAATAAACACAAGAAAAAATAATATACAAACTGAGAAACTTACTTGAACATTAAAAAAACCCTATAGCTTAAACCTAAAACTCTCAAATAAAATTCAAATACATTTAACAAGCACACTCATTAAGCAAATGAGTTTGATTTATTTTTTTGTTTGTTTTCATTTTTATACAGCAAACAAAGCACAATTTATATCTTACAAAATGTTTTTTATTATTTTACAACCTTTTTTAAACTAAAACACACAGACCTAATGAAAAAATAACGATTTATAGTAATACAGTAGAAGTCAGAATTATTATCCCCCTTTTTAAATTTTTTCTCTTTTTTTAAATATTTCCCAAATGATGTTTAACAGAGCAAGGAAATTTCCACAGTATATCTGAAAATATTTTTTCTTCTGGAGAAAGTCTTATTTGCTTTTTTTCGGCTAGAATAAAAGCAGTTTTTTATTTTTTAAACATTTTAGGGACAAAATTATTAGCCCCTTTAAGCAATATTTTTCTCTTGATAGTCTACAGAACAAACCATCATTATACAGTAACTTGACTAATTATCCTTACCTGCCTAGTTAAACTAATTAACCTAGTTAAGCCTTTAAATGTCACTTTAAGGTGTATAGAAGTGTCTTGAAAAATATCTAGTCAAATATTATTTACTGTCATCATGGCAAACATAAAATTAATCCAATATTAGAAAAGAGTTATTAAAACGATTATGTTTAGAAATGTGTTGAAAAAAATCTTCTCTCTGGTAAACAGAAATTGGGGAAAAAATAAACAAGTGTTCTAATAATTCAGACTTTAATTGTACATAAGTAAAACTATTCATTACATTGATTGATAATATTTATTCCCAATATTAACTAAGTGTTGTATTTTAGAGCATTTTTGTTTGCATAAAACTACAAATATGTGTCAATTTCAGACATAAAATATGTTGTGATATTTGCTTTTTTACAACAAAACCAGTAGGGATGCTCTGATTGATCGGCCAAAGATCAGTATCGGCTGAATATCACATTTAATGACTCGATTGGTGCACGCAAATCTGGCCGATCTTGTGAACCCATCGCAAGTGTTTACAAGCAGAGGAAGAAGCATGTGCGCTCCAGTATATTATGCATAGTCTACCGGAGCCACAATATGTAGAAAGGTAAATGATGCGTGGGGCCGTGAGCCTTCTGTGTGCTCGTGTCACAACAAATATAAAATATAAACAGTTGCGGTGTGACCCATTTATACAGTCTATTGGCACGACCTGCGTGATGGTCTCTTTGTTGCAAGTGCAACCATTGTATTTCCAGTGCTATGACATGAGCGGAGCGATCGCGCCTATCTGGTGATTGATCTAACCTTTTAATGTCTCCCGAAAGCTTCGCGAGTCTCCCGCATATTTGTAGTGGCTCATTAATCTCGAAAAATTAGTTAAAATACCCAGAAATCATGGCGATGAGAGTGACTGAGCAAAAGAACAGATCGTAAGAGGCACAGGGATGTTCTAAGCATTCCATTTGTTATAAATGAATAGAGCAGTAAAAACATTGCGAGTGCAAATCCATCTCTCTCTCATTGAGCAATTTGCTGTCAATAGTTGCAGACGAGCTAAATTTTTGAATGATCTTGTATGTATTTAGGCCTTTTTACACATACAGTAACAACTGAAAGTTCAGTGTTTTTGACAATATTGCAAGTTTACTAAACGCTGGCAGGAATTATTAGCAAAATAAAACTTAAACAGTTAAACTTAAACAGTTAAATTTTTTAATGAATAGTTAATAATATAACTTCTTATAATATACTTAACATTACTGTATAGGCATGTTACTTTTTAGTAAAAAAGTAATGGATTTATAGGTGTGCATTTTAACTTCTTATGAATCAAATATGCACTTCAATCTTTTTCTGGATTGAGACATGTTAAATTCTTTTTCCATCATTTGCAATGTGTCCAAATTGCCTTGTTTGTAATTTTTCAAACCAATTTTTATATCCGTGTTATATTGTTTTCTGTAAAGCTGCTTCTGGCCATAACATGTCTATACTAAATGGTTAAAAGAGATGTGTTTACGGTATTATATGCAGCATCCTTAAATTATTCTCTTAGACAAGGAGAGGTCTCCGCTTAAGTATCATACTTAAAACTGTGCTTAATGCATTATAAAGCTTAAAGCATTAGGATCAGTACTCTGTATCGGCCGATAACCATGACAAGGAATCAGTACTTGGTATCGGCTGCAGATTTCCAAAGTTTTAACTTTGTTTAAACCCCCAACGTTTTAACTTTATTGTATGATATTAAAATTTGGCAGAAAAACCCCTTATTTACATCAACAATAAATGCTCTAAATCAGGGGTGGTCAACCCTATTCCTGGAGAGCCACCTTCCTGCAGATTTCGGTTGCAATCCATATCAAACACACCTGCCTGTAATTATCACGTGGTGTTCAGGTCCTAATAAATTGGTTCAGGTGTGTTTGATATGGGCAGCAATTGAAATCTGCAGGAAGTTGGCTCTCCAGGAACAGGGTTGACCACCCCTGCTCTACATGATTTTAGTATTTGAAATAAATGTTTTGAGACCTTTATAAAGTAAAAATTAACATAAATGCATAAATACACAATTAGCATGCATATTTTCCTCTCATTTGAATTCATTTGTTCTCTGTACCTTGTGTGCTGGAACCAGGTTAACCAGAACCGTATCCAGGAGCTCCTGTGATACAGAGTCGCCCTCACACACAATTGAGCTCATGAGATCCACCATATGCATGTGAACTTTCTGATTGTGTCCATTGCTAAAAGAAAACGAGAGAGAAAAAACATTGTAAAACTGACCTAACATCAGGTCCATCAGACGAATGAAAATGGGAAGAGCGTGCAATGAGGCAGAGAAAACAGAAACTCTTCTAGGTTTTTCCCATTTACACATGAGAGCAGATCGCTGCAGTGTCCCGCTCGTAGAGGACATTTCCGAATGACTGAACAACAGTGGCTGAGATAAATCGCCCCCCATATGCAGCCTTTATGGCGCACATGCAATGAAGGGTTTCCACCTGGGATTCGCACGCATCATTGTCATCTGACCGAATGCAGGGAAATAATATCGGAGAGCAGGAGGCTGACAGCTCATTAGGACATAACAAATAGGCTGCAGCTTCACATTTACATCTCAAATAGAAAACAGTAAAGCGAGGAGGTGCTTCACTGACTTACGACAATAGTTATTGCAGAATTCATCGTTGTACTTTCTAACTAAATGGCAGCTCTATTATAGCATTACTAAAAGCATTAGAGGGCACAGTTAATAACTACAATGAGTTTTGGGGATATAGAATTAGCCAATGCAGTGTCATAAATGTGTTTTATATATGGCAATTAAGCTTGTCATTAAGTCATTCTTAATGAGACCGATAATATAGTCGCAAAAACAATGCTACAGCTGATAGGACACTTTTCCATTGACAGGACAAACAATTTAAGGAGGATTGAACACTCTCCACTGTCTGGCAATGTTTATGTCCCTTCAGCCAGAGCAACATAGGGAGCTCAGCACAGATGCAAGTAAACAAGTGTATATGTAATTTAGACTATTGAAGTAATATCAATAAAAGCTTAGAGAAGTGAGAGACTCAATTTAACCCAATAAAACACTGAAAAGTGTTTTTGATATGCACCATTAGGACTGGCCGATAAAAATCGGTATCGGTATTTATTGACCGAAAACCATTGTAAATACTGATTAAAAAGAGTTTGCACCCACCACTCATGCTTGTTACTTCAGGTCAGAATAAAAACACACACGAAAATGAGTGCCGTATAGCAGCAGTGAGAAGATTGTAAATAAAAATGGATGTTAGGATGTCGCTTTTCGGTATCTTTTCTTGTGCATCCCAGCTATTAGCTCCCCATTTGAATGAGTTTTTAGCATAGTGGTAATGTAGTCATCCAACTTCACTATTTGTTATGTTGCAGTATGTATTTGAGTAATGATGGTTGGTTCCTTTACTTGAAATCTCAGATTTAATTATCATAACTTCTTTTGTTTACAGGGTTTGAGGTTTACTGTATCATTAATATTCATACCTTAACGTTTGCTTTGATTGTTTAGTATTTACCTTTTACTATTGCACACACTAAACTAAAATTATGTGGTAAAAAAATCCTGATATTCCTAAATGTATTATTTAAAAATATTCAAAAATTATCTATATCAATTGATATGAAACATGATATCGTGATCATTTGTTTGCAATATCGACCAGCCTGTTTATTTTAACTAAATAAATAAATTAAAGGGATGGTTTACCCAAAAATGAAACCTTACTTATCATTTATTCTCCCTCAATTCATTCCAAACCTTTATGAGTTTCCTTATCTGCTTAATGCAAAAATATATATTTTGAAGAATGTTGGAAACCGGTAACCATTGACTTTCATTGTTTTTTTTTTTCAATGATGGAAGTCAGTAATTACCAATTTCCAACATTCAATAATTACCAATTTCCAATATTCATTCATTCATTTTCTTTTCGGCTTAGTCCCTTTATTAATCCGGGGTCGCCACAGCGGAATAAACTGCCAACTTATCCAGCAATTTATTTTACGCTGTGGATTCCTTTCCAGCTGCAACCAATCTCTGGGAAACATCCACACACACACTCATTCCCACATATCCACCACGGACAATTTAACCTACCCAATTCACCTGTACCGCATGTGTAGAAACCGGAGCACCCGAAGAAAACCCACGCGAACGCAGGGAGAACATGCAAACTCAACACAGAAATGCCAACTGACCCAGCCGAGGCTCGAACCAGCAATCTTCTTGCTGTGAGGTGACAGCACTACCTACTGCTCCACTGCGTCGCCTTCCAAAATTTAATAATTAGCAATTTTCAACATGCGCTTAAACATAATTGTGTTGTTAAATGTAATTGTGTTGTTAATGGTGTTGTTTATATTTTTAGATTATATTATACATGTAATTGTATATATTGTAATTTCTTTTTTAAATTCTACTTTTTTAAACTATGTTATATGTTTGGCACCTAGGGTCAGAGAATAATGCAATTTCGATTCTCTGTATGTCCTGTATATGTGGTTAAATTGACAATAAAGCTGACTTTGACTTGAGTTTGATTCTTCAAAATATCTTCTTATCAACTCAAACATCTTAATCTCTATTTCAGAAGTCACCACAGCAAAATGAACCACCAACTATTCCGGCATGTTTTACTCAACAGTTGCACATCAAGCCACAAGCCAGTACTGGAAAAATAAAACACTGGGAAACCAAAACACCCGGAGGAAACCCATTCCAACACAGTGAGAACACGGTGAGAACAAGCAAACTCCACACAGCCACTGTGCCACCATATACATATAAATAAACATTTTCTTAAATATATGCATGCATGTGTCTATTTATATATGCAAAGTAAATATACACAGCGCACACACATATATTGGCAGAACAAACTTTTATTTTGGATTTCCTTTGATTAATCACGATTCATTTTTGCCCAGCACTAAATCACACACGAAAACAAGCCAAAAAAAGCTTATAATTGTGTGTATGTGTATATATATATATATATATACACACACACACACACACACACACGAAATGCCCTAGTGGACAAATATGAACAACAGACTCACTTTATCACTTGGAACAGCGTTCTGTAGAGCTGAGTAAAGATCTCATTGCTGTCCTCCAATTCAAAGCAGATGTTGTAGGATTTCACCCAAGCGATGTTCTAGAGAGCCAGAGGCAGAAAGACAAGGTCAGATGCTTGTTTTAAACCATTAGACCTTATTACGGTGTCTATTAGTTGGGTGCCATACCTCCAGTAGATAAAAATATCGATTAAACTGAGCACTCTTTGTGTCCTCCAAACCTTTCAGCTGCCGAGTTATGAACATGAAAATATCCTGAGTGAAAAACAAAAGAGCAGACAGTTTTAATAGTTTAAACACCTACGAAGGCAATGCATGAGAGACCACAGTGATATTTTGGTATTTTCCGCTGAACAATGAGCAACTGCTGCCTTCTGTTCAAATGATAGAAAACATGCACACATGAAACACCCACAAATGTTTTTATGTATTACAACACGAGCAAACATTGTAGGATTGTAATACTGCAATTACAACTGGCATTATGATGCATTTATATGCATCCTGTGCTTAATACATGCATTACCAAGGTCTGACACTTTTGACATCTTCCAGAAGCAGCTGAAGACATATTTGCAGAGTGCTTTCCATACAGCAAACGCTCTTTATTAAATGTGCAACAAAAACTTCTCTCTGTCTACTGAATTAATTATTATATAAACTTAAGTGTTGTTGAAATGCGCTAGCCAGACATGATTTAAATTTTTCCTATCTGAAATCATATGTTTTATGACTATCAGAGCAGAAGCAAAAGCTGCTGCTCTCCTAGTTTAAATTTTCCATAGTCTCTTTCCTCTTTCTATGAGCTTTTATTGCATAAACATTTATTAGTTTTAGATCGAAATATATAAAAAACACCCATATATGAGGAGTTCAGATGCAAAAGCCTCTAAATACCATCTAAAATTTTCTCCTAAAATGAGTAGTTAGCAGGTGCTTTGAGCACAAAACCGCAGACAGCAGTGCATGTCGGACAGTTTATCAAGCATGTACAGCTGGATTGCGACAATAGTTGTAAATGTGATATTTCATTAATCTTGTCTCTAACAACTCTTCTGACTTTTGAATCTATCAGGTAATGCGTCACAGCATCAGTACACTACTTCAGTCTTTCACTTTCACACTTTTACTTGTTAATTTTAGCAAAAACCTCAGATTCTGTTGGTCGGTTGCTGTTGGTTGTGCACCTTTTTTACCAATCAAGTTTGTCGACGCCATTATAACAACTCAGATCACTCTGCCTATTCATGTCAGAGCCCTGCGGAAAAAAAGTGATTGATGGGGCAATTTGTGTGTAACTTCTCTTTATTTATTTATGATTTGGTTATGGATAAAACAAACACCGTGTGGGTCAGGTAGTTAAAATGGTAGGGTATAAATAATTAATTCATTATGAATCAATTAATAATTCATAAGTAATTTACCGCCGCCTACGACGACAATGCCATCGTCCATCGCGATGTTTCACATTAGACATTGTACGATGCCAAATTGGTTGACATCCCCCAACCCTACTGTAAGTAATGGGTTATTTTATTGTTTTTCTCCTGTTGCGCTCAAAAAACAACCAAATGAACAGAGAAGGGTCTCCTGACCTAAGGTAAACTTCACACCTTTCTCTAAAATTCAGGAGGTAAAATATTGAGACTAAAGCATGATAAAATAACCAGAGAAGGGTCTGATGACCTTATGGTTAACTTTCTCCAAATTTCAGAAGATAGAATATTGACTCTAAATAATCACGCTGACACTACAAACCTCAAATTAGTTCATTGCAATCAGAAATAATGTGCATCTAGTTGAGAGAGATCAACTAGATGCACTATTCAACTGGATCATCTAGTTGAGGGCCTGATCAACTCTTCTCTCTTACCTAATAGGCTGACCTTTGTCCAGATTTTGACTATAAAGGTGAGTTTCTTGCTGAAATATTGCAAGCTCAGCCGTGAAATAAGTGCACATTGTCGGGCATTCTTGGATACACTTGTTGGTTTTCAAAAGTGACAGGCTACACAGTCTTTGAGGAGGAAAATAATGGCACATCACTTGAGGTGGTAAATACTTATATCAAATTGCTTGTGGTTTCATTATCTGTCTTTTAGTCATGTTATCCTTATTAATCATCTTTATTTTGCATTGTGATTTATGCAATTTAGTTGTATTTCGATTAATGACGTTCAAGAGTTAATTATTTATTATTGAATATTATTGTGATAATTGATATCAGCTGTGTGTACTAGCAATAAACAGTTTTGTTGCTTGATAAGTATGGTGTATGGTCCGTTATTGGTGCCTTCTCTTGTCGATTAGCACCACACTTGTTTCACTTGCATAAACACAAACCATACTAAAACCTTTTTGGTATGTTGAAACATTTTACATACTAAACATTTGGGGACATACTTAAACACCCATCATCTTGTCTTCAGTTATGTCATGCTAAAGCGAATGAAAATAACTTATTCATCACTATAGAAGTAAAATAAAAACGTAAAAATTACTGAGCCAACACTCAAGATTCTGAGGAAAAATGCTAATTTTAGAAGAATATCAAATGGCCTTTAGAAGTTTCTCCATCTAAACTCTTCATATGCACCTATAAAATATGATAAATGGAAAATGGATATAAGAGATATAATTAAACTTCAGGTGTAAATGGGTTGTGATCTAAACCAACTAAATTGCATTTTAAGTGTCACAACATCAGGGCCTAAAGTGTAACTACAGAAATGGTCTACATGTTCATAGTGCTTCTTTGAAATATGCAGGAACTAATGGTGAATTCAAGTGAGTAGATTTCGAGTTTTCCAACCTTAAGTTTATCAGGTGATGTGTACGGGGCCTCGGGGGCGTAGATGCGGAAAATATCCGCAAGACAGCAGGCCACTAGCAGTCTGACATCTTTGTCTGGATGTTTGAGGAAAAAATCCGAGGCAAGATGCAAGGCCAAGTTCAGATAGAGTTCCTTCTCCTCCTCGGAGTCCTGGTCCATGTCCATGAAGGTTTTCACCACCATCTGAATTTGAAAAGCACCACAGAGCCGTATGTCAGCCGCGCATCCAACCAACAGTGTGATGCAAGACACTCTAATAAAAACCACACTTTCCCTTGGCAGACTTGCTTAAAAATAGACATAAGTGACAAAGCCACGGAGGGAGGAAACGGTATCTACAAGCTGTAAAAACGTCTTGAAATATGAGCATATATCATTTCATTCTTTCTGCTAAAACCTCAGCTGAAGGTTTTAAGATGATCAAATTTTGGATAATGCTAATGTTAAAATAACTCTGCATCAATTTACCAACATACTTAATCAAGATATATATATATATATAATAAACATAGTTAGTTTATATTGCTTAATAACATAAAAACCTATAAAAAACAAAAATATACGACATAAACAAAAAACAAAAATTATAAACATAACATTATACAAGTGGTTAAAAACTGATAAAATGACTAAAACCATAAAAACTTACATTCAAAATATGAAACATTATAAAAAACAAGTTAATAATAATCATTTTGAAATAAAGCTGATATATGTATAGCAGTGCTTCCCACAGGTTTGAAATAAACTTGCGGTGGTAGCCAGATTGAAACACACCATTTACCAACATCACATAAATAGTTAACTATATGCAACAAACAAAACTATTTAATTTATCAATAATTTTATTTATTATGACATTGTTATACCCAGTTGCTTACAATTGCTTTGAGTAAAAAAAAAAAGAAAGAAATCCACTATTTCTCTAACTTTTATGCTATTCAGGAGCCATGTGCATCCACTGACAGGTAAAACCTGCTTCTCTCTCTCTCAAGTTCAAAGCTAACTTAAACACCAAAGCATTTTAAATATGCATATAAAATATACAGCAAATGAGAAATAAATGACAGAAAAGGGAATAGAACTAAAACAATTATAATAATCACAAGATTAAAAAGTGTAGATTATTTAAATAAGGCAAATGTGTCGATTAACCATTACTAATGGTGTACATATATTTGTGCAGCCATTCATTTAATCTTCTACGAGTATACAATTTTTTAAGTTCCAAAAAGGTGCGTCTCTGTGGGTCTGCAGAGCAAGTGAAACTGTCTGTGGGATTGTTGACAGGTCTCTCACTCACAGAGCTTCACACTCACAGAGCTTACAATGATCATATTGTGCAGATATTTTAAAAAGTGTAAAAGGATGATAATAACAGAAAAAAAAGTGTCAGTAAATGTACTTGGGGTGGCCGTTTATACCTAGGCTGCCCACTCAAGTTAAACCTATGTGTGGGAAGCACTGTATAGTAACACTTTACAATAACGTTGTTTCAGTTGAACAACACATTTGTGAAAAAACACATTTATTACAGTATTTGTTCATGTTAGGTAGTGCTAAAAAAAAGTGCTAAAATTAAATAAATTTTTATATATATATATATATATATATAAATTTATAAATATATATATATATATATATATATATATATATATAAACTGCTAAAACAGAAAACTAAATAAAAATAAAAACAATAATAATACAATAACAAGCTATAATAACTATATAGTTAATAATAACTATAATAAATCAAATAACAAAAATATCATAAATTAAATAAAATATTACAAACTTTTTTAATCTAAAGTTGTACATCTAAACGAAGAATTGTGTGTACAAGCATTCGTGGTTTCTTCTTGTGAATGACAGATTGCTGCTTACCTTCAGTCTCCGAACCATCTCCTCCTTGGAGATCTTATCGGAGATCTCCTTCACCCCCGGCGGGTAGGTGATTTTGCCATCCGTGGCTCGATTCTTGGAGTGAGCCATGCTCTCCAATCAGTGCTCGCTGTAAATGTGTATAAAAAAAACAGAAATGAACAATAAAATAATGAACAGGGAATTTCTATCAATCAATATTTTAGAAAAGAATGTGCTGTAAAAAAAAACTATCCAATGCACCCAGAATATGGATTTGACTAGAACCGCACTCAAAAACAAAATACAAAATGCAAAGCAACTGCAGGATGTTGTCCAAAAGTATCACCTCCTGTGGATGGTTAAATATATTGACAGCTCTAAAAAAAACATTTCAGAAAGAGCAGTCTCATGCATTTCAAAGCCACAGAGACATTTAATGTCAAATAAATGGCAGACTTTCAAATCAAGTTGATGCGCACAGAGGTTTTGCAGATTATCACACTGAAACACGACACCCACGTATGAACAGCAAGCAGACTAATCGAAGCAGACAAGTTAAACATGCAAATCAAAACAACTGCATAAGTGTCGCACGTTCTAGAGCTGTAATTCATAAAGTTATAAACAGCCCAATTAGACCCACTGGCGCAGCATTTAAATAAGTGCCCATGAAACACTTTGCCAAGCAAACTATTTTATCTGCATAAGAGGATATATTGAATGGTTTATTAAAATAGCAATACATCAGAGCTGCAGTGCACACATCTGTTACTGAAATTAGAAATACACAGGTAAAAAAAAAAAAGATCACTCATTTGCTTAGACATAACTGACAGTTTTTAATTCACAATCACCATTTTAGATGTTACCAAATGTTACTTTTTAAGATGTTCATCCGAACTGAAAGTACAGGCCTAAATCTAGGCTGTGTGCTGGTGGTTATAAAGCAAACCAAAAAACTGTCACCCTTTATTCACTGACAAGCAGGGCTGCACAATATTGAAAAAATCTGACATAAGAATGTTTTGTTTTTTAGCGATAAATATTGCGATATAATTAATTTCACTAGATGATTTAAACAGCTCTAATGATTACAATCATTTAGATAGATTGGGATCAATTATTTTTATGTGCAGTGTGTTTGCATGTATCAAAAATAAACAAGCATATATAATTACAATAGATTAGGACTGCATAATATTGGAAAAATTCAGCAATTGCAATATATAATATAATATAATATAATGTAATATAATATAATATATATATATGTATATATATATATTTTTTTTTGCATTATATATTGCGATATAAATAGAATCTCACCAGATGACTTATCATCTTTATTTGGAAAGAATTTATGATGTTATGTCAACTAGGATAAACCTTTTAGGGTCCCCAAACACATTTTCGTTGTGGTCTGTGCTACTTGCAGTGCATTTCAGTATTTGCACGTGTTGTGAGTATTTTCATGCAATAAAAAAAATTATATACACAACAAAAATAATGTTTTATAATTTCCTGAGTCTAACCATATTCAAGTACAGTAATTGAAGGATCAAAATAAAAATAATTAAATAAAAAGAAACATTGTTAAAGTCACAAATTGTACAATTTATTATGGCTGAATGCTTTTAAAACCATTATAGATTTCCAGGCATCAATAACACGTGCAAATAACGAATTATAATACAAACTCAACATTGCATACATCTTGCAATGTGTCTATTGTGAATTATCACATTGCGATATCGATGCTGAAACGATATATTGTGCAGACCTACAACAGATCAAAGATAAAAGTAAAATAAACAGCACTTTACAGTTTTCTGGAAAGTCTTGATGGTAATTCAGGTACAGAAATGGAACAATCAGACATAAAATAACACGGTCATCATTGTATAAATTATTTAAAAATAATAAAATCTCTATCTCCTTTAATCTTTAACAAATAATCTGATTCTGTGACTAATGTGGATGTGGATACACACATTCACATTGTGATATCTATGCTCGAACGATATATTGTGCATAGTACCTACTGACACTTTAAAACTTGCAGAATGGTAAATTGCCAAAATAAAATACAGGTTTTAGGCTTGAAATTAAAAAAAAAACGGAAATAGTAGCACTATATTTGTTAGTTTTACTATTTTAAAAATTTCAAATAACACTTATGTCTTATTTTAAATATAATGTTATTTTTTTGGACAACTCGATATTGAAAAAGTTTGACATTGCATTATTTAGTTTTCCTGCAATAAATATAGCTATATAAATTCCATTTTAACAGATTACTTTAATAACTCTATTTAGAAATAATAACTGATTTATTTAGTTTGATTATCATTTGCATTAAATTTGATAAACAAATTAATAAATACAACTGATCAAAGATACAAGTGAAATAAACAGTGCTTAACAATTTTCTTTGGAGTTTTAATAATCAAATGTAAATAGCACTGTATAGTCTTCATCATAATTATAATTCTATAAATTTAACCTTCATTTAGTTACAAACTATAACATTTTCTCGTCTCTGAATGCTTTAAACTCTCCTCAAATCCCCACACAATCACAGGCCTTAAAAAAACAAATGCAAATGATACAATTGTACACTATTGAGGCTATACTTTGCAACTGTGGCTCCTGGTGAAAATACCAACTTAACATTGCAGATCATGCAATGCGAATATTAATGCTGAAACAATTTATTGTGCAGCCCTAATATTTTTATTAGCCTTTTTTCTTGTTTATTATTTCTTAAAACAAAGTAAAGTTCAACAATATGATAATTCATAACTTTATTTCTAATTAAATGCAGCAGAACTTGCAACCATAGTTTAGCTCACAGTGATTTTGGGAAATACACCTAAGAAATGGACGGTGTTTTAGAGAAAACCATTTTCAATCAACATAGAATTTGAATGAAAGATGAGCTATCATTATTATACACAGACAATTTATGTTTGTTTTTATTTTCTTTACAAAATCATGTCACGTTGTGATACTGTCACTTTCCTCTGATAAAAGTGGACCAAAACATTAATAAATTAAAGTTCCCTGACTGTGTAAAGTACATCTCAGCATAAATGTATGGAAGAAGGGATTCTGGTCTATTCATGATAAATTTGAAAAAGCTTGTAGTCGACTCTCTAGAGGTGGAGCTTCAAGAAATGAATGGAGAAATCTGACACACAGGGAAAGCGGTCTATCTTTTTGTCTGGACGATGGTGAGGTCAAAACATTTATCATTAAAATTCAACATTGTTTACAATAAGATCTAAATGTCTGGGTTTTTAAGATTGCTTACAAAGAAAAAAATTATTTTATAATAAATAAAATTAATAAAAATGTAAAACATACATTTCAAAATAGTTGAGTTAGCTATTAAATAGTTATTGCTCTCATCATTTAATGTAAAATATATATTGATTATATATTTTATCTAACCTGTTTTTCTATAATTCTAAAAAATAAAGTAATAACACAAATATTACCATATTTTATTAAAGATTTTGGTAATGACAAATTGGTAAAACCAAGCAGTTTTAAGGAGAGTGGTTAAATATAAAGATTTAAAATCAACAACGAATTAGTAATTTGGGGATGCAGTGATTGTCGTTTAATGTCATCAAATCATAAATATTTTGTTTTTGTTTTCATAAACTAGCCGTAGAGACTTAAATACATTAAATAAATAATGGCACATTTTCATTTTATACACAAATAAAAGAATGTACATACTCTAGTGCAAATAAAACTACATTGTATAGGTCATACTGAATACATAACTGTGTGGCTACATAAAAGACTAAAACAAAACACGAATTTCATGGGGTCTTGAAATGAATAAATGAATGAATGAATGAATGAATCTTCAAGCTGCATTTTTCCTTAGAGCAATTCATAAACTTACAACCCAGCACAATTTTGCAAGAAATTAATAATGCAAGCTAAAGCGAAAATAGCTGTCATTTCTAAGCAGGATCAAGTGTGTTTTACACTCCCTTCAAACACCAAACACATATTTCACAACACCTTAATACAAGCTATCAGTAAACAAAGCAACGCGTTTACAAACACCATCACAGCCTTATAATGATTTTGCATGGGGGGGAAGAGAGGTTTACACTGACAGCAGGTTGACTTTCCCAACTGACGTCTTTGTACCACTTCACAGCTTCAAGACAGCCACATCCAGAACAAAACACAGTCGTGATCACACAACAGCTGTCATTTTATGCCTATGACAGTGGTTTATCCCACAGAAAACCAGATTACACCCCTAAGGGGGTGTTTACAAGCTAAAATACATTGTAAGCTTCTCCGTTACTATCTAGATCCGATGCACTACGGCTCGTACGATCTCAACATGCAATGGGACAAATGAAACCGAATGCAAAATGCATTACTACAGTCTCAATTGATGTGTTGAATCAGACTTTAAAATAACGTTAACGTTAGGTTGAAGCGGTTTACGAGCAGCTATGCTAAGCTAACAAGGCTAAAACACAAACACACACACACTCGGATGTATGTGCACATACACGAGGCATCAAAGAAGCGCACGACCGTAATTTCCAATGAAAACCACCACGAAAACACTCGTTTCACACAAACCAACAACGACTGTCATTGCAATTCGGGTTTTACATAAAGAATGGACAGATTTTGGGGGGAAAGGCTGAGAGTGAGAGTCTCTCGCATGGGTTAACAAGAGAATAGACAAGCAACCGCCGAAAATTACAAAAGCACCTCCGGAAACAGCCAGGAAATAATAATCCCTGTTAAAGACATACAAATCGGAGCGGTTTTGACCTCGCGTGCGGTTTACTTCCAAACAGACGTTTACCTTTTTGGAAAAAGTGCGCGCTCCACTCGCTTCTCCACCGCTGTGATCCTCCTGTCGGCTTCAAAATGGCGCCAATTTGTCCCTATCTGCACCAGTCAGTGCAGCTCTGCTCAACACAGACGCTTCTCCCTCCTCCTCCACTCGCGGTTATTTATTTAACAGCATAACTGCGTGCTTTGAGATTATATTGGCAGTTTTGCTGTTAGAAACAGAAACAAGTTGCTGTAATAGTGACGGAAATGGCTTGTGTAAAAGCGAGCGTTTGTGTGGAGTCGCGGGCAGGTTGGAGTGTGGTGTAACAGCGACTCCTACAGGACATGAGAAGAATAACAGCCAGTCTCCGCCTTCATTTGACAGGTATGCGCTGCTGCAAGAGAGATGTTATTCCCAAATAAACAAGTGTTACTTTGGTATTAAATAATAATTTACGGTTTGTTTTTATTTTTAGATCATCAGTTTTAACTTTAATTTATATTTATTTACAGTTTTAGATTTTATTTTAGTTTTGATTAAATGAAAATAAACCAAAAATGTATTTATTGATTCATTCATTCATTCATTCATTCAATTAATGTTTATTTTTAAGTAACAAATTATTTAAGTTTTATTGTTGTGCACTTTGATAATCCTACTCAAAAGGAATAATAGAAATGTAAAATTGTAATGATAATTGCTAATAAAGCTGATATATAGTTAAAGTCAGAATTATTAGACCCCTGTTTAATTTTTCTCCAATTTCTGTTTAACGGTGAGAAGATTTTTTCAACACATTTCTAGACTTTATAAATTTTAATAAAGTTTTAATAACTAATAACTGATTTATTTTATCTTTGCCATGATGACAGTAAATAATATTTGACTAGATATTTTTCAAGACACTTCTATACAGCTTAAAGTGACATTTAAAGGCTTAACTTAGGTTAACTAGGCAGGTCAGGGTAATTAGTCAAGTTATTGTATAGCGATGGTTTGTTCAGTAGACTATCAAGAAAAAAATATATAGATTAAAGGGGCTAATAATTGTGACCTTAAATGTTTTTTTTAAATTAAAAAATGCTTTTTTTCTCGCTGAAATAAAACAAATAAGACTTTCCCCAAAAGAAAAATGCTATCAGACATACTGTAAATTTCCTTGCTCTATTGAACATAATTTGGGAAATAAAAAAAAACAACCAATGTTATAAATGTCACAACTTCAATTTAAAATGGCCCAAAATTAGAAATGTATTGCACCATAAAAAAAAAAAAAAAAAACTTACAAAAATTTCTGTACAAAAAAATTTACTTACAAAAATAACCAGCGTTTTCTATAAAATAAAAATGTTATTAAAGTTTCTATATATTTATTTAATAAATGATTGATTCATTCCGTTTATGATTTTTTAAAGTCACAACATTTATTTAATGTTTAACTTTAATAACCCTAATGACTTACAGATATCGAAAACTCTTAGTTTGGTTATCGTAAGAAATTCTTTAAATGAACCTATTTAATTTAAATAAATTTACATAAACAACCAAATAAACAAAATAAATGTAAATATTCTGCAACATAATTTCTTTATAATAATTATATACAATATTAATATAATTCATTCATTTTCTTGTCGGCTTAGTCCCTTTATTAATCCGGGGTCGCCACAGCGGAATGAACCGCCAACTTATCCAGCAAGTTTTTACGCAGCGGATGCCCTTCCGGCCGCAAACCATCTCTGGGAAACATCCACACACACATTCACACACACACACTCATACACTACTGACAATTTAGCCTACCCAATTCACCTGTACCGCATGTCTTTGGACTGTGGGGGAAACCGGAGCACCCGGAGGAAACCCACGCTAAGGCAGGTAGAACATGCAAACTCCACACAGAGACGCCAACTGAGCCGAGGTTTGAACCAGCAACCTAGCAACCTTCTAGCTGTGAGGCGACAGCACTACCTACTGCGCCACTGCCTCGCCCATAATAATATAATAAGTAATAATAATAATATGGGACAGCAAGTGGCGCAGTGGGTAGCACAGTCGCTGGTTCGAACCCTGGCTATGTCAGTTGGTATTTCTGTGTGGAGTTTGCATGTTTTCCCCATGTTGGCATGTGTTTTCTCTGGGAGCTACGGTTTCCCCAACAGTCCAGGACATGCGGTACAGGAGAATTGGGTAAGCTAAATTGGCCGTAGTGTATGTGAGTGTCTGCAAGATTGTATGGGTGTTTCCCATTGTTGGGTTGCAGATGCGTAAAATTAGCAACTGCGTAAAACATGTGCTGGATAAGTTGTTGGTTCATTCCTCTGAGGTGACCCCTTATTAATAAAGAGACTAAGCTGAAAAGAAAATTAATAAATAATAATAATATTAAACTTATAATCATTTTAACCAACCAACATTATAAATGTCAAAACTTTAATGAAATAAAAATGAACCAAATGTAAAAATGATGCAAAAAAGATTTATTAACATCATAAAAACACATTTATTTACAAAAATAACCTGTATTGAATAAAAATTGGCATGTTCCCCACATGAGCCATCAACAACATACAGCACCAGCAATATTTCTAAAACACAAACCCTGAGATTAGATTAGCATCCAGTAGATTGAGCGGCTGGTCCTTTCAAAATAAACAAACAAACAAAACGTAATGCCTTAAATACAGCTAAAGATTCTAATTCAGCATGGCACTACAGATGTGGTTTTATCATCTAATCATGAATCTCAGCACATAATATACATTACATGCCTGTCTAAAATCAAACGCTTAATCAAACTCTTAATCTACCAATGTTCTACGCTTATCAATGTGGACGGTTTACATTTGTCATTATATATTACAAAAAAAAAAAAAACATTTTTATATGCAAACTAAGTGTACAGGAAATATAAAAGAAAGTGTAATGATTACAACGAACATCAAACAGAAGATTTTTGAAATATTTTTGCTATTTCATTGTCATTAAAACAACTTCATCTGCATCAACATGTTTTAAAATGCAAAGCTAGATATCATCAGTTCTGTGTTAATGGGGTTTGCTTTTATGCGGAGGCACGACAGAATTCATCACAATATCAACATTCATCGGCCGCTCGAACCCATCCAGCATCTTTGCTATCGTATCTCGAGGGACGCCGTGCTTGTTCCTCCTGTTGATTAAATTAATAGACAGGAAATTACCAGGATATTCAAGCTCTTTTCAAGCGCTACACAAAGCCGGTGGCAAATAAAAACAAAGAAAAGAATTAATCCGACCAGAGTTAGTTTATATTCATGGGGATATAAAAGATACGCACTGATCCTGCACCATAAAACATTTCATCCACTTAAACACGGCTGAATTCTGAAGCTCTGTTCCATACGCCAAAAACCTGATCCAAAGTCAATAATTTTTCCCACTCTGTGATTTATTAACGTCTCTGAGTTCTTTGCTTAACACGAGAACCAAAACTGTTAACAGACTTACTTTTCCAACTGGGCGGGATCACATTTCCAAGGGGTATCTGGCTCAAGAAAGTCCACTCTGTATCCGTTCTCTAAAGCCTGGGTGAAATAAAATGCATGAATGCAAATGTATTACTAATTAGCAGAATATGCTGACTTTTTTTTTGCAGTTGCTGTGCAGAATTTTCTACAAAAATCTGTGGGTTTATGTGGAATGATTTTGAAAGTATAGTAATTTAAATGTAATAAAAAATAAAAACTTTTTAATTTTTATTTAAGGTTTACAATGTATACACACACACACACACACACACACAGACACAGACACACACACACACAGACACAGACACACACACACACACACACACACACACACACACACACACACACACACACACACACACACACACACACACACACACACACACACACACACACACACACACACACACACACACACACACACACACACACACACACACACACACACACAGTTGAAGTCAGAATTATTAGCCCCCTTTGATTTTTTTTTTTTTCTCTTTTTTTAAATATTTCCCAAATGATGTTTAACAGATTCAGGAAATTTTCACAGTATGTCTGATAATATTTTTTCTTCTGGAGAAAGTCTTATTTGTTATAATTCGACAAGAATAAAACCAGTTTTTGATTTTGTAAACACCATTTTAAGGACAAAATTATCAGCCCCTTTAGGCAAATTGTTTTTCCGATAGTCTACAGAACAAACCATCGTTATACAATAACTTGCCTAATTACCCTATCCTGCCTAGTTAACCTTAACAACCTAGTTAAGCCTTTAAAATGTCACTTTAAAGTGTAAAGAAGTGTCTTGAAGAATATCTAGTAAAATGATATGTACTGTCATCATGGCAAAGATAAAATAAATCAGTTATTAGAAATGAGTTATTAAATCTATTATGTTTAGAAATGTGATGTAAAACTTTTCTCTCCATTAAACAGAAAACTGTTTTTTTTTTTTTTTTAAAGTCGGTTGCTATGATATTCATTCATTTTCTTTTTGGCTTAATCCCCTTATTAATCTGGGGTCGCCACAGCGGAATGAACCGCCAACTTATCCAGCATATGTTTTACGCAGCGGATGCCCTTCCAGCTGCAACCCATCACTGGAGAACAACCATACACTCTCATTCACACACATACACTACGGCCAATTTAGCTTACCCAATTTACCTATAGGGCATGTCTTTAGACTGTGGGGGAAACCAGAGCACCCAGAGGAAACCCATGCCAACACTGGCAGAACATGGAACTCCAAACAGAAATGCCAACTGGGCCAGCCAAGGCTCAAACCAGTGACCTTCTTGCTGTGAGGCGAGAGCCCTACGGTTGCTATGATATGAAAACAGGAAATATACAGCAATGTAAACTCACCAATTCAACATAAGGCTTCATCTCCCAGGCTTTCACATTAGTGTTGTCAATGATCACAGGTGAGCAGCCATCCAGCATCGCCTGTTCAGCTGACAAAAAAGACCAAACCAAAAATAATCAGCATCAAGGGCGGATGGAGAGAAATTACTTCATGATCCTCTCAAAACATTCAAAGTACAAAATAATATGTGTCCGCCTTTGAAACTGTCTGAATAATTAGGAAACATAAAAATGTTATTATATAAATCTGTACATTAATATTTTTTTCTCAATTTCTTATTTGTATTCTTATTTAGTAATTTTCATAATACAAATTAAACACTGAACGTAATATTAACTAAACTTAAAGTCTAAAAAACAGGATTATTTATGTAAATATATAGAACTTGGTTATATATCTATAATATGTTTATCTTTAATTTGGGCTTTAACCTAACTTGGACACATTTTTTTAAGAATCACTTGTGTTGCATTACCTGTTTGATATAACTATGTAATATAAAAAACAAATATGAACTGGATATTTTGTCAAAAGAGTCACTTCTCACAAATGTTAAATAATAATACATGTTATATAACCATGTAATATAAATACATAATATAAAAAGAATGCATATACAAGATAAATAAATAAGAACAGTATATGGTGTTGAAATATAACCTGGACATTTTTTTTCTTAAGCACCAATAATACCACATTATGTATTTGAATTAACTATGCAATAATACAGGGGTCACCAATCTCGGTCCTGGAGGGCCGGTGTCCCTGCAGGGTTTAGCTCCACCTTGCCTCAACACATCTGCCTGGATGTTTCAAGTATACCTACTGTAGTAAGACCTTGATTAGCTAGTTCAGGTGTGTTTGATTATGGTTGGAGCTAAAATCTGCAGGACACCGGCCCTCCAGGAACAAGTTTGGTGATCCCTGCAATTATATATATATAAATTAAAAAAAAAAAAAATTAGCATATTGTGATGAAGTTCATTATTTTCTTTAATGTACTGATAAACATTAGACTTTCATAGATTTTAGATTCATTACACACAACTGAAGTTCAAGCCTTTTATTGTTTTAATATTGATGATTTTGGCATACAGCTCATGAAAACCCAAATTTCCTATCTCAAAAAATTAGCATATCATGAAAAGGTTCTCTAAACCTTTTAGCTATTAATCTAATCATCTGAACCAACTAATTAACTCTAAACACCTGCAAAAAATTCCTGAGGCTTTTAAAAACTCCCAGCCTGGTTCATTACTCAAAACTGCAATCATGGGTAAGACTGCCGACCTGACTGCTGTCCAGAGGGCCATCATTGACACTCTCAAGCAAGATGGACGAATGAACGAATAGGCTGTTCCCAGAGTGCTGTATCAAGGCACCTCAGTCGGAAGTCTGTGGGAAGGAAAAAGTGTGGCCGAAAACACTGCACAACGAGAAGAGGTGACCAAACCCCGAGGAAGATTGTGGAGAAGGACCAATTCCAGACCTTGGGGGACCTGCGGAAGCAGTGGACTGAGTCTGGAGTAGAAACATCCAGAGCCACCGTGTACAGGCGTGTGCAGGAAATGGGCTACAGGTGCCGCATTCCCCAGGTCAAGCCACTTTTGAACCAGAAACAGCGGCAGAAGCGCCTGACCTGGGCTACAGAGAAGCAGCACTGGACTGTTGCTCAGTGGTCCAAAGTACTTTTTTCGGATGAAAGCAAATTTTGCATGTCATTCGGAAATCAAGGTGCCAGAGTCTGGAGGAAGACTGAGGAGAGGGAAATGCCAAAATGCCTGAAGTCCAGTGTCAAGTACCCACAGTCAGTGATGGTCTGGGGTGCTATGTCAGCTGCTGGTGTTGGTCAACTGTGTTTTATCAAGGGCAGGGTCAATGCAGCTAGCTATCTGGAGATTTTGGAGCACTTCATGCTTCCATCTACTGAAAAACTTTATGGAGATGAACATTTCATTTTTCAGCATGAACTGGCACCTGCTCACAGTGCCAAAACCACTGGTAAATGGTTTACTGACCATGTTATTATTGTGCTCAATTGGCCTGCCAACTCTCCTGACCTGAACCCCATAGAGAATCTGTGGGATATTGTGAAGAGAAAGTTGAGAGACACAAGACCCAACACTCTGAATGAGCTTAAGGCCGCTATCGAAGCATCCTGGGCCTTCATAACACCTCAGCAGTGCCACAGGCTGATTGCCTCCATGCCACGCCGCATTGAAGCAGTCGTTTCTGCAAAAGGATTCCTGACCAAGTATTAAGAGCATAACTGAACCTAATTATTTGAAGGTTGACTTTTTTTTTGTATTAAAAACACTTTTCTTTTATTGGTCGGATGAAATATGCTAATTTTTTGAGATAGGAAATTTGGGTTTTCATGAGCTGTATGCCAAAATCATCAATATTAAAACAATAAAAGGCTTGAACTTACTTCAGTTGTGTATAATGAATCTAAAATATATGAAAGCCTAATGTTTATCAGTACATTACAGAAAATAATGAACTTCATCACAATATGCTAATTTTTTGAAAAGGACCTGTATACACACAAACACACACACACACACACAGTTGAAGTCAGAATTATTGGCCGCCCTTTGAACTATTATTATTTTTTCAATATTTCCCAAATGATGTTTACAGAACAAACCATCGTTATAAAATAACTTGCCTAATTACCCTAACCTGCCTAGTTAAGCCTTTAAATGTCACTATAAGCTGTATAGAAGTGTCTTGAGAATTATCTAGTAAAATATTATTTACTGTTATCATGGCAAAGATAAAATAAATCAGTTATTAGAAATGAGTTAATAAAACTATTATGTCTAGAAATATGTCTCTCTGTTAAACAGACATTGGGGGAAAAATAAATGGGGCTAATAATTCAGGGGGGCTAATAGTTCTGACTTTAACTGTTTACACATATATAAACATTATAAATAAAAACATATAACAAATAAACTTATGCTCACCTCTCTTCTGATTCCAGTCGTGTGCATCCCCAAGGAGAGCAGAATCAAATGCATATCTGTTGTCTTGGAAAAAGTAGTCATCTGTGCTCAGTACCACTCCATTGGGACCAGTGGACAGGAGCTCTCTGAGCAACACATACAATATTATCAGCACTTCTCCAATCAACATGAGCACTGCTTGTGCTTCTTCAGTAGCCAGTTAAATCAAACATCTCACCACTGATTTGCTTCTCAAACATCAATGAGGCCAATAAAATACAAGATTATTTTAATAAACATATTTGTTAACTGAAATAAAAACAAATGAGTAACTAAAAAATACAAACTGAAATAAAAAAAATAATTAGCAAAAATATTTGATTGTTTTCAGATTTAATAAGCACTTATGCTGTTATGGAAAATCTCACCTGCGGCTGTTGGTGCTTTTACAGCCAAACATTCTATTTACAAAAAACCCTAAAACATCTGTTCTGTCATTTCTTCATTCACAAAAATATTAACTAGACATGTTTAACTGCATGTTATCTTTCACATTTAGACGTCTGTCTGAATTCTTTATCATTTTTACTGATATGTTATACATTTAGCTGCATGTGGTTTTGGGTTCAGTGTTTAGTCAATCAATCATTTTGTTATATTTTTTATTACTAAAAGGTTTGCACAAGAGTTAATGTAATCCGTGCAAAATACTAAACACTGGATGACAAAGTCAGGAAAGAATTAGCAGCATCAAGAGTGGAAGGAGAGAAATAACTTAATGGTCTTTCTCAAAACATTTTAAGTTCAAAATAATACGTTTCCATACTTGAAACTGTCTGAATAGTTAGGAAACCGGTAAAGAAAACGCCCTGGTTATATCAAATCATTTGTTTCAGTGTACTATGCCAAACAATAAACTTTGCTTTGGTCGAGAATGGATGTGTTCTGCAAACTCTGTAAAACTAGAATTACTGAAACTGAAAGTTAAGTTGAAGGTTAGTTTTTTTTTATTGTATTTTTTAGGGATGCTTTGAACGATTGGCCGGGAATCGGTATTGGCCGATAATCACATTTTATAATTCGATTTTTTGAAATTGTTGCTAATTTATAACCGATTCCCGGCCAATCGGAATCAGTCAATTCCTTTGTCTTCATGCTTGGTTTGTACACTGACATGCACTGTCAACCCTGGGACCTTATATAGACAGGTGTATGCCTTTTCAAATCATGCCCAATTAACTGAATTTACCACAGGCAAACTCCAATTAAGCTGCTGAAACATCCCAAGAATGATCAATGGAAACAGAATGTACCTGAGCTCAATTTAGAGCTTTACAGCAAAGGCTGTGAATACTTATATACATGTGATTTTTCAGGTTTTATTTTTAATAAATTTTCAAAAATTAATTTTTTTTTTTTTACATTGTCATTATGGGGTATTGTGGGTAGAATTCAGAGGAAATAAATTAATTTAATCCATTTTGGAATTAGGCTGTAAAATAAAAAAAATGGGAAAAAGTGAAGCGCTATGAAAATGCACTGTAGGAGACATGTTTAAGGGATTGTATGTAACATATCATTTAATCTCTTAGGAAAGGAGAGATCTCCACACAAGTATCATACCTAGTGGGAAAATGTGCTTTCTGCAATGTTAAAGTCATATAAAGCTTGAAGCATCAGAATAGGTACTCTGTATCAGCCGATCACCATGACAAGGAATCAGTACTCTGTATCGGCTCCAAAAATCCTAATCAGAGCATCCTTAGTATTATGTTTCATTTTTGTTTTTTTTTAAATTATGTACTTATTTTATTTATCTATTATTATTTTACTTTATTATGTATTGCTTTTAAAGTTTATAAAATGTTTGTTGGATCAAATTTGAAAGTCAATATGTTTGAATGTTTAAAAAAGTAAAAAAAGAAAGGTTATTGCAAAATCAACACCATCATCACATATTTTTCCAGTGTTATGCAGCTATTGAGGTAAAGTTGGTTTTATATTCGCATATTCGTCCAGAGATAACATTGTGATGTGCTCCCTATATGGTTTACCAAGGTAATTTGAATATTCGGTCTGAAATGTAAGTATGTGTTCAAAACAACATTAGCACTATTTATCTGACTGTGAACAATGCTGTACTTTGATAGTCATTGGCTGCTAATATGATTTCCCTATTTAGTATTTGCAAAGAATACTTTTCTGAAATTGAATTATTAAGAGGAAAGTCTGAATGTGTGAATACAAACCCAACTTTACCTCAATCGTGCAGATACTACTTAATACAATGTATACTGATACACACCTGGCCAGAGTGGATTTCCCAGATCCTGGGACTCCCCTCAACAATACGAGCACCAAAGCATTATGAATATCATACTGCTGATATTGTTCATTTTCATAATCGTGCTGCTGCCAGTGTGCTAAAGGTGTCTGATGCTCCACAGAGAATCCCGGACGCTCATGTGACTGGAAACCCCTCGGCTCGTACCATCTGTCTGAAGGCACCGGAGGCCCTCGCCATGGGCCCCAGCTGTTGTTATTGCAAGCATGAGGACTGTTGAAATCCTCCCGAGGTTTCAACATGTCTGGAGGATACATTTCGGGGCCTCCAGAGGTCGGGGGAGGAAAGAAATGAACCCTCGGGTCTGGAGGAACCCATGGTGGAGGTGGAAGAGGAGGAGGTGGAGAAACATACCAAGGCTCCTGAGGTAATCGAGGTCTCCATCTTTTTGGATCTCTTTGGCTGCGTTCGTATGGATCTGGGTAGGGTCTATAGGATCTACTGTGATCTGTTATCACAACAGGAATGTTCATATGCGTTTGTAGGCCACTTTCAGGTGGACAAACACCAGCAGGTTTGGTGTCAGTTTCATCACTGACTTGTTCTTGGTCTACTTCATCAAGCTCTTTGTAAAACTCTGAAAGCTCCTTTTCGAGGGATGGCTTGGGACGGCACGCAGGTCCGATAAATGCAGAGCTTGTGACACCCAAATCTTTAATGATTCGCTCCCTGTCGATTAGGCTAGTGGGACATCTTTCTTTCGCATTACAGTATGTTTGTGTTGAAGGATCCAGTTGTTGGCCATCTGGATTCACATCAGTCTTCAAATGACTTCCATCAGGTAGATTAATCTTCTGGTTACTGGAAGATTTATACACGGGTGATGGGGTTTTATAGAGTTCGTCTACATTTCCACCATTGGGTGGAGAAGTAGATTCCTTGGCATTCACATTTGGCATCTATAAAAGATAATAAAACTGAATGGTTACATATAAAATTACAGTAATATGTACATTCATAGAGTAGTTACGTATTGCACAAAGAGGAATGCATTTGTATAACGTTAGCAAGTCGTAAGATGATGGAGGTTTCTGTTTTACTGCTTCACAACTATTATTCACTGTTTTAATAAAGCCTAATTCATTTATATACATGAGGAGTTTCGGTAAACAATGAGGAATGCTAACTGTTATGTTACAGGTATCGGGTTTTATGTACGTTATAATACAGACTTGACCGTTTAAATTACGACAAAGCAATTATGTTTTACCTGACGTGTGAATAACTTGTAAACAAAACAAAACGTTCTGGTTAATTAAATGAATTGGTGACGATCGCCATTACTCATGGCAGCGTAATGTTGGTAGAGGAAGCTCATATCTATGGAGGAAGCTAGCCGACAAAACGAGCAACACCACAAACAGTAAGTGATGCATTTCAAAATAAAAGTTCATAGTTAAAATATAATAATAATAATAATAATAATAATAATAATAATAATAATAATAATAATAATAATAATAATAATAATAACAACAACAACAACAATAATAATAATAATAATAATAATAACAATAATAATAATAATAATAATAATAATAATAATAATAATAAATACAATTGTTTTACATTTTCTAAAAAAATTTAAATAGTTAATTATATTTATATTATTTGATTTAGTTCATGTTTTTGTGTATGTATTTTGTGTTTTTTTTTTCAGGATTCTTTGATGAATAAACAGTTTATTTAAGAATTTATTTTAAAATAAAATATTTTTCAGATGTTAGATTATGTTTAGTTAGAAGTAATCTATATATTAATTTAGAGTAGTTTAATGCCAAATTTTGTCAGGCATATTTACAGCGAGAGTCATTTGATGACAAATCAAATATATAAATTGGTAAACTGTCATTTTAAATCTTGATAATTGGCCAGTCTCCTATTTTTAATTTAGGTTAGCACTGGTGCCTCACAGCAAGAAAGACGCTGGTTTGAGTCCCGGCTGGGTCAGTTTCCATTTCTGTGTGGAGTTTGCATGTTCTCCCTGTGGGTTTCCTCCAGATGCTCCGGTTTCCCCCACAATCCAAAGACATGCAGTACAGGTGAATTAAATAAATAAGTTGCCGATTCATTCCGCTGTGGCGACCCCTGATGAATAAAGAGACTAAGTCGAAGGAAAATGAATAAATAAATTGTAATGTGATCACTTAAGTCAGAAAAACTACCATATGTTGTTTCATTTATACATATGCTCTCAATCTATATAAAGTACTTGTACATTTGAATTGATCCAGACACCAAAGTGATTTTGAACAGTAGAACTATGCAAACTAGCCTATGTCCCCCCTTAAATGTGCATAAGTAAACTTCCATGATATTGTACACACACACACACACACACACACACACACACACACACACACACACACACACACACACACACACACACACACATAATTACACATTTCCATTAAACCAGTAGTGAAAAGTCAGTGTGCTCCTCTATTTTAACCACAGAGTGTGTCAGACACCACTCACATCCTCTTCTGTCAAGCAATGTGAACTTCGAGTTCATTTTCACCAAATAAGCCTGACCTAAATTACTGCCAAAACCAGATTTGTTTTGAAAAATGACGTAGAATATTTTAGCCCCCCAGTGATAGGCAGAGATGACTGGTAACCCACTGCAACTAAATAATATTTTTTTAAAGGTACCCTAAATACTGGCCACTTTATTAGGTACAAGGTTCGGAGAACATTCCTCAGAGATTTTGATCAGTACTGACATGCATAACTATGTAGTGAGGAATTATATGTAATCTGGATTATGAAGTAAGATTCCAACAACAAAGTAATCCGACTACAGTTACTGTTTTATGATTACACAACTGAACAATGGCAGTAATGTTAATTCATTGATTTTCCAATTTGTTTTCTATTTTTCTAATGTTTCTATTTTTTCATATTATTTATTTATTATTATTATTTTATATATTATTATTAATGTATAGTGCTGTCAATCGATTAAAAAAATTAACTAATTAAGCACTTTTTTTGCAATTAATCACGAATAATCACATTTAAAAGACTGAAACTAGCAATTTTGGCTTTTCAAACAAAAAACAAACAAAAAACTATTTAAATTCAAAATATGATTGTTTATTAGAATTTTTAATATGATTAAGATAATACTCTTATTAAGAGTCTACCATGGCAGCAATTTTTGATTACCTTAAATGACCACCGAGTCACGAAATGCGGAGGTTTTTCTTTCCATTCGGCATGTGGTATCAAATTCCATTAAAACAAAAGTCGAAAGATTAAAAGTGAAACATACAAAATTAGATGAAACTCTGGAGGAAATGCTGGGTAGTTAATGCGACATTAATTGTTTTATACTAAAACCTTCCTTCTAAAAGTGCTTCCTTGGTCTTATACATTTTTCTTTGCACGTTAAACACACCTCGACTACAACAGAAAAAAAATCTGCAATTGCGTTGATTTTTTTTAATGCGTTAAATTTTTCAAATTTATTGCATGCGTTAACACACTAATTTTGACAGCACTAATGTGTGTGTGTGTATATATATATATATATATATATATATATATATATATATATATATATATATATATATATATATAATATATAATATATATATATATATATATATATATATATATATATATATATATATATATATATATATATATATATACACACACACACATATGATTACCATTGAATGTGTAATCTAAGAGAGTATATTACTGGCTACAAATGTTGTGATGTAATCTGTAATCAATAACTGAGTACATTTACAAGTAATCTGTTAGCATAATTGAATTACACAATTGAAGGTTTACACATCTCTGATGCAAAACTCCATTCCAGCACATCCCAAAAGTGCTCTACTGGTCTGAGATCTGATGATTGAGAAGGACATTTGAGTTTACTGAACCCAGTTTGAGATCATTTGAGCTTTTCTAAATTCCCTGTCTTTCTCCCAGCAAAATATGTTTTTCACAGTAAACCACGCACATACTATACACACACACATATGTGGGTTTTAACTGAAATCGTCTGTAAACACTGGAGGCGAACAAACATTGGCACTTGTTGAATAACTCTTTAAGAGCAGCTTTTAAGCTTTTAAGCAGCTAATAAGAGCAGCTTTTTTTAGTTGTTTCACTGCCAAAAGCATTTAGTCTAGTCAAAGATACCATCAACTGGGTCAGATGCTCGGAAAAGAGAGCAAAAACAAACATGTGTCTATAATTTATCCCAAAAACATGAAGGAGTTTATGGTTTGCATGGGTTGATTAGTCATGATAAAAGAAACAAACATTTAGATACGAAACTGTAATTCCACCCATATTACTTTTTACTTTGAATGATATTAAAAATTAAATCATCACTGTTATGTCTAATTTAATAATAAAAGTAGGTCAAAAATCAAAGTGGTATTTAAGGAAAAGTCATGTAACAAGGTTTTATGTTTCTGTGTGTGCCCTGCTAATTTTTCATGCATAAAGCCAGGCATTAATTTGTACCTTAATTTACAGAAGACATCTATTAAAATGTCAATATGTGACAACAGTTTTTACACTAGCTGACAAAATTCTTGCCGCCTATCCAAGGTTTAAGAACAACAAATAATAACTTGACTTCTAGTTGCTCATTTGGTATCTGAATTGGCTTATATGAAAGGCAAAGGCCTCTAAATTACAATTATTTTACCAAAATAAAATATGATCATGCCTTGATTTTTAATTATTTAATTAGGACAGTAAGGTCTGACTTTACTTAGAGAAAAGTCTTGTTACTTAACAGAAATTATATGCAATATAGAGTATAAAGTCATGGTGCAGTAGAGAAAAAAAATTTATATTGTGTATGACTCAGCGTCTATTTTGTCTATTGTGACAAATACACACAGACGATGCACGCTCACACAGAGCCCAAAATAGGAGTCTGTTATTTTAGCCAGCCCAATGTCAATAAAGAAAAGAACCAATGGGCTGCAGAGTGTCACTTGGGCCGGCCCGGTCTGTCTGTCTGGAAAAAAATCATCTTACTTTCACAGAGTCACAGATCACAGCTTCATCAATTAATAAGGCAAACAAAAACGATAGGCTGCTAAGCCTTTTATGGGCCGATCAGATCATAAGACGCCCGGCCCAAAAAGTACGTCGGCCCAGCGGGAATCTGCCCGGTGTGCCAGATGGCCAGTCCGCCCCTGATGACTCCCATGAGCTTGGAGGACTGCATCCATACATCTCGGCAATGACTCAAATAACTTATTAATAAAGTCATCTGGAATGGCAAAGGAAGCATTCTTGCAGGACTCCCAGAGTTCATCAAGAGTCTTTAGATTCATCTTCAATTCCTCCTCCTTCATCGTGCTTAATAATGTTTGTATCTGGTGACTGGGCTGGCCAATCCTGGAGCACCTTGACCTTCTTTGCTTCCAGAAACTTTGATGTGGAGGCTGAAGTATGATGAGTGCTATCCTGCTGAAGAATTTGCCCTCTCCTGTGGTTTGTAATGTAATGGGCAGCACAAACATCTTTATACCTCAGGCTTCTGATGTTGCCATCCACTCTGCAGATCTCTCGCAAGCCCCCATACTGAATGTAATCCCACACCATGATTTTTTCTTCACCAAACTTGATTGATTTCCGTGAATCTTGGGTCCATGTGGGTTCCAATAGGTCTTCTAGAGTATTTGTGATGTTTGTTGTGCAGTTCAACAGATAATTCATCGAAAAAAAATCTACCTTCTGTTATTATTTGTTGCTCTTACAACTGGGATCAACGTCAAGACTTTTGTCAGGTAGTGTATAGACCAGGGGTGGCAAACTCATTTTAGGTCAGAGGCCGCATGGAGTGAAATCTGTGTGAAATCAAATAGCACGCCTTCTGCCACGCCTTCTTTTTCAAATGGTACATTTTCATACGACTGAACTCGTACAAAAAAGCCACTAAACTGACAAAACTTAAAATAGTTACATTTCCTCATGAGATCAACTCAGTGTGCAGGCCGTCCCACAGGTTTGAAATATACTTGCAGTGGTAGCCTGATTTAAAAACACCTTTTTCCCACAGCACATAAGTGGTTAACTACATGCAACAAACAAAAAAATAATGCGATTTTTACTTGATTTTTAATTTACATGACGCTGTATATTTGATTTGATTTTAGATTTAGTTTGTATTTTATTTTATATTTTTGCTGCCTGTTTGCTGTCTTGTCTTATAATTTTTCAGTACTATCTCGTGTCCTGACCTGCCTGGTCTGCCAGTCTGGAGTTTACATGGCTTGCTCAAGGATCCATTTCTGGTTTTGACCACTGTTGCTCCTACTCCTGGCTGGCTGTTCACTATAGTACCATCAAGTATCTAACACTGGCTTACCTGTGTTGTTGCCCCTACCGTTTGGACCTTGTTATCCCCTTGTCTGTCTTGTGCCTTATTCTGTCAATAAACCCCTTTGTATAGTTCATTGCTGCAACTGGGTCCATTTTCTTGCATCCATTTGACAGTTCCACGATCTCACTTAAAATGTAGAGGTGATTTTTAGAGGAGCTTTTTCAGTAGCCGCTCCAAGACTATGGAACAATCTTCCACTCTCCTTAAGAACAGCTGCAACTTTTGAGTCTTTTCAAAGGTCACTGAAAACACTTCTTTTCTTTAGCTTTTAATCATGTGATGTGAGTTCATGTATTTTGGTTTGTGTACAGGGCCAAATGCGGGTAGATTTCAGCTTTGGCGGGTAGGACAGCCTCTCCCACTAGCCACTTTGGCAGGTTGGCAGTGGCGTAGCGGACGGGCCCGCAGGGCACGCACCGCGGGGGGGGGCCCCGCGTGATTAGGGGGCCCCGCGTCGTCGCGATTTTCAATAAACTGTTGGGAACAACTGTGGTCGGAACCAAAGTTCACACGTCTGAGTTCTCTGAACACCTCTCAAGCGGTGGACTACTTCATTCTGATTGCTTGCCGCCAATGTTGCCAACTTAGCGACTTTGTCATTAGATTTAGCAACTTTTCAGACCCCCCTAGCAACTTTTTTGTGTGTTATTGGAGATTTTTTTAGACTGTCATTTTTCCATACTGTACCGTCCCTACTCTTCTCAACGAGCTGCGTGTGATCCCGCCGGCCCCTCCCCCGCCTCACAGCACTGACAGGCGGCCCAGTCAGTCCTCTACAGCAGCCTCTCCCACCTGCAGCCCGAGAGCAGATCACCCCTCTGCGTACCGACGACAAATGATTTAGCACAGGCAGTGTGAAGGTTTTTCCCTTGTACAGTCAAACCGATCTACTTCTACTTTATTTTAACAATTTAATTGGAGCGTTTATTCTTTTCTTGTTCACAATCACAGATATTTTAGTGACAGTTTCTGAACTTGTCTGAGTTTATTTCATATGAGAGATTACTGCACATTCACTAACGTTACACATCTGTAATGATATACTGTATTCAAACAGCAATAAATTTAGTTAAATAAACATGCTTATATAAAGTGTAGTGCAATTATAAATACCCCTTTATTAACCATAGGCTGTTAAACAGAAACGGTAGAACGTGATGACGTCAGTAATATGCAAATTGACGTATGACGTATCCCCCCCCCCCCCCCCCTTCATCAGGGGGCCCCGTCAGCGATCCCTGCAGGGGGGCCTCCGCATTTTGCGCTACGCCACTGCAGGTTGGAAATCATTTTTACAATGTAGTTTTCTCAAAGCAGGGTTTGACAATAAGGATGGCTCAATATACGTGCAATTGTGATCTTAAAATCGAGTAGCAGCACGACTGAAAACAATAACTGTGTTCGCGCGAGAAGCAGGTGAATACCTTATGAGAGGATGATTACTGGTAAAAAGCACGCGCGCGCTCCTGTTTACTTGCGCTTTTTTCCGTTCACTGCGATCGGTTCTCTTTGAAAAAGACTAGAGTCTAGACAAAAAACGATGCTCAACATCTAAATCTAGTCATTTTAACATGTCAAAGTCACATTTATTTATATAAAATATATTTTCCAAACAACAAAATTGTGGCTGATGAAAATGGCAAGTGGCTAGTAATGTTGGAAATCTACTAGCCACAGTGGCTGGTGATCAAAAAAGTTAATGTAAAGCCCTGTTTGTGTATATTTGTATGTGTTTAATGTACAGCAGTTTGGTATCCATTGTGGTTTGTGGAAAATGCTCTAGAAATAAATTCAGTTGAGTTGAGTATTCATTCACGTTTCCTTAAATACGACTCAAAACAAGATGTTCACTTGCCTTCATAAGACAAATGCATTCTAATAACTCACACCAAACATTTTCAAAGGTTGTATTAATTCATTTATTAACAGTGTTTTTTTGGCTTTTCTCATAACAGTTTTTCAATCACTTTCTTCGCCTCCCATTGGATGCATATGCAGAATCTAGTGCTACTATGATTCCAGAATCATAGTCTATAAATATATAAACAATAAAATCACAGAGACGTTCTACTGATTTGCCAGCTCAGTAGTTGAAAGCACATAAAAATGGGTCGCACTTTATTTTACACTACTGTTTCATATGAGGGCGGCATGGTGGCTCAGTGATAAGCACTGTTGCCTCACAGCAAGAAGGTCGCTGGTTGGAGTCCCAGTTGGATCAGTTGGCATTTCTGTGTGGAGTTTGCATGTTTACATCATGTTCGTGTGGGTTTACTCCGGGTGCTCCAGTTTCCCTCACAGTCTAAAGACATGCGGTAGAGGTGAATTGGGTTGGTTAAATTGTATGTAGTGTGTGAATGTGAGTGTATGGTTGTCTCCCAGTACTGGGTTGCAGCTGGAAAGGCATCCGCTGTGTAAAACATATGCCGCAATAGTCTGTGGTTCATTCCTCTGTGGCAACCCCTGATAAATAAAGAGACTAAGCCGAAGGAAAATGAATGAATGTTTCATATGAACTTAGTTTTTACATAAATTGGGTAATACTTGGTCAATCTCTATACCAACCCTTGACCTGTAGGGACCTTTTATAACCCAGTTCCTTCTACTTACACATTAAGTACAAGTACTGTAAAATAAAGTGCAACCTAAAAATGAATGTTAATTTACACAGAATTGAAAAAAAGTTGTAAGTGCTCAGCAATTGAGTATGGAGTTTGCCCTCATGATGCGAACGACTTTCCTTGCGCTGTAACTGTACTCAAACTGAGTATGTTCATGATACAAGTTCAAGTATCCTGTTAAAAAATACAAACAGTTATTAACATTCATGCATTGGTGTCTGTATTTAAGGGATAGTTCACCCAAAAATGAACATTTACTCACCATCTAAAGTGGTTTTCTTATGTCAAACATAATATATTTTAAAGAATGTTGATAACTAGCCATTGACTTCCACAGTACACTTAAGAAATGACTTTTGTTGCTTGTTCAAAGTACTTATTTAAAATGAGTTGAAACAACAAAGTTCTTTTGTTTTCACATTTTTTGGAAAGACAAAACTGTTTTATGTTCAATCCACTTAAATTTGTAAAAGCCATTCAGTTATCTTGTTTGTTTGTTTTTTTTTTTGGGGGGGGGAGGGGACAACATGAGGGAATTTTGTAGAACAGCATTTTTTACAGTGGAGGAAAAAATCCTATCGATGTCAATGGCTGCTGATTTGCAGCATTCTTCAAAATATTATTTGTTAAAAATTTTCCAATAGTTGGCAGAGAAATAATTGTCATTTCAATTTAGGATAAAATAAACCTAAATATCCAATAAAAATAAATTAAAAAGGCAAAAATAATTGATGTAATTTAATAAATACGTAGGTCAAAGATCAAAATGGGGTTTAAGCATTATAGCATTAAATAATCATCTAATATACAGCTTTAGGTTTTTATTTTATTGTGTTTCGTGTTCCTGTGTGAGTGTATCCTGTTGTGTTTTTTCAATGCAAAATATAATACTTTTAAACATGATTTACAGAAGACATCCATTAAAACGCCTTTCTGTAACATCAGTTAATTTTGTCAGGCATATTTAATATGAAGAATCATTCGATGAAATATTAAAAGATTCAATTTTTCGGTCAAAGTACAACCCCAAAATACTAACGAAATTTCCTTTTTAATGTTTTCATTTTAGAATCATTAAAAACATGAGATTTAGGTTTATAACTTAATCTTATTCATTTGTATATGTTCTTTTGTGTAAACAGAAATAAGGAATTTAAATAGATTTGGAACAAACAAATAAATGATGACAGAATTTTCACTTTCGGGTGAACTTTACACAATGCGAAAGTTACCGTAATGATAAGCAGCGGCGTCCACTTCATCTCCTATTCCAGGAAAGTCGTCCTCAATGGATCGTGGGTATCCAGTGTCCATAGTGCCTGTCTGCTCATCAAAACTGCAGATCAGATCAGATCAGGTTTTTTTAGACTTTGGGTTTTATTTGGATTGAATTTAATTTATCCACTTGATAAGATATGAAAAACTGTTTAAAAAAAATAGCCATTTCTGTTTGATAAAGCCAGTTTTTTACAAAATCACACTCTCTGGACTTGCTGCATCCCAAACACCAATTATTTTATCTATTTATAAAAGAAGAATCACTTGCTGCATCCGAAACCGCATACTTCCATACTATATAGTACGCTAAAATCAGTATGCAAGCCGAGTAGTATGTCCGAATAATTATAATATTTTGCAGTAACTTACTGGTACCACAGTAACTTACCTGTAAATGTGTTTTACAGTAGCAGGGCCCTACCACAATTTAATTTTATAGTGAAATAGCCTTACAACAACTTCTTTTAAAAATAAAATGCCCTTTACCGCATTTTAAATTTACAGAATGAGCATTTTTAGCAGTACAAATCCTTTTTTAGTATTTATTACTATGGAATTTAATAAACTCCAAACAACGGATTCATTTTTTCATTAACAGTCTCATTTTGTCTTTAACTACAGTAGCAGTACTTGATTACTTTGATAACAGTAGAATACCGCAAATTTCTAATATGCAGTAAGTTACAGTAAAAGTTTTAAAATAACCCACAATGCAGTGCATTTTAATGTAGTGAACTGTAAAGAATGTATGTGGTATTTTACTGGTCATTTTTGCAGTAAATAACTGTAAAATTGCTGCAAAGTATTATAAAACACTTTCACACAACTACCAATTGATCCAAACTGCTTTACAATCAAGAAAGACCAGAGGAATAAGATAGAAAACCCAGTAAACCTAGCAATAGATAAAAAACACAATACAGCCAACAAACAAGACAAAACAGAACACACTAGCTTTTTTTAGAATATGCTAATCATGCAGAAAATAGAAATTCATCAAATAAATATATATATATATATATATATATATATATATATATATATATATATATATATATATATATATATATATATATATATATATATATATATATATATATATGTATGTATATAATTCCATAAGATAGTAACAAACCTCCAGTATTCTTCATCTACAAACAGAAGAGTCTTGCCCGTATCTCGGATGTTGACAGCAGCATCTATTTTGCGGACCGTTTTCGGGAGGCCAAGTTTGTGGATGTATTTTGGGTAGCCGTCAACAAGAGTGTAGCCATTGAGAGCCCACATTTTGATACCTGTAATATGTTTTAATCATGAACATGTTTGAGTAAACCAAACAGGAAAATGAGTAACACTTAACAATAAACTGTACATGAATAATGATGCTATTGCTAATATAAAAACTAAATGTTACTTTATTGTTACTATTATTGTATTGTACTACAACATGAGTTTGTGTGTGAATAATGACTACCTTAATTACTTGTTAGTACATGTTTTGTAATTAATGTATTAATTACCACTTTAGTTTAGGCTAAATGTAACCAACATGAACTCATGGCCTATTAATATATTGTTATGTCATAAGTCATAGCTTTACTTGGAGGGGCACATTATTATTACTTATGAATTCCTCTGTTTGTCCTTTTTGATGTAGACAAAACACTTTTCTATTGTTTTTCAATGTAAACGTGCATATACAACGCTATCTCATAGCAATTTTGATTTAGTGGCTAATTTGTATGAAATCATACAAGCTCATTCGTACAATTTAGTATGATTTGCTTATCCGCCAATGACGGTTGGGTTAGGGGTGGGGTTGGGTGCCACATCTCCTTTTCAAAATTGTACAATTATGAACAAATTCGTACAAATTAGAGACTAAATTGACAACTGTAAAATAGTTTCCTCATGAAATCAGGCTAGCATATCTATAATGTTTAAACACAGGAGGTCACAAGTTGTTGAGAATGAGTTAATGATAATGTGCCCCTCCAAGTAAAGTCATGACACAAAGATTTACACATTTATTTACTTGTAATGTACATGTTAGTACATCATTATTCATGTGCTGGTCTTTTAAAGTGTTACCGGGAAATTGAAAGTTAAAAGTGTTAGTTGTAAATGCTCTAAATGATGCGAGTTTTTCAAAAGATAAGCAATATAAATGCGTGATTAATAAATAAAATCTCCAAACTGACCGCTGAATATGATGACCACATCTCTCTCTGGGTTCTCATAGGCAGCGTCTACTTTGTTTGGTATTTCAGGCCAGGTGTTTTTAATGAGGGTTTGTTCTGGTTCAGGCATATTTGGATGCAGCCTCCAGTAAAACCTGCCAACAACAATAATAACACAAAAAACACATATTGCACTTAAGATTTGTGCTGCTTGTTTAAACAACCTATTTAAAATGAGCTGAAAAAACACAATTATCGGATTTTTTTTGGGTACAACTGAATTGTTCTATGCTTAAACCACTTAAATTTGTAATAAATACATAAATAAATAAATAAAAAACACTTAAGTTTTTTTTAATCAGTTTTTGTTGGGACAACGTTAAGAAATTTTGTTAAACCCAGCAGTAGGATATAATAATACACTGTGAAAAATGATGGGTTCCTCACAATTCCCAATGTTGTCCTAACACAAACTGATGAAGAAATGAAGAGTAACATGAAGGAAATAAGTTACCTTATTAGTTTTTACAAACATTAATTGAACATAAAACAATTAGGTTGTCCACAAAAATGTTAATAGAGTTCAAATCTGTATAGAGCAGGCAGCTTTACCACAGCAGTGAAAAGTTTCACCTGTCTTTAAAAATAATAGTCTCTCCACGCAGTTCAGTGATGGCATCGAAACTCAGTTCAGGGTCACATTTCTCTGGAGCAATCGGTTTAGGCTTGAATTTTTCATGGTCTGGGTTTTCACCTTTTAATTCACATAAATCAGATGGTTAAATCAGGATTGCAAAGACTTATAGAGTGATCTGTAGGTCAGAATGGTGTATTGCTCACCATAGAGAGACTGGATGCCCTCAATGTCGTCCTCGGAGAGAGGGAAACCTTTGGCGTAGGAGTAAACCGGGTACATAAGAGATCCAGGGTCTGACGAATGAGCCATACCGAGAGCATGACCAAACTCGTGAGCCGCAACCAGGAACAGATTGAACGCTGCAAACAACAGGATAAAAGCAATGATATAGTTGTAGGTAAATAAAATGGAATATGAAAAATAAAATAAAAAAAACTAACAAAAATTTACATTTAAAAAACAAACAAACATCTATTTAATATCCATAACTTTAATCTGTAAAATTTCACTTGAGAAATATTTGAAAAGGAACAATATTTGCACAGAAGGGGCTAATAATTTTGCCCTCAACTATATATATCTTTGTGTGTGTGTGTGTGTGTGTATGTGTGTACAAGTTTATGTGGTTTACAAGGATACAAAATAGTATGATAGCATGTAGTTGTATTACATTAATGTGGTGTATGAGGACATGTGTTATGTCCTCGTAATTCAAAATGGTCAAAAAATCATACATAACGAGGTCTTTTGACATTCAAAATTTCCTTCAGGTTTCTTGTGAGGGTTTTGTTTAGGGGTAGAGGTCCTCGTAAACCAGATACATGAATGAATGTGTGACTGTTTTGGTTCCTTTTGTACCATGATAGTCTTCAGTCCATGTTTCATCCTCGTCAAAGTGTGTATCACCACCAATGCCGATTCCAGGAGGATACGCATGAGCAAGAAGACCTTCAGGTCCATCAAACGGGTTGAAGTCTCCATGTTCTGCCATTCACATATACAAAAACGTATGAGGATTTGAAGAAAGGATAAACACCCTGCAGTGAATCCTGCATAAATGACACAAACGGTGGTACCTTTTGTTCCAAAGCTGATCATGATGTCGGCAGTTCCATCAAACGTTTTCGTGAATCTCAGCGGGGTCACTTTGCTCCAGACGTTCAGTGCTTTTCTTACGGCTCTGTCCACAACCTTCTTCTTCAGATCAGGAGTGTAGTTCAGAATCCTGCGAATAAAATGAACAATATATTGGTTGCTTTATTTATATGTTTCCTTTTAAATATGATAAATATCTGTGAATTATTGCTAAAAAAACTAAAAAGTTAGTTTTTTTTAAATAGAATCAATTGAGCACTGTATTTTGTCGTGTTTTGATTTAGCAAATTAGAGTTATAAAAATGATTTATATATTTATTGCATCATATATCGATTGTCGGCTTTCAAATGTAAAGAGTTATTGGTTTTTGGTATTGTCCAAACTGTCCATATCTGCATCCTTTTATTGTTTTCCCTTAATATATATACTTGGGCTGTCGATTGATCTATTTTAATACAATTAATGCAGGCAGATGCTGAATGAATCAGTCTTCTGAACGAATCGAATGAATACATGAGTCAATGAATTACTCATTAAACATTTACCACAACCTACTTGCAGTATTAGTTTCTTATTTAGAGGATTATGTCTTGAACAAAAGTATTTAAAATTAATCATTCATTTATTCATTTTCTTGTCGGCTTAGTCCCTTTATTATTCAGGAGTCGCCACAGCGGAATGAACCGCCAACTTATCCAGCATATGTTTTACGCAGCGGATGCCCTTCCAGCTGCAATCCATCACTGGGAAACATCCATACTCACTCTTACACTCATTTCCCCCACAGTTTTTGGACTGTGGGGGAAACCGGAGCACCCGGAAGAAACCCACGCAAACACAGGGACTCAAGCCAGTAACCTTCTTGCTGTGATGCAATTGTGCTACCCACTGTGCCACCATGACGCCCCTCAATTTAATATAAAAAAAAGATATAAAATTAAATAAATACAAATTTAAAAATAAAATACATAAATAAAGAACTTTTACTCTAAATCTACTCTTTTACTCTATACTCAAAATCTTTTTATTACATTTGTTTCATTTCAAACCTGTATGATTTTTTCTTTTATGCACACTAACTGTACCAAAAAAAAAAAAAAAAATACTAATACTACTAATACTTCCCTTCTTAGACTTTACAGACCTGAAACTTGCCTATAGCACTTATTCATTGTTGCTCTTGGTTGTGTAAATTGCTTCCTTGTCCTCATTTGTAAGTCGCTTTGGATAAAAGTGTCTGCTAAATGAATAAATGTAAATATAAATGTATAATAATTTTTATTAAATTAAACAAAAAATAAATAAATAAATAAATAAATAAATAAATAAAATTGACACAAATGTAAGTAAAAGATTTTTCATTTTGGTAGTTTCAAACCTGTATGATTTTATTTCTTTATTATAATAGATAACTAAGCATCAATCTACATGCAACTTCTGAAAAAAAGCATGGCCATTGCAGCCTAAATGAATTTTTTATTAAAATAATCTTTCTAAATCTGCTTTTTTTATGTCCATATTATGCTTTTTGCTTTTACAATATGTTTGTTTTTATAATAATAAGCTAAAAAATATTTCCCAGCTCAACTAATCACTACATCATGGAATAAATTAGATTAAACACTTTAATTGATGCACTGTAATAAATAGTCAAGACAATATGTTTTTAGTTGATTATAACTTATTAAACAAAGTTAATTATGTTCTAACTTAATTTTATAAGTTACTGTTTATGTCATTCCTTCATTCATTTTCTTTTCAGCTTAGTCCCCCTATCAATCCGAGGTCACCACAGCGGAATAACCCATTAACGTGTCCAGCACATGTTTTACGCAGCGGATGCTCTCCCACCCGCAACTCAAACCTGAAAAACATCCATTCACACTTATTCACACTCACACACTACGAAAAATTTAGCCTTTAACCAGCGACCTTTTTGCTGTGAGGTGACGGCACTACCCACTGCGCCACTGCGTTGCCGCTGTTTAAGTCAATTTAATATAATATAAGCTCAAATAAATAAATTATAAATACAGTTGAAGCCCTCCTTTGGATTTTTTTTTTCTAAATATTTCCCAAATGATGTTTATAACAGAGCACAGAAATTTTCACAGTATGTCTGATAATATTTTTTCTTCTAGAGAAAGTCTTATTTGTTTTATTTTGGCTAGAATAAAAGCATTTTTTCATTTTTTAAACACCATTTTAAGGACAAAATTATTAGCTCCTTTAGGCAAATTTTTTTCGATGGTCTACAGAACAAACCATCGTTATACAATATCTTGCCTAATTACCCTAACCTGCCTAGTTAACCTAATTAACTTAGTTTAGCCTTTAAATGTCACTTTAAGCTGTATAGAAGTGTCTTGAAAAATATCTAGTAAAATATTATTTATGTATATACACACACACAGTTAAAGTCATAATTATTCACCCCCCGTTAATTTTAATATATATAAACTTAATTTAATTCAGTTTAAAAATTGAAGACAACCAGTATTTTCTTTTTTTTTTACAGTGTGAACAGAGTTTTAGAACAAACACAAACCTGAAGGTCACGTTTGTGGTTTTCCATTTGAGATCTCGAGGAAAGTGATTATATTCAGCCACATCTGGAACTCCACAGCGAGCCATTTCCATTAGCTCCACAGTCTTGTCATCCAGCTTTCCAGTCACCTCCAGCTTAAAAAACTCCTGCATCTCTCTGATCTTCTGCTGCATGAGATCAGACGACTTTCCCGGTCGCTGAAGACCAGCCGGCATGCCATAAAACCTTTGAAGGTATTTCTAAGACAGAAAAAAACACATTTAAACATGCAAACCAACAAGCAAAATCCTTTAAAGAAAGTTCGTCTTACTTTAGCTAACACAGCTTTGTCTTTCTCCTCAGTTGAAATGGGTTTTGCTGAACTATATGCAGCGATCACCAATAGTAGAACAGTTTTAAGCTCCATGTTGGCCGTATGATGTTGTGCTGGGTCTAAAAGGCATTTTTATAGTGCTTCGTCCTGTCAAAAATTGTTAGTGATTCATGTAAAAAGTACCTTGGGCAATCTGCCACTTCCTCTAAACGCGCAGCCAGCAGAATGTGGTTAAAATCTACTTTTAGGACACCTGAGTGAGCAATGAAGTCACTGCTGCAGAGCTCAGACTGACTTGTTGACTCATTTTTGGTCATTTTAACAAATTGACATGCATGACTATTGTTTTTGTTTTGGTCACCTGGGTTGATTTTACAGTCTGATGTGCAACAAGCCGCTCGGGTTTGGTAATGTGTGATTTAAATATATGAGAGAAATCTATTTCTGAAATTCATATCCAGGTGACTATTTTTTTCTTCCAGACTGCCGGGTAGGATTATGAATCATAGCCGTTGGGTTTTGACCTGGCATATGACTTCTAAACCTGTATGCACACATTAAAGAGGAAATATGGAGAACATTTAGCAGAGAATAGTGAGTACACAGACTAGGGGTTATCAAAACATCAATTACAACACAATTTCTATTACATGCTCTGACAAATTACCCATAGCTTGACAAATGATATATATATATATATATATATATATATATATATATATATATATATATATATATATATATATATATACTAAAAACTTGTTTTTTTTAGTTATGGTGACCACAAAAATCTATTGTTTTCCTCCACCAAACCATACAGTAGTTTAGACGGATGGTGTTTCACATAAAAATAAAAATATATACTACTGCCTCTCAATATTTGACATCCAAAGTAGGAAAAGCAAATACTATGGAAGTAAATGGTTACTGGTTTCCAACCTTTTTCAAAAATATCTTATTTTGTGTTGAACAGAAGAAAACAGCTTTTCAGTTAAAGTTGAACTATTTACATGCTATATTAACACACCAGAAAACCATGGTTAATAAAATTCCAATTTAAAGACACCTTTTTTAGGCATCCTACATTTATGTGATGCATTGTGTATATGCTTTACTAAAATGATAAGGCTTTGTTTTAAACTGAGAGAGAGAGAGAGTGTGTCTGACCCTCGGACATTATTAGGAAGGCTGTTCCAGAATTTAGGAGCCATATTAGAAGGCTCAACCTCCTTTAGTGGACTTTGCTATTCTACTAGAAGCCCTGAGTTTTGAGATCTTAAAGTGTGAGTTGGATTGTAGCGAGTCAGAAGGTTGGTAAGACAAACAGGAGCTAGACTATTTAAAGCTTTATTTGCAAGAAGTAATACCTTTTTTAATGTCACCACTCTATTACTACAATAAAATTATGGTTATTTTTTGTAAGGGTGCTAATGGCTTATCAAACTGATGGAAATAGATGAATAACATTTACTGACAAATTTTAATTCTATTTAGCCAGGGCATTTTTAAAGATTCAAAAGTGATAGTAACAATGCTTATTTTATGGCACATTACAAAGGATTTGTATTCTTGAAAAGACTATATTCAGATATATTGATAATTTAGTTTTACCGTCATGGGAATTAATTATATTATAAATATTATGAAATAGAAAAGATTTTTCGAATTGTTATAAATTTCACAATATTTCAGTTTTTATTTTTTAAGATCAGTATGCTGACATATTTCACAATGAAACTGACTATTTGAGGGTGGGGTTTATTTTTGTACTCCTCTCATCTTCTAATCGGATCAAACTGATTTTAGGCTGGTTGGTGGTTTATACTTCTGCGTCATGCGTATTGTCCGGCGCAGCCTTTGTGTGTTTGCATAGCCCTCGGCGTGTCTGACACCGATGCTGACGCCGAACAACGCGTAGCACAAGCTCTCCGATTGGTCGGATTGGTAGCTGTGCCGAGTGTGGGCGGTGCTGAGAGCCACGAACCTGATGGAGCGAGTGTTTATAAGTGACAAGTCTCGTGAAGGAGCTCAAGATGTTTTGTGTTTCCCTCATAATTAAAGCTGTTGCACGTACACCAGCTCCCGCTTCTGAATGAGTTTTAGCTACTTGTACATTAGCGTTCAGAAAAAACAAAACACCTGTGAAGAAGCTCGACACAGAGGAACATGAAACAATCTACTGCCAGCTAGCATTTCAGAAGTGTTGCAGAGCAACACAAATAGCACGCAGAAGTATAAATGCATGGCTTCGGGCAAGGCATGCGCCATGGGTTACAGCGATCGCTTGACGCAGAAGTATAAACCAAAAATGGTTGGAAGGGTGTGGCTAATCAGATTTTGCACAAACTGCCAAACTGGCATCATCAGAGAAAGGCTACCATTCCAGAGATTCAAATTACCAAAACAGACTGTTTTTATTTCCTTAATGAATTAATTTGCACATATAAATTCACTGTAAAAAATGCTGGGTTCCACACAATTCCTATGTTGTCCCAACACAAATCAATTAAGCGAACTCAATTGTTTATACAAATTTAAGTAGAAAATTGGGTTGTCCACAAAAAACTACAGAATTGTGTTGTTTCAACTAATTTTAAATAATTGGATTAAACAAGCAGGAGAAATATTTTTTTTAAGATTAATTTTTGTTTACTTTAAGGCTAACAATATGTGCAAAATACTTTTTGATTTTATACAGACTGAACCTAAAACTGACTCCTTGAACCTGACTACCCCAGATTTCTGTATAGTAATGTGTGATCAAAAACAGCCCTGGATGTTTTGCAGAGCTGTTAGGGACTTTTTCGGAGCTCTGCAGCGTCATCACATGAAAAACAGTCAATCTGCTGGTTTTGTGGTCCAGCATGCATCCATTTAAAAGAACACAAAAACAGTTTTATGAACTATTGTGTTTTCTTCATTTATTATGTTGGTCTTTAAACTTGTTTTTTTATAGCTGCGTGAACTTGTTTTATGTCCATGGGGCAATATATTTCCAGGACCACAAGTGCGGACATGTCCTGTTAATGGCAGCTGTCACCCATTTAACAGTATAATGGAGAGACAGAATTCTTGAAATGTAACTTCTCTACGCCACACCTACATAAAATACACACATTATTAGGTAGACAGGTGTCTGGATGTCTGATAACACTGATTTAAGTATCACTGTTAAAACACGGCACACACACACATAAAAAATACCCACTGGTTTCACACTGCACAATGTTTTCAAAGTAGCTGTTTTTTTGCAATTATAGGTGATTAAAGAAGATATGTAAAAAACAGTACGGGTGGGGTTTTCTCTGTTTTTTTCTCTGCCAGTCTGTATTTTTATCATCTGTCTTTCAGCTATGAACGAGAAGAAGATCTTAAAAAATTAAACAATAAACAAATGGTTTGCTCCCACACAGATTCAAAAAATCCGAAAACAACAAGAACTGCAAGAGGAAGAAGCTATCTTGATAAAAAATTAAGAGGGAGATTATGTGGGAAAAATATTTTTCTGTTTTATTAGTGTAGCAGCTAAATAATATTTTAGTTTAAATAATTTATTTATATATATATATATATATAATAACCGTCCACCTATTTTTTTAGCATTCACCCAAAAACAGCAACAGTCGAAAAATAGTAATTATAATAATAATAACTATTACCAAATACTACAAAATATATTATATATACTTAAATCACTTTTACATTAAATTAATTACAAATGATGACATATCTAAATAAGTTTATTTTAAGGTGTCTTTGATACAGTGTAACTATTCCTTTAATTACTCAGCAAACTTTACATGTACTTCTGGGGCGGATTTAACCAATAAGCAAGGTTGGCGGCCGCTTTGGGCCCCAGGAAATCTAGGGGCCCCCAATAAATATCTAGAAGTATAAATGACACTTTTACAGTTTTCTACTGTATTTTGTACGGCAGGAGTTAAAGATATTTTAAAGGACAATTTTAACGTAATTAAATAGTATTTAATGTACAATCGAATATAAAATTATTATAATAATGTAATGTCATGTAATAGTAATAATAATATTACAAAATAAAATATCCATCAGGAAGCAGTCCAGCAGTCAAATTTAGAAAAACCTACCTACTTGTAAATTTATTTTGAGAAAACTAATCATTTAAAATCTAGAGATTGCATTAACTTAAAATGTTGAAGATTGAGTCATATAAAACAACAGCAATATAAATAAACATTAAATAAATATAGATAAATATAGTGTGCATTTCAGGACTTGGTCCCTGTGGCTGGAATTGCTTATTCGCTGGAATCCACCCCTGCTTACTATATGGTTAGGATGAATGTAAGGTCCAGGGTTACTTCCATAAGTTATGCAAGTTAGGCATAATTAATTGTAATTAATATAGAAAGTACATGGAATGTGTAACAAGGACAACTTTAAATAGTGTTACCATTGTTCATCTGTCTTTGTCTTTGTTCTTCTGAACAAGTGAAGACATGTACAATAAAAACACTGACTAAAGAAAAAAGTGCTGTTGAAGTAGATGATGATGATATCCATGTAATTCAACTCTATCTTGACTGAGGGCCAAAACTTACACATGCTCTATTTCAGCTAGAAAGATGCAATGAACTCCTACACACACTGAGATTGATGATGAGAGTGATGAGATGATGAGATCCAAAAGCTGAGATCAGTTCCTTCAGTGGAAATACCCCTACTTTAGTAGGACCACACTCTTTCCCATTTTGGGCTGGGAAACACCAAGTTGACGAAAAACAATTAGCGCAGATGAACCTCAACTGTGTTGTCGCAGCATGTTGGCTCACGTCTGGCTCTATCTGGACCAAAAAGCTGCATGTGCATGTAGTAAAACGAACAAAAGGTGACTGTTTCAAGAGTGCGCGTTCTGCACCTTAGGTACACCTATTCAACTGCTGGTTCACACAAATATCTAATCAGCCAATCACATGGCAGCATCATAATGCATTTAGGCATGTAGTCAAGAGACAATCTTCTGAAGTTCAAAACGAGCATCAGAATGAGGAGAAAAGGGCATTTGATAAAACACCCCCCTATAAATTTTACAACTCCCCTATTGACCTTATTCTCCGCAGACGAATGGGCGCTGCCATTTGAATCTTTTTGGTACGAGACTTCCGGTCTCATTCACTTCCATTCATTTTTAGACATTAAAAACTGCTTGTTTCGCTGTTTGATGTTGCAAACTGATATTTCCTTGTTATATTATTCTACTTGGTCTGTATAGTCATGCAAACATTTGTTTGTAGAGCAAGTAGTTTGACTGTTTTTTGCCGTTTATTATTCTTTGTCATTTCTCCCATAGGCGACTGAAACGGAAGTTCTAAGACAATCGCGAAAACAGGCGCACTTCCGCATTTTGGAATAATGTCAATAGATCTGACAATTTTTGAATCCATTTAGTCTCTGGGTCTGTTGAGAGCCCTTTTAGCTTAGCAGATCGGTGAAATGGATTAGACCATTAGCATCCGACATTAAAAAGCATTAGCACTACATTAAAAAGTTTAGATAATTTTCCCATTTAAAGCTTGACTCTTCTGTAGTTACACTGTGTACTAAGACCAACAGAAAATTAAAAGTTGCTATTTTCTAAGCTGATATGGCTAGGAACCAAGTAGTCTCCAGCACCAAGCCCTCCATTTGCACCACCAGTTAGAATCTGCTGTAATCCCGCTGTATTTTCTTGTAGCTTATTTATAAAAAAAATGGTCGAAAGTGACTTGAACTCAATGGATGTCAGAATTACGATTTGTCAATTCATAGGAACGTCCCAAGAGAACTTGAATGCCACATAAGAGTCTATGATGGCATGCTGGTTGGTATCAGACTGGTCTGAGTATTTAAGAAACTGCTGATGTCTCTGGTGAAAAAACCAGAGCTTTTTTTTAAGCAGGTTTTTACAGGGAGAGTACAAAGGAGGTAATGAGGAGAATGAGCAGACTAGTTCAACTCAAATTAACACTTATACCAACCAAGGCTTTCAGAAGAACATCTCTTAATGTGCAACACATCAAACCTTGAAGCAATATTATTGTCTTAGCCCATTTTTAGTCCCTTTATTACTAGCTGAACATCATTTAAACACTACAGTCGGTAACACTTTATTTTGATGCTCCATTTGAGTATTAGTAGACTGTCTGCTTAATATTTGCTGATACTGCTGCGTCAACATACATTAACTGACTATAAGTAGGCCCACACGGAATCTGCGCACGCAGAATTCTGCAGATTTTTAGCCCATTATTAATTCTGTTTATTTACTTGAGTAAATGTGTAAATCTGAATTTATTCAGTTTTTATTCAGTAATTTATTACTTTTTATTTAATATATTAAGGTTTTAGTTATGATACTCCGCTGGATACTCCCAAAATAATTCAGCAGAAATCCGCAGATTTTTACCAAAAATCTCAGCAGAAATAGCAAAAAACGTCCGCAGATTCCTTCTGGCCCCGACTATAAGAAACTGTGCAAGTACATCTCAGCTTACACTAACCCTAACCCCAACCTAACAGTTTACTTCTTATCTAATGAGAATTAGTTGACATGTAGATGCAATGTAACAAACAGACCATCAAAATAAAGTGTTACCTCACAGTCTACCTGTGTTGTGGACTATGTCTATCCCTTTATGACCACAGTGTACTCATCTTTTGATGAATATTTGTCAAAAGGTTTAAATGATCTCAGACTGAACATGCAAATGAGTTCACTATAAACTCTGAAGGCCTCCATAGTCACCAGATCTCAAAATAGAGCATCTTTGCGATGTGCTGGAATGGTAGATTCACATCGTTAAACTTCAGTTTCAGCTTTATCTCAGTATGGACTAAAATCTCATTTCCAGCACCTCATTTCAAGAATGAAGGCAGTTCTGAAGACAGAACAAAGGTCTAACATTAACCCCCCTTATAAACTGAATGCATCATGATCCTCTCTATTTCTAAAAGGTGATATGGTGCGTAAATGACATGATGTCAATGATGCAGCAATCACTGAACATTTTAAAATGATCTTAGCAAATGATGACATTCTGCTTCTTGAAAGTGCTGAAAAGAGAGTGAGTGCTGTAATAACACTGTAAATTCATGCAGCTATGCTGAATGAGTGTGAATCATGCCCATATGAGGCTATATGGGGAACTTCCCAGGTTTATAATGTGGCTCATGTCTCACATCTGCCAGGATGATATATGGGGAAGCGGATGTTATGAGAGAAGCTGCCAGTGCACAGTTATAAAGGACACACTTATTCCTGACCGCAGGGACATTTGCTGATTTATAAGACCATTTGCTGGATTAAAAAAAAACATATTTAGTTAAGTAAGGGAACAGTTTATTAGATTATAGATTGAATTCAATTAAATCAAGATTTTATTAAAAACCTGTGTCATCTCATGGTGTACAGATTAATGTGTGACCCTAGACCACAAAATGAGTCATGCTTCAATTTTGTTCAATTCAATTCATCCTTATTTCTACAGCACTTTCACAAAGTAGATTGTGTCAAAACTGCTTAACATAGAAGTTCTAGTAAATTAAAACTACATCGGTTCAGTTTTCAGAGTAGAAGTTCAGTTCAGTTCAGTTCAGTTCAGTGTGTTTATTTTTCACTTCTGAAAGTCCAAACACGAAAGAACACATCCATTGATGCGCAGCTCCACAAGTCCCAAACTAATCAAGCCAGTGGTGACAGTGACCAGGAACAAAACTTTACCAAATGATGACAGTAAAGGAAATAACTTCAGCATGACCATTTCTCTGGCCAAACTTCTTGTACAGAAGTGTCAATTACAGTATCTAAAATTGAGATTCATACATCACCTGAAAGCTGATTAATGGTTTGTTTAGACAGGATATTATTTGACAGAGATACAAAATCTGGAATCTGAGGGTTCAAAAAAATATTGGGGATAGGCTCTTTTTTTAACTCACACATATATTTGACCATTTTTAAATCCATTTAGTTGATCTCAGAGTCACTTCTAGCTCATTGAATCGAATTAGACCATTAGCATCACACTCAAAAGTTTTATTAAAACGTTTCCATAATTTTCCCATTTCCCAATCTTCTGTAGTTACACCGTATACTAGGACCAATAGAAAATAAAAAGGTTGCTGTTTTCTAGGCTGATATGGCTAGGAACTGTACTCTCAAATTATGTTTTAATATATTTACAGTAAGACGTTTACAAAATGTGTTCATGAAACATGACTTTTACTTAATATTTTAGTGATTTTTAGCAAAAAATTATCATTTTGACCCATTTAATTTTTTTTTGCTATTACTAAAAATATATATGTGCAACATAAGACTGGTTTTGTGGTCCAGGGTCACACATTTATTTTTATTTTATTAGATTTTTTTTTTTAAATAATAATAAAACACTCTAATTTTTTATTTTTGGGTGGGGTGGGGTGGGATGGGAATAAGCTCACTTTACAAATCCCACATTTGACCATTTTTTAATACATTTAGCTGATCTCAGTGTCACTTTTAGCTTAGCTTAGCATAAATCATTGAATCAGATTAGACCATTAGCATCGCACTCAAGAATTCCATTATTTATAATTATGATTTTGACCCATATGAGGGATGTTTTGCTATTACCAAAATATATCCGTGCAACATAAGACATTTATTTTTATTTTATTTTATTTCCATTACCCTTTACTATCTCGGTTGAGTTGCGCTTTTGGGGGTATTTAAAGACATTAAGAGAGATGAAAAGCCGTAAAGCAAGATAATTATATTCAGCATTAGATGATTTTGGTTTCATATTTCAAGAACTTTAACTCCCCTGCTACTTAAGTTTCTTTAGCATTTTTTTGTTGTTGTTGATTTTTGTCATTTATTTATTAATTTATTTATGTTGTATTATTAACAAGGTAAAAAGATTGTGAAAGTATGCAATCTGATTGTTATCTCAGTTTTTTATGTAATTCTTAAAATTATTAATGCCTTTCTGTTACTGTTCAAGCATTGTTAATAAGAATTTTAAAAAAAAGTTGCGCTTCTGGAGGACTTTTATTTTAACTTCCCCGCAGCCATTGACGTTTGACGTTCGTTTGCGTGCAGTTTCACAGCCTCTCTCTGATGTAAATACAGTGCACAGCTCGTGATGTTACGGAGTATATTTATCTCCACTAATTCTTTAACACCACACAGACTTTGAGACTGCGGAGAGAAGGCAAACGACAAGGCTTTATCAGGTAGTTTGAATACTGTTAAACATATTCATCCTGGATCATAACATAGTATTATTATTTTGACATCTCAGTATGTAAGTTACAGTAATAGAAGAAGTTTTGCTTTAATCTGCACTTTAATCAGTCTTTGCAACTCTGTGTTATGAGTTTGATAGTATTTTTCATTGAATATTATCATGGCGTAAAATTTTATATTCAACATGTTATATTAAAAAACAGCAATATTTGAGAGACGAATTAATCTTATGGTCGAAGTCATATAATTTACATTAACTACACTTTGCATTTAGCGGCCCTTATTTTGTTAAAGAGAATATAGTTTTTGCTGTATAAAAACACGATGACGGATTTAATGTGATGCACACGATGTTATGATTGACAGGCGAGAGGATGGAGGAAGATTTGTCTCGTGCTTTGAATACTGTCCGTTTGGAGACGAAAGATGGCAAGATGGAGAATTTCGGGTATGTTTTCACGTCTAGCTTTCATTTAGCATATGCCTTCTCATATTAAGTTATGGATATTGCATTTTAATAATGTTAAGGGGCACAAAAGGAAGTATTCTCATTATGTAATGATCTGATGTTGATATACAAAGATCCATTCAGATTTTTCTTCAGCACAAACAAGTGTGTAGATGGTGTATTTTTTGTCACAAGGTTGTTTGTTAAAGAGCTTTTTTCCCCCATTTCAACATCCAGAATTCTCACACGAGGAGAACAGTTCAGTCTGTTGTTTGCTGAAATGGTGAAAGAATAAAGTAGGGATAAGCACTTTGGGATTAGCTTTCTCAAAACACTTTGGTACAACAGGTTTCTAGTCATGTGGAGGTTTGTGGGAAACCAAACAGTTTTACAGTTCCAGATTTTGGCCAACAGTTTCATAACAATATATGTGATGTAAACTGAATAATTTCTATTCAAGATCTTCAGGAATAAAAACATCACAGTTTTATTTGTAACTGACTACATCCTTTTTTTTTATAAATATCACAAAAACTGTGAATCTGTGACAAAAAATTATATACACACACACACACACCAGCCACTTTTACACCTTACTAGTACCGGGTTGGACCCCCTTTAACCTTCAGAACTGCCTTAATCCTTCGTTGCATAGATTTAACAAGGTACTGGAATTATTCCTCAGAGATTTTGCTCCATATTGACATGATAGCATTACGCAGCTGCCGCAGATTTGTTTGCTGCACATTCATGATGCAAATCTCCCTTTCCGCCACGTCCCAAAGGTGCTCTATTGGATTGAGATCTGGTGACTGTGGAGGCCATTTGAGTACAGTGAACTCATTGTCATGTTCAAGAAACCAGTCTAAGATGATTTTTGCTTTATGACATGGTGCGTTATCCTGCTGAAAGTAGCCATTAAAAGATGGGTACACTGTGGTCATAAAGGGATGGACATGGTCAGCAACAAAACTCAGGTAGGCTGTGGCATTGACACAATGCTCAATTGGTACCAATAGGCCCAAAGTTTGCCAAGAATCAACAAGGCATTTGCATCCACAGAACTGCCGCTCACTGGATATTTTCTCTTTCTCAGGCATTCTCTGTAAAGCCTAGAGATGGTTGCGCGTGAAAATCCCAATAGATCAGCAGTTTCTGAAATTCTCAGACCAGCCCGTCTAGCACCAACAACCATGCCACATTCAAAGTCACTTAAATCATCTTTCTTCACTATTCTGATGCTCAGTTTGAACTGCAGCAGATCATCTTGACCATGTCTACATGCCTAAATGCATTGAGTTGCTGCCATGTGATTGGCTGATTAGAAATTTGCGTTAACGAGCAGTTAGACAGGGGTACCTAATAAAGTGGCCAGTGAATATATGTGTATGTGTGTATGTATGAATGTATATATATATACATTCAGTGGAAGTCAGTGAACAGTGGAAGAATTATTATATAATTTCAATAGAATACATTTGGGCTTGACTATATTTATATATATATTTATATATATATATATATATATATATATATATATATATATATATATATATATATATATATATATATATATTATTTAGCTTGTGTTTTTGTATGCTATATGTATATGGAAAACTATCGACAAATATTAATATTTTTTATATAGAATAGAATTGATATTGCTGTACAAACAAAAATAGAAAATCCATATTTTTATATATTTTTTCTTGTTCTCTCAGACTTTCAATAATGCTGCACTATTGTTTGAGGGTCTGTCTTGTGGAGTTTAGATTAAATGTGTTGGGTGGGCCATGAAGCCCTAGTTGAACCAGATTAGCATTTTAATCTTTAAATCTAAAAGTCCGCCTTTGCCTCACCCTCCTTCTACCACTCCTCCATCCAATATCACATTCTTGACTAATTATTAATTATTAGAATTACTGCCTTTGCCTCCCTGAAACTCGGAACAAACAAATCTGACAAGGCACTCAGTAATGTCAAGCAGCATGGAGGAAATCTCTGAATATTTCAGTGAAAAGCTTCAGCGACAGCGTTCAGACAGTGCAGCGAGCAGCAGCACACAGTCCACCAGCAGCCGACAACATGTGCGACAGCGTCTGGCGATGCTCTTGACCTGTGTGGATGATCTGGACACTGATCATAAGCTTCAAACGCAGGTGGCAAAAACCTTAGATGAGGCTTTTCTTGTCTGCAGGCAGATTGCGGGCCGACCTAAGAAAAACCCCTTCAGGTTTTTTAACTTTCACTTCTCTTGTTGCATCTGCAAGATCTAAACTGCAGGTTTTGTGGTGACTCTATTGTTTCAGAAACATATCAATGATCTCTGGGGGATGAGAGGTTTTGCACTTTAAATGTTAGCTTGAAGGTCTTATAAATGGTTGAACGGATTGCGCTGTGTAAGATGTTAAGCTGCTGTGTGATATGCTTGGAATTTCGTGAACAGATTAGTTTAGTTTAAATGGTGTTATTGTTAAAGGTCTCCTGAGGTGACGTGAAACTCAAAGCTTTATTTGATGATGTGTTATATAAGTTTAACTCAACAATAAAAGGCAGGACATATATTAAAAGGAGGCTCCTCCTCTTTTTGAAAATAGCCAATAGCATTTTGTTCATTTTGCCACAGTTTAGGATAGCAATGTTGAATCTGACTAACAGTATTTTCTACTTTAAAATACAACATTTAGTGTATAAATCAATAAGGTAAAAATACATTTTGTGGTCTATGTGAACATGATCTGTTCTTTTAATTAAAGCTAATTTAATCCAGTCAAGTAGATGTTTATTTTGGTAATCCTCAATCAAAGTCTGAGCATTTGCTTCTACATTTGGAGTGGTGGCGCTTCTGTGTTATTGTCAGTTTGACAGCAAAATATTCTTAACCACACCCCTCTTATCTTATTCGTTTGCTAAGAGGTAATAAGCAAAAAGAAAGCCCCGCCCCGCCCCCTACTCAATACTCTGTTTTACTTGGAAATACATCAACACACTCAAATAAAAAGACTTTAACACTTTCTTTCCAGTGGAAAAGATATTTGTGTTGGGGTGGGACTATTCAGACATTAGGGCTACATGATAATGAAAAAAATTGTGATATTTTGCTTTTCTGCGACATAATGTATTGCATTATGAAATCCATTTCACCAGACTGCTGTGATTTTGTATCATACAGGGTATCTGGTGGGTCTTAAAATGTCTAAAATTTAAAAAAAAAAATGTAGGCCTTAAAAAGTCCTTAAATGCCTTAGATCCACTGACATATTGTGTTGGAGGTCTATAATCATTTCAAGCAGGTCTTAATTTTCCTATGTCCATGTACAGCTATACCCAATTGGGCCAACACCCATACAATCACTAGCAATATATTTCACTAAAAGTTTTAGGAACTTATTTACTAAATTTATTTACTTATTAATATGGCTCAATCGTCTTCCTTAAAACAACATTACTTTTTTTTTTAACTTGGCCATTGAAAAAAATCTTTAGCGTTTAGCTTTGTGTTGGTGTGAAATTTAAGTTATTATGGTCTAAAAAAAAAGTCTTAAATTCGACTTGATAATAGCTATAGAAATCCTGATTATAGTGCTTCTGCATGAAATAGAATAAACTAGATACATACAAAAAAAGCATGCAAGAGAGAAAAACTAATTGTGCTTAATATTTTTTGGTAAGACTTCAATAGTCAAAGTCTTCAATATATAAATTAATTGCTATTAATCTCTGTTAAAGCTAAAAGTCTATAGTTTATGCACCAGCATGCCTTAAACTCACTTATATTAAAACTGTAACATAAAAAAATCCAAATTATTAACTTTAACTCCACAATGGCTAAACTATTTTAAAGTTACATGCAGTTCAAATTGTGGTGCTTGGTTACCTATAATCCCTACTTGATATTGCACATCCTGCGATCTGACTATTTCTGATGTGCCCATTGCAGTGTCAATGCTGAAACTATATATTGTTTAGCTATAGACCAAAGATTCCCAATCTAGGGTCGGCAGGCCAAAGTTGGCCCATGGTAACCTTTGATTTGGCCTGCCATTCCATCTGAGAAGAGAGGGAAAATGATGGGAAGCATAAGGCCAATGTCTTCAACAGAGCTCATTATATTTTAAATTTTAAAGTAACCTTTTTTTTATTTTTTATTGTTGTGATATGAAAAAGCAAATGAACATACATTTTCCAAATAAATGTTGTGCATGAATTGGATCTTAAAAAAACGGTAAGGATGCTTAATGAGCAAATCAAGTGTATTCAATGTGTTCAGCATTATAAATGGGATTGTTTGTTTTTATTGTATGAAGTGCGTTTTAAAATGTAAAAAAATATATATAATTAATTATAAGTTTTAAGTATTTAAGTAAATTTATTTTTAAATATAAATAAAAAAAATACTTATAACAGCTTGGTTTATTTAACTTTGGGCCACCATTCTCAATGAAGTTTGGTTTTTGGCCCTTCATAAGAAAAGGTTTGGGCACCCCTGCTATTGACACTAGAAGTCATTTGATCGGTCAGAAAATCTGACGTACAAAAAAAAAAAACTTATTAGTGGAAGCGGGAAACGGCAAGTGAAGGCTTATAACTTGTAAATGTGAATTTAGAAAAGTGTGTAAATAGATCAACTTAAGACTAACATGCCCAAAAAACTTTACTTATGTTTTCCGGGGGACTTAACCTGAGCCGTTATGTGAGGTTAGCATGGTTTACTTGGGGATTTTCTTCATAAATAGCTCTTGTGGAATTGAATGCGTCTTTCTTTCTTTCACCCACAGGCTGTATGTGGTCACATGGAATGTTGCCACAGCTGAGCCTCCGGATGATGTGAACGCTCTGCTTCAGCTCAACTCCCCAAAGAAACCTGACCTCTATGTGATTGGGTGAGTTTTATATTTTAAGATCTCTTGGATATGTTGTTAAGTAAATAATGATGGCTGTGTTTGAATGCTGCTCCTCTTCAGTCTGCAGGAGGTCAGGGCTGCGCCTCTGAAGTTTGTGTCAGATTTGGCCTTTGAGGACTCCTGGAGTCACCTCTTCATGGACACTCTCTCCCCGTTGCATTATATAAAGGTGCTTTTGGTCATAAAATAATCATGGTATTCACTATAAACCAGAGGATGATACTATTGACCTGATGGACTGACTCACTTTTCTTTTCTAATCTGTAAATTATTTATAAAGCAGTACTGATGGGTAGACATGTACAGTTGAAGTCAGAATTATTAGCGCCCCTGTTTATTTTTTCACCAATTTCTGTTTAACGGATAGCAGATTTTTTCAACACATTTCTAAACATAATAGTTTCAATAACTCATTTCTAATAACTGATTCATTTTATCTTTGCCATGATGACAGTAAATAATATTTTTTTTTAGATATTTTTTCAAGACACTTCTATACATCTTAAAGTGTCATTAAAGGCCTAACTAGGTTAATTAGGTTTACTAAGCAGGTTAGGGTAAATAGGCAAGTTATTTTAAAAACAATTGTTTGTTCTGTAGACTATCAGGAAAATATATAGCTTAAAGGGGCTAATAATTTTTTTTCCATAAAATGTTCTTTAAAAAAATTTAAATCTGCTTTTATTCTAGCCAAAATAAAACAAATAAGACTTTCTCCAGAAGAAAAAACATTATCATAAATACTGTAAAAAAAATCCTTGCTCTGTTAAACATCATTTGGAAAATATTTAAAAAAGAAAAAAAAATTAAAAGTGGGCTAACAATTCTGACTTCAACTGTATGTGAATTATTAATAAAAATGGTAATGATATTAGTATGAAAAACTGTACAAAAGCACGCACATCCCTCTTAACTGGGTGCTCAGCCAAAAAACGCAAAAGGGGCAAATTAAATAATCAAATGCGGCAACACCAAAGCTCCAAAAATACATATTTATTCAATTAAAAAAGCTTCGTGTCAGCTTTTTTAATTTAAATAAATTTGTATTTTTGGAGCTTGGGTGTTGCCGCCTTTGATAAATATTTAATTTATATTAATATGCACATTTTTTTTTTCAAATATATTTTATATCAAAATAAAGTGGTTTTAGTCGAAAAACATACCAGACATTTATACTGAGAAATAAGATAATATCCATCATTCATATAATTTGAATCTTGACCCTTACATGAAAAATTATAGTATGCACATTTTATAATTACATAGAATCTATATATTATATTAAATGTTCGCCAGTTTAATAAATATGCTTAATATTTAATATAAAATGTTATGATTTACGATTATATTTACATTTATGTATGGAATGGAATATTGGTTTTATTAGTTCATTATAAAAAATTTGTAAAATAAAATATGTTTATAATTTAACATTCATTTTATTTATTTAAATTATAACACATTTTTTATTGCAACTTTCTATTAAATTGGGATTCGATGAATATGTATATATACACGTGTAAATTATATTGTTAATGTACGTATTTAAATTATCAACTTCTACTACAAATATTTCATTGAATATATGGGTATATTTTCCATTTAGTTAGAATCAAATTTAACTATTATGAATTTTTTCTCATTGTTTTATTGTGGCCCATTTAGGTGTCCTCCATCCGGATGCAGGGTCTACTTTTGCTTTTCTTTTCCAAGCTGGAGCACGTCCCCTTCATCAGAGACATTCAGGTCACTTACACCCGTACAGGACTCTACGGCTACTGGGTAACATTATATTATATTATATTATTATACAGTATTTATGAGAGCCACTATTGACTTACCTGCTGAAAACTCAAATATTTGCCACAAATCTGCTCATTTTCTTGTTATTAAAGGGTAATAAAGGAGGAGTGACCATCCGTCTGTCCTTCTACGGGCACATGCTGTGTTTCCTGAACTGCCACCTGACGGCCCACATGAACTACGCCTCTCAGAGAGTCGATGAGTTTGAGCATATTCTGGACGCTCAGAACTTCAACACCAAAAATACGCCGCACGTTTTAGACCACAAGTCAGTTCATTATTATATGTTGTAAATAATTACCACATAAAAATGTATTGAACTGTGTATTGATTACGTTCTTTGGTCATTACATCCACATTATATCTCTTCTACATATGAATTCTCTCACCTCATTCTCAAGGGTGGTGTTCTGGTTCGGGGACTTGAATTTTCGTATTGAGGACCATGGTATGCTCTTCGTAAGGAACTGCATCACCAGCCAGCGTTTTAATCTGCTTTGGCCTAAAGATCAGGTATTGAATCTTTATTAGTGACATCAATTATCTATATTCATTGTACATTTACATTCCTCTTGTAGTGTTTTTTATTTTTTTAAAGGTCTGAGAGTAGCGTTATTTCTATTCTGTTTGTCTGTACATGTGGCAGAAATGACCACAAAGCTGGCTTTGATTAAGGGCATAACACACTGCTTTAGAGCGATGTTTCCCAATTCTGTTCCTGAAGGCACACCGTTTTCAACCTCTTCCTATTCAAACACACCTGATTCAAATCAGCAGAACAACCGAAGAGACACGAAAACCGGAAAAGATTAGTTCGGATAAGGGAGACATCCAAAATATGCACTGTTGGCATGCCTCCAGGAACAGGGTTGGAAAACAGCTCTTTAGAGGGAGTAGCAATGCCTATAAATGTAATAGAATGAAATTAAATAAATGTAATTATTTGCAGGTACAGAATTAACTCATTTTAAGGGGTAGTTCCTAGTAGATAGGCATAGATGCAAAATGGAAATTTTCTCTCTCAAGTGTTTCCAAACTTTTGAGTTTCTTTCTTGCTGTTTAACACACACACACACACACACACACACACACACACACACACACACACACACACACACACACGCACACACACAGAAGGATATTTTGAAGGATTTTGGACACTGGATTTAAGGGTTTCTGTCATTTCTCAGGATATCATGTTTTATATTTTTTATGCGTCTGTAAAAATAAACAATGGCTTCATTTAAATTTTGGGGTGAACTATCCCTTTAAGTGCAGTTTATTTCTAAACTAATTTCGAGAGGATCACATGCTTATGATTGATCACGGCTGGTCCTGCATCAGCTTCATATATCACACCAATCAGACAAATCCTAACTCACTATAAATGACCAGAGTTTTTCACTTTACTTATCTTCATCTTGAAGAATCCACCCTTCCACCCCTACTACTCCCCCTTTTCCAGATAGGGTGGCACGGTGGCACAGCGGTAAGCACTGTTGCCTCGCAGCAAGAATGGCACTGGTTCCAGTTATTACATGGCCAGTCTGCCTTTCTGGTTGGAGTCTGCATGTTCTCCCTATGCTTGTGTGGGTTTCCCCTGGGTTCCCTGGACCCACCAACCAAAGACATACAATATAAGTTAATTGACAAGTCCAAAAGTGGCATCATAGACAAACTCACAATTCCTAACTCATCAACAAGCGTGGGACTTCTCAAGACCTACCTGAGCTCAAACCCCCCTCTCGCTCTTCAAACAGGAGGGAGCCTCGGGTTCGAGGATATTCTGAGTGCAGGGCTCACTCCTGGAACAGCATGCCAAACACGCTTTATTATCATCTGGAATTTGCATAATAGAACAAAAGTAAACTAAAAAGTGAAAGCAAACTTCACCTATATTCACTATTGGGAAATAGTTTTTTAACAATAACAACATTTTTCAAAATATTTGTATATATTTGCATGTTTTGCAATAAACTTAAAACATCTACAAATACAAAATTACTATAGACATGAACGACAAACTTAAGTGACTTTGCTGTTTTTTTTTTTTTTTTTAAACTGTAGCTCTTTATTTTATTTTTTTTATTTTATTTTTTTTATTAGAATATGCAAAAATCATACAAATACAAGAAAAAAAATCAACAAATAACAAATACAAAGCAACGAAACAAAAACAAAACAAAAACAACAACAATATAGTCATGTACTGGTATGTGCTTGAGTGTGTGCGTGTGAGTGTGTGTATGCATGTAAAGGTAACTTGGTGGACAGGTCAGAGTACATACATAAGGGACAATAACAGTCAATAAATGAAGCAAGTGTCACAGATATAGATAAAACATATAGAAAGAAACCAGTCAGGGGTAGGGAGTTACAACAATGCTTATTAATGTATGATAGTAAAAATGAGAGTAAAAAAAAGAAAGAAAGGACAACAGTAATAAATGACAACAATAATAATACTTAACAATAAAGACTTTGCTGTTTTTAATTTGATTGTGTCGTTTTCATTCTTTGTAGGATTGTAATCTTTCCTTCACTAAAGTAATTTAGTTCATATTCTTTAACCTTTGTATTTTTGCCTGATCTTTATACTGTATACTTCATTTCTTAAGTATTTGTGATGTTATGATTCTCCTCACAACTTGTTAGTTTTGGTTCATGGCTTATAACGCCTTAGCAAAGACTTTGAAAGTCCCTTGTGTTTGTTCACTGATGTACTTAAAGATTGTTGACCCATCTGTTGATGTTTCTGTCTCACCAGCTCACCATGATGAAACAGAAGGAAGTTATTTTGCAGAAGTTTGAAGAGGGACCGCTGGACTTTCAGCCCACCTACAAATTTGACTTGAACTCAGACAACTATGACACAAGGTACATAACACAATGTGTTCACAATATATCCTGCAGTGTATCTTACTTTCATACAATCATTTATTTACCTAACACAAATGTAGCTTATCAGACTGTTAGATCTCACTTCTTCATAATGTCAGACTGAACAAAAATCAAGTGCCAAACACGGACACAAGCACGATCTGGAGTCTGGTGTCATCAATTGTTCATTCATTTCCACACTAATATGCTTTTGTTTAAAAACACAATTTTTTTTATTGTCTATTGTTTTTAGAAAACAAAAATGTATCTTTTTAAAAACACGGTTGAAAGTGGAGTGATTTGAAAATGCAGTTTTCATGTTGCAGTATGGACTGTGAAAACGGAGGCTTTAGAAAACAATGATGTATTTTAGTCATGTGACGCAGTCATGTGACCAATTTAGCTAACATTGTAGATGGCGTTGTGAAGCAGATGTTTTATATGCTGTCTGTTTTTACAGCTTTATTAAAGATTAATGCAAGTTTGTACATGCTCCATATTGCCTCTCTTCAAAAGACACGGAATTTTTACTAGGAGCTGTAGTTCAGAGGTGGAAGCAGTCGTGACATTTTGCCAAGTTTCAAAGAGAGGGAAAGTAAATAAATGTCAGGTGGATATGATGCAGATAAAACAGTCTGTGCGCAGTACATGAACGAAAGCATATAATATGGGTGACAGAAAAAATTGAAAATGATGTGTACATGGAACATTTTATATGAAAGTTACGTTTTTAAATTTATTCATTTAAGTTTTTAAATTATACAATTTCATTGGATGGAAAATGTCAATGATTGTGTGTAAGCATGATCAATAACTACTACAAATGTTATCCTATAATTATAGGAATCTTTTAGGATTTCCAACATTTGTCTCATACAACAAAATTGTGGCTAAAATCACACAGTGAGCCAGGCCAGTGCATATTGTTATTCTTTTGTAATCAATTATTTGTAATCCATGCAAATTAATCCACTGAAAAAAATCTTCAATCAAAGTTTGACCATTTGCTTCTGCATTTGGAGTGGCGGTCCTTCTCTGTTGACGTTTGTTTGACTGCTTCAGCCACAATATTCTTAACCACGCCCCTCTTATCATTAGTTTGCTACGACGGAATGATGCACAAAAAGAAAGCCCCGCCCCCTACTTAATATTCAATTTTAGTTTGAAGTACATCAACAAACTGAAATAAAAGTCTCAGCAACTTCTTGCTTACACAGTTCAAGGTCGTGTTTACATGTGAAATAAAGATGTGTTGTTAATGATCTGATCACATATAGATGAGGATAAATACTTTTGTAAATGAGGTGTAAAAGACTTTGAGCTTGTCCACTTTTGACCATTTTCAGAGAAAACACAGGCTTGCTATTATAGTGAAAAGCGAATGTGTTTAGATGCATTTACACATCCACAATCACATTCCATCTGCCATTTGACCAAACACGATTGATATGAGACATGTAGTAAAAAAGCGAACCAAAACAAGTTGTTCATACTTTTGCATTGCACCAAAACACAGATTACATTACATGGTTGCACTTGCACTGAGTGTTACTGTAAACCTGATACTTGAGCTTGAAGAAACTGGAATAGGTGGAAAGGCATTTTTCTTGCTTAATATAAGTCGAAGTACAATTCAGATATTAAAAAAACATGACTTATTTGCTACAAAACAATTACCCTTACCCTAAATATCTCCCAGCACCTCTTCCAGGGTTGTTTTTTTGTGTCAGATGTTCACACATGCTCTCTTTCTCTGCAGGGTTCAGACGACATGGTTTGGTTTTAAGTAAGCTTTACATTTCCCATGTGCCTCTTAACTTGAACCTCTCTACCCTGCTTCTCTAGCATTCTGCCAGAATTCCTTACAATTATCCCTAATGGTAGCATTTCCTTTAGAAAAACGTTTTTCTCTGCTGTGGAGCTCATCCACTATTTCAGCAGTTCTCAATCTCGGTCCCCGCTCTGCACATTTTGCATGTCTCCCATTTCACACACCTGATTTAGATAACCAGCTCGTTAGAAGAGAGAAGCAACTCTATGAAGCAACTGTGTTCCAATTTACATGCTCCCTACATAGTGTCCACTGCTCTCTACCCCCTAGCCCCTGCACATGGGAAATTGGCTGAACTTGAAGTTTACTGCATTTTAAAATATACTAAATCTTGTACATCAGACAAACCTTACTACAGAAGTGTAAAGGGATATTCATTAATCGTGATATTTGCATAATTAGCAAACAAGTCAATTCTCACACACTTCAAAGGGATAATTCACCTAAAAATGAAATTTACTCACTCTCATGTGGTTCCAAATCTTAACCAGTTTCTATTTCTGTTCAACACAAAAGAAGATATTTTAAAAAAATGTTAGAAACCGGCAACAATTGACTTCCATTGTTGGAAAAACAAATACTATGGAATTAAATGGTTGCCAGTTTCCAACATTTTTCAAAATATCTTCTTTTGTGTTCAACAAACAAATTAAACCACTTGAAAGTGAGTTTAATTTTTGGGCAAACCGTCAGAAAAAATGTCAAAAAAGGTTTGGAAAAGTGAAGAAGTGAAAAATTGATGACAGAATTTTCTTTGCATCTTTCAAACTGGAATCATGCCTAAATATTATATGATGTCCACTTTGCAGGGCACTTGCAGCCAAATTTAGCTTAACTCTGATATAATAAGAGAAGCATACAAAATGTGCAGAGTGCTTGGCTGCGAGAACTGGGATTGAGAATCGCTCCACTATATAATACAGAGCAGTGCATTGTGTGCCAAACATCACCCGTCTAACGCCCATTCATCTGCTGCTGATGTGAAGCATTAATAACTTCCATATAGATGCAGTCTGTGTAGTTGGTGGTGTGTGTTGCAAAGAGTTAATCTTGTCATCTACTGTATCTGTCTATGTTGTCGTTTAGTAGCTATTTTATTCTTTGCAACACACAGGGTCATAAAGCATGTGAACGACCTGATGCTCGCTTACTGAAAATGCTTTTGACCTGCTGGATGTATTTATAGTGCCCAAACGGAGATGCTACCTGTATGAATCACACCATTTACATTTAAGGAATCACGTCCTCTTATAAGCACCCTCTATCTGTTATTAGCAGTTTATGTTTTGCTGATTAAATAGATAGATAGATAGATAGATAGATAGATAGATAGATAGATAGATAGATAGATAGATAGATAGATAGATAGATAGATAGATAGATAGATAGATAGATACATAGATAGATACATAGATAGATATTCACAATATAGTGAATTTTCATAGTTTAAATATTTATTTATAACTATTTTTATATTAAATATAAATGTTTATTATTCCTCATTCAAAATATAAATAATATAATACAGTCTCACATTATATAAATGTATTTGTTTTCTCTTTTTTTTTCAGTTTATTTGCATGAAACCAGTGACATTGCAAGTTTTTTTTATAAATGGAAATTAATAAATACATTTTGTTGTTTTTATAAAATATGTTTGCTTTTAAATGTCATTACACCGTTTACAAATTCAATTGTTAATACAATTGTTACAAGCTATATTACTAATTGAATAGACTAATTATTATTAACTCTTACATCTTTACAATAAAGTTCCCTTTGTTAAATTTAGTTAATTTAATTAGTGTAAAAATAAAAACTAAAAAGTATTTCTATTTTCTCACATTTTGACCTCTTTAGTGTATTTGGTCCAGTGATTTTATGTGTGATTTGGACATGAACTTGACTTTTCCACTTCCAAAAAGCATGCCACAAAAATTCATTTTCATAAGCAGAATAATGCAACACAGGCTCATTGTGAATACGTAGCACTGTATACATTTTTGGAGAGCACAAATTATGTAGACAGAGGTACATATGGCTGTTTTTCGTCTTTAACATGAACGCTACGGAGCGGTATGGCACCGCAGACGGCTTTTGTTTCTTTTCGAGCTACCAGCTGTCGGCTTACCCACCGTGTGGACAGCTTTTCTGCTGTTACCAGCTACCAAGTAGCTGCCTACGTACGTAGGCAGACTTAAGACGCAGAGTAGAGTTGACTGCGACTTCGAGTCTGGCGAAGAACAGTTCCAGAAAGCAGGTAAAACAAAAACAAAAGGCAAAAAATTAAATAAACAAGTAAATAACAGGGTGAGAATGTGGTAAGATCTGAAAATGTGGTAAAAATCAGTTGACCGCAAGGGCTTTTCTTTTTCTGGATTGCTTTTAAAAACACTGTTGATTGGGTTTAGGGAAGGCGATGTGTGGGTTAATCGATGTTTTTGAAAACAGCAACTCCCTTAGGGAAGAAGGTGGGTAGTGGGATCAGTCTGTCAGTCAGTCGACCGTCTTTGGTGGATTTAAGAGTCGGGTCGGTCAGGCATTCTTTTGGTAGATTTACGTGAGAAGAGCAGGTATGAATGCCACTCACAAGGGAAATTTGAGATCTGAAAAAGCCTACACAGTGGCCTGTGGTGGGTTTGCGAAAACAAAAACTGCTAAAAAAAACATCCTGGGATATATTTTGTACTCTCCAGAAATGTATACAGGGGTACATATGCAGAATGAGCCTGTGTTGGAATAATGGCTGTAAAGGAGTTGCCACAGATCTTTAAACTAAGTAGAAAAAAATAAAGTGATTCAAATGAACAACCTTTGCTCTGTTATTTAATATTTTCAATCTTCTTTTGCCCTCTTTGTACTTGACTAGTGGTAAGAAACGCAAACCTGCGTGGTGTGACAGGATTCTCTGGAGAGTAAAGCCTAAAGCCTCATTGACAGAAAATACCAATGAAGAAGAGCCAGAAAAACAACAGGAGGAGGAACGTGAGGACGAGTTTCCCTTGAAAATGACCCAAGAGTATTACACAAGTAAAATGGAGTATGGCATTAGTGACCATAAGCCTGTCATCGGCATCTTCCGCTTGGAGGTGAAACCTCATTATAATTACCAAAAAACACACTTTTAAATGAAGTACTACAAGACTGACTGTTCATTTCTCTGTGTTCAGTTGAGAAAGATGTACGAGACACCACTGGTTCAGGTGTTTGCTGAAGGAGAGTGGAGCGCAGACTTTGACGCAGTTATAACTTACAGGCTTCTTCAGGCCTTCGCCTCCAGCGCCTGGGACTGGATTGGGTTATATAAGGTGAGAGAGCTAAAATGTGGTTTGTTGTGGTTTAGTAATTAAAAGTTCAAGTAATAAACCAAGAAATCTATCTGTATAATAGTCTATGGTCGAGCTAAAATACTGTATTTGTGGATACTTTTAGTGGATACTACTGATTACTTTTTCAGCAGCGCTGGCTTTTAAAGACTGTGTGAAATCAAAATTCACCATGTTTACTTTGCTAGCACACACTGTTACATTTTACGTGAACAGTTAATCCATGTGAATCAATTCACTGAATTAGTTTTTTGGTTATCTTCAATCAAAATCTGACCACTTGCTTCTCTGTTGACATCAGTTTGACAGCTTTAGTCACAATGGACCCTTTTCACATTTCTGGGTTTCTCAGTAGTGGATGACGCCATAGTTGGGTAAACTTTACTGAGCTCAGTAAATTGGAGAGTACAACTAGTAAATTTTTTCTTGAAAATGAAAAAATGAAAAAAAAAATAACGATAGTCTTATCAAGACTTTCAGAATAAGGAAAAAAATGTGTGAGACTGATAATTGCAACATTAAATTTACTGTCCTGTCAAGACACTGCATTAGTAATGCTTCGCATAAGCGGTAATTTAATGCAAAGGTACTATAATACATACATAATGACATATAAACATACATGCGTTTAAAAAAAATCTAAATATTAAAAACTTTCTAGGGTTTAAGATGCTGATGACTATTATGCACATCTTAACAATCTTGTGAAATGGGTCATATTTAAAACCACACCCCATTTAACCTGAGCTCCGCCCCTACTCAATAATCAGTTTCAGTTAAAAGTACATTTGTATCAGCTTGCATCCGAAATCACCTACTACTCGGGTAGGTACTACATTTGAATTTACTACACGACTGCTAGAAAAGTACTTTCTATATAGTATGAATGTGAGGATGAATTGAATTCTGACATACTTCCATTTGTCTTTATCATGTGACCTACCCAGTTGCGCGGCTTTACTCTTATTCATGAATTCTCTCACATTTTATCATGGGATAGCATACTGTCCATTGGATGCACACTTCAGAATCGTGCCCATAGTAGTAGATCATCCACGCACTTCTCGCCTACTGTTTTTTGAATATTATGAATTTTAATATACAACTCGGCTCGCATAGTGTTTTTAGCGTACTATTTAGTAGCAAAGTATGCAATTTCAGACACAGCCACTGAAATAAGTCTCAGCAACTGCAAAAACAATTCGTTTTTCCTATTCGTTTTTCCTTTAGAGATTTTAAAAGGTTTTTTATTAAAGTGTTATTGACCTTGTTCTGCAATGCAGTGCGCCCGTTTTTGCAATTGTTTCAGAACTCTGATTCAGTAACATTTAGTGGAAATGACTAGGCATAATAAACGGCTTGTTTTACAAACAAGTGTTTTTATGACTATACATAAAAAGAAGAAGAACATAATAAGAAAATCTTAGTTTGCAACATTAAGCAGCATAACAAGCTCTTTTTAACATGTAAAAACCAATGCTAGTGAATGAGACTGCAAGTGTCGAGCCAAAAAGATTCCAATGGCTGCCCCCGCTCATCTATAAAGAATAAGGCCAGTAAACCATAATCCAAACCAACCAGCCGAGATCAAATCGAAACATTGGGTGTTGTAATTCAAGCAAAAAAGTATATAGAAAACAAACAAAAATATGAAGGTACAATAATGTGTACATAATGGTTTAAGGGAAGTTTGTTTATAAACTTATTTCGAGAGGATCACGTGCTTATGATTTATCACGGCCGGTCTCGTATTAGCTAATCATTATCTTCCAATCATATGAGCCCTAAGCTACTATAAGAACCACAGTTTTCAGTCCACTTTATCTTCGTTTGGAAGAAACCCCCCTTCCTCCCCAAATCTCCTCCTTTACCATTGATCGGGTGGCACGGCGGCCCAGTGGTTAGCACTGAAAGCCCCACAGCAAGAACACTACCGGCCTAATTTCGCCTAGCCGGTGGGCGCTTCTATGAGGAGTTTGTATGTTCTCCCCGTGTTCCCGTGGGTTTTTCCCGGGTTCTCCGGTTTCCTCCCACCGTCTAAAGATATACATCATGCTGAAGAATCAAGCACTCTTTTAGCCCCCCTTCTCAAGTATTCCCTTAGCTATCGCAGCCGGGGAGTTCTGAGATCCACCGAGCTCAGGCTCCCCTCTAGCTCTGCGAATGGGGGGAAGCCCCGGGCTCGAGGATCCCTTGAGTTCGGGGCTCTCTCCCGGGAAAGCATGCCAAACAAGCTTTGATGGATCATCAGCTAAGTGTGAACTCTTAAAATGGGGGAAAAAATACAATCCTACAAAGCATTGCAGATGATACATTTGAATTAAAAATGACTGAGAAACATAAAACTAATCATTGAATGTGGATTATTGTATAAGTATAAAACGTATTTCAAGTTTATTGTAAAAATATTCTTATGTAATATGCATATGCAGCATTCACTTAATGCAGTGGGCTGAGCTAAAGATGTCTTTTGGCAGGCTTTGTTTGCTATTATTCTTTGATCGGTAGAGCATCTGTACAGCATAATTGAGTTACAGTAATTACTGTACTGTAATTGAGTTTTTCTGCATAAATTGCTATTAAAACACATTGTTATAAAAAGTATAATTAAAGGCACAGTATGTCATTTTAGCTGCTAGAGAGCTCATTCACAACAAACAAAAATGTAGTTTGATGTTGCTGTGAGTGTGGAATCATGGGAGTTGTGGTCTTAATTACATATTGTGCCTTCACAAGTTCAACAAAAGTGTATTCAATTGATTAACAACCACTGGCAGAACTCACAACAAGTCTGCTTTTAAAGTTTCATCATTTTCTGTAAAAAAAATATATATATATATTGTGAAAACGCAAATCTGAACCTGACTGCTGCTCTTGTGAAATGAGCTTTATCCAGGATTTTTGTAATACAGACCCGTTTGTCACCTCACAGGTTGGGTTTAAGAGTGTTTCCGACTACATCACGTATGCATGGGTAAAAGATGACCAGGTGTCTTTCAATGAGGAGCTCTTTCAGGTTTGCAAAATTTACTGTCTGTGTTTTTTAATATAATCAACAGAGTCGATTCATATATTGCATTGTCATTTTTACAGGTTTATATGAACAAAGATGAAATTCCAGTTCTTGGGGGCGAGTGTGTGCTGTGTTATTACAGCAGCAACCTGCAGTGTATTGTGGGTATTAGTCAACCTTTCAAGGTAAGCAACACGTCAGTTTTGCGTATTTATCAAACATCAAAATAATAAAAGTGTAATACAGCATTTGTGCATATAGAAATTGAATTATTTATTATTGTAATTTCTTGGAAGTAAACAATCATCATTCTCGTACTTAACTGTGAATTTAAAAATTGGAGTTCGATTTAAGATTTTTTTGCCACAAAGTGAGAGTAAAGCCCCAGTCAGATCACACGATTTTTATTGTCGGTTACGAAAGTCACTATGTCAGATTATGCATTTTTGTCTAGATAAAATCTTGACTTGTCGTAGGTTCCTTCACGATCAGTCATCCCGTGACGTCTACGAGCTTCATAAGCTATCAAAGTGTTGCTATAACAATATTTCCTATCTCAATTTTGATTTTTTTTTAATCTTATTTCAACCTCAGTAAACACTGATGCTTGCTGACAATTAGGCTACATTATTTAAGGTAATTTGTTATGACATTGATACGATCAAACGTATATTTCCTTTTTAATATTAAAATATTTTCATTTAAATCGAAATGTATATTTTCCAGCCATGGGTTGCTTATAAAACAAACATGGAGAAAATGAAAGCACATCAGCACAGAGGAAAAATCAGATGCTTAAAATAATGACATAATATAAAATTTGCAATTATATGACAGAGCTTTGTGATACAACAATTACAGTGGAGCATTAATTAAATCCTTATTTTCCACGGGGCAGAACACATCATCACTGCACAGTTGAGTAGCATAGTGAACAGGCACAAACAAAAGTTATAATTTGTATATTTTTCTTGGGAAAAAAAATGAATTGAAACAAATTTCGTTTGGTATAATTTGTATGTTAAATTGAATGTATTTTTTTTGTTGGTCAGTTATCTACTAGATAAACAAGAATAATGAATAACATCTGAGGTTAAGTGCTTCAAAACCAGTCCGCTATATGCTTCAGCACCAAAACACTGGATTGAAATAAAAATAAAATAGAACCTAGCCTAAATAAAATTAAAGTGAAATATTCAGTTTCAGAGAAGCCTATATTAAATGACAAAATCATACATTGCCTGAGTTCCAATTTAATTAGTTCAATTAGGTAATTTGAATAAGCAGGACATTTGAATGAGCAGGCTTTTACAACATATTAGGCACTGAACCTTTTCCCAGATTACCTTGGAGGAACAAACTCAGTTGGAAGGCTGAGAGAACTTAGAAACTTGCTGTGAGAATGTCTGCATATTTACGCCAGTCTGTCAAATAAAATTGCTTAAAACACCTTAATATTTTAGAGAAAGTAATTAAGGTTTGCAGAACCAATGACCCGTGGATTAACGGCAGCACCCACCAATATGACAGTGAATTGATGTGCTTAATTGCCCAGTGTCACCCACGTGACGGAATTCATCATGAAAAACGGAGAAAAAAACTAAACTTGCTAGAATTTCTGCGATGGTGTCGTGGGGCGTCACAGACGAAAACGACTTTATGACTCCCCACGACACCCTGAGTCAAGGAAATCATGACAAAATGGTTTGATCTGACCGGGGCTTAAAGAAGACATTTAATGATTTGTTACTATAAAACTATTTAAAATGACAACATTGCACAATATTAAAACATTTTCTGTATCTTTGATTCAAATAAATGCAGCCTTGGTGAGCATACAAGACTGGTTAGCATAAAAATCTTACTACCCCAGTTTTTTTTTTGTTTTGTTTTTTTTTGGTATGTTTTGATTGATATTTTGTCTACTTTATTGTAAAATGTAAAGAAAATATCTATATCACTCATAACTATCTTAACTATTCTATGATTTGGTTGATTCTCTAGTAACATCTAAATCAAATAAATGTTCACTTTAGGTGCAGGAATCCAGAGCGGCGATTGAAGAGGGTTTAGTGCCTGAAAATATCAATGGACTCAATCAAGCTCTAGCCAGTTAAGACCAAGTTCAGTGCACATTGTTTCATACACTGTGGAGTGATCAGGCTCTTATGTCAGATCAAACATACCTACGGAATCAAGGAAGCGTGGTTTTAATCCAGAATAGACTGATTTGTGATGCAGGGTGTAAAATGTACTTTTCCCCTTTTTTTTGTAACACAAATGTTAATAATCATAGCCAGTATATTTTAAATCGCAGGCAGTTTGTGGGTCCAGTCCCAATTAGATTGTGGTATTTAAAGCAAGTGCATTTACATTACTGTAATTATTAAAAAGGATGCAAGAACAGTTGGTATGATTTAAGAAACGCACACCAGTAATGTATTTAATTATGATATATTATTATTTTGTTATCTAATTTACACCACAGCCTTACGATTACCGCAATCTCTTAAGCATTTATTTTTTAAACAATTGTTTTATTACTGTGCTATACATTGTTACTTCTGATGTTGTCCTCGTTTTTTTCATTCCGTTAAACCTTAACATGGACTGTTACACTGTCAATTAAGGCTTCATTTGCACAATTTCATTGAGTACTTTTGGCACATCTTTACTTTATGTGGAGCTATTTATGTCTAAATCATACTAAAGTGGTGTTATTATATTATGCGCAACCCATTGAAATTGTTTGAAATTAACTGAAGGATGCCCTAAAATCATATATAGTTTGACCAAGTGTATTTTTTAGTCAGTAACATTCAATTTTACTTTCATGTTTATGCATAAACAGGCTAGGCCTATGAGGCTGTTTTTGTTGAACCAAATAAGTCATATTTTGGCTGAATGTGTTTTTGTTTTAAAGTTAGACTGATGAAAATGTATAAATGGAATATATTTGTATAAAATTATACTGTAAAAAAGGTAAAAGACTGTAACAAATCTAAATTTCTCTGCAAGGAAGATCCTTTTATTATTTTGTAAACAGCATACTGGTGATGTGAAAATGAATGTTATTTAAATAAAGAAAATCCAGTAATCTTGTTGTTTTAAATGAGTTAGTCTTCACAGCACACTTCAAATATGGCTAATAATAATGAAAATGAGGTGGTGAGTGCCTGTATTACGTCTGTTTGGTCATATTTTATATTTATTTTGATGTTATGTGTTTTGTCAGATGGTCATTTTTGGGAATATGCAGTTTTAAATGATTGTGAAAAGTTAACAAGCGCCATTTAAGCCACATTATAGTTTTCATTTAAAGTTAATTCATATAATTTACCGCCACCTAGCGTTAAAACGGTTATGTCGCCATAGTTACCGTGTGTTTACCTGCCGGTACAGTGTCAGCAACAGTCGTGTTTTACTGAGTTGCAGTACAGAGGCGTTTAGATCCAACAGGTAACATACTTTATTTAACCCTGTTTATTGTTTCGTTTAAGTAAAGGAACGATGGTTAAAACTGTTTTATCCTGATGTAGTTAGCCTGTATTCTTCATGTCAGTTGTTGTTTTGGCAAGTGTATCTTTTAACTGTAAAATACTAAAACATATATCGGTTGACGTCTGAATTATTTAAAATTAATTTCTGTTTAACGTTAACTGAGAGATTTTTCCAACACATTTTCAAACATAATAGTTTTAATAACTCATTTCTAAAATTTCTTTTTAAGATTTCTTTTATCTTTTATATTATACTTCTATACAGCTTAAAGTGACATTTAAATGTTTAACTAGGTTAATTAGGTTAACTAGGCAGTTTAGGGTAATTAGGCAAGTTATTGCATTGCGATGGTTTGTTCTGTAACGTTAGACTTTTGAACAAAAATATAGCTAAAAGGGGCTAATAATATTGACCTTAAAATGTTTTTAAAAAAAATAAAAACTGCTTTTATTCTAGCTGAAATAAAACAAATAAGACTTTCTCCAAAAGAAAAAAATATTATCAGACATACTGTGAAAATGTCCTTGCTCTGTTAAACATCATTTGGGAAATATTTAAAAAAGTAAAAAACATTTAAAGGGGGGCGAATAATTCTTACTTCAACTGTATAGTTTTATTATTGTTTTATTTAAAATGCTAAAACTATATGTGCTCAACATAAATGAGTACACCCTAATGTTAACACATATCTAAAACTTCTATAATTCTAGCAACTGGAGCCAATTGCTAGACTGTACAATAGGGCCTATAAGATCCGCAGATTTTCTGGATGGACACATGACTGTTTTGCTCTATCACTTTCTAAAGCTTTAACATTTCAAAACTACATTATGAACACAGGTATCAAACTGTACTATTAAATTTTAAATAGCTCTACCTCAGCAGCCCTTTGTGCTTTGGTACCAAAACTCAACACAAGGGCTGATCGTTCCACCAGATCTGTAACAAATGGATGTTTGCCAGTACCGGCTTTTAAAAACTGTTATGGACAGAGATCTTTCTTTTACGTTTTTACAAAAGCCTGGAATGAGATCCCACAACATCTCAAAACAATACCAACACTGAGACTTTTTTTAAAAATCCCATGCTCGTCATCTGATGGTCAACTATCGCTGTAGCCACTGAGATAGTAGCCTGCTTTTCTTTATATTATGTGTTTGGTGATTGTTTGTACTGTGTTGATGGATGAGATGCCTGTCTGTTTTTATGTTCTGCAGAGCAGGAACCTGCTGAAAAACAGCATTCATGCTGAGTCAGGCCCGATTATCTTTTAATCTTTTCCTGTTTAAAAATTATAAATAAATAAATATATGATGCTTTACAATAGGCAGTTCATCTTACTGTGGTGGCGACCCCTGATAAAAAAAGGACTAAGCCGAAGGAAAATGAATGAATGAATAAATGAAGTTTTACAATAAGATATTTGTAATCCTGAAAATATGGCTGGATCCTCCGGCTGACCTATCCTGGAGGCTCTATCTACTGTCCATTATTAGTTTGGAATACACCACAACCAAAATAAATGATGCCAGTAAGAAAACTGTACAATTTTGGTTAAATATGAGACACTGATATGTTTTAATCTTGATTTTGTAACTATTATTACAGTATTACTGTTTTGATTTTATTTGACTTTTTTGTTGGGTAGATCTTGGGCTTTGTTCATAATAAAAAATGTTTAATAAAAATAAATATGAAAAAAAACAACAACAAGAAAATAATAATATATTTGTGCATATACATTAGATTAGTCAGTGACAAAACCAAAACGGGAAATAATCTAAACAAACTAACTTAAGATCAATGTCCAAAAATTAGTACACCCAAATTAATATGTTGGTGATTTTTTTATAATGAATAAATTTGATTAAACAATAAAAAAAAAATCAAGAGAAACTTAAAAATATCAAATTTAGTTTTGTTTTTACTTTCTTATCTTTCTATTCCTAAAGATGTTAGGTGATCAAACTCTTATTTAACTGTTCAACACAACTGTTTTGTTTAAATGCATCAAAAAATGTAAGCTATATTCACTAAGAACTGGAAGTAAATATTAATTTTCAAAAGGGGTGTATTCATTTATGCTGGTATTTGAACAAAAATGTGTTAAAGGAATAATTCACTTAAAAATAAAAATATACTCACTATTTACATGCCCTCAAGTGAGTTTCTTTCTTCTGTTGAACACAAAATAAGATGTATTGTACAAACCTGCAGCCATTGACATACAGTTGAAGTCAGAATTATTCGCCCATTATTGAATTATTTTTTTCTTTATTAAATATTTCCCAAATGATGTAACAGAGCAAGGAAATTTCAGAGCAAGGAAAAAAAAATGTTTTTGAAGGTCTTATTTGTTTTATTTCAGCTAGAATAAAATAAGTTTGACATTTTTTTACAGTCATTTTAAGGTCAAAATTATTAGCCACTTTAAGCTATATATTTTTTCGATTTTCTACAGAACAAACTATTGTTATACAATAACTTGCCTAATAACCCTAACCTGCCTAGTGAACCTAATTAACCTAGTTAAGCTTTTAAATGTCACTTTAAGCTGTATTGACGTGTCTTGAAAAATATCTAGTCAAATATTATTTACTGTCATCATGGCAAAGATAAAAGAAATCAGTTATTAGAAATGAATTATTAAAACTATTATGTTTAGAAATGTGTTGAAATAATCTCTCTGACTTTAACTGTACATAGTAGAAAAATAAATACTATGGAAATCAATGGTTCCAGATTTTCAGCTTGCTTGAAAATATCTTCTTTTCTTTTCAAGGGAAGGGTGAGTAAATGAAGAGATACTTTTCAGTTTTGGGTAAACTATCATGTGAACTATCAATGAAAAACAAATATTTAAAAAGATCTATTTAAACTAAAATATTCCTTTCTCATTATAGAAAAAAATGTCTCGGTTGATGGGACCCCCAGATAGGTTTCTGCCATCCGAGTGGAAACATGCAAACCAGGAACATTACAGAAGCTCAGAAGCTGGACGAAAACACTCGGAGAAACTGACAGCAGAGTGTGAAAGGCTCATAGAGGAGTGCAACAAATCGAATAAACGCATGCAGCACGACACTCAGAAGAGACTGGGTATGTAAAACAAACCAACCACAAAACATGTGACAGGATACAAATGGCCATGCAGCAGAAGTGCAGGAAGTGTCATGATGATATTATTTATAAAAATTAGTCATACAGTTAAAATGATAAGGAGAGAATATATTTCAAATGATCTAGCAGAGTTATCGACTTCCATTCTTAACTATGATAAGAGTTTGCATCTCTATTTCAGAACGGAGGATCCAGGACATCAAATTTTGGAGGCAGGAACTGGTGCAGAAGTTTGAGCAGATGGTGCAGGAGATTGAGACCCTCATAATCTACAAGAGCCGCGTGGAAAAGGCTTTGGAGAGCTGCTCTGAGCCTTTTCAAGTGACTTTGCAATGCCTGGCTGAGAGGTACTTCTCACTGGCCGCAATACACACTGCAGCTGAGTTCAGTTGCGTAATCCTGTTCTGTACACACATAATAGACAATATGCACAATTACTGTGGACTTTGGCTGCATTTACACTGCATAGTTCAAGTGACCCAATTACAATTTCTCCTATGTGGCACAGTTTGGACAATGTCCCATGTATGTGCAAGCTGGAAACAATCACATGGATTCCATTTTCTCAAAAAAGGTTCAGGCCTTATTCATATGTGTAAATTAACTGTCATGTCTTTCTATACTTATTGCATTTAAGATCTTCTTTGTTCAAAATAAATGATAAACACTACCTGATTGAGATAACATTTTAAAATGGGTCACAAGAAACACAGCATCAATTGTATTAAGCCTGGCCACATTTTTAAAATATGAACACAGTATTTTCTATGGATGTATGGTGCTTAACTTTAAATGTCTTCTCACTTCGAACAACTAAATTTAATAATTCATTTTCCCTCGGCTTAGTCCCTTTATTCATCAGGGATCGCCACAGCGAAATGAACCGCCGACTTATCCAGCATACACACTCTGGCCAATTTAGTTAATTCAATTCCCCTATAGCACATGTCTTTGGACAGTGGGGGAAACCAGAGCACCTGGAGGAAACCCACCCCAACACGGGGAGAGCATGCAAACTCCACACAGAAATGCCAACTTCCCAAACCAGCGACCTTCTTGCTGTGAGGCAAGAGTCCTAACCACTGAGCCACCAATTTTGCTCCTAACTAAATTTATACTCAGGTTTATTTAACAGACTATATTCTAATTATAATAATAATTAATGAACAATTACAATATCAATGTTGTTCAATTAATCCATTCCATGTATATTGTCAATTCAGATATACAGTAGTAACAAACACTGAACAACTGAATTAACTCCTGAAAAATGCAGGTATGGCAATCACATTTACATGAAATGATCAGCGGCATTCACAGAACAGCATTGAACAACCAAACAATGTTGATATTTAACAAACATGCCCATAACCACACATGACCACGCCCTTTTTGCTTATCCACTATCATTGCAAGACACACCCCTTACTGCTAATTGGCTGCAAGAAGTGCATTTTGGCCTAATTATGTGATTTTTATGGGATATCTTCAGACAGAAGCGTGTGGCCATTGATCTGGTGCATGATGAGGTGGAAGAGGAGCTGCTGAAGGAGAAGGAGGTGGTTGAAGGAGTGATGGTCCTGCTCCAGCGAACACTCGAGCAGATTAATGAGCAAATCAGGTTGGAACTGTGACGCCAAACAGGAAGAAACCCTTTGTTACATCAACTGCAGCCAGAAAATTATTATAATTGTCCACATGTTAAGTACAAGAGATTGCATGTGATTCAATGCCCCGATATAGAGAGTTTGCACTTAAAGTACATCAAGATTTAGTCAGTTAATCGTATGCAATACTTGGATGTAAACAACAGCATGGATCACTTGGTTTATGTACTACTGAATACGTAGTTCTGTCTTTTCATGCTGTTTCCCAACCCTGTTCCTGAAGGCACATCAACAGTAGAGACTCCAGAAAGAAGAAGAAAAAGAAGAGCCTCCAAAACCTGAAGTTAATAGGTCAGATAAGGGAGATATGTAAAATATGTACTGTTGGTGTGCCTCCAGGAACAGGGTTGGAAAACACTGGTTTGACCCACAGAAAAAAGTGTAGTGACAGCAACGTTTAAACTGTTTGATATTTTGATTTGAAACTATATAATGAATAAATCCCTTACGTTTGCACAACACATTGAATTTACTGCATTGACATTAGCCCCTTTCACACAGTGATACCGGTAAATATCCGGAAAATTTCCGGAAAGACTTTACCGGTATATTGAAAAAAGCGCTGTTCACACAGGCGAGGACGTTACGGAAATTTTCCGGAAAAGAGCATTCACACATCCATTCCAAAATACCGGTAAATTCTGACATCATTCACCACAAATGAGCTTTAAACGGCTGGGCTTGTATTTGTAAACATTTGGCTAAATTACAAACTCTGTGGATGATCAATATTGTGAACAACTTTCTCAGGATCACTTTCGCATGTCGAGATGTTCATAATATGTACGTGTGCTGGCGCTCACAGGCTGTTTCACAGGCACACGAACGTAAACAAACAACGGCTTATCATAAGCATCTCATCGATGATTATTTACACAGTTGGCATTAAGAAGAACATATAAACGTGATCTGACTAACTTCTAGCAGCTAAATGTGTCTGGAAAAATATTCAAAGGCTTTTCTACTCACAAACCGCGCGGACGTAAATGCGTCTGACTGTTGTGATTGGCTAAAGCAGACGTCTCACGTCAGCACGTTCTAGACGTGCACGCGCTTATTACGGGAATCTTCCTTCTGCGTTCACACAGCGCAGCATTCCGGCAAATTGCCGGTAATGTTACAACTTCTCTTTCCGGAAAATAGCCAGAATGAATTTACCGGTATTTTCAAAAATGACCTGTTCACACATACAACCTTTCCGGAAAATTGCCGGCAATTTTCCGGAAAGGTCTGTATGTGTGAAAGGGGCTATTGTCTTTAACATTATGGGCTCTATTTTGATAATTTAGGCGCAAAGTCCAAAGCACGTGGCGCAAAAGCATTAAGGGCATGTCTGAATAGTCTACTTTTGCTTTTTTAAGGATAGAAAAATTTGCTCTGTGCTGCGGCGCAGGTTTTAACAGGGTTGAGCTTATTCTCTTAATGAGTTATGGGTGAGTTTTGTGAATAAACCAATCTCATTTCCCATTCCCTTTGAGAGTCAGTTACATCAAACCATGGTGCATTTGCTTTTTACATGGCGGACTTTGTTAGTGGAAAAACTGAACGCTTTATTAGCGAGAAAACAGTTAAACAGAGCATCTGCTGCATGAGAATAAAGAATAAGCCTCCTCCAATCGGCCGTTACTTTCTTTCGTGGATATGGCAACGATGTTGTACACTCCACTGAAGACATCGAGCATTATACAATAGCAAGTTGTCGGGAATTAACTGAAAAAAGCCCTGGGGGGAAGAAGACATGGAGGCAGTGGTTTTTAAATTGATAAAGAAAATAATAATTTTTGTAATACTTTATTCCTTTATTTATTTTTCATATTTAAAGATATTTGCGTATTGCTGTACATCCTGTGTGCTTTAAACAATGCTCTTCGCTGGACTTTAGACCTGCTCTCAGCTAGTCTATTGCAAAGTCTATTTTAGTTCCTCAAAATAGCAATGCGCCAACAATGTGCCTTAGCACAACTCTAGAACAGAATACCCATGAGTCCACAAAGTGGCGCAAATTGATTATAAAAATAGCAACACGTCGGGGAAACATGTCTTGCGCCTTATTGCGCCGGGTGTATGATAGGGCCCTATGAGTTTCATTTCCCATCGATAGAAAGAGAGGCTGTCAGGAGTATATGTAAATGTCACATTACTTTTGATTTTCCTGCCAAAAAATGTATAGACTTCTTCTCGTAAACTGTAAATAATAAAATTATAAATTGTTATCAAATTGTCAAATTACAATCAATTATCAGTATTTAAAAAACTTATAAAACAATTTAAATGAATGAATCAAATAATAAATAATCAACATTTTTTCAGATGTTACAAAATAATAATAATGAATACATAAACAATTTATTGAGAATTCATTCATAATTTATAACAAGTTATTTAATTTTCTTTTTGTAAATGTTAAATAGCAATTCAGGAATAATTGAAAAGTGTAAAAACAAATGCATTTTTATATTATTATATTGCTCAATAACTATATTAAAATCAATTTGCTCCAACTTAAATAACAATATATATGTATTCCTTTTTTCCTGTGCTTTACAGACTCATCCGTTCTGTGAAATACTATCTGGAAAAAGACCTGCAGGACAAATTTCAGGCTGAGCATATTGATGATTTCTGCTCTCTTCTCACCAACACATCACCTGATTTAAATGAAGGAAATTCAAGCTTTAAATATTCCGGGTAAGATAAGAAAACATGTTTCTGTGGAAAATGTACTTCAGATCTAATTTTACTTTAGGAATGCATTTGAATATCAAATCCCCTATTTGATATTCATTTCACAAACCTATTTCGTTTCACTATTTCCAGAGCTGCAGTGACTCCTGAGGAGTGGGAGAGCCTGTGCAACTTAAACATTAGCAAAGCCGAGAAGGAGAAGAACAACTCTCTTTCTCTGAGAGCTCTTGTGGACAGCCTGCTGGAGCAGACAGCCAGAGACATGCGCAGACAGTACGAGACCACTGGAAGAGCATTTGATCTGCGTATAGAGGAGACCAAAACTGCTAAAGAACAGCTTGAGAACCAGCTCAATGAGGTGAATTCCATCATCACAACACTATATATAGTATACACATTTTTATGTTGAGATATAGGCTAAATGTTATATTTAAATGTGAACTGGAAGTACTTTTATTTCAGTATGTTGATGTCCTTCCAAATGAAATAGAATATTGAACAGGGGGCGGGGCTTTCTGTTTGCACATCAAACTAATGGTGAGAGGGGTGTAGTTAGGAATAGTGTGCCTGACGCTGTCAAATTGACGTCAACAGAAATGTGGAACTTCAAATGAGACGTCAACTCCAAATGAAGAAGCATTACCAAAACAAACATTTTATTTGAATGGATTAACTTGCAACGATTAATTGTTCACCTAAAGAATAACAATGTGCGCTAGCTAAATAAACATTGTAAAGTGTTAGTGTTAGATGATGATACAACAAATTACAAACAAATAACAAATTAAATAACATAACACTTAACAATGGTTATTTTCTGAGATTTAGTTAAAGGTCCCATGAAGTGCTTTGAAATGTGCATTTTTATTAAATGTTTGACGTAAGCTCAACCGAAAGATGAAGAGGGAGTGGGACATTGTGTAGCCCCTCCCCTTTTTAAAAAACAGCCAATAGCGTTTTGTTTTTATCACATCTGATTGGTCAAGATTTGATGAGAAACTGAAGTATGAGGTGACGCCAACTTGATCCATTTGGGCGAAAGTGACAAACTATATGCTTTACATGTTCATATCGGCTTTAGGGCTGTGTGATTCGTCTAAATCGAATCGCAAACACAATTTGAAATGTTGCGATTAGTTAAACACAAGAGGCTGCAAATATATATATATATATATATATATATATATATATATATATATATATATATATATATGTGTTTGTGTGTGTATTATTTAATTAATTATTTAAGAGCTGTATTTGAACGGTTCTGAGGTTAGGGATAGGGTTTATGTAGGCTAGGTTGATATTCCAGCTTCATATCACACTAACCTACATTAAAATTTACAGTAGTAGTAAAATCTGATGGGTAGCATATTGCGTCATCAAAATGTGCTACCAACTTTTTGAATAGAAGGTAGGACAAATCGACAGATCAGTGACAGCCTTACTAGCCAATTGAGTGAGCACACTGTCGCACACTAAAAAAAACAAACAAACAGGAAAGTGCTGACATGTGGGATGATGGGGTCTGCTGTTTCAGAAGAAAGACAAATTAATTTAAAAAAAAAAGGCATGTCGGTAATATGGGAATATTTTGGTTTCAGTCACAGACACCAAACAAAAAAAGTTCATTATTAAGAGCTGTCACAGATTTGTTGCCATGGCTTACAGATTATTGAGCTGATGCTTGACTATAAAATTAAATCGTAAATCAAAATCGCAATATGTCAAAAAAAAAAAAAATAAATAAACGTAATTAGATATTTTTCCCAAATTGCACAGCCCTAATTGGCTTTATATCTCCTAAAAGCAATTTTGTCACTGTTTTGGTGTGCACTAGCTCATAAATATCCCAAATAAAACACATTACTGATACTATCATCTAAAAAACCTTCTAGATAAACAAACAAAAAAAAAACTTTGTTAATCTTAGTTTATTTTGCTATCTGCACATTAATATTATTAAATGGACCTGAGTTAACAACGACCAATTGATTTAATATACCAATTAATGTTAATAAAGTAATAAATAAAAATGTAGAGTAATAATAATGTAAAAATCTTAATGCACAATTTCATTTTAGAAATAGGGTCTCTCAACCAAACTTCTTATTGGGCCTTAAGACAACAAAAATTGCCCAAACAACTTCAAGATATTTAACATTCCAGGCCTGGAAAATTCACATTTACAATTGTAAAACTTTTATAAAATATAATTTAGTGAAGCTCTAATACAAATTATATGTGTAGGCAGGCAGACAGACTTGTTTTCAATTTAATCTTGGCTATATAATTCCTGATTTTTATTTTATTTTTTATCTATCTTATTACATTCTCATTCATAGCTGCTGGCTGAGATCGCAAATCAAGAGAAGAATCAGGATGCTCTACGATTGGCTGTCGCAGAAAAAGAAGCTCCTCTGAAAGTGGCTCAAACTCGACTGTCCACACGCAGTCAAAGACCCAACGTTGAGCTCTGCCACGATCCGCCTCAAATCCAACTGCTGGCACAGATCAAAGAGCTCACTAACCATGTTCAGAGGTAAAGATTTACATTGTTAGGAACAAATGTCCCTTATAGCAACAGTTGTCAATAGCATTAGTCACTCACTAGTGTGCCTGTAGATGCCAGGGGAGTGAATACTTATTACTTCATAATTAATAGCAACAACTTCTCCGTTGTTACTTATAATATCTTACATTTTTCCCCTTTGACTTTGATGAGGATTCATCTTTAAGACTATGACTAATATGCAGAGGTTTGTTAAGTAAGTTATGAAGAGTCTAAGTGCTTACAAACTTTGTGGGCCCCAAGTAATCTGCTTTATTAGTTTTAACAGTACTAACAGGGGGCCTAACTTTAAATATTTTTCATATGGCCCCTGCTAGTATGTTTTACTATAGTTCTGACTAGTACATATTTAAAATACTATTCTGTTAATCAATCATTAGATACTAGCACTTATTAAATACTCTATATAAAACACATAAAAGTTTTTATTTTTTACATACTAGTATTTATTCATTAGACACTAGTTCTTATTGTATGCTACTAGTACTTATTAATTAGAAACTACGTCCAAATACAAGAGTACCTAGTTGATTATTAGCAACTGGTACTCATTTATTAGACATAAAATAATTTCTCATTTAACATGCATAACATTCCTCATCTTACTAGTAAGAACTGCTTATGTTAATCTTCTTAAGCTATGACTAGTCTGAAAGATCCGAATAGAGTTCAATTAAAAAGAAATTACTAGTGAAAAAAATCTTACTAGTAATGTCTTTAAAAAGTATTGGAATCGGTACTAGTATTGGAATAGGTACTAGTAGCCAATCAATATGCAGCAAAATCTAGTATCTAGTTCATGTTTATATTTGTCTAATAAATGAGTACTAGTATTGATTAAGTAATATCATCTAACAATATTTACTGGTATCCAATGAATAAATAATATATACAAATATGCACTAGCGTCATTAGGCAGACACCCTAGTTTTTCACAATTTCTTTTGTGATATTTTGCAATAAAAATGACTTTGTGGCGGTTATTCCCAGAAATTTGTGGAAAATTTTGCGAAAAAAATATACAAATTCATTCATTCATTTTCCTGTCGGCTTAGTCCCTTTATCAATCCGGGGTCGCCACAGCGGAATGAACCGCCAACCTATCCAGCAAGTTTCCACGCTGCAGATGCCCTTCCAGCCGCAACCCATCTCTGGGAAACATCCACACACACACTCATACACTACGGACAATTTAGCCTACCCAATTCACTTGTACTGCATGTCTTTGGACTGTGGGGGAAACCGGAGCACCCGGAGGAAACCCACGCGAAGGCAGGGAGAACTTGCAAATCCCACACAGAAACGCAGAGGTTCGAACCAGCAACCCGACCTTCTTGCTGTGAGGCGACAGCACTACCTACTGCGCCACTGCCTCGCCATATACAAATTTATTATTTTTTTAAATACATGTAAAACAATTAAATTCAAACTGAAATAAATCTAATTTAAATTAAATGGTTTAGAATTTGATGTTTTATGAGATTATTTAAATTTTTTGTGATTTTTAATTTTTTTTGCATTAAATTAAGAATTTTGCACCATTGCAAAAATTTTCGACTTTTTTTTGATTTTGTGTTGGATTCAGCGATTGCAGAATTGCGAAAAACTAGGGGGTCTGATTAGGAATGCATACTAGTCAAACCTGAGTAGTGCAACACAGGCTCATTGTGAAAACGTAGCCCTATATACACGTTTCTGGAGATAGCAAAATATGTAGCCAGAGCTTTTTCAGAGTTAGCAGCTTACCACTTACCTCCGTGTGGACTGCTTTCCCGCTGTTACCAGTATGCCCAGTTAGCTCGCCATGTACGTTGGCGGACTTGAGATGCAGAGCGGAGTTGACCGCGACAACAGGGTTCGAGTCTGGCGAAAAACGGTTTTAGAAAGCGGGTAAGACAAAAACAAAAGCTAAAACAATAAAATAAACAAGTAAATAGCAGGGTGAGAACATGGTAAAATCTGAAAACGTGGTAAAAATCAGGGGGCTTTTCTTTTTCTGGATTACTTGTTAAAACACTGGGGTCAGGTTTAGGGAAGGGGGTGGGTGGGTCAATCAGTGTTTTTTAAAAATGTTATTGATTGGGTTTAGAGAAGGAGGGGGTGGGGGTAATCGGTTGGTAAGTTAATAAGTCAGTCGGTCGACAGTGTCTTCTGGTGGGTTTACATGAAAACAGCAGGTGCGAATGGCACTCGCAAGAGGAATTGGAATTCTCAAAAAGTATACACAGCGGCCTCTGGTGGATTGGTGAAAACTGCAAACAAACGTAGCTCCTGGAATGTATTTTGCTTTCTTTACAAATGTATATAGGGTTACGTAATCGGAATGAGCCTGTCTTGAAATAGAGATATCTAAATAACAGATCCCAATAGAAGTGAATAGGAAAATAATAAAAACATTGTGAGAACAGAACAACATAATTTATTCAACAAGTGCCAATGTCTATGAATAAAAACTAGTATCTAATTAATTTTAAAAGCATTTCCCCTGTATGTTTCCCCCCTCAGACTGAGCGAGGCTCTGGAACTCTCAGAGTCTGAACTAAAAGCTCTAGCATACAACCAACTGAGACTGGAAGAGGAGATCCAGGTGAAGACAAACTCCCTGTACATAGACGAGGTGATCTGCCATCAGCTGCGCCAGCATATCACTATACAGAGCTTCTGAACATGTACAATGGAAAAACCTAGTGATGTTTTTAAAACATTTAATGTGTTTAAAAATCTCTAATGGAATGTTTGTTTGTTAAACACAGACATAAAATGCCTGCAAAAATAAATAAATAAATAAATAAATAAAAAATAAAAATGTTTCTTGGTTATATTATGAAAAACATGAATGGATAGATTATTATAATAATAAAAAATAATCATAATATTATATTATACAGAAACATCATTTTAATTTGATATGAAATAATGTCAGTGCTGGCTTCTTTAATTGTTAAGTTGCGCTGTTAATCATGGGAGGCGTTTCAACTGCACACATCTCTATGATAACAGCGTCATTTCTCAAAAGTCAAATGTGATGAAATAAAAGCACCAAATGCATCAAAGACAGGAAACAATCTGCAGCCACATCAAGTCTTTGAGCTCTTCAAATATAAGGTGAGCAATCCGTTTAAGAATTTAGAAATAAATGCGTAGTTGTGTTAGTTCTTAACTAATACAACTACAGGTATTTTTGTATTATTGTCATTGAGAACAGACATGATTTTTGTTTTTATCTCTCATTACATCAGTCTGAGATGCTGCAAACATTGCTGTTCATCTCAACTGTCATTCAAATTACAGACTGTTTCATAGGTCCATATCTCTTCCGTAAGTGAAAAATGTTTGTACTTTGTGAATATCTTATGTTTGTGTTTGTGAATATCTTATGACAACCCATATCAACATTCAAAGACAAAAGAGTGAATAAAATGTAATAAAACAACAGTATTGCATGCTGATTTGTGATTTTTGGTTTTAACCTCAGGCCCTGATCAACCACTTGACTTCTCCATCTCAGTAAATGATAACTACACTGGAGAGGCCAGTTTGTGCATCAGAGTGTTTTGTTCATTTACTGTACCACAAAGGGTGTTAGACTCAGAAGAACCCATTAGGAGAACCTGGATAAAAGGAGATCCACAAAACCCAACTGTTGAAGTACCTTCTGTTGACTTTGGAGTTTCATATGGCAAGGCAGAGTGTAACTTTCTGCTGAAAAACTTAGTTCAAGGACAAAATGATGGAGACTACAGACTAAAACTAGAATGGGGACATGGAAATGTGCACATCTTTAATAAGACTGTAAGGATTATCGTAAAAGGTTGGTTTTATGTTTGTTGTACACATTTTTCGTTGTAGGTTGGGAAAAAAAAAGTATATCATGATCTGTTTGAATATTTTATTCTGTGCTGGAATCCATGCATATAAATTCCACTCCAATTTATATAAATCAATGTTTTCTTACTGCTCTATTTTACTGACAATTTGTTTTTAGATCTAACTAACTACCCTTAAACTAATGACTTAAACTAATCAACTATTCAACTAATGAATTAACTAAAATTTAAGGCGAATTTAAAGTGGTAAACATTACACTTGGCAATAGATGCCTTTTTGTCAAACCAATCACAAGTGGTCAACACGAAATAAAGTAAATATGACCTGAAACATTTAAAGTGGAAGTGAAGCAGTCAGTCAAGTTTACATTATTTTGTAAATTGGTTTCCACTTTAATGAAAATATATTAAGCAAACTCAATCAATGTAACAATTTTGAAGAAAAGGCTATGTTTTACTGTAGCTTTAAGAGCTAGGGCGCCGCCGTCTTTGAATATCGCTGTGTCTGACACAAGTGTGCCTCAAGCCTCCTTTTGAGTGTCGCTCCCGACCGTTAGATCGCCCCCTGGGGGCTGGCTGCAGTACAAGTCATAAACTCTGCATCCTCCATGTTAATGATCTAGACTTGAGCACAAGCAAAAAAAATGAATCACACTTGTAATAAAATGTCCCGAAATATGATTGTGGTCACTTAGTGCACTGGTTATCACGGTGATATAGGTGCAGATCTTCATTTTTCCAAAGAGTTTTTAGCCAGTAATTTAATGCTATAAAAATGAGGCGTGTCATCGTGATTGACAGTTGTGATTGAGAGCTTCTCAAAGCAGACCGTCGGAGCTTCAGGAGGAGATTGAAGTGTTATTATACGATTTCTGTGTTATTTTACCATGATATAATGAGTTGTTCAGCAGTCAACTATACTTTCTGACATAAAGGATCTGATGGATCACCGTTTATTCAGTAAAATTTTCTGGCTTTATTATTGCTGATACACACCATGACGGAGAAAATACAGGTGATCGTTATCTAGGAGTAATTCTTTTTGTGGGTCTGAAAAAATAATTGGGCCTCATGGTGGCGCAGAGGGTAGCACAATCACCTCATAGCAAGAAGGTCGCTGGTTCGATCCTCGGCTGGGTCAGTTGGCATTTCTTCAGGAAATTCAGGAAGTCTATAGGACTGGATCTGATTTCTTGTGTAGTGTAGATACTCGTGGTGAAATGGGTTTGAACAGCCACAAGACCACCAACTATCAGAAATCACATATTAAAAATATCTTTAGTAATATTTATTAATTTGGGTGATGATGGCAGCATTACATTTAGGAGAACAAACCCTTCAACGTGACCATAAGTGGGTTTATTTACTGCCAGTGTACATCAAACTATTTAGGAATTAAGAGTGTTAGAATGAATAATTCTGTCTTATTCCCATCAATCTATGTGTTTTAAGAACTCACCGAGAAGCCAACAATTGAAGTCCCACTGCTCACAGCTGGAGAAAAGGCAGAGATATCTTGCAGAGCTCCAGGGACTTGCCTGAACCCCAAAATGGGCATGTTCTGGGAGGGGATTGAGCCTGAAAGAACTGAAAGAAAAGCTTTTGGTGTGATTGGCAGAGAAGATGACTTTTTACTATTGATATTCCATCCTAAGCCCGAACATCACAATATTAACCTGACCTGCAGAGTTATTTTTCAAGAAAACATGCAGACTGAAGCTACTGTGACTCTTGAAGTAAGACGTATGTATCATTTCCTTTACAATTCACTATGAGAGAAACAAAATGGCTCTAATAGCATTATGATTTAATGATAATTATGATTTCAGATGCTCCTAAAATCTCGAATAGCTCTCGCTGTGTGGTGTGGGGAGATGAATTGATCTGCGTGTGTGTCAGTGGGGGTTTTCCATTACCCGACATATACTGGTCACCTCTGGATGACGTTACCGAATATTACATTGCTTTTTCAAATGAAAACACCTTCAGCATCATCAGCATCTCCACTGCTAGTTTCAGAAACCTCAACATGACCATAGTTTGCATCAGTATGAATCCTATTGGTTTGGAAACAATGGAAATCCAAGTGGACGAAAAGTTGAAAGGTAAACAGTACACTACACAATCAGTTTTACAAGTACTGAGGAAAAATCTCTCTTTATTTTAAAAATCTCTTATTTTTGTGTTTCTTAGCAAGTTGGAAGTTGCCCACCAGTTGGATTTTCTTTAGCATTTCACTTGTTTTGAATATCAGCTTGGCTTCTTGCTTGATTGTCACTCTGAGGTAAGAAGTTCATAAACCTATTAAATAGTCTTTGACTGGTATGTTTTCGTCAGTAATATAACACATCACCATTACTCTTGATATTATAACAGAAGGAAAGGAAAACCTAAACCACAAGATGACAACCGTGTTTACATATCGCCAATGAAGAGTGATGAATCAGTGTACGAGACGATTCAAATGTCTTCAGAGAGCTCTTAGTGATTTAGTAAAACATTTGACATTTTTACTGAATTAAGCTTTTTCTTTTGCTAATGTTTTAAAACTATAATTTTATGCCATCCAAATGTGAGTTTCTCAGTTCAGTATGTATTTTAAAAAACATTTAAAACAGTCCACCTATTCCACATAAACCATTTAGATTTGTTTTATTGTTTACATCATTTTGCACTTACTTAAATGTCTTTCTGTCCCTTTGTGTTGATAAGTATATATGCATGTACTCTGAGCTCCTGTAAACCACAAATAATCCTTGTGTGTTTTTGCACATTTGGCATATAAAGCTAATTCAGATCATTATATTATGATTTAAATCTGAATAAAGTTGTGATTTTATGACTTATGCTATAATAAAAGATTATGTGATTCTCTTAGATTCTCTGGGAATTTCCCTCCAAATTTCTGCCTGCTTTTATGTGTGTTTGGGGCAGGAATATCCATTTGCATGGTCAATTATGGATGAGGTGGGTGTGTGGGGCTTGGAAATTTTATAAATCTGTTAAAATATAAATAGTAAATCAGTGAAAATTATTCATTCATTCATTTTCCTTCAGCTTAGTCTCTGATTAATCAGAGGTCACCACAGCAGAATGAACCTCCCAGTAAAAATTATTTAAGCTAGAAATGTTCCTTTGTTTTTTTTTTACTGCGGTTACTGTTTCGGCTTGGGTGCTGTAACACAAGTATTGAGCAACATCTCAGTGCTGCGGATAATGATGAGTTGCAAAAAATGAACACAATCTGTTAGATCGAGAAACAGCACTAATCTCATCCAAAGAAAAACTGCTGTCACAACCGTTTTCTTTTTTCTTTGATGTAAAACTTTTTAAAGTTAGGAGATAACGATATCTAAATATTCATTTCCATCGTTTGAATCTACATTACACGTTTGGTTTCCAGTGACTGAACTTCGGTTTCATCACGTTAGAGATGCTGCAAACGCTGCTGTTCATCTTGGCTGTCAATAAAATGACAAACTGTGAGGATTCACGTGAGTGATCTCTGTTTTATTATTTTACGCAAAAAATTGGACTACAGTTTTGTTGTAACTTTTTGTTAGATTTTGCACTAATGGCTGTGAAAAAACGTATGAAAAATAGTTTTAAAAACAACATTGCACAGTAGATTTCATACTCTTGTTGGCCACTTTATTATATGTGCACATTTGCTTGTTAACACACATGTCAGCCAAATTACATGCAAGCAGCATTTAGGCAATGGTGTAGATGAGGTCAAGACAATCTGCTCAAGTTCAAAAAAGGGATTTAGAGTGAACCGGAAGTTTGTATTTATATAATGACGTATTTCAGTTTTAATTTAAAGCGGGGTTTTAATTTAATGATCTTCCTCTTTTCACTTTCAGCAAACTAATTAGTAAATAAACTATTTTCTAGGGTCACTTTGACCATGTTCATCTCTTTATGACCACACTTTTCCAGTCTATTGATGGTTACTTCCAGCAGGAAAATGCACCATATCGTATAGCTCAAAATCGTCTCGAAGTGGTTTCTTGAACATGTCAAGGTGGGCTTCAAAGTCATCAAATCTAAATCCTGTACTGTATCTTTAAAAATCTAATGGTCTAATGGGAGATTTTAATCATGTACGTCTCATACAGTCAACAAATGTGAATCAACTCTGTAAAAATCCAAAAATCTGTTATTTAAAATATGGTCCATGCAAGGCGTACCTAATAAAGTGGCCAGTGATTGTAAAGATACTCTCATAAGCAGCTAAAAAAATAGTAAAGTCAACAGAACTGTAGGTTAGCTATGTGCAATGAAAAAATAGATTAAAGTTACAGTAAGTGGTTGCAAACTATTCATACGGGCTAAATTTAAACAAACTAAGTTGAACATTACTAAATTGAATTTGTTCATTTTAAATCCAGCCTATATCAATTGTTTGCAACCACTTATCTACAGTAAAAATGTAGTAAATTCAGTTAATCTTTTTTTTTTCATTGTATATACTGTCTGCCCTAAACACAGCTTCTTAACTTTTCAGATTTTGACTGTAATGTAGTGATATGCATCTTTTGTGAAGGTGCTTCAGAAGGATAAATATTGTGAAATCGCTTTACAAGTCAAAACTTTTTAGAATTGAATTGAGTAATGGAAACCCAGCTATTGAAACACACAGTATGAAAATCAGGTCACTTTAAAGTTGACATTTAGACAGTTTAAAATACAAATAAACTCAAAGGGAATCTAACTAATCTGCTTTGATTTTGGTTCAAGAACCAGGTGGACTGAATGATTTCTTCATCTCTGTAAAGGAAAATGTCACTGGAGAGGAGGGTTTGTGCATTAGGGAACAATGTGCTTTCAGGGTCCCTCAAAATCTCTCAGAACCCATTAAGAAATCCTGGTTCAAAGAAGATTCAGAAAATGCAACTGCTAAGGTTCCTGCTTTTCTCAATAAAATCAGAATTAAACCACATGAGGAATGCAAAATTTTTAAAACAATTTAAAAAGTACTGTTTGTTTATATTTTAATTGTATTCCTAGGTACAATTTTATCATAGTAAAGCAGAAAGTCCCATTTGGAAGGAGTGCAGCTTTATGCTAAATCCTTTGGTTCTGGGTGAATCTGATGGTGAATATAGACTGAAACTGGAATGGGGTCAAGGAAACGTGCACATATTTCCTCAGACAGTTAAAATTACAGTGAAAGGTGAGTGTTTGTTTATATATCTTAAAGGGTTAGTTCGACCAAAATTACAATTATTTTATTATTTAATCACACTCATGCCATTCCAAACCCCTGTAACCTCTGTTTATCTTTTCTGTACAAGTTGAAAAATGGTGGATGAAATCTGAGAGCTCCCTCATCCTCCATTGACATTAAAGATATCTTGTTCAAAGTTAAGAAAAGCATCAACAAAATAGACCATGTGCCTGGAATTTATGGATTTTGAGCACGTCAGAGGAGGCGCAGAGGTGCAGTGGTTAGCACTGTCAACTCACAGCAAGAAGATAGCTGGTTCAAGCCTCAGCTGGGTCAGTTGGCATTTCTGTGTGGAGTTTGCATGTTCTCCCCATGCTTGTGTGGTTTCCTCCGAGTGCTCCGGTTTCCCCTACAGTCCAAAGACATGTGCTATAGGTGAATAGAATTAGCTAAACTGACCATAGAGTGGGTGTGTGAATGTGTGTATGGGTCTTTCCTAGTGATAGGTTGCAGCTGGAAGGGCATCTGCTACGTAAAACATAGGCTGAATAGGTTGATGGTTCTTTCTGCTGTGGCGACACCTGATTAATAAAGGGACTAAGCCGAAAAGAAAATGAATGAACGAATGAATGAATGAACGAATGAACAAGTTAGTACATTTGCTGTCTATGGAAATATGTTCAAGGGATTTGGAATGACATGAGGGTAGTTATCGACTGAAATTTCATTTTTGGTTGACCCCTCTTTTACAGAGAAACATTCAAAATTCATATAAATCTATATCATTTTTGGTTCTAATAAAGTTTTGTGCATTTAGAGCTCACTCAGAAACCAAAAATAAACGTCCCACGGCTCACAATAGGACAGAAGGCTGAGATATCCTGCATATTTACAATTAAGTGCCTTGTTCCAAAACTAAGGTTTGCGTGGACAGGAATTGAAGGCAAAGAGAGTACACTTGGACCTCGTGGAGTGCCTGGCTGGAATGAGTTTACTTCAATATTCCGTTTTCACCCTAAGCCTAAAGATCATAATACTAAGCTCACTTGCAAAATAATTGTTCAGGACAGAATCCAGACTGAAGCTGCTGTGACCCTGGAAGTAAGATGTATGTTTCATTTCACTTACAAAAGGCCCATATATATTTTTAGCAGCCGGTGTAACATTAATTTAAACTAAACACGGCCAAAGTAAACTTGTATCAGGAGCGACTTTTGTGAAAGCTGGTTTGAACTGGTTCAGATAAAAGATTTCAAAAGTTTATTTGGATATGTTTGAATGATTATAGCTCCATGGTGATGATTTAATATTTTAGTGTGGCTCTGGGGCCACATATATATTAATTTCCCCTCTTTAGGCTCTCAAGGTCAGACATCTGAGAGTAAAACCAAAAACTCAACAGCGAATTTATAGTAGAAACTGGAGTATTTCAATCTGTAATACCACTCTCTGCATTGTGAACAAAATTATTTTCCATCTAAATGTAAAGACAAATATACCTTGCTTTGAGTATATATGGGCCTTAAAACGTCATAACACCAAACTTTAAATAGGAGACAAACCTGTGGTGTTTTATCAGATGCTCCTGAAATCCTGAATAGCTCCCGCTGTGTGATGTGGGGTGATGAACTGTCCTGCATGTGCATCAGCAGTGGTGTGCCGTTACCCCTCATACAGTGGCCAACACTGGATGATCCCACTAACTATTGCAGTACCTACAGAAAGAACACCATCATCATTTGCAACATCTCTATTTCTGGTATCAGGAACGTCAAGGATACCATTGAATGTATTGCTGAGAACGTCATTGCTACAACAAGCATGCAAATCCAAGTGCACAATCAGACTGAAACACCCAAAGGTGGGACACAATTATCGTGTGTATTAAACAAATCATCTGAAATATTATTGTTCTTTAAAAATCTCATTGTTCTCTCAATCTCTCTCTCATCTGGCAGCAAATTTGGGTCTGTCCATGTCCTGGATTTTCTGCACGCTTTCTGTTGTTTTAAACATCATCTTTGGCTCTTGTACTGTCGTCCTATGGTATGATCTTTTGAACATTTGAGAGAAGATGGCTTACTTATGAAAACTAATCATTGTTTTATTGTAGAATGTTTGTATGCATTGCTTTATTTTGTAGATTTATTGTATTGTATTGACACTCCATTGATTTGGTCAATATGCCTCTAATATGTAGAGTATATACAATATACAATTATTTTAGAAAAAATAAATAAAATTGTTTGGGCTTCTGAATTTATGACTGCACAAGCTCTCCAAATATATTACATGTAAGTTAATATACTGAATCCATTTTGATTTGTACACAATTACTTCAAATAGCGTGATTAAATATTGTTTATGTATATATCTATGTTGTTTAAGTAGCAAGGTTAGGCCTTATTTGTGTTTACCATTGTTTAACTAGTTTGTAGGTAAAACTATGATTAATTTTCGTAAGGAAGAGCAAAATGTTATTGAGAAAAATGTTTGTATTCGAATAATTAATAACTCATTATACCCTTACAGCTTTAACAGAAGAAAAAATCGTGAGAAACCAAAAGATGTAGACCATGTTTACATGACATCACTGAAGAGAGAAGAATCAGTATATGAGACGATTAAAGTGTGAATGTGGCTGGATTGCGTATGTATACAGCTGATAAAACACTGCAGCTCCATCATTCTGGTCTCTATTTTAACTTCTCTTATGAAAAAAGGGATAATATTTCATTTACTCACCATCTATAAGCCACTTTCTTACCTTCTTCAGACGACACAAACTGCTTTTAAGCCGTGAAGTGCGTTGTAATACTCGCGCTGAATATGACTGGCCAGCGATCATGAAGATGCCGCCGCCATATTGAAACAAGTTGACCATAAGGACTTTGTACATATACAAGTCATTATCCCACGCTAGCCTACCCTATCCTTTTTTAAAGAATTTATTCTATGTGATTTTTTTTATCTAGCTCCATAATATTTTTATAGAAATACCTTTGTGGTATTTGGCAATTGATTTTAACTGTGAGTGATATATAGGATGAGCTGAGGTTTTCATAACCTAACAAAATATGTATAGACCATTTAAATGTGGTCATGTCATTGGCCCATGTACATTTCATGCTTGTTATCCAACTATTTCACAACTGTAACATGAGGCAATTTAATCATACCTTAATAAAACAGATCTTATAACATTATTTGTATGGGGCTCTCTTTGGATTCTCAGAAGCTGTAGAAATTCAAAATGTAAAACAGGAAATACGTTGGGACTATTGTTTTTGTTTACATGCCTCAAAATGATGTATAAGTAGCCTGCTTTAAAATAAGCTTGATGTTACAGACATCTTCCTGTCCAGACCACATGTTGTCATTACACCATATGATGAATCCCCAAAATAAACCTATACAGAAAATAGATGATGCGGTGGCGCAGTAGGTAGTGATGTCGCCTCACAGCAAGAAGATTGCTGGTTCGAGCCTCGGCTAGGTCAGTTGGCATTTCTGTGTGAAGTTTGCATGTTCTCCCCACGTTTGCGTGGGTTTTCTCCATGGGTGCTCTGGTTTCCCCCCCAGTTCAAAGACGTGGTACAGGTGAATTGGGTAGGCTTGTCCGTAGTGTATGAGTGTGATTGAGTGTGTATGAATGTTTCCCAGTGATGGGTTGCAGCTGGAAGTGCAGCCGCTGCGTAAAACAAATGCTGGATAAGTTGACGGTTCATTCCGCTGTGGCGACCCCAGATTAAAAAGGAACTAAGCCGAAAAGAAAATGAATGAATGACACAGAAAATATCTTGGGTAAAGGGTTAAAATTAAGGCTATGGCATAGCTTTATGCATATAATATATCAATTTTAGCATAATAGAAGAATGTAGGCTACTAGCTAATTATGAATATTTAGGAAAAGTATTATGACATTTTAATAGAAGCCACATGAAGCTGAAATACAGGATCTTTTGCATTGTAAAATAAAATTATGAAATAGTTTTGTTGAGTGTATGCACTATATTACAAATATTTGTAGACTTTTTTAGTATTTTTCTCATAAGCACCAATTGTTTTACTTCAAGCCACAATATTCATCAAATATTGAATACGCTACACTATACTGCTGTTTCACATGTTTTTATAGGTGCCAACTTTGATGGCACTGATCAGTTATATTGCTGAAAAGATTTTTTCTTTCATGTTGAATAAAAAAACAGCTTCATGAACATTTACAAATAAAGCAAATAAATGTTTTCATTTTGTATTTTTTTCATTGTAAAGAAGAATGACACCCTTTGAGGCTGGAGACTTTTATTAAACAAAAAAATAAAAAGAAAGCAAGCAAATAACATCATGTAAAGTATTATTTAAATAACGATTGGAGGTTTTCTGTTCTGCATTATTATGCATGTCAATGAGGAAACGACATTACTTTGTTCATTATTATTGCCATCACACAGTCAGATACATACAAATATTCTTTACAACACTCAAAGTGGAAAATTAGGCTTGACCTTACAAATGCGCCCCCCCAAATCTGTCCGCTAACAAATAAATATCTGTGTATATATCTTCAAACATGGACTGTCTGTGTTACTAATTGTATATGCACATATAATGTCATTTTGTGTGTGATTTCTGCAAAATATACACCATTGTCGCACAATGTAAGTTCTCGCTGTGTGGTCAGATGTTCACAACGCAGAACCATATATCATGCAGAGTATTTACATACGTTGGTATCCAACCAAGGTGCCTTGAATGTTTTATAAATGTAAGATGCCATTAATTTAATATAATAATGACTCATTAATCTGTTAGTCAAATTGCATTTCAAGGGCTAATCGCATATACGGACCATTTAACAAACATCTATTGGACACAACCTTACCAGAGTATTACATGATTACATAAAACATTACATTTATTTCAAGCACCTTGGGTGAAGTGATCCCTTTCTATGTGTTCCAAACGGCGGTTATTTGTTATTTATTTTCAGAGGATGAGCAACAATCATCCATTATTCAGTATCATATCAAATGTCAGCTTAGCCATATTGGATTGCAGGGGCATATTGTAAAGAGGGTGATTTTGCTCCTCTGTGTATTTGGATCATATCTGAGAACTCAAATATAAATATGTGTCTGAAGAAAAGGGGCGCAAAGACGTTGGGGCAAACAAAATCCAGCAACCGTTCAATAAACCAGTTTTGAATTCAGGCCTGTTTTCATTTACAAATACAAATAAATGAAGATGCAAAGTAAACTGGAAAGAAAAACAGTATTAATTTAAGGATTTATAGAACTCCTCACCCAAAAACTACTGAAAACGTTGTTATTTACTCACCAACATTTTGTTCCAAACCCAAATGTATGACTTTTTATACATCTGGCTATTTCATACAGCAATTCGGTGATCATGATCAACTCCAAGTCCTGAATTTTAAGCCTAGAATTCATACATGGCATAACGGATGTCAACGATGGTTTACAAAAACTTGAAATATATACAGGGTTCATACAGTCATGGAAAACCTGGAAAAGTCATGGAATTTTGACATGGCATTTTCCAGGCCTGGAAAAGTTTTGGAAAAACTTAACAAAGTTTTGGAAAAGTCATGGAAAACAGATATCTGTATACTTGAATATAGGTTATATAGGTTATTTAGAGGTTATTTACTTCTTTTGGCCAATCACATAGTCTCACATTATTAGTGCAGTGTAGGCATTATCTAAATCAATTTTACATAGATATAAATTGAAATTAAACATATTGTAATAAATTTAAAACATCCATTGTTCTTCAATTATTCTTTTACCATGTATATGTAGACATTGCCAGGGCCAGACGGAATCTGTGGACGTTTTTTGCTATTTCTGCGGTGAATTTTGGTAAAAATCTGCAGATTTCTGCTGAATTATTTTGGGAGTATCCAGCGGAGTATCATAACTAAAACCTTAATATATGAAATAAAAAGCAATAAAATACTGAATAAAAACTGAATAAATTCAGATTTACACATTTACACAAGTAAATTAACAGAATTAATAATGGGCTAAAAACCTGCAGAAATCTGCTGAAAATCTGCAGAATTCTGCGCGCGCAGATTCCGTGTGGGCCTAGACATTGCATAAAACGGTCATGAAAATTTATGAAAAAGTCACGGAATTTTAGTTGTAAAAATGTGTATGAACCCTGTATATAGTGCACAATGTGTTTCATTTTGTTCCTTTTAAACACTTGTTCAACATGTCCTCTCGTGTATGGGAGGAATTAAATTCTTCCAAAACGCACTTGGAACAAACTGAGTGAATAACCACAGAATTTTCATTGTTTTGGGCAAACTAACCCTTTAACAATCACTTCTGGGTGTGTGATAATGTAACAGTGTACATGTAGACTCAGAAAAGACCTGTATTTGAGAGTGTTAATCCTCCCGGACAAACCCAGAGTTGGGGATAGTGCTTAAACTGTATGTCGAGGCGCCCATAGCACCTCGTTCCCTGATGCTTCGACTTACAGCGGACACAGTGAAAAGGACCACTAGTGACTGAGACTCAAACCATACCAATGGGGTATATGCACAACTTGTGTTTTTTAACCTCTGGTGAAAGGTTTATGTGACTATTTTCAATTTCATAAGGTTCCTTTTACAGCATCGATGTTGTAATGTCATTTAAATACAATCAGTTAAAGAGACTTAAGCATTCATTAAGTTGTTCAAGAGTAAAACAAGATGAAAGACCGTGTAAACATTAGCGCCGTCAGGAGCAGCAGAAACTTCATTGAAAATACTGGGGTGTTTGAATTTAATTCAGTGCTTCTTGTCTGGTCTGATACCCAATTTATATCGTATATCAGTGTTTCTCAACCACGTTCCTGGAGGACCACCAGCTCTGCACATTTTCCATGTCTCCATCACCAAACACACCTGATTCAGATCACCAGCTCATTAGCAGAGACTGAGAGACCTGTAATGGTTGTGACAGACAAAGGAGACATCCAAAACATGCTGTGCTGTGCTGGTGGTCTATTAATCAGGCAGCGAAGATCACTTATTTTTAAAGCAACCACATCTTAAATGCTGCGATTTTGTATGGGATGACAGTTCACCGAAAGCGCTTGGGCTGGCTGACTGAAAATGAAAAGTCTGTGTGCATATACCCCATCCCTTGCTTCAAGCCTTAAGCTCTTGTCATTTAAACCAGAACACTCTCTCAACCAGAACTCATTTCTGATTAGGAGAACTATCTGATATGGTTTATAATGGGGGAAAGTAATCAAAGACACAAATATATCGGAAAAATATATATTTTAGGCTAAAATATCATTCCTGGAAGCTTGAAGATGCAAGGGAGCGCAACCTCGAACTCTAAAATCATCCTCTAGCTGTTTTAGGATGATTCTCCGCAAAAAAGGCCAAATTTAATCATTTTTAATAGTAAATTGTGGGGCAGAGGGAATGATTGGACACTAGTGGCCACTGCGTCCCGTTTGGCCGAGGCATTAGGGAAGAATCGCGGTTCATTTAGCTTTAATTTCAGTATAGTCACTGCCGTCACCATCAGCCCTCCTGAAAACTCCCTCTCGGTGTCGTCCATGGAGAAACTCTAGGGCAGCGTAATTCAGCTCTTGCCTCTCCATGCCTGCCATTGGGCCCACAGATTGGTAATCGCTGTCGTCTCCCTGTGAAAATTACATTAAAGATATTTAGGCACAACATTTGGAAACAGAGAATTTGGAAAAAAAATGAGTAATTCAAAACAAAAGTCTTCAAAAGCATTGTTATTAGCAATTAGCAGCTAAACATAATGAGGTAGCCAGCGTATGGACTATTAGCTTCAAGGCAGCAGGTGTTAAAACAGAAATGAATCTAAAGTAGGAATCAGATTTTTTTTATTCTCATCAGTTTTTTTCAAGTTCATTTCACTTCCACCTATTTGTTTGCATGCTCATCTGAAATTGTCAGCCTTACCGTGCCTTCCTCTAGGATGGAGTTAAACTTTGAGCCCAGGAGCTCAGTCTTAAGCTACGTTAGGGGAAGAAAAAGAGACAGAGAATGCAGAGAAGCAATGAAAGAGGAGAGAAAAGATGTCAGGAAATGCTATAAGCATAGGCCACACTGGGACTCTGTTGTGATGCGCCATCCACATTTGGATCCTAACACTAGCTATGTACGGCATAGCATACTAGCATAATTATACAGTCATGTGTATGCAATATACACATTTTCTGTATGCACAAACTACACAGCTGATTACATTTGACAAAAATATGTAGTATGCAACAAAACAAAAAAAACACTATATTTGACAATACAATGTTTGATTTAATGATGCTACCATGCCAAAATGTAGTAATAATGGAATAATTAATGTACTTTATTGAATCTATGCCACAAATAATTAAGGAAGGTAAAAGTATGATGGTAAAAGCAAGGTATACCTAATAAAATGGCCAGTGCTTGTATACTGTGCAGCATTCATTAAGTTTTTTTTAAAGTTCTACTTTTTTGTTTTTGTTTTTTTGTGAAAAGTTCTTCAAACACCTTTTTTTTGTAGTGCGAAGTACATTTTAATAATCTAAAGAAACTTGAAAAGGTTTCATGGATGTCAAAGATTCATCATGGAACCACTGATACCAATAAGCAACCTTCATGTATGTATATAGAAATGTTTTGTTCTAAATGTGGAAAGCTAATAACAACAAGAGCCAGAATGTAATATCATTTGCCACATGTATGCTTGGACCATTTGACTGTACGCTGTGGTCACTTTTATTTTGTATTATTACGGTGTGTGCAAGTACATATTGTGTGGGTGATTTATACATCACTGTAATATCTCACCACTTTTTTCCTGAGACTCTGTTTGTCCTTCTTGACTGCGCTGTAGAACATTGAGGGATTCTCCACTTTAGATCCCACGTCCTGCCCAGGATTACCATTCTCTCTGAGGGGTGGAGTCAGAGAATCAGACTCTGTCTCACACTCAACCATACTGTGTAAACTAACTGGCTTGTGGCAACACTTTAAAGGGATAGTTGACCCAAAAAATCAAACTTTTATCATTGTTTACTCACCCTCATTACATTGCAAACTGAAATGACTTTGTTTCTTTGGTGGAACACAAAACCAATGCTGCATCCCAATTCACCTATTTATACCATGTCCAAAAAGTATGCACTTTTTAATGTGTAACAGAACAGCTTTGGGAAATACAATGTTAGTCATTATTGGACCATGATTTAGTTCTTAACTGTGTGCCCTGTCAGTCATCTTGTCACATCCTTGCCATTTTTTATTTTATAAATAATATAAACGAGGTAGCATGGTAACTTCCATTTGCAGGTTAATCATCCAGATCATCTCCTCTTGTATTTGCATAATTCAAAAGTTAATGACCAAACGTTTCTATCATTCCAACCACTTTACTTAAGACTCTCGTCTTCTTAGTCTTGCACATCCGCCATGTTTGTAGTTGTTTACCCATATTTGTAGTTCTAATGGACTATATGCACAGCATAGTGTTTTTCAGCCAATAATGAACTTCCGGTGAAAGCTTTATGCGACTATTTTCAATTTCATAAGGTTCCCTTTACAGCATCAATGTTGTAATGTAATTCAAATATAATTAGTTAAAAAGACCTAAGCATCCATTTGGTTGTTAAAGCGTAAAAAAAGACGAAAGACTGTTTAAACGCAGACGTTGTCATTAGCAGCAGGCAAGCACAGAAATTCCACTGAAAATACTGGGGTAAAGACATGACGCAGTAAAATATAATTAAATGCAGTGCATCTTGTTTAGTCTGATACCCACTTTATATTTTATCTCAGCCAGGCAGAGAAGATCGCTGTTTTTTAAAGAAATCAGATCTTAATTTTGTATAGGATAGCAATTAACCGGAAGCCCTGGGGCTGGCTGACTGACATTAGTCTGTGTGCATATACCCCATTGAACGCAATGCGCGATGTGTTGTGACCAATATTAGCCATTAAAGTGTGCACAAAACGAAACTAAAAGACCATCTGAGTAACTTCGAAATACTAATTTAAAGGTTTTATGATTTCCATATTTTAAAGACATGGTACAGAAAAATATCATTTAAAGCAGTGCATCTTGTTTGGTCTGATACCCACTTTATATTGTATCTTAGCCATAAAGTAAACATTGCTATTTTATAAAGATCTTAAACGTGGTGATTTTGGTTGGGCATAACAAATAACTGGAAGCCCTGGAGCTGGCTGACTGAAATTAAAGTCTGTGTTCATATAGCACTTTGAAAGCAATGCGCGATGTGTTGTGACCGATATTAGCCTTTAGAGTGTGCAAAAAGTACACTAAAATAAGACCATCAGAGTAAATTCGAAATATAAACGTATTAAAGGAAATTCAAATGTATTAATCGAAATTTAAACGTATTATGATTTCCATTATTTAAAGACATGGCGCGGAAAAATATAATTGAATGCAGTGCCTCTTGATTAGTCTGATACCCACTTTATATTGTATCTCAGCCAGGCAAAGAAGATCATTGTTTTAAAAAAAAATCAGATGTGTATTTTGTATTGAATGGCATTTAACTGGAAGCCCTGGGGCTGTCTTACTGAAATAACTTTGAAATACTAATTTAAATTATATTTTTTTGAAAATAATTAAAAATGGACAAGTATGTGAATTGGGATGCAGCACAAGACATTTTGCAGAATGTTGATTAAGCTGCTCTTTTCCGTACAATTAAAATGAATGGAGACTGGGCTTATAAAATGATATGCAAGAACCAATGACAAAGATTCTCAGTGAATAACTTATGCAATCACATGCCGAGCACACTTCAGAATTGTTATGCACAAAATCAGGCTGGCAGCTCCCATTATTTTTCATTGCATGGAAACGACTGCTTAGACATTCGACTAAATATGTTTGCAAGTATTCCTCTGAAAAAACAAAACCATATGCTGGGGAAAAACACAAAATATATTTTAGGTCAACTATTCCTTTAAGCCTGGGCATCCATTTTAATGCAAGGGGATCATTGAAACCCCTAAATAAAAATGGCATTTTGCCACAGTGTCAAGTTTGGGAGTGTTTCATTTAAATTTCCAATAAGACGTTTCATTTTTTTGTGCAAAATAAGATAGGAGCAGGGTGTTTGCTGCAGAGCTTAGCGGTTTTGAGGCTGAAAAAGCAATGACATGGGGCAATTGAACCTGCAACAGATTTGTTAGTCTGCAGTTTCATGCACATTGTGGCATGTTTACCATCTTACCAAGCAATCAAATTGGATCATCTGTAAGTGGGTTATGGCTTAAAAACCAAATGCCAAAAAAACTCAAACAAAACTGAACATGGATGACTAGGCTTGAAACCTACAAACCCCACCAAAATGTTCTCCTCCCAGTCCTTCTTATAAAGGATACTCACTTTTTATTATTCTGACCGACGTATCTCACAGCTGCAATGATGAAAGCGATGACCGCTACACCTCCGATAGTCCCCACAATGACGGCCATCATGTACTTCTCTGTAAAAGTGCATATGGTTCATTGATGTTACCTCAAAATGACATTAACAGTGGCACATGTGGAAGGTCTACTTACTCTCCTGCTGCAGTTCCAATCGGATGGTTTCAGAGCCGTATATGTTGGTGATACTGCAGTGCACATGGACAGCGGTATCGCCATTGTTCCCCCTTTCACCCTTGTCTTGTAGCTTGATGACCCCTGTGGATGTGTACCCATCTGAGTGCGTGTAGTAGTTGAAACGGTTGTTGGAGTTGTTGATGGTGACGTTGAGGTCAGGAAGGTAGAATTCAATCGCAGGTTCTGGGTTTCCAGAGGCAATGCACACACACTGAACACCCTCACGGACTATAGTACACTTAGAGTCATCAAGGAGGACTGGAGCAACTGGGAAAATTAAACGGGGGTTATCAAAACCAGATTTTAATGCAAGTATGAGAGCAAAACCACACTTTTAGTAGCATTTAGGATATTAAGATCTTGAACTCAAGGACTTGAGTCTCATCCAGAATCAATTATTACAGCACTACTCTATATTTACTACTTTTATTTAGTTCATCTATGATCATCATGGTCTTTTAAGCTGAACACAAATCAAAATTGTCCTGAATTACAGGTTCATTATGTTAACTCAAACCATTTTTTCCCATTGACTTACATTCTACTGTGATGTTAAGTGAACTGCTGGCCCGTCCATGCTCATTTTCAGCTAGGCACCGGTAGACTCCATCAGCCTGTGGCATGATCTCATGTAACTCCAGCACAGATCCCTCCTCTGCTGTGATGGTTCCCACCAGCTCCCCATCCTTCAGCCAAGTCAATGTGGGCATTGGGTTACCTTTGCTGGTGCACTGTAGGGAAACTGAGGATCCCTCCAACACCGTCAGAGACTCATTGATCCATGGCTCCCGTGGAGGATCTTCCAGTTTAATGAAGAGAACAAATTATTTCCTGAACACTTCCTATTCCTTTACAGCTGATTAATCTGGTTTATATTACAGTTGTCTATAGGACAGACTTTGGTACCAAAACCCATTAGATTCCCACATTTCAACCCTGGAGTTTCAAGCCTCAGACCGGCCCACCTAAGTTCACGACTGACTATATTAAAATAAGGTCATTTCCAAATCAGTTTCTAATGACACTATCACGTATTTTTTGAGAAAACAGCTGCTTTAGAACTTCAAATGTTCAACAACCCTAACGCCCCATTCACACGGGGCGTCAGCATCAACGCTTCCCATTCACTTTGAATGGGTGACGTCAGGCGTTGCCGAACTGCATTGTGGATCCATCGGCACCACTTCAGAAGCGTTGCTCGCTGCAGAAGTTGGGACTAGCTCAACCTTTTAAGCGCCAACAGAAGCGTCAGCCAATCAGATCGCTGTATGCAAATACACCAGCACAGACAGTGGCCTATTGCTGACTGAATTTCATTGGCTGACGCTTTATGACGATCGCTTCAGCCCCAACTTCATATACGCCTTCCGTCAAGCGTTGACGCTGAAGCCCCGTGTGAATGGGGCGTAACAGTATTATATGTCTTAGCAATAAAAATGAAAAAAAAAAAAATACTCAGACAAGGATCGAACCCAGGTCCACAGCATCGTAAACTAACATGCTAACCGCTGGACCACAACAGCTGTTCATTCAGAAGTGACTCAGTGAGAAAATAGATAAAAAGGAGGGGCTGCGGTAAAATAATGAATGAAAAGGCTGTGGTCAAGTAAATAAATAAATAAATTTAAAAAGTGTGACTGCTGAGAGCAACAGATTCTGGAGCTAGGGATACCGGCCCTCGCGGCCAAAAAACGGACCGGCCCACCGGGAATTCTCCCGGTCCTTCCGATTAGCCAATCCGGGCCTGGATTCCCATTAAAATTGGAGTTCTGTTGAACAGGTTTTTAAGAAGGGTGGCACAGTGGCTTAATGATTACCAGAATGATGGTTCAAGTCCAGTCTGGGCCTGTGTTCGGTGGGTTTCCCCCACAGTCCAAAGACATGCGGTATAGGTGAACAGGATGAACTAAAATTGCCTGTGGCTAAAATTGAATGTGTGTGAATGAGGTCATGACTGTACTCCCAGTTCTGGGTTGCATCTGGCATATACAAAACATATGCCAGAGTAATTGGCTGTGGCAGTAAATCAGCGACTAAGTTGAAGGAAAGTGAGGGAGTGAGGTTCCTAAACACTGCTGATTGGCCATTATGTCTGTGATTGGGTCCAAAGATCATCGCTTCACCACTGCTTTTCGGCAAGCGTGAACAGACATACAAAGACACTGGAGTGTTTGAAAGCCATGTCTATCCAAAAATTGGTTTATGTGCAGATATATATGAGTGATCTGCTGATGGATCAGCTGATAGCTAAAATACATGGACTGCAATCACAATCGTAGTTGTCATCTGCATCCTTTTCATTACATTTTCCCCAATATTTCTATATCCTACTCACTCATAAGCCACACAACACAGGTTTGTTTAATCAATTTAGCTTCAAAAGTTCACACTTATATATAAAGCGAGTCTGGCATGCTGTCTCAGGAGAGAGCTCTGAGCTCATAAGATCCTCAAGCCCGGGGGTCCCTACTATTTACAGGGCGAGAGGGGAGTTTGAGCTCAGTTAGGTCTCGAGAACTCAACCTCTTTGTTTAGAGCTGATGACAGATTATAAGTTGGTTATGAGCTTGACTATAGTGCTAATGTAGATTGATCAATTCACTTTTGACACATGTTTTTTGGACTGTGGGAAAAAAAACAAAGAACCCGGCGGAAACCTACACGAGCATGAGGAGAACGTATAAACTTTGCACAGAAACGACAGCTGGTCTGTTAAGAATTTGAACCAGTGATGTTCTTGCTGTAGGGCAACAGTGCTAACCACTGGGCCACCATGCCACCCTATAGAGGGAATAGGGGTGGAATAGGGGTGGAAGGGGGGATTCTTCAAGGCGAATATAACCGTAGTAAGAAACTCTGGTTATTTAGTTAGGAATCATCTTATTGGTGAATCATGTGTTAGTTAATGTGGGACCAGCCGTGATCCATCATAATCACAAGCTCCTCTCGAAATTAGTTTATAAATTAACTTCACATAGTGAAATAAAGGAAACAAGGGCACTTGAACTCATAATACTAATTGAAAACAGTTATGCCTTTTGGCTGACCAATTGTAATCGGATGACTAAAAATGAATCTATTTTTTACTGCAATTATTTTTAAGGGTTTTCACCTTTATTGAGACAAAACAGTGGAAATTACAGACAGGAATGTGTGGGTAGTGCATAGAGGGGAAGATTAGAGCTATGTGTCGATGCACTTGGTGCTTAAACTAAAAATTGAATGGTAATTTTATGGCCTTACTTACAATTTACTGCCAGATACATGGACGTGTTCATGTTGCCGTATCCATTGTCACCAACGCAGGTATAGACACCTTCCTGCTCTGGTGTTAGATTTTCCAGTGACAGTGAAGAATTTGAGGCGGTTTCCGACATCAGCTCTTTGTCTCCAAAATACCATGTTATCATAGGGGCAGGATTACTGTCTACATCACAATGCAGCACCACCGAGCTTCCCTCCATCACCTCTTGAGATACGTTTACCCACACAGTTCGAGGGGCGTCTGCAAGTTAGAGTTTCAGGAGTCAGCACATATTATCTTAACTCTCGGAAAATTAGGCATTAGTTTTAATTAAAATGATGCAGGGGCACTTACATCTGATGTCCAGGGTAATGAGGCGTTCGTAGACGTAGGTGGTGTTTGGGAAGTTGACCCGGCAACCCAGTAATTGGCCATTGTGCATGGGTTTGGGTGTGAAAGTGAGGGTGCTGGACAGTACCGCAGTGTTGCCTTCCTCAACTTGGTCAGGGGTGAAAACTGGGTCGGGCAGGTAATCCGTGTACATCCAGTGGATTTCTGGGCTCATGTCTGGACAATTGTCTGGGACATAACAGGTCAAATCCAGGCTTTGATCACTTACAATCTCTTCAGGAACATCAATGTTGGGCTGATCTGGAGCAGAAAAGGATATGTAAAAGTCAATATCAAGTCAAAACAGTTAAAGTACTATTAACCAATCCACATTTATGCATCTATCCACAATCTATGCTAACTATTTATGCATTGTTTTATCGAACATATGCACTAAAGCCTTGCATTTTTTATTGAACACCCACTTTTCACAATCCAATATCCTGCTCTACAGTAAATATGCTGTTTTGACATCTAATCTATGCTCCAAAAGCATATGCTTCTATGCTATGCTTCTATGCTAACCAAAGTAAGGTTGATTTACGTTGAGAATGTTGACGTCAAATGCCCCACTGTCTTTGTTTCAATACCTACACAAAGTATTTAAGTCTATTTTTTCAAAACAGCTAAACATCTAAAAATCCTTTCAGTCAATTTACACATGCAAAAATTAAAAACAGTGGAAATGTGGTAAAAAGTGCAGTAAAACAAAGACAGAATGAATGCATTAGCTGGCCACTTTATTAGGTACATTTGTCCAACTGCTTGTTAACATTAATTTCTAATCAGCCAATCACATGGCTGCAACTTAATGCATTTAGGCATGTAGACATGATCAAGATGATCTGCTGCAGTTCAAACCGAGCATCAGAAAGAGGAAGAAAGGTGATTTAATTGACTTTGAACTTGGTATTGTTGTTGGTGTCAGACTGGCTGGTCTGAGTATTTCAGAAACTGCTTATCTACTGGGATTTTCACACACAACCATCTCTAGGGTTTACAGACAATGGTCTGAAAAAGAGAAAATATCCAGTGAGCGGCAGTTCTGTGGGCACAAATGCCATCTTGATGCCAGAGTTCGACTTGATAGAAAGGCAACAGTAATTCAAATATTCACTCGTTACAACCGAGGTCTACAGAAGAGCTTCTCTGAATGCACAACACGTTAAACATTGAGGCGGATGGGCTACGGCAGCAGAAGACGACACTGGGTCCCACTCCTGTCAGCTAAACACAGGAAACTGAGGCTACAATTTGCATAGGCTCACCAAAATTTAACAATAGAAGATTGAAAAAACTTTGCCAGGTCTAATGAGTCTTTCTGCTGTGACATTCAGATGGTAGGGTCAGAATTTGGCGTCAACAACATGAAAGCATGGATTCATCCTGCCTTGTATTAATGGTTCAGGCTGGTGGTGGTGCTGTAATGGTTTGGGGATATTTTCTTGGCACACTTTGGATCCATTAGTACCAATTGAGCATTGTGTCAACACCACAGCCTACCTGAGTATTGCTGACCATGTCCATCCCTTTATGACCACAGTGTACCCATCTTCTGATGGCTACTTTCAGCAGGATAACGTGCCATGACACAAAGTGTGAATCATCTCAGACTGGTTTCTTGAACATGAAAATGAGTTCACTGTACTCAAATGGCCTCCATAGTCACCAGAACTCAATCCAACCCACCATTGGGATGTGGTGGGATGGAAGATTCACATCATGGATGTGCGGTCAACAAATCTGCAGCAACTGTGTGATGCTATCATGTCAATATGGACCAAAATCTTTGAGGAATATTTCCAGTATTTTGTTGAATCTATACCATGAAGGATTAAGGCAGTTCGGAAGGCAAAACTGGGTCCAACTCAGTACTAATAAGGTGTACCTAATAAAGCAGCCGGTGAGTGTACTGTATATGTAATATGTTTATATAAAATAACATTTTTATATGGTCATAATTATAAAGATAATACAGTACATGTAATAAAAGTGGAATGTTTTTTTAAATAGGTTAATTATTTTTCTTTAATATAGTAATGAGAATCATCCTAAAGAAAAATGTTAAATATGCAGGCATAATTGAGGATCATACCAATAATGGGAATAAAAGTTAAAATATGCAAGAAAAAGTGCAACAGCAAGAAAACAAATACACTCTTTCTTCAGTGGAACACAAAATAAAATATTTTGAAGAATGTTTGCCCATACATTTACATTAATTTTAGATTCATCCCAAAACAACATCTGACCCCACTGACTTCCATTACAATAGTACTTTTCATTTTTGTTTTCTTTTGTTTTCTCTTTTCCGTTTTGCAACGAAATGCGATGAAGTACGACAGAATTTTCATTGCTGGATAATATTTGAAAGTTATTGTAAAATATTTAGATTTGATTACAGATAAACACATTCAAAAATAGATATAATAATAAAATATCCTGCACTCTTACCCAACACCTGTAGTTTTGTGAAGTCAGGAAAAGTGTAGATATTCGCTCCACCAAGATCTGCCCTGAAGTAATACTTTCCAGAATGTTCCACGCCAATGTTACTTATCAGCAGTGTGCAGTTTTTTTGCGTCAGGTCGCCCAGAAGCTTGGTCCGTCCCTTGTAACTTTCGTGAACAATATCTGTGCGCGATTTAAGCACCACTGGAGGAAAAAGCTGAGGGTAGGGGTGGCCGAAATACCAGATCCCATGAACCCCCCTGTAAGGCCTGATGCCAGAGGGGTATGTGAATGAACATGGTATAACCACGCAGGAGTTTGTCATGGCTGAAATGTCTCTGGGCATCCACACATTCCACTGAGCGCTTGCATCTGTTTAGAGAAAGAGATTGTAAGGGGGGTCCCATTAAGAAGTACTTTTAAAGGTCTCATGAAATTAAAAATAATGTTTTTTAGATGTTAGTATCAGGATGTTAGTCTTAAGAATATCTAGTGTGCTACAAAACAGTGACAAAATTTGCAGTAGGAAGATATAAACATCCAAAGATTGCAATTTGTCACTTCCGCCTAATGGATCAATATTTTTTTTTTTTTGACGTCACCTCATACTTCAGTTTCTCATCAAATCTTCAGACCAATCAAATGCTCTCTAGTATCTGATATGCCCCGCCCACTTTAAGATGCTTCTCACTTGCTTTTTATTCGATGCACTTGAGCACAACCACTCTCACTTGCAGAGGTGTCATAAAACTTGTTACAACTGACCGGGTGAATGGAGGCAAAAAGTGTCACAGAAGCCGCTGGTGAAAGTGAAGAGTGACACAGTGAAGACAAAAATCCAGCAAAAAGGTGAAAGTGACAAAATAACAATAAAGAAAAATAAACTATACAATATTTACAAAGTATATACAGCATTGTTCAGCTAAATCAAGCCAATGACCTGAACAAAATCTGTTACTGATACACTCTCTCATAGAACAATGAACTCCTACAACTACCCACACAGAGTAAAGGTTTGGGGCCATTTTATATAATTGCTATTTTTCACAGTAGAATGTGTAGATGATGCAGTGGTCTCAAAAGAAGACAAATTGGAAAGACGAAGAAATTGGGTTGCAGATCTAATTGACAGCTCAGAACAGCATGCTATTGGCTGCTTTTTAAAAAAGGGGAGTGACTACATAATGTCCCACCCTGTCTTCTTGTTCAGTTGAGATTCCGTCAAACTTCAAACACAAAATGCACATTTAAAAGCACCTCATATGACCTTTAAAATGCTAATTTCTGTTTAAATGTATACAGTCATTGTTTCTGGAATATGTGACTAGGTTAAAGAATGATAACATTGGCATTTTAGGGTATTTGTAAAAAGTAGCTATTGGTACATATTAGATGTCAAGTATTTAAAGTTTTATGGCAATGGTAATATGTGGTGTACACTACCTGACAAGTTTTGTCGCCAATCCAAGTTTTAGGAAAAACTAATAAAAACTTGAATTCTAGTTGATCAATTGGTATCAGAAGTGGCTTTTATGAAAGGCAAAGGCCTCTAGATTACGCTTATTTTAGCAAAATAAAATATGACCATGCCTTGATTTTTAATTATTTAATTAGGATAGTAAGGTCTGACTTTGCTTAGAGAAAAGTCTTGTCGCTTAACAGAAATAATATACAGTATTGAATATAAAGTCATGGTGCAGTGGAAAAAGAGTTAATATTGTGTATGACTCCCATGAGCTTGGAGGACGGCATCAATACATCTCTGCAATGACTCAAATAACTTATTAATAAAGTCATCTGAAATGGCAAAGAAAACATTCTTGCAGGACTTCCAGAGTTCATCAAGATTCTCTGAATTCATCTTCAATGTCGCCTCCTTCATCTTACCCCAGAGATGCTCAATAATGTTCATGTATGGTGACTGGACTGGCCAGTCCTGGAGCACCTTGACCTATTTTGCTTTTAGGAACTTTGATGTAAAGGCTGAAGTATGAGGAGCGCTATCCTGCTGAAGAATTTTCCCTCTCCTGTGGTTTGTAATGTAATGGACAGCACAAACATCTTGATACCTCAGGCTGTTGATGTTGCCATCCGCTCTGCAGATCTCTCGCACACCCCCATACTGAATGTAACCCCAAACCATGACTTTTTCTTCATCAAACTTGACTGATTTCTGTAAGACTATTAAGTCCATGTGGGTTCCAATAGGTCTTCTGCAGTATTTGTCATGATTGGGATGCAGTTCAACAGATGATTCACCAGAAAAATCTACCTTCTGCCACTTTTCCAAATGATCAACTAGAAGTCAAGTTTTTATTTGTTGCTCTTAAGACTGGGATCGAAGACAAGACTTTTGTCAGGTAGTGTATTTGTTGTACGAAATAATTTCATAACATTTTACATTGTTTTATTTATTCACAGTATGCTACTATGTATTGCATAGACCACTTAAATTATGGATGTCAAACAAAAGAGAAGAATGGCGTTACTTGCACTATAGTATCTTATCTTTGAAGAAAGGAACTACAGAGATTGTTCATTTCAGAATTTCTTACCTTTCAGTAAAAGCAGCAGAGGCAAAAGCAGCAGCTCTAAGCCCTTCATGGTCTCAGTTTAAATCTGGACCATAGACCTCTGTTACGAAATAAACAGCACATGCATTAGCAACACAGTAAGACAACTCACACAGCAGAGCTTTTATTCTAGTGCCGTCTGGGTGTATTTATTACTTTATAACTTGAAATGTATAATATTGTATAATATAATCAAATTTATCATTTTAAAGGCAGAAATGTTGAGGGACAAATTGTAATGGGTTTGAAATGTGACGTGACCTTTGATTAGATCCCTTGCATGTGAACCTGATATTACTCTGATCTTATTTTGACTGTAATATGTCATATTTTCATATTTTCTATATAATGAAAATTAAAATCCAAAATATGGAATAAAAACAAAGTATATACAGGGGCACAAAAAAGTCAAGGGGAAATTTATTGCTTTAAATAATTATATATATATATATATATATATATATATATATATATATATATATATATATATATATATATATATATATATATATATATATATATATATATATATATATATATATATGTATATATATATTTTTTTCTTTTTATTAATTTATACATTTATTTTGTAAGATATCATTTTTGTATTACAGTAATGAGAAACAATGTGGGATTCATCCTAATCTCTATGATGCAAATACTACACAATAGAGGAATTGTTGTGGAAACAATGACAAAAGAAATTTCACAGAAGTCAAATGCAGTATGAACTATTTTGTGACTGACAAAAGAGATTTCATTCATCTAGCTATCTTAGTTCATTCAATATAGAAATCTGATGGAATTAAATCCAAATTAAATTTATATATGACATACAAGTTCATATTTGGATTTTACATATAAAATATGTCATATATGCAACATACGTTAAAAATCTATACAAAAATGGCAGCTTAAATATATCGATTTTTTTTAAAAAAATTGGAATTACAAAAATGTACATACTATAAATATCTGTGTGAGTGTGTGTGCATGTGTGTGTGTGTGTATGTTTGTTTATATATGCCCATATGAATAGTTCAAAGTTGGCGGTTCATTCCGATGGGTTGGCTGCACGGTGGCGCAATGAGTAATGCTGTCGCCTCACAGCAAAAAGATAACTGGTTCGAGGCTCGGATGGGTGAGCTGGCATTTTTGTGTGGAGTTTGCATATTTTTCTCGTGTTGGCATGGGTTTCCTCCGGGGGCTCTGGTTTCCCCTACAGTGCAAAGACATGCGCTATACAGAAGGTGAATTGGCTAAGCTAAATTGTCTGTAGTGTATATGTGTGAATGAGTGTGTACGGGTGTTTTTCCAGTATTGGGTTGCAGCTGGAAGCCGCTGAGCAAAACATATGCTGGATATGTTGGCGGTTCATTCCGCGGTGGCGACCCTTACATTATTAAAGGGACTAAGCTGAGAAGAAAATGAATGAATGAATGAATGAATAAAGAGTTTGGATGTAAAAACCTCCAAGTGCCATCTGAAATTTTCTTCTGAAATTAACATTTTCCTCAGGTTCCTTTGTGCAGGTTCAGTAATTTTATTTTTATGATATGGTTTAGGTTAAATGTATTGCCTTTAATATGAAATAACAAAGGAGGCTAAGAAAAATAGTTATTTTAAAAGACAATTTCAGATGGGACTTCTGATGGGACTCTTCATATATTAACACACAAGATTTAACATAATAAAATATGTAGATATATGTAATTCCAATTTTAGATTCATGGTGGTCATTTTGCAATATTTTGGAATATATGTTGCATATATGACATTTTATATAGGCCTATAAGAAATCCAAAAAGCTTGGCATCGTGACTTAGTGGTTAGCACTGTTGCCCCACAGCAAGAAGGTCGCTGGTTCGAGTTTGCATGTTCTCGCTGTGTTTGTGTGGGTTTCCTCGGGGTGCTCTGGTTTCCCCCACAGTCCAAAGACATGCGCTATACAGAAGGTGAATTGGCTAAGCTAAATTGTCTGTAGTGTATATGTGTGAATGAGTGTGTACCGCTTTTCCCAGTATTGGGTTGCAGCTGGAAGCCGCTGAGCAAAACATATACTGGATATGTTGGCGGTTCATTCCGCGGTGGCGACCCTTACATTATTAAAGGGACTAAGCTGAGAAGAAAATGAATGAATGAATGAATGAATAAAGAGTTTGGATGTAAAAACCTCCAAGTGCCATCTGAAATTTTCTTCTAAAATTAACATTTTCCTCACATTCCTTTGTGCAGGTTCAGTAATTTTATTTTTATGATATGGTTTAGGTTAAATGTATTGCCTTTAATATGAAATAACAAAGAAGGCTAAGAAAAATAGTTATTTTAAAAGACAATTTCAGATGGGACTTCTGATGGGACTCTTCATATATTAACACACAAGATTTAACATAATAAAATATGTAGATATATGTAATTCCAATTTTAGATTCATGGTGGTCATTTTGCAATATTTTGGAATATATGTTGCATATGTGACATTTTATTTAGGCCTATAAGAAATCCAAAAAGGGTGGCATCGTGACTCCGTGGTTAGCACTGTTGCCTCACAGCAAGAAGGTCGCTGGTTCGAGTTTGCATGTTCTCGCTGTGTTTGTGTGGGTTTCCTCGGGGTGCTCTGGTTTCCCCCACAGTCCAAAAGACATGCAGTGAATTGGATGAACAAAACTGCCCATAGAGTGTGTGTGAGAATGCAAGTGTGTATGGGTATTTCCAAGTACTGGGTTGCAGCTGGAAGATGAGTTGAGACCAGTGAAAAATAAGGAACTAAGGCAAAGAAAAATGAATGAATGAATAAATGAAATCCTAATATGAATTTGTATGTCATAATTGTCAAAATCAGATTTCTATATGGGATGACATCCTTTACTCGAAATAAAGTCAACATACCATCTCATACACCTCTTGTTGTTATGCTACATCTCATGATAGACTCTATACACGTTATGTTATACAGTTTTATCCACTTTGTTTGTAGTCAGGCAGTACCTTGAACTGCTGGCAGAGAGTGCTGAACCGCAACCAACTTGAATTCAGTAGCCGCTGCTGTTCTTCCCTCACTTACAAGGGGGCGTTCTCTCACAGCACATCAACTCAGCTTCCCTTCTCATTTGTCTTAAAACAACAACGAAAAGAAAATGACATCAGTATCAAGAAGCAACATTAGCTCTTAACCCACACAAGCGCGCTGCTGTACCGGGCCGCAGTGTGTGGGAGAGAGGAGAATTGCTCATTATGAGTGTACGACGTCAACCCTTTGCGTGTTTGGCAGGGCATACAGACAGCACTGTTCAAGATATGACACATATTCCACATCTACGGCACATTTATCCACGCTCACACGCGTCACCAGCTGCCTCTGTTTACTTTATTCACGCGCGTGTCAATGCTGCGCGCACTCATTACACGTGCGCGCGCCCGACGCTCCTCCAGAAGATTTGGAGCAGACGGAGAGTGCAGATGGCGGCAGATAGATGGATTGTTTATGGAATTTTAAAGATTATTATATTATAAGTAATATATTCCCTTGATAGTTCACCAGGTTTGACGCAGTTATTGAAGGAGTAAACTTAAGAGAAACTGCAGCAAGATGAGTCTTAATTGAACTTTAGGTTAACTCCCAGGTGATTCAAAATAACAGTCATGACACTAGCATTCGATAGTATGGTCGCTAATTTACATTTAAATAATGACCGTATTGTAAATTGAAGATCTCTGTTATTTATAAAACATTAAAACTTAATTTTGTCTCATAGTGAAATGCATGATCAGATTCAGAGATATTGCACCTTCTAAACTCTTATTTTATCATTGTTTTCAATGAGTTTCCAACACAGCTTTTAAGTGAAACGGGTTTTGGAGGGGGGAAATTTCTAAAGTTAATTGCATTTCTAATTTTCATTTCATGGACTAAAAAAAGCATGACTTATTCTTAAAAAATGTCTTTATTTTTTTTTTATGTAGAAGAAAGTGATTCATACCAGTGCAAATGTCATGATAGTGATTTCATAAGTAAATTACTGAAATTAACTTATTTAAATTCATTATTATATACATTATTTCAATAAAGAATGACAATGAATATTATTTTTATATATTAAAAATCCATATAGTAACATGAGAATAACCTCTGATTTTTAAAAAAATTATTGAATTGAAATTAGATATTAAAATATATATTGTACATGCGGGGGCGACACGGTGGCTCGGTCGTTAGCACTGTCGTCTCACAGCAGGGTTCGAGTCCTGGATGGACCAGTTGGCATTTCTGTGTAGAGTTTGCATGTTCTTCCCGTGTTCGTGTGGGTTTCCTTCAGGTATAAACTAAATTGTCCGTAGTGTATGAGTGTGAATAAATGTGTATGGATGTTTTCCAGTTCAGGGTTGTAGCTGAAAGAGCATCTGCTGTGTAAAACACATGCTGGAATAGTTGGCGGTTCATTCCGCTGTGGTGACCCCTGATGAACAAAAGGACTAAGCTGAAGGAAAATGAATGAATAGATTGTACATGCCAAATAAATGTTAAAAAAATTAGTTTATTCTGTGAAACAGATATATATATATATATATTTTTAAAGTTTGTTTTTGGAACCACTGAACAGTCATAGGTGGAAGGACATGACGATTAATGTAATGTAAATGATGATAATATTGTTTTAATTTACTTTATCTCTTTAAGAGCCAAAAAAAAAAAAAAAACTGATTGATTAAACTCACTGATTAAACAATGAATAACAGGCCAAGTTGACCATAACAAGTTAACGAATAAAAACTACTCACAATATTATTTTTGGAACCACTGCACCTCTGAACATTTTTCAAAATGTCTTCTTTTGTTTTCAAAGGAAGAATGTCAGTCATAGATGGAAGGGAATGACGATAAGTAAATGATGATAAAATTGTTTAATTTATTGGACCTATCTCTTCAAGAGAAAAAAAATGTTTAACATATTCATTAATTTTCTTTCGGCTTAGTCTTTATTTCAGATGTTGCCACAGTGTAATGAACCGCTAACTATTCCAGAAACGCTCATACACTACGGCCAATTTAGTTACCCAATTCACATATAGCGCATGTCTTTGGACTGTGAGGGAAACCAGAGCAACCCAAGAAAACCCACGTGAACACAGAGAGAACATGCAAACTCCACACTTAAACACCAACTAGCCCAGCCGGGACTCCAGCCAGCAACCTTCTTGCTGTGAGGCGACAGTGCTAACCACTGAGCCACCATGCTGCCTGTTTAACATGTTTAAGAGTTTATTAAAAGTAAACAATCATAGCAGGTCAAGTGGACAATATTAAAAAATAATAACTCCTTGCATTATTATCCAGGCATCCAGTGCGAAATATATATAATTTTGTTGTTGTTGGAACACATTCACAATAAACAATTCAATTTGTCTAAGTAAAACACAACTTTTTTCACAGACAAATTCTACAAAATCATTGTTGAGTCTAGTCAAAGCTTCCAACATTTCACACAGTAACAACTGAAAGCATACATAAACACCTCATTAAACAAACATCCACTTCCAGCCTCTCTCTCTCTCTCTTTTTTAAATTCTTGTTAATCATAACCGAATAATTATAATGACACCAGCTGTTCCAGAAAAACACAACTCATTTATATGCCCATCACACGAGATCTAAGAGGCAGCAAACTGCTGTTGCTTGGAGCTGAAACCCCTGGCAGCACGCGTTAGAAAGGATGAAGCAATTCCCAAGCCGAACAAACAAACCCATTCATGCTCCACAAACAAGCCTCGCACCATCCAGGACACTTGCCTCATACCAGATCCACAGTCCAGTCTTGGGTACTCTTCTAAAGGGGACCAACTCGTCTCTCAGCTCCTGGTTCTTCAAAGTCCTCCTGCTCTTCAGAGGTGCAAACATAAGGAGAAGAAAAGACAAAAAGGGAGGGTGACGGAGACAGACAGAAAGGGAGAGGAGATGATAGAGAGTTTTAGCTAAAAGCCGGGCAAATGTGTGCCGTGGGCAGCCTTGAATATGCAGACATTTTCCTCCATGCATTCCTCTTCTTTAGCCCACATTGCGCATTCCTCTCCCTTTCCAGCCTGGCTGTCATTGTTGCTTATAGTTTTTTGGAAGTATATTTCTGTTATAGGGGTCAGATGATACAGTGTATGAGCTGGCACTGGTTTCAGGATATTCATCTTTGATGCATGACTCACTTTATGAGCTAAATCTGTGAATTTTTCCTCCATCGCCGGTTTGTTTTAACTCGACACGAAGTGGCAATGGAGCCGGGTTTAATTTGTTAATGCACATATCTTGTTTTATTGTGAATGATTTATCGGTGGGTGTTATTCTACATCAGTAAAAACATGTAAGCATTTGTAATCTTCATCAAACCGTAATAAGTTGTTTTCTTTTCAATTTACTGTAGGCCAATGAATATGTTAATGTATAGTTTAGCAAATTTAAACATTTGCATGTATATGTTTTAAAGGAATTATTAGCAATTTTATGGTGATTTAAATTGTTAAAATAGATCCAGAAAATGCATTCAAACGTTTCTGGATTTAAAAAAGGTTAATGAAAAAATATGAATCAGCACATTGATGATAATAAGAACATTTTCTTGAGCGCTAAGTATTGTGTAACACTGAAGACTGGAGTTATGATGCTGAACATTCAGCGTTGTCATCACAGGAATTAATGATTTTTAAAAACATTTCACGAGTTCACCTGCTCCATCAGTTGGGTCAAACATGGCTCAGGCCCCACCCCCCATCCTTTTCTTTAGACATTATGAAAAAACAGTGGAGGAGATGGGAAAACGGAGGGATGCCGGAACAAAAGTCGACTGAAACAGTGCAAAGACTGCTTCTTATATACACATGTGATGATTGACTGACACACCTGACTGATCATTCTCCTCCTAGAACTTACGGTAGGAAATCATTAAAATAGAATATACATTTTTTTATGTGTTTTTTAATATAATAACGCTTCACATTATTTTTTATTTTACTCTATTTTAAATCAAATAAATGCAACCTTGGTGAGCATATGAGACGTACCGACAAAAAAACACTAGAATGATATACAGTAACTCCACACAATTCAATATTTATTTAACTATTTTTATATTTTGTTTTTTTCACTGACTAATCCTGTGTAAATAAACCAAGTTTGCATGAGTTTATTGTATAGGATCATATAGAAAGTATCAATTTGAAAAGTCAGATGGGTGATTTTCAGAAAAATCTGGACACTTTATACAGTTAAAGACAAAATTATTAGCTCTCCTGGAAAACTTTTATTTATTTATTTTTCAAATATTACCCAAGTCATGTTTAATAAAACAATGAAATTTTCACAGTATTTCCTAAAATATTTTTCTTCTGAAGAAACGTATTTATTTTAGTTTGGCTGGAATAAAAACAATTAATAAAATGTTTAAAAATAGTAATTTTTTTAAGGTTAACACTATTAGCCATTGGCAACAAATCAAACCACTGTTGTCCAATAACTTAACCAATAACCAATAAGCTTAATTAATTTAACCTGCCTAGTTAAACTAATAGACTTGTCTTTAAATCGTAATTGAAGCTAAATTACAAAAGAAATTGGTAACTAAAATTAGTTATTAAAGTATTATGTTTATAAAATATGTCAAAAAAACTCAAACAGCATTTGAGAAATATTTAAGAATTAAAAAAAGAATTAAAATATCAATAATTTGTAATAATTTACAATATATCTGATACACAAATATGAGAGGTCTAAAACTCATACTTGGGTTTTCGTAGTGGCTTAAAACATACTTTTATTCAGTACAAACACTGTAAAAAAAAATCCTGGCTGCATCATTTTTTAGGCTGAATCAAATTAACCTCATGACTCCATTGAATGGGCGGTTCATTCCACTGTGGCGACCCCTGATTAATAAAGTGACTAAGCCGAAAACAAAATGAATGAATGAACGGGTGCATTGAATGTATGTTATGTTAAACTCACTTAAAACAGCTTCCGTAGCTTAGAAAATTAAGATAGAAGATGAATAACTTAGTTTAATAAGTTACAATGAACTAAAAAGGTATGCTTTCATAATTAATCATATCATTTTTACAGTGTACAGGGTCTCTTTAGAGTTGTTTCCATAAATATATATATATATATGGAATATATGTTGTCACTGGGACTCCCATAGTTGATTGAGGGGGCTGTAGAACGAATGCACAACAAGGAGCCTGTGTGAAATCAAGCGCAAGACATGCCACAACACCCCACACACACATGCTACAACAGCACACACACACACACACATATATGAATAGTGTACCTCATGCCAACACACACTCACATTACAATGTGTGTATTACATCAGTAAAGCTGCTAAATGACCTTTCTATGCTACTGCATCCTTCACTCAAAGGAAAGTTTGTGTGTGTCTGTGTGTGTGAGGGAGTGACAGATCTGTCTGATATTAGAGAGCAGTTTTGTTCATCCCAAAGCATGTGGTACTGGAGCCATGGTGTTCTGTCTCATACTTCCAATGAATTGCCTGAAATATAGTGGGTGTCGGAAACAAATATCAGACAATGCAGCTCACAAAAAAGGAAGAAAGAAAAGAAAGAAACCTTATATTTTTACTCAGTATGACTATAAAACAAAAACAACAACAATTCTTATTATTTTAAAATATTCTACATATAAAAACTTTTATGTAAAATTATATAATAATGACAAGAAAAATGATTTCATATTTAATAATTGTTTAATAGATTTTTTTTTACAATAACCATTAAAAATAATATTATCTTACCACCATTTGAATTATTCAAGTAAATTGGAATCATCTTTATTTAGATAGCACAATGTAGATTATGTCAATATTACAAAGTTATATTACAATGTAGATTGCGTCATAGCAGCTTAACATAGACTATTAGACCATTAATAAAATACTAATACTTTTCCAATATAACTATTGGAGTTGAAAAATAAGCAGTTCTTGTAGACTTTTCTAAAGTTAAGTATACTATCTTTCCAGGCTAAATGAAAAACCTCTAGTTTTGTTTTCTTCCATCTATGTTTAGTGTGCTCATTTAGCCACGGTTTCAAATTTTTCCCCTAAATTATACAAAATGAACAAATCACTAAAGAAATATATAAATTTTAAAATAATTCTTCTCCTGCTACTACTACTATTAATAATATTTCTATCAAATAATATAAATGAACTAAATGCATTACTATGTAACATATTATTCTCACTCACTCACTTTCCTTTGGCTTATTGCAGGCTTTATCAGGTGTTACCACAGCGGAATGAACCACCAATTTCTCTGGGAACTGTTTTACACAGCAGATGCCCTTCCTGCAACAACCCAGCCCTGAGAGTAAACCCTCAGTGCTGGGAAACACCCACACACTCTCCCATTCACATATTACGGCCAATTCGCCTAGCGCTTAACTTTGGACTGTAAATAAGAAAACATACAAACTCCACACAAAAAGACCTCCTGGTTCCACCGGGACTCCTTCTTGCTGTGAGGTGACCATGCTAACCACTTAGTCACCATGCTGCCTGTACATATTACCATTTCACAATAAAATACAAAAATATTTAATAATAATAATAATTAAACCATTTAAATGATAGAAAGTTAAAATAAAACAACAGCTCAGGCTCATTCTGAAACGTATGTACCTCTATATACTCTTCTGGAGACAGCCAAATACGTACCAGGAGCTATGTTTTTTTTTTTCAGTTTTGTTCCCGCAAATTTACCAGAGGCCGCTGTGTACACTTTTTCAGATCTCAAATTTCTCTCGTGAGTGCCATTCGCGCTTACTGTTCTCGCGTAAATCCACCATAGGCTGCTGTCGACTGACTGTCTGACTAACTGACTGACTGACTGACTGACTGACCAATCAACTGACACACCCTCCTCCTTTCCTAAATCCAACAAATAGGCTTTTCAAAAGGACTGATTGACCCACCCACCCACCCACTTCCCTAATCCCAACTGACAAATTAATAAAGCAATCTAGAAAAAGAAAAGCCCTCACCTGATTTTCACCACATTCTTACCCTGTTATTTACTCTTTATTGAATTTTTTTGTATTCTATTTTTGTCTTACCTGCTTTCTGGAACTGCTCTTCACCAGACTCGAACCTCATCGTTGTGGTCATCTTCTCTCTGCGTCTTCAAGTTCACCAAAGTACTTACTGAGCTAACTGGACAGTCTGGTAACAGCGGAAAAGCCGTCAATATGGAGCTAAGCGGTCAGCTGGTAAGCACGAAAAGAAATGACGTCATACCACCATGTACCGTTTATTTTAAAAATTAAATGCAGCCATACGTACTTCTGGCAACATAATTCGTGACTTCTAGAAATGTATATAGGGCTACGTTTTCAGAATGAGCCTATGTTGAAAAAAACAACACAGGCTCATTGTGGATACATACCCAGGTCTACATCTCTGGGAAACCACAAATATGTACCTGGGGCTATGTCTGGCTGTGAAACGAACGATATGGGGCGGTATGATTCCGCCAACAACTTCTGTTGGTTTTTGTGCTACTGCTGACCAATTACCTCTGTATGAATGGTTTTTCTGGGGTTACCAGTTTGTCCAGTAGCTCACCATGTACACCCATAGACTTTGGATGCAGAGCAGAGTGGACTGTGATGACAGGGTTCAAGTCTGGCAAAGAACAGTTCCAAAAACAAGGTAAAAAAAAAAAAAAAAAAAAACATGATAATAATAACAGGCTAAAAATGTGGTAGAAAATGACTGCTTTTATTTTCTCGATTGCTTCTGAAAACATAATTGGTTGGGTTTAGGGAAAGAAGTGGGTGGGACAGTCGACAGCAAACTTGTCGCTGAATGCACATTGCGATTTGCGAAAACAAAAACTGCAAGCAGACTTAGCTCTGGGTATGTATTTTGCTGTACCCAGAAATGTAGACCTGAGTACATATACACAATGAGCCTGAGTTCAATTTAAAAAGTATGAAATTAAACCAAAAATCAATTGAGCACAATAATGTGAATAATTAAATGAGGTGGAAATTAGCGACTGCACCTTTAAACAGCTCAAGCAAGTCAACATTGTGCATTCCCGGATCTGCATACGTACGTGCAGCTTGTGCTATAGATATTGCAAAGAGCAGGTCTGTTCCCAGCAGGCTTTACAGTGAGCCTGTGACGAGGCCTGCGTCCATAAGCCTGGCCACCTCTAAATTTACCAGAGCAGCAGATGGTGGTAAAAGCAGGACTGCTGGCCCTCCCACACGCTTTGCTGTATAAGTGTGTTTATGAATGTACACACTTTACAGGGCATATTCACAATAGCTCATCATTCAGTGGGAGGGATTACAAATGCCTGTCAGTTAATAAAACACAAAGCATACTATGATAACACGATTGCTATCATCACCAGGACATCATTTTAATGTGGAGCACGACTTTGAGGTAATTAATAAAGCCCAGATCTCAGTGCAGAGCTCTGGCAGCATGGAAATTAAAAGGTTATATTGGGTAAATATGACTAATATGAGCAGTAATGCATGAGTCACATTATAAAATATTGCTTGGCATCAAAGTGTTTTGGACACTTAAAAATAAGGTCCTGTATTCTTACCTGTACTTACAGTACCTAGTCAGAACTACTAATTAATTACAAAATTAAAAAAATATATACACTGTAAAAAATATTGCCCCCTTATTTATTTTTGTTTGTTTAATTTAAATGTACTTTTCTAGCCATTTCAACTTACGTCAAACTGACGTGGTATACATTAAACCGCATAATTTTAAAAATCGAGCTGAAACCTGACTGACTTATTGCAATAAGCTAAAGTAACATAAAAAGATTTGTTGTCATGACTTTTGGTCGTATCATTTTTTACAGCGTATGAACACACTTTACAACAAGGTTTCATTAATTCATGTTAGGTAATGTATTGCATTGGACAGCATTTATTAATAATTCAACGTTTATACAAATGCAATATTAAAATCCAAATTCATGCTTGTTAAAAGAACTTTCAGTTAACCTTAAATTTTTATTGAAATTAAAATTAGGATTTTTTGTTTTTTTTTTTGGTAACACTTTAGTTTGGTTCACAATTCATGCAATTAACTACTGGCTTATTACCTGCCTATTATTAAGAACAGAGATGCCCAAACTTGGGTCTGTGGGCCAAAGTTGGCCTATTGTAACCTTTGATTTGGCCAATCATCCCATCTGAGAAGAGAGGGAGAATGATGGGGATGGTTTAGAGATTGTAATTTCAAATTTAATGTAACCCTTTATTTGTTTGCTTTATTGTTAAAGATGTGGTTCACTACAATATACTATTTTAAACTTTAGTTGATGTGTAATGTAGCTGTGTGAACAGAAACAACATCTCTTAATGTAATACGCTCAAAGTTCAATGCAAAGGGAGGCATTGGCTTTTACAGAGTTAGCTTAGCAAAGCCTACTGCGAATGAAGTTTGGAGACTACAAAAGAATATATCCGGGTTAAAGGCTCGTACACACCTGGATGCTTTTCGTTTACGTTTATCATCAGCGTTTTACGAGATGTTTTTCCAGATTCAAACCCAATAAATTTTTACTGGTGTCAAGCAGAAGAATATGCAAAATCACTCCTTGACGTTAGATGGTGCTACACAACTTTAAGTTTCTGACACCTCGCTTATAACACAGAAGAAGAGGAAGAGAGGAAGTTCACACGCTTTTTGTTAAAGTTACTGGTGACTCGAACAAGCATGGATGGTTCAAGTAGTAGCAGCTTCAGCTCTAGCGATGAAGAAATGATTTTTTCTCAGAGAGCAATAAGCAGCTCCACGTTTATATCGCCTCTGGGCATCTTCTTCAATGTCCGCTCGCATTGACAGTTTTGCACTTGAGCCCCTCCAGGTGCTGTTTACAGTTACTTCAGCAGCTCCATACACGTGAACAAAAGTGCCAATCTGATTGGTGGAGAAAGTTTTAACGTGGCGCGTCACAACAAGAAAAAAAAACGAGCATGAGGCGTTTTTTTTTAATGACGCTTTTGCGCCTGGAGTTTTGCCCGTTGGTGTGCACAATCACATTGACGCCCTATATTTAGTAACGAGGCTTTAAATGTCGATGGAAACGCAAGCAAAAAATGTCTCGGTGTGCACAGACCTCAATTATGTCATAAACCCTTAAGGTTACGAACATACACCCTGCACAGCAAAGGGTGCACTGTATTGTTATAGCAGAGACACTTCCTGATGACGCGGAGTCGATCTTTGAATCACAGCACAATATGTTAGCTGACCAATCAGAGCCTTTTGAGGGGTGGGCTTTTGGAGAAACTAGGAAATATGACAGTTGTTTTCATGTTAGCAGAGTAGCTGTATATAATCAAAGAAAGATATATGAAATAATAACATGATTTTCTACAAGTAAAGCATGAGCACACATAGCGTTGCATCTTATAAACACAATCAAGCCTTAAAAATATACTCTTGACCACACCTTTAAGCTACAAAAAAAGGCTAACTGAAATCAAATGTTTCAATATAAATGCTGGAATTTAGTTTAAAATGTACATATTGACACATGACGGATAAAGGACAATGCAGAGACTTGGGTGAGGGAATCAAGGCAAAGATTCCGCTTGACTAGTGTATCCAGCATTTCACTCCAGTGTGTTATAAATGTGATGGTTTATGTTTTAATTGCAATAAGTTATCATTTAAAAAGTCTTACTGCATTATTAATATGATTTAAATTAATGTTTTCTATGAGTTTTTAAATATTATGAAATAAATTAGGAAAATACCCATGGCAACTTTATTGTAAAATAGTTTGGTATATTTATCTTTGGCCCACAGCTCTCGATGATATTTGGTTTTTGGCCCTTCATACGAAAAAGTTTAGGTACCCCTGATTAAGACATTAACTGTTCATTAGCAGTTATGGCATATGGTCTTATCCCTAATCCTACTCAAAACCTAAACTTAAGCTAAACTAAAATTAAGCTAGAACTGTTAGTTAATGATTTGTTAATACCGTGAATTGTGACCTAAACTAAAGTGTTCTAATAACATATAAAATATACTCCTATCATATATTGAACCAAACAATTGTGTTTTGCAGGCTGAATTATTCCTCAGCTTGCTATACAGTCCACAGGGGCAGATGGCAGTCTCAGTAGTCTACCTTCACTACATAGCAGCTTCCTGTCCACGTTTCAGACTGTGAAAACAGAGGCCCGTGTCCAATTTACAAAGGCAAGGCCCGTCCCACACTCCAAGAGGAGAATCCATGCTAATCCGCTGCTCATTTTTGTGAATCTCAGTGCCAAATTTCCAATGCATTTTACTCTGTATTGTAACACTTCAGTCCCAAAGAAAACCGCTACTCAGAAATCTGTTCAGGACAGAGAGTATTTAAGACTACATGAAATAGATTACTACACTCAACAAATGAAGTTTGCTGTTTGTTCACACTACTTATTTAAAATGAGTGGAAACAACACAATATTGTGGGTTATTTTTCGTGGGGGGAGGGAGGACAACTTGATTGTTTTACTTTCCATCTACTTAAATTTGTAAAAGCTACATAAGTAAATTTAATTCCTTGATGTTGTTCTAACACAAATCGATTGTGTGGAACTCAACATTTTGTACAGTTTAGTCTTCTTTGGTTATGAGCAGTGTTGGGCAATAACATGTTACTAGTAATGTGTTACTGTAACGCCGTTACTTTTGACAGCTAATACTGTAATGCATTACCTTTTAAATATATATTAAGACTCTGTTATTGTTACAATATGGTGCGTTTGTCCATTACTTGGTAAATTTTTTAATTGTGGATGCAGTCTATAGCCTATATGTTCTTCTTTACAGCAATTACAAGCATTGAGGGATTTAAAGATGCCAACCAACCACCGTTAAGAAGACAAAGTGCCGTAGGTGTGTCTCCTTTTAATCAAGTATGTACGCCGATCAAAAGCAAGCAACACAGTCCAGGATAGTTTCATTCTTTATAACTCATCTGATAGTTCATGGTTCTTCCATGGTGGGGCGCCACACCAAAATGCATCCCTTCACGGCTACATTACGGCTTCCCATTCAAAACATTCAGTCATTGTTGTTAATGTTTTTAATAGCAGATTCTAATTGCACCAAAAGGAAAGTGAATAATAACAGCGCAAACTTTTCTGTAACCGTATTGTGCTATGTGTTATTTGTTAAATGCTTTAAGGTTACGTGCTGACTGACTGACTGACAGGTGCATGATGCATGAGGCCAGCAAAAGCTTTCAGTTAAGATGAACACATGATTATACTTTATTTATAGATAAAGGTCTAGGGCTCTGCTTATAATGACTTTATCTTGCTGGAGTTCATAGCCGTTTCACTTTACTTCAGGACGCATTAATGCCGCTCTGTTGGTCTATTGGAGAAATTCATAAATATTCCTAGAAAATCTGATAAATGTTGGAGACATACTCACTACATAAAACGCGCAAAATCGCATTTCAGCAGCGTCTATTTGAGAGCGCACAAGAAGATCTGTGCTTGAGCAGTGTATATTTGAATGCATGCAAGACGTTTTGTGCATGAACAGAGGAAATCGGCACGCAAGCACATTCGTATTGCACGTAAATGCGATCTCGACTTGTAATACTGCGCTCACAACATTTCTCCATTTGTCATTGAAATAACGCCATAGGTAGTTAGTAGATTTGTGTAAAAGGTCTGCCACCACAGCTGGAAAAAAACCTACAGGAAACACTGAAGTTGTTTTCATAGCATCAGACCTGTTTTGGCCTGTTTCCATTGAGTGGTACGGTACGGTACGGTTCTGTACGCTTTTATGGCCATTTTCTCTGTACCACTTTTGGGGTACCCTTTTCATACCTAGCACAGCAAAAGGGTACCAAAAGGCGGAGCTAGACACGCAACTGAACGCTATTGGTTTACAGAGATCCGTCACTCGCTTGTGTAACAAGCCAGAATGAAAACAAAGGAACCACCATGTTTTAAATACAGCCAAGGTTAGTAATGAACATTTACACAGAAGTATTTGTGTATAAAGCCTCTGTTTTTTGAGAAGTGTTTCTCATATGATATGTGAACAACCGGTACAGCTTTAATTTGACATTTCCTAGAGTGAGAATGACGTCGACTGAAACTTTCTGTCGAACACCATGCCCACCAAAACAGTATCATTGATGTCCCTTTAGCAGTGGAAACGCAAGCCTGATAGAGCTGACCCGTACCGACCCATATTGTACCGTACCGTACTGTACCACTGAGTGGAAACGGGCCATTAGTTCAAACCTGGTCTGGAGTAGCTTATTTCAGGATTAGATTGGCTCATTTCAAGCAAAGGAGATACTGAAAGTATGTACTGAATCCTGATAATTATTTACAATGGTAACCTATTGGTTATATATACTCGAGAAAATAGTAGAATAGACCCCAGATTGACAAAGCCATTGCATGGTATGTTTTTAAAACATGCAGCATGTCTTTACTGTGGGGTCACCAGCTTTCAGGCAGCTTGTTAGTATGATACCATGTCCAGGCTAATGGAAAAAACTACTTGGATGAGGAAAATTCAAACATGGAGAGCTAAAGACAACATTTGAGGGTCTGTTCATGGCAAAAAAAAATCTTTCTTGTTTTCATTTTTGTACTGCTGGTCTGACTTAAATAAATTGTTGATTTAAAATTACTGTTTGTTAATTAAAACTGTGAAGCTGATCAACAGTTTATTTTTCATTCACCCTGAAGTAATCAACAAAGTGATTGAGTTACTTTTTGAATAAAGTAACTAGTAAATTTAATTTGTTACTAATTTTCAGTAACTAGAACACAACACTGATTATATGAGGCATGAAACTACAACAAACTAAAATTCAGAGTCACTGCCATCAAAACGCTTTAAAACGTCTGCTTTATACAACATAGGCTCAATCTGAAAACGTTGCCCTATATACGTTTCTGGAGATCGCAAATTAAGTAGTGAGAAGTATGTACGGCTGCATTTTAAAATGAATGTTCTGGGGCAGTATGACATCATACCATTTCGCGCTTACCAGCTGACTGATTACCTCTATATGAATAGCTTTCCAGCTGTTAACCAGTTTGTTAGCTCGCCATGTACGTCGGTGGATTTGACATGCAGAGAGGAGTTGTCTACGATGACGGGATTCAAGTCTGGTGAAGAACAGTTCCAGAAAGCAGGTAAGATAAAAACAGGAGCCAAAAAATAAAGTAAACAAATAAATAACAGGGTGAGAATGTGGTAAAATCTGAAAATGTGGTAAAAATCTGACGAGAGCTTTTTTTTTCTGGATTGCCCAACTGTTGGTCAATTGGTGCTATTTAAAACTCTATTAGTTGGGTTTATGGAAGGAGGGCGGTGGGTCAGTCGATGGCTCAGTCAGTCAGACTTTCAGTCAGTCGACAGCAGCCTCTGGTGGATTTAACAGAGAACAGCAGGTGCGAATGGCACTCACGAAAGAAATTTGAGATCTGAAAAAGCATACCCAGTGGCCTTTGGTGGATTCTCAAAAACAAAAACTGCAAAAAAAAAAAAAAAAGTAGCTCCTGTGATATAATTGGCGCTCTCCTGAAATGTGAATATCTGTAAGTTTTCAGAATGAGTCTGGGGTGGTTTTTACAGTGTACAATCTTCTTGGTTCTGAGACATGAAGTACAACAAACTAAAATTTAGAGTCACTGCCATTAAAACGCTTTAAAACGTCTGCTTTATAGCTTACTGATTAGCTTTTTTCCTAAACAACTTGCAATGGACGACAACCTTGGTAACAGATTGCAGGCAACATTACCCAACTCTGCTAAAATTATCAGCACCAACAAAAGCTGTTGTTCTATAGCATAGAGCATTTATGAGTAATCCGGAACAGATCCAAAGTGGCACCAGGATGCTGCTAACCTAAAGTGGGATGTGATAAAGCCCTACAATGTCGTTCAAGTGAGTGACTGAGGTGTTTGGCAGGAGTGCGCTGGCACTGCCCGACACAAAACCATGCATGACTGAACTGCTCTTTGCTAATTCTCATTACTTTATTTTATTCTTATGCAGAAGTGGAAAGAGTACTGAAAAAATATACTCCAGTAAAAGCAACATTACTTTCCAAAAAGAATCTCTTGTAAATACTACTCAAAAAGTACACTACCCAAGAGTAGTGAGCATTACGCTGTGAAAAAATGAGGCAAAAATCTAGCTGTGACAATATGTTTAGACTTCAGAACCCTGACTAATGAATGACTAGCATTTGGAGTTACAAACCAAGCTCGTGCAGCCCTGATAGAAAACAAGCAGTTGGTGAATGTGTGTGAAAACAACAATCTGTACTGTTTAAGGCCATTTGGTGATTTCAGTAATCATGTAGGCATCATTCATCATGCTGGAGAAACAGTCTCTTCCTCATTGCATGTAATCCTTTAGCATCTTCTCGGACACTTTTAATGCTTCTGCTCTGTACATGTTTGGTGCATTTATACAGTGGCTGTGTCTTGAGGCTGGTCAGCGTGATGCAATTGATTGGATGGGAATCACAAGATTGATTAGTCTACTTATCACATGGAAAATAGTAAAGTAAAAGCATAGCACTAAAAATATACTCAAGTAACCGTACACATTTACGTTAGACATGTAAAATATCCTCAATAGTTATTTAACCCCCATCTGTGACAGCCTGGTTTGAAGATGTGATGTCTTTTCTAAAACTAGAAAAGATTAAATACACATCAAGGGGTTTGATAGACAAGTTCTATATGTACTGGGAACCTATTTTATCATATTTTAAAAATCTGAAAGCATCTGTGGTTAAATAATTTGTATATCTCTTGGTATCATGGTGTTTCTTGTCTTTAATGTAATTTTTGTACTTTTATTTAGTTTTCTTCCCCTGTTATTTGTAATAAAAAAATGTCTTTCTTCTATCAGCACTGTTATGTCACGACATGCATGACACTAATTACCATATTTGATTCTAACTATTGTGTTAAGCTTTGGATGTTCAGTTCTTGGGGTGGGAATAGAAAGAAGAAAACTGTAATGTTTATTTTTGTATTGTATGAATACATTTTTACCCTCAACTAAAAAAAAAGTAAAAATAGTTATTTTGTGTAATTTGAATTCATTTTATTACACCACTGTTTTATGTCAATCTTTCAACTAATTGAAAGAGTTAAGAAAAAACTTAATTTGATGTTAATTTTAAAAATCCTAGTGTGAAGTTTGAAACAGATAGTTCAACTGGGTGGTTGCTAGGGTATACAGGTGATTGCTACCCTGTAAAAAAATACAGCTGGGTTACTTCAATTTAAATTTGGATAATATACATAGACAATATAGACAAGCCCATAGACAAGTCCAAATGTTGGGTTAAAGATGGCTTATAAGTGTAACTTTAAAAATGTAACCTAGTTTGTGCAGTAGGGTGTTTAAACGGGGTTGTGTAACAGTTGCTAGGGTTTTCGATGAGGATGTTTTTTTGGGTGTCTTCTATACAGTTGCGAGGGTACTTTTTTGAAGCTTCTATTGGTTTCTATAGTTCTAGGTAGCTGCTAGAGTGATAATGAAGTTGCTAGTTCTCATTGTTAAGTGGTGACGTGTTTGTGACGTATGTAATACTGTTTCCGGGTCCAAGCCGCCACTCGTTTGAGGGGAGAAATCATTCGTTTATGATCACGTTTTATTCCTATCACACATTAAAGTTAATTTTATATAGAATCATAGTGTACACAACAATCTCTGGGCTTGCTGCATAACAAATACCAAAAATGTAACAATTTATAAAAAATAATTACTTTCTGGCCATCGGATATTTGGCATGGACATATATACTGCAATCGGGATTTTCGAAAGCCCTAAATCGCTTTGTAAACGTTTATTATTACAATTTCAAAAAAGCGTGACGTCACACTTAACAAGCGGATTGTATACCCGATGTATTCAAATTGTTAGGTTGTCTGACAGACAGACAGACAGACAGACAGACAGACATACATACATACATACATACATACATACATACATACATACATACAGACAGACAGACAGACAGACAGAATATTGAGTGGGGGCGGGGTTGATTTGTGCACTCCTCTCATCATTCACTCACAGCAAACCAATGTTTGTTGGGGCGTGGCTAAGCAAGAAGATTGCCATTCCAGAGCGGAAGCGAATGGATAGATTTGATTAAAGATTACCAAAATAAAGTATTTTTCAGTGAATCAACTAAGCCATTGTTCACTTTAAGACTAACAATGTGCACTAGCAAAATAAACACAGTAAATATTGATTTAATGCAAGTGTTTATTTGGTTTAGATGGAAGCTTAAATGACTCAAAATAAACACTGGATGGTTTAAAAGAGTCTATATGACTCAGAACTATTAAATTAGATAGATTAGATTAGAAATCTAGATTAGATTAGAAATACAAGAGAGAGCAAACTACCATAACTAACCTAAAGTGGGATGTGATAAAGCCATACTATGGTATTCAAATGAGTGACTGAGGTGTTTGGCAGGAGTATGCTGGCACTGCTTGACACAAAACCATGGATGACTGAACTAACAGTTTCCCTCTGTTCAGTATCTCTTTACATCAAAATCCTTTATCCTTCCGACAATATATTTGCATTCTTTTTTAATACAATTACACTTCCTGGCCATAACAGGATGATTAAAACAATGACTTACAACAGCCAACAATCAAGCCTTGATTCGTGTGTCAAGTTTCATGCATCTCTGTCAACTTATCAGAGCAGCAAGACAAGTTATATAAAAATAACCCCTTAACATAATGCATAACCATGAACGTGGCATTAAAAATTAAAAAACGCATTAAGACTCACCAGTCAAACGCTTCCAAACGTCCACAGCTCAAATCAAGCATTAATCAGCAGAGGAAAACCATAGCATGACAAACATTCACAATGACATGCACGCATGCTGATGGGATGGAGGCCTCTCTTGCCACCTTCTGTACCAGGCGGGGTGGGCCGGACGGGGGAGGAGGAGGACGAGGAGGAGGAGGAGGTGGGCTCCTTTCAACTCCACCGTTCTATATGAAAATGTCAGGGGCTCAGAGCGGGGAGCATTGTTCCATCCACTCGGCCCATTCATAAACTGACACCCTCTCTGCTCGACCCACAATGCACAGCACTGTTTCTCCTGGCCCAGAGCACAGGGATGTGGCAGCGCTCAGAGCCTAGGTCAGTGCAAGAATCAAGAGTCCTCCGCACACTAGTATGCATCATTTACACTGGATGACACAAGAGGAATGCAAGCATTTTCATTAGACAGCCACACAGACGGCAGTGTTGCGGGACAGTAAAAATAATAAAGATCTCTCAGTAGTTCTTTGACGCTCATTATGTTAGAGGACCCACTAATTTTTATCAAGAATATTTCTGCTTTTTTATGTCGGAAAAGTGGCTAATTCATATAACGTCAAGCAATTTTGTTCATATGAATAGATGTGATTTTTAAAATGAGGTGTGCCCCCAAACCCCACCTCTAAACCTGATTGGGAGACGAGCAAATTGTACTAAAATGTGCAAGTTAAATTGTGCTAATTAATACATACTAGTCATTAAATCAAATTTCCATGAGAGGGCATTGGCTTTTATTAGCTTAGGTAAATGGTACTCTATTGGCATTAATCGTTCCAAGAGTATTTGTTGACATTCATGGCACCTTTTCGTTTCAACAAAAGGTTTTTTTAGTCAAAAGAAAACAGCACAGGCTCATTCTGAAAATGTACCCCTATATACATTTCTGGAGATCGCAAATTATGTAGCCAGAAGTACGTACGGCTGCATTTCGTCTGTAAAACGAACGCTATGGGGTGTTATGACGCCATTCCTTTTCACGCTTAAAAGCTGACCGCTTACCTCTGTATGAACGGCTTTCCTGCTGTTACCAGTTTGTCCGGTAGCTTGATGTGTTTGTTGGCGGACTTGAGACGCGGAGAGAAGTTGACCACGATGACGAGGTTTGAGTCCAGCGAAGAATAGTTCCAGAAAGCAGGTAAGGCAAAAACAGAAGCCGATAGATAAGTAAATAACAGGGTGAAAATGTGTTCAAATCGGAAAACGTGGTAAAAATCAGGCGAGGGCTTTTCTTTTTCTGGATTGCTTTACTAAAACTATTGTTGGGTTTTAGGAAGGAGTTTCAGTCGATCGATTGATCGGTCAGTCGACAGCGGCCTCTAGTGGATTTACGTGAGAAGAGCAGGCGCGAATGGCACTTGTGCGAGAAATTTGAGATCTCAAAAAGCGTACACAGCGGCCTCAAAAACGTAGCTCCTGCGATGTATTTGGCACTCTCCAGAAATGTATATAGAGCTTCGTTTTCAGAATTTTGTTCTCTGGGTTGCAACGAAAAAAAAGAATCTTTCGATTATTTACAATGCTACGCACACTAACAAAAAGATTATTTTAAGACCTATTCAATGCAACATTTTATAGAAACCACTTTTTTGTTTATTAGTGATGCTACATATATATAATAAACTTTTGGTTCCTCATTGAAACTTTGAGTGCACATTTCTTAAAATAAACTTTTTTTTTCTTAATGTGAACAACATTTTAATGATCTAAATGAATCTTTACGTTGTTAAGAATGTTTAATATAAAAAAGGTTCAATGAATATTTAAGGCTCTTCATGGAACCATCAATCTCAACCCTTTATTTTTTAACAGTATGTCACTAGGAATAGACCATTTTTGACCACTTTAAATTATAGAAAAACGCAAATAAGAAAATAAAATGCACTTTTTAAAAAAGTCCCAAAACAGTTTTCAAAATTACACTTTAGAAAAAAGCATTTCAAAAGAATCTATAAATGGGCGGCTCTTAAAATATCCATTTATTTATTAATGTCAATTTTTTAAAAATGATTTAAAGAACATTTTGGTTCTTGATAAGATCTTTAAAGATAGCTCATTGAATCTGAAATCTCATTTTAGTTTTCTAATAAACACACTGGCTTCTAGGGGTTTTAAATGACTTGTGAAGTCCTAACTTGGAGAAAATTTGCAGTACCGTAATAAAATGAGCTTCATTAACTGTCCATCATTTATTTTAACTAAAATATTACTAAATTATTACCTGTTTTTACTCAATAATAATCAAATATATTCCTGTAGAGTGAGTTTAATATGAACTGTTGGTTTTTGGTTTGACTGCATTTGAAGCTACTATGCTTTAAAAACAACAACAAAAGTTAATTCTTCATTGAAGCATGGAACAGAAATCTTGATTATTTGAAAATGTGTAGTCACAAAGTTTATGAGAATTCTACACTCTTAAATATAAAGTTTCTTCTGATTCCATTAAGAAGCTTCCACATACATATAAGTTTTCTATTGACCAAAAGTTCTGTATAGTGAAAAAAGAGATAAAAGGTTCTTTATAATATTCAACTTTTTACTTACACTTTATACTTACACAGTTCCTTTATCAACAGTTTACTGCAAGGGTTTTTAAGGAACTCAAAATGCTTCTATTATGCTTTTTGTGTGAAAACACCCATTTGAAACCATTTAGGAATGCATGTATCAATATGCCACTGCATATTAACAAAATGTTGAAAACAATGCCATGAAGTAACATCTAAACCAGGAGTACCCAAACTCCAAACTTGGAGGGCCGGTGGCCTGCAAAGTTTAGGTCTAACCCAATCAGACTAGCTAATCAAGGCTTTAGAGAAACATTCTTGCAGGTGTGTTGAGGCAAGTTGGTGCTAAAGTCTGCATGACACTGGCTCTCCAGGATCTAGTTTGGGCACCCATGATCTAAACACTCTGTGTCTTCTATGGTGACACTATATACTGCACTGTAAAATATGCAGGGATTCACACAATTCCTTTAAGTTGTTGAAACAAAAATCGAAAGCTTAATCAGTTTTAAATAGTTTTTATAATTTTAAGTGAATTAAATATAGAACAATTATATTTGAGAGTTATGTTGGTTTGATCCACATTAAATAAGTAGTTTGAACAAGCAGCAAATGTAATTTTTTGAGTGAGACAAACTGAAAGACATTTAAGCTCGTCTGAGTTGTCATTTCCAAACTTAAAGTGAAGTAAACATCGTCTTGAAGAAAACATACTGTTCCAGTAATTCCAGTTACAACACTCTACAGCAGAGAAATAAGTCAATCAGCATAGACGTAAATGTTCAACAAACACTACACTACACTACACACACTCCTGTCCCTTGTGCTTCTGTACATAGTGGCTATTGTTTGGGCCGTCCCGGGAAGAGAACAGGACGACCAGGCTGGAGCCTGACACCGCACTACACAGGGAAGTCGATGCGCACAGCTAATTGTCTTAAAAATCACAACAATCACCCATTCACTCTTGCCGTTTCACTGCTTTCTCTCATGGATGTTACAGTCATAATTAAGCACTAGTGTACGGGAGGCTGTGTTGTCACATTACACACAAACAGTGCACACAGATGGTCAAAACATAGTACTTTTTAAACTAAAAAGTTAAATATTACTAAATGAAGCAAGCATAATCCTTTATCTAATACATAGGTCAGTGGCACTTTACAACAATGGTCCATTAGTTAATGTTAGTTCATGTGTTTACTAACTTTAATTATGAATAATCTTGTGAAGCATTTATTAATCATAGTTCAACATTTACTAATGCATTTTTAAAATCCAAAGTTGTACTTGTTCACATTAGTTAATGCACACATAACTTAAATAACGTTAACAGATCATTAATTGAATTAATTAATGAAGCATTTTTTTAAAGTGTTACCCAGAGGTCCAGTTTTCAACTAATTTAAATAAAAATTATACTATTTCATATTTTAATTAAATGAACCAAATAACCTGATCAAAAAAAATATTAGAATCAGTAACATTGTGAAATATTTCTTTACATTTCAAACAACAGCAAGAAGGTTGCTGGTTTGAGTCCCGGCTGGGTCAGTTGGCATTTCTGTGTGGAGTTTGCATGTTCTCTCTGTATGGCTTTCCTACGGGTGCTCTGTTTTCCCCACAGTCCAAAGACATGCACTATAGGTGAATTGAATAAGCTAAATTGGCCGTAGTACATGTGTGTGAATAAGTCTGTATGGGGGTTTCTCAGGACTGGGTTGCAGCTGAAAGAGCATCCACTGTGTAAAACATCCTGGATAAGTTGGTGGTTCATTGTGCTGTGGCAACCCCTAATGAATAAAGGGACTAAGCCAAAAGAAAATGAATGAATGACAACTGATTTTGTGTTTGTTTATCAACGAATCCAGAAAAGTAGACGTATAACGGTTTCCATAAAATATGATACATAAACATTGATAATAAGGACATCAATCATAAGCACCAATAATAGCTGATCATAAGAGAGCAGCAAATCTACAATTTAAAATAATTACTGAAGGATCGTGTGACACAATGAAGAGTGGGCTGATGATGATAAAAGTCATCACAAAAGAATGTGCTGCATCACAAGTATTAATTTAAATCAAATATATTTAAACCAAAATATATACTTGGGGCGGCACGGTGGCTTGGTAGTTAGCAGTGTTGCCTCACAGCAAAAAGTGTGGAGTTTGCATGTTCTCCCCGTGTTCGTGTGGGTTTCCTCCGGGTGCTCTGGTTTCCCCCAGAGTCCAAGGGCTATAAAAGTGATTGGGTTAACTAAATTTGCCGTAGTGTATCAGTGTGAATGTGTATGGGTGTTTCCCAGTGCTGGGTTAAGGCTGGAAAGGCATCTACTGTGTAAAACATATGCTGGAATTAGGGATGCTCCAGTCGATTGGCCAGAGATCGGTATCGGCCGATAATCACATTTCATGACTCGATCGATACTTAATAATCTGTCCGATCTCATGAACCGACAACAAGTGTTTGTTTACAATATTACAGGCAGAGGACATACAAGTACAGAAATTTCATTAAAACCTAGCTGGAAATATTAGGGGGGAAAAACAAACAAAAATAAATACATTTTAACTTGAATATTTAATAATATGAATTATTGTAATATACTTATTGCAATAATTAGCAGTTTATGGACCTATTTCCTGTTAGTAAAGAAGTAATGGATTTATAGATTTCGATTCTAACTTTTTATGCATCAAATATGCGCTACAAGCTTCATTGAGACATGTTGAATTCTTCTTCCATCATTTGCAATGTTTCCAAATTGCTTTGTTAGTGATTTTTTTTTACCATTTTTTGGATTTGTTTTATCTATTACTTTCTGTAAAGCTGCTTCTGACCATGGCATGTTCACACTAAATGGTTATACGAGACATGTTTAATGAGTTATGTGCCACATCCTTCATTTATTCTCTTAGGAAAGGAGATATCTCCACTTAAGTGTCTTACTTGAAAAATGTGCTTTATGCATTATAAAGCTGAAAGCCTCAGAATTGGTACTCGGTCTCGGCTGCAAAAATCTTAATCTGAGCATCCCTAGCTGGAATAGTAGGTGGTTCATTCCGCTGTGGCAGACCTTTAATATATCTGAGACTAAGCTGAAGGAAAATGAATGAATGAATGAATAAATGAATGAAAAAAAATATACTTTCTTAATAAAAAATCACAAAGTTGTTATATTCTAGTTTGTTAACCTGAAAATCTGTGAAAAACAATGATTCAAATTGATTGACGAGTCGTGTATTTATTTGTAAATAAATAAACAATAAATAAATCTCACCATTTTAGTCAACATTTAAACTGGATCGAAAATGAATCATCAGTCTGACATGTTGTGTGTAGATTAGTGTTTTTTCTTTCTCTGAAACAGAACAAAGTTGAGCAAGACGACTTTTTCACAAAACAGAACAGATGTCACAAAGCCCAATTTAGGCCCAACTCAAGGCTGACCAAATGTGTAGTAACTGCTCTTAGCCTTTAGTGTATAAATCAAAACTAAAGTTATTTATGCATTTTATTAACATTCAATATGTTTACATTTATTTATTTAAACGCACGATAATTCGTTTAATTAACTGCAATAATTAGCTAAACTTATAAACATATACAATATAATTTAAATAGAATACACAGCAATATTAGTCAACCATAAAACTCAATACCAAACACAACTAGAAAGCTGTATTGACCAATCCGCGTACAGCAGAACAATTATCCACTGATCGCACTGACCTTGCCTCAGTTACACCCACATGAGTCAGGCTTTTCCCCATTCCTGCTGCATCTATGATCACACTATACCAGCAACACATACACACTGCTTCAGGCCATGAGGTCAGAGTTGCCGTCCTGTAGATATGGGGTGAGGGCGCTCAGCACTGGACCAAAAGAAAAGGGAACCATTGTCCTCCCATTGTCTTTGCAAAGACAGACAGTATAGATGGTTTGTGGCACAACGCAAAGGTAGAAGTGAATGGGACACGAGGAGTCATGGAACAGGGTGACTCTGACGCCAATTAATGACTCCTGTCTGAAAGAAAGGCCTAAAACAAGCCACACGGGTGGAAGATGACGATGCATACTCTCGGTGATTGAATATATTCACAGAAATCAACTGAGAAAATCCACAGAAGGAAATATTGACTGCCAAGTCGTAATCCGAACCTTATCCAAGCTTGTTTGAGAGACTTTATAAAGATAAACAGAGCACGCTAACATCCAAGAGTGGGGTAAAATGAATGGGAATAGATGGATTTTATAACATTATTCCATTTAATTTTTTTATGAAGTGCATTATAGATAAACATAAAGTGAATCCAAGGCATATTTGGTCAATGAAAATTTGCTAATTCAAATAACTGCTTGGGATAAAAACTAAAATCTGCCATTGAAAGAGTCAATTTTAGCCAAAGGGTCTGATTTTTAGTGCAAGTATGAAGTTCGTTTTGATGTTAGTGACCAAGTAGTGTCACAACACTTCATCTTAAATAGAATGGCCTTCAATTTTATCATTTGAAACCCTAACAGACGTCTTTTTCCTGATTGTTTTTATCACATTGTGGTGTCTGCATAAATTTAACTTTATAAAACCAACTTTATAGAGAACACATTACATCCTAATGTCTGAATGTTTAAATATTTCAATATTTTGGTGAAAACTAAATTTTAAAACATTTTTAAATTCTTATTATTATAAATATGCCTTACAAGATTTTTGGTATATAAACTAATGTTACACTGCATGACATTTTAGTTACACAGGACACATTGTTATATTTGAGGAGGGAACAAATGCATTTAAAAGTATACTACAATAACATTTTAGGTGGGTGATTATGTTGGACAAATATTTTGAGCCACAGATTTCTAAATAATCACGCATGAGATACAGTTTCATAATTTAAACCAAAGTTCACAAACATGCACAATAACTGGAAAGTGCAAGAAGCAGCTGGCACTGAGAATAAGAGGTCATACAGTTAATACTGTGCACTTGTGCAAATGCCAGATGACAGCACATTTGCAAAAACTATTGGACATTCATCCACAGTGGGGTTTGATTCACTGGCATAAAGCCGAGAGAAAAATTGGCCAACATTATGATCCTACTCAAGAGATAAAACCATTTTGACTCGACTTGCATGAGCAAAAAAACATTAGACATTAGTATTTCACTAGATGGGATACAAGATTAAGCATGTCACTTGTCTTTTGGTTAATAAATTGTCATTTACTCTTTGCACTGTTTGTTCATTTGATGCTCTGATATACTGTAATGCAACAATGACCAACTTGAGCAGCTCTTGCATGAATAAATAACAATTTAACCACAAGAAAATGTAATAAAATTAATAGAATAATAAACTACTTCCACAAAGCCCTGTATTATGTAAATATAGTTATTTATATTGAAAAATAAATAGTAAATCCAGACCTTTTCTCTTAAATTAAATTGTGACAGGCCAAATAATCATTATGACATCTCCTGTTTTAAAGTACTGTGTGGGTTGTCGTATCAAGTTTTGTGGCTGGCTTAAAAAATATCAGACTTACCTTATTAGACGGTCTTCACCGTAAACAGGCAGACAGAAGGCTGAACTCAAGAGCGATGCCAGTCTCTTTTCCTATTGCATCTCAATCCCTCCCACCCTGCATCTCCATCTCTCTCTCTCTCTCTCTCTCTCTGCCGCCCCTCACTATCTGGTGGCATGTGCCACTGACACATGATTGTTTTTGTGGTTTTACATTAGCACCCTGATTAGTAATGCTTTGCTTCTACAAAAGGGAAAAACATCACTGCTGCAAACTGAATCACCGCAATTGTGATAAAGGCCTGTTCACGCCAAGGATGAAAACAATACAGAATTGGTTCCACAAAAACAAAAACATGAAATTCAGAAGAATAGTGGAGCAATCATCACAAATACAATGATAATGGAGCATGATCTGCGCCAAAAGCCCTTTAACGAAATTTGATTAAGCAAATTTGCAGTCTGACACATGAAACTGGAATATTTGGGACTATTCGCATGTTTAAATGTGATGGTACATTGGCATTACATGTCATTGGCATATACAGTTGAAATCAGAATTATTAACCCCCTTTTGATTTTTTTTCTTTTTTAAATATTTCCCAAATGATGTTTAGCAGAGCAAGGAAATTTTCACAGAATGTCTGATAATATTTTTTTCTTCTGGAGAAAGTCTTATTTGTTTTATTTCAGCTAGAAAAAACACTTTTTAATTTTTTAAATACTATTTTAAGGTCAATATTACTAGCCCCTTTAAGCCACATATTGTTCGATAGTCTACAGAACAAACCATCATTATACAATAACTTGACTAATTACCGTAAAACAATATCTAGTAAAATATTATTTTCTGTCATCATGGCAAAGATAAAATAAATCAGTTATTAGAAATGGGATATTAAAAATATTATGTTTAGAAATGTGTTGAAAAATCTTCTCTCCGTTAAATAGAAATTTTGGGGGAAAAAATGAACAGAGGGGCTAATAAATCTGACTTCAGCTGTATAAAACATTACACATCATGCTTATTTATGCCATGAAGGATAATCCTGTCTGAAATCAACGTTTTCAAAAGCAGTACGCGAGTCCTGCTACTACCAGGTTTGTCCAGATTATTTTCTATTTGTATAACGTGCATATTTAACATGTCTGTGATATTGTTGAGGAAATATTCATCTCAAGTTTTTGGGGTTACTCGTGAAGAGCTAAAAATGAATTGTAATAACTTTCGTTTTAATATTTAATGGTTGAGATTTGAGGAGAATAATACGGTGGCTTAAAGAGCTCAAAACAAGCAGCAAGTTAAAGGGTTAGTTCACGTAAAAATAACAATTTTGGTATTAATTACTCACCCTCATGACATTCCAAACCTCAGAGACCTTTGTTCGTCTTTGAATTACTAAGAAGTTTTGGATGAAATCTGACAGCTTCCTCATCCTCTATAGACAGCAAGCTTCCAGAAAGGTACCAGAACAGATCCTCAAAACAGAAAGCAAGACTTCAGTTGATCTATATAAATATTGTTAAGCTACTACACTATCTGATAAAAGTCTTGCCACCTATCTTAGTTTTAAGAACAACAAATAATAACTTGACTTTTAGTTCATCAGTTGGTATCAGAAGTGGCTTATCTGACAGGCAAAGGCCTCAAGATTACGCTTATTTTACCACAAAATATGGTCATGACTTGATTGTTGATTATTTAATTAGGACAGTAAGGTCTGACTTTGCTTCGACAAAACTCTTTTAACTTGATAGAAATAATGTACAGTATAGAATATAAAGTCATGGTGCCGTGGAAAAAGAGTTGATATTGTGTTTGACTCCCATGAGCTTGGAGGACTGCATCAATACATCTCTGTAATGAGTCTAATAGTTTATTAATAAAGTCATCTGAAATGGCAAAGAACGCATTCTTGCAGGACTCCCAGAGTTTATCGAGATTCTCTGGATTCATCTTCAATGCCTCCTCCTTGATCTTTCCCCAGAGTTGCTCAATAATATTCATGTCTGGTGACTGGGCTGGCCAATCCTGGAGCGCCATGACTTTCTTTGTATTCAGGAACTTTGATGGGGGACTTATGGAGGAAACCAGAGCACCCGGAGGAAACCCACTCGAACACAGGGAGAACGTGTAAACTCCACACAGAAATGCCAACTGACCCAGTCGAGGCTCAAACCAGCGACCTTCTTGATGTGATGCGAGATCTCACCTAAAATATCTCAATTTGTGTTTCAAATACAAACAAGGGTCTCAGAGGTTTGTAATGACACAAGGTTAATTTTTTCACAACATGTGTAACCCTTAAGTCCATGGTCTTTGCCCTCCTAGTTAAAAAAATCCAATAAAATTGCCAGTTTGATCCCAGTTCGGAGCGAGTGGGTGGTGTAGGCCCAACAGATAACTCGTGCAAATACAGAAACAAAAACACTCACCTCTCAGATGTGTTGTCAAATTGATGAAGATGTTTTCGCAGTTTGTTAGTGTTTTTCTATTTGCATTTGTTTTCCTGACTTGCAGCACATTTGAGCTTTCCTGGCCACCGTAGAATAATGCCATCTCATTGCATACAGTTTTTTTGCTTCAAAGTTTATTTACAGTTTAGTAAAAGTTACTCCCATAATTGGTGCACAGCTTTGGGTCATAGGAAAAAGGTAGACAGAACATACTTTTTAATTGGTTTTCAATATGGGTTCAGGTTGAAATGTATAACACAGTGTGCAATTTTGGATGCACCAGTGGGCCTATACCCAGATGTCATATTCAACCACATGTGTTTAGTGTATTCGACCTAATTAAAATATGGATTCCTAATTTAAAATAAACAAAAGCATATCTGTAAAAACAAAGCTTGTGCATTATAGCGAATAATATTTATGAAATTTTAGAGTTGATTTGAATCTTTTATCACAGATGTCAGAGTGTAATTGACTTGTAGTATATTTACATAAAAAGTTATTATAAAATTATCATAAAATAAATAAAGCGCTAATTCCAAAAATAGAGTCTTGTGCAATAACCAGGATGTTTTTCATGAGAAACAATTTTTGCATTATAAAATAATTTTGTATTATAGTCAATATTTTTTTATTTAAAAAAAAATCTGTGAAAATATCTATGTGATTTCTTATATTGTTGCGATAACCATCTTCTAGGCCAAAAGATGAGACGATTTTAAAAGATGTAAAAACACACTGCTAGCCAGTTTTAAGGAAGAGTCAGATGCTGATATTAGCCAAAGACTGAATATTAGCTCTAGGGGAAATTATTTAAAAACGCACCTGAAGTTGTTCCTGTGAATGTGAAAGACTTCATCTTCATCACCAGCCATAGGAAAATAGAAGTACAGTGGTGTATGTAAGGCAAAACTGTTTGCGCTTCAAATGTTTATCAGTACGGGTTTGTACAGTTTAATAGAAGAAAAAGATATTCAATCGAACTCAATTAACGGATGAAAACATTGACAGCCAATCAGAATCCACTATTATGAACAGCACGCGAACAGCAGCAAACTACAAAGCTGCGGACGCGCTTTTAAATAGATATCATATCGTGCATGAGCAGACACTGCCACCATACTCAATGCCTATTTCAATAAACTTCGATATTTAGCAGGTTTTGCAAAAAGAAGCCATTTTGCTCCATACATATTCACCATCAATTATACTCAAATATGTAATTTACTGTTAGAGATAACAGTTTATACTCCTCTGTTTTTTAATAAAGCCAAAATCAATTAATAGGCCTATAAATGTATGACGATGTACATACATGATATGTCCGTGATCGAGTGTCTTAAATGGGACATCTTACAGAAATTAGCAATGGGTTATATGCACAGCCAGCCAGCCTCAGCGCTTCCGACAAACCGTCTTTCCATTAAAAAATTGCCACGTTTAAGGTCCAATTTCTTTAAATATCAGTGATCTTCCCTGCCTGATATATATACGATATGAAGTGGGTCTCAAACCAGAGATGAACCACTGCATTGAATTCCATTTATGGACTATTTTCAAATTCATAAGGTTCCTTTAACAACATCAATGCTGTAAAAGGAAACTTATGAATTTGAAAATAGTCACATAACCTTCCACCGGAAGTTTAGCATTGGCTGAAAAACACCAGCTGCAATTATTTTCTGTTAAACACAAAAGCTAGTAGCTATTGACATTTAGAGATAAAAAAATAAAATTCAACAGCCCCTGGTTTCTGGCTTTCTACAAAATATATATACTGTGTTCAACAGAAGAACTCAAATAAGTGAAGGGCAAGTAAAGACAGAATTGACACTTTGTAATGCATCCCTTTAAGTAGATCTCACCTATCCTCCTGTCTATCTTAAGGAATGGCAGCTTTTACGACAGCAGATGGATGAGAGTGTTGATGGCCACCTTTCTGCTGTGATCTTGGCAGGCCACCAATGGTGGATCCACAAACTACGACTCACTCTGAGACATAGGCAGTTGTTGGTCCTTCATCTCCATCTGGGTTAGAAAAGATGCTTTTTTTTCCGTTAAGCCCACAAGATAACAGCCAAGATGTAAGAACGCCTACAAGTGAGCACTCTTTTATATACATTTTAGGAGAATAGGCTGGTTTATAGATCTGTACAGGATCCATACAATAAAGCTCAAATTCACCAAACAGTAAGAACTGTAAATTGGTATTCATTTAGTAGACATACAAATGATATACAGTGGTTCAATGATAACATAATGATAATAATTTACACATACGGTTAAGGTAAGAGTTATTAGCCTCCCTATTTATTTTGCCCCAATTTCTGTTTAACAGAGAGAAGATTTATTGAACACATTTCCAGAAATAATAGCTTTATTAACTCATTTCTAATAACTGATTTCTTTTATCTTTGCCATGATGACAGTAAATAATATTTTACTGGAAATTTTTCAAGACACTTCTATACAGCCTTAAATGACATAATGAGGTTAACTAGGCAAGTCATTGTATAAGGATGATTTGTTCTGTAGACTATCGGAAAAAATAGCTTTAAGGGGCTAATAATTTTGACGTTAAAATGGTTCATAAAAAATTTAAAACTGCTTTTATTCTAGCCGAAATAAAAAAATAAGACTTTCTCTAGAAGAAATAATATTATCAGACATACTTTGAACATTTTTTTTTGCTCTGTTAAACATCATTAGGAAAATATTTAATAAAGAAAAAAAAATTCAAAGGGGGGCTAATAATTCTGACTTCAACTGTACACATCAATGTCAAATGTATAAGAACTCAGCACATTTCCCTGCAACTAAAAGTGTACTTACAAGAATAGTAAACTGACATCTAGTGGTCATAATTAAAAAAACATCAATATATTAAGTAAAAAAGGCTGTGCAAATGTCACATCTGATCCGGGACAGAACATCACATCTAAACACAATAGAAAATGCTTTATTTATAATGTACTTACATGACTGTACAAAAATAAAAACAAACAAACAACTGTGTGACCAAATTTAAGACCGATACTAAACGTATGCAATATGTATAAAAACAAGCAAAATAAGCACACTGACTTTTTTTTTTTTGCATCTAAAAAATATTTATAATAAAAGTAAAATTACCTTATAAAAATCACTCTCTTGCGGAAACTGCATGACATCTTAAGACTACAATTAACATTCAGTCCACACTTGAGTCTAATCGTTTATTTATATTACATTATTTTAAATGAACACCTGGAATCCTGTATTGCTCATCATTTTCTCTATGAAACAAATGATTACCAATTAAAAGTTACATTATTATTCAGACTGCTGTGTGTAAGAAGTCATGGGTAAGTACTTACTGCTAAAAATGTTCCTGGCAGGAAACATACCGTAAGAAAAGCACATCAGTTTCAAGATCATAAATGAGCCTGCATATCAGTAAAATAATCAAAAATATCGGTAGCTACAAAAATATCATTAAAAATGTCGTAAAAGAACATTACAAATTCACGTTTCACTATACACAATGTTTGTCTGCATTTAACCTGAACACATAACCACTCATAAGTGAGGTGAATATGCAGATGAAACACTTCCTGCAGAGGTTTCACTGCAGCGTCACACCACCAGACTCTCTCTGCTCACAGCTCCATTCTGAAGAAAGAAAACACAAAAGAACTGATCACTGTTTGTGCGAGAAATATTACAGTATTGAATATTACAAGACATTTTGCCATATGAGAAATAGTTGTGCTAACTGAGCCAGGTTTTTCCCGAGTTGAGCTGTGCATTGATGGATTACTCATCAGTGTTTGGACTCCCAGCAGTGAATATTAAAACACACTGAACTGATCTGAGCTAATCTTAACTGAACTTAAACTCTGAAAACTGAACTGACACGGTTTCATTTATTTTCTTGTTGGCTTATTCCCTTTAATATTCTGGGGTCGCCACAGCGGAATGATCGTCCACTCTTCCAGCACGTTCTTATGCAGCGGATGCCCTTCCAGCCACAACCCTTCTCTAGGAACTGACACGGTTTCAATTTACTGTAATCTTCTATGTGAAGCTGCTTTGACACAATCTACATTGTAAAAGTGCTATACAAACAAAGATGAATTGAAATATTACAGCAATATTCGATTAAGTCTTAAAACTATATACATGTATCCTCGCCTCGTGTAACAAAAGCGGAGATTCCATCCTAAAGTGAAGTGAATCTTTTCATTTACACATTCGGAAAAAATAAAAACAAATGCAAATTATATTTCCAAAGTAAAATGGGGTCTTTAGCTTTTCGAAATATTCCATGTTTAAAGGTCGAGTATGCAAGTGTAGTATGGATGCCAGGCGTAACATTAAAAACCTACACATTTTAAAATAAAAGCACACTAGTGAAAGCGGCACCTAAAATATTTTTCATGAAAAAGTTGCATGAGCCACTTATTAAAACTCTATTAGAACACATGTATTTCATAAAAAAAGTGAAAATTCATTGTTTTTGCGTTATTTTGAGCAAATACGTTCTTCCTGTTTGAAAATAAATTTTGAAGACGCGTGACGGCGATTAGATCCGGTTGTAAATTCCAGTGTGGAGACTGGATGTCTGTACCAGCAACTACAACGTGACGTCTTTGAGTTCTCATCATTAATTCATGAGAAACACTTGGTTCAAATCAATCAGCGTGCTCTATTGTAAATGAGGCGCAACTTTGTTAATATGCATGATATAGCTTTTTACCCGATATAGTGTTAGACGGCAGAGAGACAGAGCAGAGTGTTGCCAACCGCAATAAAAAAAGTGGAAGAAAAAGAATCGTTCGAAGACATGGGTTGTCAATGTTGCGTTTATGAATGTGCGACAACAAAGGTTTTGAAAGATCCGCTGTAAATGCTGCCCCCCGAATATAAACCGCAATCAAACTACGATTTTTGCTGCGTATGATTTTCACCACATTTATGACGGTATAGTCTATACACACAGTTGTTTAACGCTATTCTCTGCATCTACCGAGAAATGCGCATGGTTTTTTTTCTCCCATACAGCATGCAGTATTGAAAGTTAAACTAAAACAACACTCTTCCAGCAGTTCCTTGCATCCAATATCTTTTTTCACGTGGGGCATGCATTAAACGTTCCTGAATGAAAGTGAAACTGCAGTTAAAGTCTACAAATTAAGAATGAAACACCCTAAATTATATGAAACTCTGGAGGAAATGTGAATAGCACTGCAATTATGCAATAATGTTAATCGAATTATGTGCTATAACATGTAAAAGGGGATCATGAAAGGAATATTCAAGAAGCACATCATGTAAAAACCTTCATCATTTTATTGTCTTATTCAGATTAAGGCAAATAATACGATTACTGATGTCCATTTAAACGTAGTTACTGTTATTCTTCCCTGCGTCTGTGTTTTAAATTAGCCCGTGCATGTACTGAAACTCCCCTTTCCATGCTAACCCTTCACTCTTTTGAAAACGATTTAAGACCTACAAGTCAATATTTCAGCGTTTTAATACATTAAGACCCAGCGGACACCTTGACTATGTAAAAGCTATTCTTTTGTGCTGTATTGGCCACGCATCTGCATACAAGTTGCATGCACCCTTAATCTAGCTTTTTTTAATCCTGGCTCACCTTTTTTAAGTTGCTCTTTTTGGATGATGGCAAGCTGTCAGTGTCCTCAGTATAGGGAGGGGGAGGAGGTGGGAAGTTGCTGTGGTTTCCACGGCGATCAGGGTTTCCGGAGGCTGGTACGAGTGGTAAAGGTGGCGGTCCACTGTGATGCCCTCTGTAGCGGTCGGATCGATCACTCTCGCTATCAAGGCGTTCACGGCTGCGGCCTCTTTGCTGCTCGCCCAGCTTCTTCTTTTCCATGGCCTCCCTGAGGAAGCTGTCGTCATATTCGTCCCTGCCTCCACGGCCAGGATCACGCACCAGATCCATCAGGTCATCACGGCTACGGGTACGGCGGCCCTGGAAACCAGCCCCTCGGAAGGAGTCTCCATGTCGGGGACGATTGTCAGGGGAATAATCACGGCGGCGACGGTCATCAACTGGGTCGTATCCTCGTCCGCTACTGCTCCACTCATCATCAGAACTGAAGAAAGAAAAGTCATGTTATAAAGTGCCTCTATTATGCCTCAATAATCAAAAGGATGCCGGTTTGATTCCCATGTACTAGCAGAAATAGAAAGTGGAGGGAGTGAATGAACAGTGCTCTCTCCCACCATCAATACCAAACTGAACTCACTAATTCCTCAGTGTGTGCTTAGGTTTAGGGCTCACTTATAGACCATTGTCTTCATTGCTGCATGGAGAGCGCCATAATGACCAGCAGGTCCGGTAGGATGCTTAGAACTTCCATTTAGAATTGTGATCAGCAAGAGCGGCAAAATTTTTCCAAAAATTAACAATAAAAGTACATGACTGATAATATGCTGCTGATTTGCATGTTGATTCTAATCGAGAACAGTTTGTTTCATTTATTTAGTTTGTATTGTGTAGTATTTATCATGGTATGTCTTTTTCTGTCATTTTAAAAATGCCACTCTTTCAATCAATGTGTTAGTGGGACAGTGTGTGTGTGTGTGTGTGTGTGTCAAACATTTTGGTGAATTACGTTTGGGTTGGTTATATATTTGAAAAAAGTGAAAATGTTCACTTTAGTGATGCCAATGCTCCATTTAAATAGCACAAGATGCTGTTTTACGATGAGGGTAAAATGACTCGCAGCAGTTGTTTTTCATTCCCATTAGGACACATTTTTAAAATAATCAGTCCAGGAGGTGGCGCTGATTGACAGCAGTATTAGTTCAAATACGTTAAAAGCCAGTAAAAAAAAAGATTAAGGGTGCTTTCACACTTAGACTTTTGTTTCGGAACCAATCTCGTTTGCCCAGGTAGCGTAGTTTGTTTGGCATGTGTAAATCCAGCAACCATGCTCGGATCCGCACCAAATTAATTGGTCCAACATCATCTGAATGAGGAGGTCTCGGCTTGATTGAAACAAACTCGGGAGCGAATCTATTGTAGTGAGAAAGCGATACGATCCGAGCCCAGCTATCTCACAGGGTATCATGTATAGGAAAATTGACCGAACTGCAGTCTTAGTTTAACTGTTATTTCTCTCTAGAATGTAAAGCCTATAATGCATAAGCCAACTGCTATGTATGAGAAAGTCTTACCTCTGATTTATACTTGTTGTCGATGTCTGTTAGTGTCACCATTCAAAAGAAAAGCGCAGCTTTTCGCTTATGTCTTTATTGCTCATTATCATAAAATAAAATAAGGACGAATGACAGCGGAGCAGGACTCTGCAAAATAAGCCCTGAAACTCTGATCAATGTGAGAAGAATTTACTTGCATGCGGTTTGTTTTAGCTCTTTTGGTCCTTTTAGAAACTTTGCCGTGTGAAAGCGAACCACACCAAGAACAAAGAGCAACATAGTAACAATTGTAATCACTGTTTCGGAACAAATGAATCGATTCACAGGTGTGAAAGCACCCAGAAACTATTGTGTCACAGCTGTTCAAATGTGACTCTTTATATACATCAAGCTGCTGACTGGGAGTACGGAGCTACATTTGGATGGGTGAAATGCAGAGGACCAATTTGAAGTATGTGTAACCATACTCGACCACACTCATGAGTGGAATAACTGAAACAAATGACTTTTTCCCCCCAACATAAAAATATTACAAACGTTTTTGTTTCACAAGTGGTTTTTATCATGAAATTCCATATATGTAGATCTTGTATGGTTTTTCTGTAATTGAAGGCTCCATACTGTGAATAAATGTTTGCATTAAAGGGATCGATCACATTAAAATAAAATGTACTCACCCTCAAGTGGTTATACACCTTTATGAGTTTCTTTGTTCTGTTGAACATTAAAAAAGTTATTTAAAAGAAAACTAAATACATGTAAACATTGACATCCATAGCAAGAAAATCAAATATTATGGCAGTCAATGGTTACAGGTTTTCAAATTTCTTCAGTATATCTTCTTTTGTGTTCAACAGGAGAAAGAAAGTCAAACAGGTTTGAAACAAGCAAAGAATAAGTAAACAATGACAGATCTTTCATTTTTGGGTGAATTATTCCTTGAGAAAAAGGCTAAAAACAAGTCTAAGAAGTTGTACTAGTGCCACTACCAATTTGCCAACCAGGCTAGGCTACTTTTTACTATAGGATGGTTGTAGTACTTGCTGTTATTGTGACCCAAGATAGGGGAGTTTTTACAGATGGTATTGTTTTTCTTAATGAAAATAAATTTACATCTGGATCTTAATTCAAGCTCCTGCTACTCTAACAAATTTCTAAAAACCAAAACTTGTAACAAAACATCTGCTGTGCTATGAATCCAGATGCTGGTGCCAACATCTATAGAACCCGACATGTCAGGAAGACATGGTTTTCTAAAATCCAAAAGCAAATGCACTTTGTGTATGTCTCTATCTTTTTAATTAATGAGAAAGCTGTTGAAACTGAAATTCAGATTTGCATGCATATGGTTGACCAATCACAACTGACATAGCAGAGATGGTTCTTATAAGGAGTTCAGAGAAAGCGGATAATCAAATGAACAATTTCAGACACTGCTGAGTAAAAACAGGGTTTCTGCAGGTTTCTTCAAGTCAAATTTAAGACATTTAAAGACCAATATGAAGTATATTTTAAGTAAATTTTATTTTATTTTTCTAGTGGTCTGGTTACTTCAGTTAATAGTTTTTGTATTAATGCAAGATCATGTAAAGGGATGTGTTGCTTTAGTTTTTTTCCCACTGATTAGGGAATTTAATTTGGAGAATTTGCTGTGAAAATGTCTAACAGCTGTTGTGAGTTGTATCGCATTAAAATAAAGTTCTGAGATGGATTATTGGTGATTGAGTGTCAGTCAGATTGGGTAGCTTTACATGGACTTAAAAATATTAAGACCTGTTTAAAATAATGCAAGACCTACAACACAATAGGTGTATTCGACTTCATGCAACGCTGCGCAGACTGATTGAAATCGGTCCTAAAGTGGGACGATTGAGATCAGACGATTGATTCAGCGGGTGCAGCATATGAAGAGCGACGGCTGGAGCTGCGATGACGACACCAATATTACAAGATTGGCCGAGTTCACCGCATGACAACAACCACGTGTGTTTCCGGTTTATTATTGGACAACTTTCATCTCACAAATTTCAAAACAAACAATTCACTTTTTATACCTTCTCTATCTTGCACACATCATGCTTATTAAAAGACTACAAATATTTTACTGCAGTATCACCTTTTTTTAAATAATTTGTTCATGATGATTGTTTGTATAGTGCATTCTAAAGGTTTAATCTGCCTTTTTATACAGACTACTGTATTCAACTCCATAAACAATTTAAATGACATATTTTTGTAAATAACCTAATTATTTGCCCAAAAAAAGTCTTACAGACTTGTGATAAAATAATTATCATCATTGACCCTGACCCCCTTTAAAGATTTCTTTACAAATTAAGTTAAAAGAAATATTTTAGTAAAAATAAAAATATATGATTGTTAAATAATTTTTTCCTGTCAAGCCAATTAAACAAAGATTTTAAAAGTGATATTGATGTACCTATTGCTCTTTCTTGGAAACTTCTAAGTGTAGCTCATTTATTTTGCTTATTTTGTTCAATCTTTTTGGATTAAAGTGCTTTTTTCAATGCTTTCATTATCAAAAATAATCTTAATCATTGTTAAAGACTTAATCAAAACACATTGTTTTAGTTTTATATATATAAAAATGTAAATAAATGTAAACCATTTTTGCATATTCAACAAGAACTGGAACAGTATTGACATACCATTGAACATCTAGTAGCCTGAAGACTGATGTTTAAACTCCTAGAATTTGTGCTGACTGTTTTGTGTTTAATAGGCCTATTCGTGGATAGTGAATTCCTTTTCATGAGCCCTCTCGTTCTCCATTATTTTTTATGCGTTTGTCATATACTTAAATTTGATTCATAATTCTCTTATTATTGTTAAAATGAATTGTAGATACTGTATTCTGCTTCATTTATACTGTACATCATTTGTTTTCATTGCAATAAACAAATAAATAAATTAACACGCCATGTGATCGTTCATCATGACTGTGGCAACTTTAAACCTCGAAGTGTCCGGCTGTCCGCCTTGATGGTTCCGTTTTCAACTCTGCCCCTGCCTGCGCTAATCTAGTTGATCGCCAGCTGCAGCCTTGCTTCATGTCCAATGCACCTATTATTTTAGTGTTATTCATTTAAAACTTTTTTTAGGCCCAAAGTGTGGTTTTTAATTTAAGACATTTTAAGACATCGACACTGAAAGAGCTGATGCTGCAGTGTATATTATTAGTTGGATTCTTGCAAACCTATTGAAGTAAACTTTTAATGCTATATTATTAAGTGCCCACTGTCGTATTAGTGCATATATTTAGCATGAATCCTTCACTTACCCTCGTCTACCACCCCTGGGTCCACCGTCTCGGCGCGCAGGCGGATAGTCATCTCGATCTCTGTAACCGCGGCTGATATCGTCCAAGTTCTCCATGGAACGAGCGCGTCCCCGACTGTCAGCTCCCCGTCTGGGCTCATCCCTTCGCATGTGCTGAGAGACACTGCTGATGGTGCTCATGTTTTCATCCACATCATCGTACACTGTTGTAAGCTGAGGAGGTCTGGCTCGACCACGATTTCGAGAGTCTGGACCATCATGAAGTGAGCTCACCTCACTCATACCATCCACTGGAAGATATATAAAGATACACAGCGTAAGACTAAATAGTAAAATAAATCTAAATCGTCATCCAACCTTAAAAACCAAGAATCACCAGAGAATCTACAGGAAACACTGTTGAGACTAAGCTTGTTCCCTTTAGATTGCCTGTGGATTTTCAAACACCCAAGGAGGACACGATTGTGAATCTCTAACCTTGTCACTCACTATGTTTACATGGACACCCATACTCTGATTTTAATATGATTGAGACAATACTCTGATTAAGAGTCTACCATGTAAAGCAGGGGTCTCAAACTCTACTCTACGACTGACAATTTATAAAAGGGCCATTTTAACATTTAAGCACAAGAAAAAACATAATTGATATATCTTAGGACAACAAACCTGGGGCCTCATGTATCAATGTTGCATACGCACAAAAACTGTTCACGCTCGCGTTTAGACTTACTAACGATGAAATGAACATAAAAATGTGCGTTGGTCCACACCAACTTCATGCCTGGCATCCGTTCATTTCTTGTGTGTGTTTGTTTGTTTGTTTTAATTCCAATGGCGTCTCCTAGAGGCAGTTGTGTTAAATTGCACACTACATCTTTGAGCTGTGTATTGACAGCTGTATAAGACATGGTTCATCCGCATGTCTAGCAGGTATCCAAGGTTTCCATACCATGGTTGACCAGCCAAACATTAAAGCGCAATTTGCAGTAGTCGCCGGTTTTCCCAATGTAATAGGAGCGATCGACTGCACACACATTGCTATAAAGGTGCCACCTGAAGACGAATTTGTATCCGTGAATCAGAAACATTTCCATTCAATAAATGTGCAAATAATATATGATGCACACACTTATTAATGACTCCTACTTGACTTCCTCGTGATGAAGAGTAGCCAAAATCTAATATGTAGCGGGGAAAAACAGAAGAACGTCTTCATCAGACGCTGGATTCGAACTGAGTTCATGCTTGAACGTGTCAAAACATGTTGCCATGTGTTTTACGAGCTACGCCACTCATGTTGTTAAAGACACTACAAAAGTTTACACCTTTACATCGCAGTTTTTCTTTTTTAATCCACTCAGTGTGATGTTCAGACCCAACTGTGTTAACCACATCAGCTAAACACTCCCACTCTATTTTTTCTCTTGTTATTAATTCCGGAGGACAAACATGCAAATAAAACAGTTTTCCTCCAGTCTACCTGGGAAAGCAGCACCTTCAATTCACATTCTGTTCAAAGTTTCTCTTTTTGCTTGCTTTTGCCATTGCTTTTCCGTTGGGTTTTGCCAAAGTAGAGTCATTAGCATGGGGTAGATTCGGCGTACGCAGTGTTTTATACATCTGATTTTTTTACTGCGTATGCACATTTACAGCTTTGTGCGCAAGCAATATTTTAGTATGATTTCAACGCAAGTCTTCGTACATGAGGCCCCAGATGTTTACATTTCAAGCATTACCTGCCACCAGTGATAATGCGAATCAGCATGTTTATTGCTTCACACAACTGCTGAAATATATCTGTGGCTGATTTGCATTTTTACATTTAAATAGTCATAATATTGATAATAATAAATATAATTATTCTAGCCCACCAAAATTTAAAAGTAAGTATATATTCACATTTACTTTAACTTGTTCAGTTCAACCAGAAGTAAAATGTACATATTTTTCATAGAAATCTCAATATGCATAAGGAATATCTATTAAATAAGATCATTTGAACAGAATATTAGCAATATTATCATACCACCAGCATAATGTGTAAGCCGTGAAAAAGTCTTCTTTCAGCAAAATACAGGTGCTTTAAAACTGATAATAATCAAATGAACCGTGAATATTTACTAAATAGAGATTTAGTAAATCTAGAGCAGTTATGCACATTTATTTGAACATTTAAATCAGCCACAGAAATAATCTACTAGTGCGTTACTCTTGACCACACGCTGAGAAAAAACGAAAGTAACACTGCAGTACTTTAAACGTCCAATAGCACGCACACACTAACAGCAGTTGTCAGATGTTTTTGATGACAAACAAATGAGAATGGCTTCAAGCAATAGAGCACATTTTTGGTGCGGGTGGGAAACAATGACTATGCTCTCATCCAGTACTTCCAAGTTTGTCATGAATGAAAAATTAGTGAATGAATGGCAGAGGTGATCTGTTGCTTGAGAATTAGTATTCTGTTTGCCTGCACAGTGAGAGATATTAACTGCAGATGAACATGACGCAAAATGACAAACGAAACGCCCAAAATCACATACGGTGAACACGAAATGCTGTTGCGTAAAATGCTAAAGGAAACTAGCATCAAATGTTGATGTAACGACACTAATCGAACTACAGTATATACTATAACATGTAAAATGGGAACATAAAAGGAACATTCGAAAAGCAACTCATGTAAACACCTTCATTATATTATTGTCTTATTTAAATTAAGGCAAATAATTTGATTACTGATGTCCATGTAAACGTAGCCACTGTCGTTGATTTGAACATTAGTGTAGGATTTACTCAAGTCCAGTTAAGCACCACTGTATTCAAAACCCAACCCTCAGAGTGAAAGATAGTGCCCGTTTCCAGAACTCACGACGACTGTATTTGCCTGGAGCGATCCCTGGGCGACTGGGGTCGAGATTGGCAACCTCTCGCTCCATGTAATAAAGCACACGTGTTGGGTTTCCATCTTGGTCTGCCTGGACACGGTATCCACTACGGTCTGAAGACAAAATACCAATATTACACATCTAACAGAACACCTGAATAATTTAAGTTCAATTAAAAATGCTATAAACTGATCAAAAATACAAGAAAAACAACTAGTTAAAAGTGTTAGATTCAATTAAAATACAATTTTAATAATATAATATAATATAATATAATATAATATAATATAATATAATATAATATAATATAATATAATAATAAACATATGAATGAAACACACTTCCTCCAGCATCATGTTCTTGCAACAACGGCACTTGAGATCCTTGGCCAACTGTAGTGGGAGGAGCAAATGAACAACAAATACCATAAATTAGTGTAATCATTATGTTACATAAACTGCAACATGTAAAGCAATGAGATGTTGAGTGTACTTGAGCTGGCTCCATCGTAGTCTCTGCCATAGCCATTTGATGGAGGACCACCAACTCCCATTTGCATAGGCATCATAGGAATGCCCGGCATGGCTGCACCAACTCCGTAAGCAGGCTGGCCGTACATGCTTTGTGCGTAGGCAGTGGCTGCGTACTGACTGGGAATGCCAGACTTCACCATTTTACCAGCCTCATATACTGTGAGAAAAATCATTTATGGTGTCAATTTTATTTTTAGTCAAAAGTGCAATAATATTGTTATCAAATATCCATGCATACATTTCTTATTTAACTTATTTCATTTACCCATTATTTTAAGTAACAGCTGGAACAAAAACTAATGACATTTTAAGCACAAAGCACTTTCTGCTTTACTAACATTGCAAATATGTTGCAGTATGTTTCTAATGCACGGAACAGTTTACCACATCAACGTTCATTATTGACTAAACCAAACCTACTAAGGCCCCTTTTACACCAACACGTTTTAAGTTTTAAAATAGTATTTTTAGAATAAAAACAAGCCACATAAACACTGCCGTTTCATCTAGCGTTTCTGAAAAGCTCTCCGTCCACACTACACAACTAAAAACGAGCATCATGTGACCGCAGAAGTGCGCTGCTGCTTAAGTGCACTTCTGAGCTCAAGCCAGTCAACCGGGGACTTTGAACACACCTCCCCAGGTGTGAGCAGCACACGTCGGACAGTTCATTAAGAATCTACTGCTGGATTTCATCTCACTATAGTTGTTAAGTGTGATATTTAAATCATCTTGTCTATATCTATTGACTCTTCTGTCTTTTGAATCTATAACTTGTTCTCAGATAACGTGTTTTGGCTAAGTGCAAAGTAAATATATTAATTTATGTAACCACATAATCTGATTCTGCATATTCGACTGATTGCTTTCCTTAATTTTCTTTATTAAATAAACTTATTGTTTTATTGGTTGCCATTATTGATTATTAAAACTGCAGCAAGGGTGATGTGAATGACGTTATAAACTACAGTGTTCCCTTAGAAGAGGACTCCCATGTCCACGGGAGTTTGTTTTCCATATCAAACTTGCCAAGTCTGAACTTAAAAGGAAAGGATGCAAGACTGAACTTTGTGATGGTCTACTTAATATTGAAAAAAAGCCCAATCAGATAGGCTAATGTCTGAAGTCACGCCTCCGTTTTCAGATGTCTCGGTTTTCTCCCATGCACATTGACATGGAGAAGCAGTGTTATAAAACTAAACTCAGCATTTCCAAAACGCTCCATTTTCGGGACTCTAAAACTTTGGGGTAGTGTGGCTGGAAGGCGTAACTGTAGCAAAAGTTGAGCATTTTAAAACTAAAACGTATTGGTGTAAACAAGGCCTAAAATTCTTTTTTTTGTTAAAAATTGTACAAATAAAAAAAAAAAATACAAATATAAACTAGTAGTTGAATTATTAAGTGGAATTACTAAAAAAGTATCTAAAAAAATACATAAACGAAATAGATATTAAATCAAATCATATCTAGATATTAAAAGTAGAAACCTTATAAAAGTCTAACCAATTTATTAAATAACGCAAATAATAATGAAACCTGTTAGTAAATAATCTTGTTTTTGCTATGTTGATTGTAGAAAATGTTAAAGCTGAAATTAAATAAAACATTAGCTAGAATAAAAATTAGATTAAATAAGAATGAATTAATCCTAAATAGTAGTACTTTTTAAAAAAAAGACAAACGCACAAAACAACATGATTAAAAATGAAAATCCTAAAATGAGAACTGAAAAGATGAGTATTTGTGTCTGTTTAAGTGGTGCTGGTGTGGACTGACATGCGCGGGGACAGCAGCAGCGCTCCGGGCAGCAGGGGCATCTGACGTAACAGCAGCAGGTGTGAGGGCAACACTGGCACCAGCAGATACCAATCAGGAGCAACAGCAAGAGGAAACCCAGGACCACCAACACCACTAACAACCAGTCTGTAGAAGAACAAACAACACTGAAACAATGAGGGAAACAGACAAACCGCTTGCATCAGATAATAAACAGAAGACTCAGGGCAATAAACAGAAAAACCTGGAAGAAAAACAGAATCTTGTGCAAATGCAATGCTGATTTCATAGTGTAACTGCACAAATGTCTTTGCATAATTAGATTTTGACTTAGAGGACCTGTTATGCCCTTTTTAAAAGATATAAAATAAGGCCTAATCCCAATTCTACCCCTCCCCTTACGCCTTGTTTTATGCATTGACATAAAAGGGTAGTGGTGTCCCAATTCTCTTTAGCTTGAAGGTGAAGGGCTAAGGGGAGGGGATAGATAGCCCTTGAATTGGAGATTTTCCAGGACCACACTCGAAATCAAGGGTACAAACATTTCCCCAAATATATGAGCTACAACAGCAACACGGCTGCACAAATTAGTATTTTTTGCCATTATTAAGAATTTTCACAACACAAAAGAAAATGTTTTACTACACTCATAACGGCGTTCGTGTTTTACAGTCATGCTTTTCAGAAAAACAATTTAATACATTTAAAAAAGACGCTAAATCTTGTTCTCTATAATCCATAATACTAGCTCCTGTACAATAGTCCCACAACATACTTCCACATGTGTCACGATGACACTCGAATACCCTGTCAGAAAAATCTAGTGTCTGGGAACCTTTTTATAGGGTCTGGTAAAGCAAAGCTTTAATGTTGTTTTGTTAAAGGTGTAAATGCACAGTACAGTTATGATATTATTGCCACAATATATCGATAATAACATGATATCGTCTGAAGAGATCGCGATGACATGATGTGTGCTGGTGTTGTAGTGCTGTCCCGTTTCCTAAGGGTAAATTTTGAAGCTCTTCCCCTTTACACTTAGTTTCAAGGGCCAAGGGCTAGGGATAAACAAAATAGAATTGGGATTGGGCCTCAGTCTCTGATGTCTCTTGTGTGTGTATGTAAAGTTTTAGCTCAAAATATCACACAAATATTTTTTATAACTCTCTGAAACTGTCCCTTTTAGGTTTTCATCATAATTGTGCCATTTTGGTAACTCGCTTTAAATTCAAATGAGATAGTGCTCTTTTCAGAGGACGGTGAAGCTACAAATGGCTGTGTGTCAGCATAGTGGCAGATTCAGACTATTGTTTTTTACTAAGTGGCGGCTCAAAAAAAGGCAGTCTAAGAGACTGTTTATAATGCCTCTTAGTTGCAGACATTATTTTCTGCTTCTCACTCAGGGCTGTCTATGCTATTGAGGGAGAGATCTGCTGACATGTACAAAAGAAGAATGTCAATTAAAGTGTTTCTGCAGACTGTTTTTATGTTGTGGTTTTATAAAAAAGAATTAATTTATGTTGACCATTAGATGCTGGCTATATTTACACATTTTTACCACACACCTTTGTTTAAACCCCTTTTAAAAGTGATTTTTGATTTTTAGGTCTCCTTTAATACTTTTCAAATGAAACAAAAAACTAAAAGTAAACACTTTTAGTTAATTTTCTCTTTATATATATATATATATATATATATATATATATATATATATATATATATATATATATATATATATATATATATAAAATAACTTTTGTAATATACTTAAATAATTAGATGCAGACACCAAAATGACACATTCTGTCTTTGGTTAAACACATACAGTACATAAGCATAGTATATTCCTCTTCTTTGATACTTAGTATACATTCATGCTATGAATGCACTCATCTTCATGTGTGCACACGTCTGTCAGTTGTTGTTGCTGCTGGCAAGAAAAAAATCCCTAAAAAAAAGCCTAAACCTAAACAACCTAAAAAAAAAATTGACACACATAAAGAGAAAGCAGCCGGACAGGTTTGGCCTCACAATAGTCTGCCAAGGCTCAATTCCAGCATGCAGCATAACAACATCCTACATGCACAGACACAAATCATGAGTCATGTGCGCATGCAGATATGAGACACTGCTCCACTATCAGCCAGCAAATGCAATCATTGTCTTAAGTAAGAATTTGTCCAGTAATAATATCCAATTTTGTTCACATTTGTCCAGTAAGAATATCCATAGCGTCTCAAAAAAATTGCGCAGTCATTTACATGTCAGCTAAGGCAGGGGTTCTTAAACTTTTCAGCCCGCGACCCCTAAAATAACAATTCCAGTGACTTGCGACCCCTACTATGATCAGAGGTGGTTATAAGCATACAAATATTGCACACAATGGTGTAAACACTCACACACTCTCACACACTCACACACACTCACACACACGCACGCACGCACGCAGGCACGCACGCACGCACGCACGCACAATTTACTCTGGTGAGGTTCGAACTCGGGTTGGCGGCATCATAACGCAACGTGCTGACCACTAAACCACAATGGCGCTGTTATGCTGCCTGCAAGACTGTTTTAACCACAGTATTACTTGAATCATCTGATCTTCATTGAGCAGGTGTAATATTCATTAATATTAATTACCCGAATTCTTATTTTCACTAAGGTGCCGCTGTTTGGGGTTGAATGACAGTTACATCATCATTAACCTGCAGGCTGCATTTTGCTCACGGGGCTGCGAGAAAATAAATAAAAAGAGCCGAGCTGCGGCAAAATAATGAATAAAAAGATTGAAGCTGAATGAAAATGAATATGAGGCTGAAAAAATAAAAGTGCGACTGCTGAGAGTGCAAGCAGCTAGGGACACGAAATGAGTCTGAATGTTCTGATTAGGAATGCTCATTTCGGTTAATTTTGCTAACCGACAACCGCCGCTCATTAATCGGTTATTAACGGTTAACTGGTCAGATTATTATTAATTTTATATTAAACAAATTGACGTGTCTATTTTGTGTCTGACACATTAAATATTGCATAAAATACTGATTTATTTTTATATGCTAGCATATTAATAATAGAACAATACAACAGAGCATTTTCACGCACCTGCAGTGCTTAGCACAGAAGAACAGAATAAACTAAATAAAATTAATAAAATAAATAGGACTGCCCTAAATTATTTTCCACTTAAATGATTAATTTATATTACAAATTGAAAACACTGACTGATTATTTTTAATAACCGACATAGGCTGTTTTTTTTCCAATCATATTTTTGTCTTCCGTCAAATAAAATAGCAGACTTCTTCAAATCGCTCTCTCCACGGAAAATATGCATTTATTTAATGCCCCGCTGTTATTATTATAATCACAAAACCTTTTTACATTTTTAATAGAAATCATTATTTTAAAGATTATGTCTTGCTATGGTTTCCTTTGTCTCCATCGCGGCTCAAGTGCGCGCTGCGTGATGAAAAGACAACAACATGCGCGCATATGTTGAAATTTTGTAAACAGTTTTGTTGTTTAAATATGATATTGCATTAATGTGCATACATGCTTTATAAGCTGTAAAATAAAAGGTAAAGCCTATTTGTTGCGTTTATGATGCAGATCCAGGTCAACATCAGCGCTTTTTTTGGCATCAACACGTCTGTTTCAAGCAATATTCTTCTTCCATTTTGCTTCTTTGGCAAATGTGTCTGTAGGCACGGGTTATACGTTATCGTCCTGCAAGTTAAGTATGTCTTGCTCAGCGCGGTCCTCTTATGAAACGACTGAATCAGCTGGGTATCGATTGTGCAAAAGTGTTGCAGTATATGTTGATTAAATTGTAATATTTAATAATATTATGATATTCAAGATTTGTACATTCATACAGCTCTGGATAACTTAAAACAGTGATTAGACCTTCAGAGCGACATTAATGCGTCCTGAAGTAAAGCGAAACGGCTATAAACTCCAGCAAGACAGAGTGATTATATGCAGAGTCATACTTTATCTATAAATAAAGTATAACTATAGAAACTGTGTTCATCTTAACTGAAAGCTTCTGCGTGTTTGCTGACCTCACGAATAGCATCGCGCACCTGTCTGTCAGTCAGCACGTAACCCCAAAGGATTAAACAATAGCCCACAGCACTATACGATTACCGAAAAGTTTGCGCTGTTATAATCCACTTACCTTTTAATATGTTTTGATGCGATTATAATCCGCTATTAAAAACAACAACAACAATAACTGAATGTTTTGAAAGGGTAATGTAGCCATGGCGGTATGCATTTTGTTCCCCGCCATGGAAGAATGAATGTAGCGGAAACCATGCTCCTTAAAAGCTCTCTGTAGTTGTCTTGACAACACAAACTGCTGCTCTGGGATAAGCCGCGTGCAAAAGATGCCCCTCTTAACGCAAAGGCGCATTCAATCGGCCCCTTATGCAGCCAAACTAAAAATATATAAAATAATGATTTTAATCGTTTAACTGATAGCATTAATCGGTCACAAACGCACCCTTTCGGTTAATGGTTAATTGATTATTTTGAGCATCCCTAGATCTGATTGCTCAGAGGAGACGTCTCACGATAAAGTTTTTTTATGCGCTTTTTAAGTGTGACGTCACACAAAGCGGCTTCTGGGTCCAAGCACTTTATCAAACTGTATGGGGAGACTCAACAAGTGGTAATAATAAACATTTACAAAGCGCTGTAATAATTTCAGAAATCACAATCGCAATATACATATTCATGCCTAATATCTGATGGCAAGTAAGTGATTCATTTTTTTTAAATAAATTGTTAACATTTTGGTATTTGCGATTCAGCAAGTCCAGAGACTGTTGACTATGATTTTCTATAAACTTCACTTTAACGTGTCATAAGACAAAAAAGTGGTCATAAACAAAAATTATCTCAATTCAAATAAGTAGCGCTTGGACCCGGAAACAGTATTCCATACGTCACGACTTAACAAGCGGATACATAAATGCACTCTTTCTGGCAATCTTCCTTCTGCGTTCACACAGAGCAGCATTCCAGCAAATTACCGGTAATGTTACAACGATCCAGAAAAAATTGCTGAAACGAATATATCGGTATTCTCAAAAAGGGCCTGTTCACACATGACCCCTTTCCAGAAAGATGTCAGGTCTGTATGTGTGAAAGGGGCTTATGTCAGCTGGTTTCCAACATTCTTCAAAATATCTTAACTTATCTTATCAAGAGAAGAAGAAAAGACACAAAATAAATTTTTTTTGAGTGAATTATCTCTTTAACTACCCAAGGCTGCTTACCAAATAATGGATCTTTAAATAATTTTGAGCGGATGATTGCTGGTTTATTACGAGGCTGAAATTGATGGATATTAATAAGCATCTGGCCAACATGCTTAATTTCACACAAATAAAAACAAGTCTGCAAGACACTGAAAGAGTTCATTCAATATGCTGTTCTCTCTTTCAGTGCTTTATCTGTTGGGACGCTCAACATTCAAGGACACAACGATGACACAACATACAGCACTGGCATATTGAACACACAGTCCCTCAAAAGTGTGTTTGTTTTTCTAGCCTAGTGCGCAAGTGAATAAGACCTGACTGAGGCTGGTGAAGGATTCAAGTACAGCTCAGAGCTCTAGAGAAAAGCATTTATTCTACCTTCCATGATCAGTAAATCAATGCCAGGCAGCAGGTCTGTAGTATTTGACTTTCTCTCTGTGAAAGAAAGACAAAGCCATAATTACTGAAAAAGGCCTTATGGCATTGACCTTTTAAGAAAAAAAATAACTTAATACTATTGCTACTAATTAACAATGATGCCATTAAATAATATTAGGATTTGCCAATACATTATTGTTTTCTATAGCATGTATATGATGAGGGATAGTTCACCTCTGCAAAAAAAAATCTGCTTTCATTTACTCACACTTTACTTAAATCCTATTTGAGGTTCTTTCATCTGCTGAACATATTTTGAAAAACGCTGGTAGCTGGCACCCATTGACTATAATAGTTTTTTTTTCTTACTATAGAAGTGGATAGGTGCCAGCAAGCAGCATTTTTCAAAATATCTTCTTTTGTGTTTAACAGAAGAAACTATATTGAATAAATAATGAGGTAATTTTCATTTTTGGGTGAACTATCCCTTTAATTCATAAGTCTTGAATCCTTCACAAGCAAACAGAAGTTTTTACTGGTGAAAAATAAATAAATATGAACACACACGGACACACAAACAGATAAAGATTTAATAGTAATACTAATACAACAAATACTAATTATTAATGACTAAACTACTAACTACAAGGCCATTACTCCACACATCTTTCATCACAACTCAATCTGACCGAGGTGTGTGATTGCATCTGACATGTTTAAGTGTCTATCGAGTTTGTTTATAATAAGATAAACACTTACCAAGCACAATGAGCTCTGTGTAACACTCTCCATTTCCCGAAAGGTCCTGAGCTGAGGCAGCAGAGCAGACGTACACCCCACTGTCACCCCATGCAGTCTGAACAATGCTAAGGTCTGCATCTTTATATGACAAAAAAAAAAACATTTAAACAATGAGGGTTTTGTAGATGCCTAGATACATAATAATAATAATATTACTTTCTTTTAAAGCCTTAAATTTAGTTTATTTTAAAGCCTTAAATTAGATTTTTTTACTAATTATATTATTTATTTTTATTTTTATATTGTGCTTATTTTGATGTTAAAATAATGTTGTTAATGCCCTTGTATGCTCTGTGTTCTAAAATTGGAATCATTTTTTTTTTAAATATTACATTCATAAATATCACAAAAAATATCTTAGATTAATAATGCAGATAGATTTTTATCAACACTCTGCCCATTTACAGTATTAAAAAAACAAATAATGAAAATAAGCTAAATAATAACAAAAAAAATACACAACTTGTAATAATTTCATTAAATCTAATAGTTTGTATGGCCTCCTTAATATTTCCTGTTAATTATAACCTTTTTTTCTCTTAAAAAAATGATTGGGTTTACTAATGTTTGCATGGCCATTATTCAGATAGAATTCTTCTAATTTTGCCTGGATGAATCTCGTAGATTATATATGCATAAAATTCATATTACATATATATTACATATGCCGATCCAATACTCAGATAGTATATTAGCTTCAATATAGCATTTTTTGTCTTTGAACTGCTTGTCATGCAGAAAGTAAATGAAATTAAAGAAAACTCTTAATGATCTGTTTGACAGACCCACAACATATTGAAATCCTGTTTTCTGAAGTTTTTAAAGCAGCACCATGACTCAAATGATGCTTCAAGTGCTTCAGTTACACACTGGTTTATACTTCTATACAATATTATTTTTTTCACAAATGTATATTTAATAATAACAATACAAAAGAAGATGTCTAACATCTGACAATACACTTAATCACTTAGTTGTTCACCACTAAATACGTTTAGAATCACTTTTATTGAACACTCATAGCTTTTACTGCTAAACATCCAGTAACTTCATCTTTAATGGTATTTTGACACATAAGGGCATATTTCTCATAGTAGTTGTTTTTCTTTATAATGTAATAGCCTGTATTATGAGGGCTGTACTGTATACAAGTATTATTTTTTGGGTTTCTACTTCAAATTATCAAAATTATTGTCATTTTGTTAAAAAAAAAAAAAAAAAAAAAAAAAACTGCACTAGCATTTAGTATCCAATTTAGAGTTGCACGATATTGGAAAAATCTGATGAAATTTTTTAGTTTTTTGCGATATGAAAAAAAAATTTACAAGATGACTATTTGAACAGAATTTTTAATTTAACATTAATCAGGAGGATTTTTTTATGAGGAGTGAGCATCAGCATAAAATGTACAACATTCGAATAAAAATGTATATTGCATTGATGATAATTAATAATATTTACAAAATAAATTAAATTAAATCACAGATGAAAACAAGAGAACAAAAATAAAACTAGGTCTGTACAAAATATTGTTTTAGCATCGATATCATAGTGTGAATCAGCAATGTCAAGTTGGGATTATAGTTGATCAGCATCACAGTTGAATTGAATCACAGAACGTGATTTGTGGGGTCATCACAGAAGTTTAACCCTCCAATAGAGTGGGTTATAAAGGAATGTAAACCAAAATTTATTGCATTTCATTATTTATACAATGAAAACTATACACTATAAAGTGCTATTTTAATTGTATAATACTATTGAATTTCTGTACCTCAATACTGTTTCTGATTCCACAGAAAACAATCAAATTAAATTATATAGTATTTTATGCAGATACTGGTCTACAAAATACTAACAATCAATGTAAAATTATGAATTCATTCAAAATAGAGTTATAAGTTATCTTGTGAAATTATATTTATATTGCGATATATACTGCAGACAAGCTAAATATCGCAATGCCAATTTGTCGAATATAGTGCAGCCCTAGATAAAACAACAACAAAAAAAAAACAGTGTTTTGGTGGAGTCTAACAGTATTGATGTGAGAAATTCAATAATCAAGTGTAAAATAGCACTTTCTACAGTCTTCACTGGATAAATAAACATAATTAATCTTCATAAAAGTGGTAACTTTATCATTTTTTGTTTTCAAATGGTTTAAATTCACTTGACTTCCTGTGATGTGACTATTGCAGATTCGCACATTGCAATATTGATGCAGAAACTATACATTGTGCAGCCCTAATCGGATTGGTTTAAATATGGTATCATGCATCCTTAATACAGAGAACTGCTTTAAAAGTGAGATGCATCTTTTTTTACTTACTATTTGTGATGCTGATCTGACGGCCCTGATACTCTTTTCCAAGCGTGACGGCCGTTTGTTTGGAAGCGACTATGCGAACGGTCCTGGCACTGTCTGCACACTCTATGTTGGGATTGTAGTTTGGGTTGGACTGAGCAATGGCATTGTCAGCACTGCTGGGGTTTAACGCAGCCTGAATCGGGTCTCTGCAGTAGGACTTGTATTTCCAGGTGATCAGTGGAGGGGTTGTAGATGTGGTGGTGAAATCACAACGCAGCGTCACTGGCTGGAACATTATGACCACATAGCGTGGATAAGTACAGATCACATTGATGCCTGTGGTGACACCTGCGGGAGAAAAAACACATAAATATATCAACATCAAGATATGAATGAAACAGGGAGATTTAGTACATTCGCTTCAAGACATAAAATGAAGATCCAATCGCATCTAAAATAGCTTTCAGGAAATAGCAAAGACTCAATTCAAGCCACAAACAAGCACAATGCATTAGAGGGTATTTCCTACAGTATGAAAAGTCTTCACTGAGACTTTCTGTAAAGAAATATTTCTTAAGAAAAACCACATGTGGAAAAGATCATGTGAGCCAATTGAACCGTATGAAAACAGGTCATTTTGGTCTGGTCTCTTCAAATAATAAGTGGCTTCTCTAGGCTTACAGTAGGTCCATTTAACATGCACAGGAAGCAAGAACAGTGGTCTTCGTGAAAATGACCATTCAATGTCATAACTTGTAATAAATGTTTTACCTGTAAATCATGACATTAGCTGTTTGATCATTATTTTCATGGAGATAGGTTGGTTTAACTAATGTTTCAGTATTTTTTTAACTAAATACATGGGATAAAACTACAGTATATAAACATAGCCTGACATCTTAAAAAAGTCAACTTTGGTTAATATTGTTTCTCTGGATAAGAGTAAAATGTTATTTTATAAAATACTCATAACGCATCATTAAAAGTATTTAATTCAATTCAATTGTTTATTGTCATGTGCACAGTAAGGAAACACGTTTCCCTGTACAATGAGATTCTTACTTTGCCGTCCACAGTAAGGTCATACACAAAACTTACACATCATACACGACATACAACTGATAATATAAGCATTTATTTGTAGAAAAAGATAACAGGTCCAAATAAAATTTTAATTCTGAAGACACATTATCAGTTAAAACAGATTTGCAAATTTGCATTTAACTCAAATTACATGCCCTTTGTATACAAATCCAGAGAAGCGATAACATTATGCATTTATGTATGCACGCATGTATGTATATGTTTTGTGGTATATACTCATTTAAACCAGAGATACCCAAACTAGGGCCCATGGGCCAAAGTTGGCCCATGGTAACCTTTGATTTGGCCCGCCAACCAATCAGATGGGGACATATGATGGGAAAGGCGAATCCCTCAAACAGAGATTGTTATTTCTAATGTAACATAACCTTTTGTTTGTTTGTTTGTTTAATTGCTGAGCTACAAAAAAAGCAAAACTGAAACTAAATGTTTCAATTAAATGTTGTTAAATAATACGATTTTTTAAAGGGTCATGAAACCCTAAAACATTTTTTTGCTAAAACACATTGCTAAAAACACTATTAAGACACATGTATTTCACTAAAGAGAAAAGAAAAACATTGAACTGATTTTGTTTTAAACGAGATTGTTTAAGTTTTCATTGTAAGAAGTACAAAACGTAAAAAAAAAAAAAAAACAATCATTAATACGATTAAAGTATTTTTTCTTTATATTTTTACATATTATTAAAATAGGAAGTTACCACGGCAACTTTATTTAATACTATTTGGTATATTTAGCTTTGGCCCACCAACCTCAATCAAGTTTGGTTTTTGGCCCTTCATAAAAAAAAGTTTGGGCACCTCTGATTTGGGCTGTGCGATTTGGGGAAAATATCCAATTGCAATTTTTTTTGACAGATATTGAAATTTCCATTTGATTAGCGATTTCATTTTGTAGTCAAGCTTCAGCCTAACAATCTGTATCGTAGCTTCTTACTGCTAAAATGCACTGAGTGAAAAAAAGGAACTGAAAAGTTATTAACTTATTTAAACACTTATTCAAGTTTGTTATTTAATATTCAGAAATGAAACACTAATTTTTCTCTAGAGCAAACAGTAAACACAAATAAAATAACCTAAACTTTCTGTAAACAAGCTAAACTCAAATTAGAGAGATAGCACAGCTTATTATACAAACAAGAAATTTATAATAATAAAAATACAGAACACTCAAACTAACATGGCTGAAAATACTCTAAAATCGTACTTTACTGTTGCTTGCTGCAAGATTTCGTGTCACTGGCAATACTTTCAAATGACTTTTTAGCAAGACACTCATCACTCAATTATGCATTTCCTCTGGGTAGGAGAAATTAAATAATACAACTACATTTCATATCGCAGCCCTCTCACGATTAGATAATCGTAGCATTTCAAATCACGATTCGATTTCGATTAAATCGCACAGCCCAACCTCTAATTTAAACTTTTTACATTTTTTATATACTTTACCCACATTTTGGTAAAATTATGCTTGATGAGGGTTTTAGTAGTTAAGATACCTCAAAAAAATACATTTGCTGCTTGTTACTTACTACTTATTTAAAATTAGATGAAACAACGTAATTCTTGAGCTTTTTAAGAGACAAATTAATTGTTTTATGCTCAAATCACTTAAATGTGTAAAAACTAATAAATTAACCTAATTTCTTCATGTTCCCATCTTTTTTTTAATTGAGGTAAAGTTGGTTTTATATTTGCACATTCATTCAGTGATAACTTGTGATATGTTCCCTATATGGCTTACCATGGTACTTTGAATATTGGGTCTGAAATCACATGTAAGAATGACTTAAAACAACATAACACTGTTTTATTGATTGTAAACAATGTTGTACTCTTGAGAGTCAATGGCTGCTAATATGATTTCACCATTAAGAATTTAGTATTTACAAAGAATATGCTTTTGAAATTATATTATTAAGAAGAAAGTCTGAATGTATGAATTTAAAACTAACTTTACCTCAATTATTTTTACAGTGATGTAGGAAACAAACTGTATATTTGCATACACAACATAGGAAGCAAACATACAATGTCACATATCATGCCTAAATAATATGTATTATTCCCTTTGTTAGGAAAACCACTTAAACTGTTCAATGAACAATGCCTTTCACAAAAGCTATAATAAAACAGTATTTTCATGCAAAACAGTTTAATAACACCTTGAAAACAAACACCTTTCACCTTAGAAAGACCCTAACAGGCCACTTGAGCACTGACTGGGATTATTAAAATAGGGTTCGCAAACTTTTCAAACAGGTGACAGAAAATATTGAGGTAAAGTTGGTTTTATATTCAGACATTCGATCAGTTACAACTTGTGACATGGTCCCTATATTGTTTACCATACTTTTAATATTCGGTGTGAAATCAAAAGAAAGACTTCAAACAACATTAGCACTATTTAAGTGACTGTGAACAATGTACTTTGATAGTCATTGGCTGTTACTAGGATTTCCCTATTTAGATTTTGTTAAGAATATTTTTTGAAACTATATTATTAAGAAGATGTCTAACCTTAAATGAGTGAATATAACACCAACTATATCTCAATAAAGAACATTATGGCATCAGTCTGTAGGACAGTGTCATTTATGGTGGTTCATGATAGAGGATGTGACTCATCTGTCCGACCGATACCATTTTGCGGTGAATGGGACATGACCACCTCCCACACAATCCACATTTACCCTCCACTGAACAACAAGCAAATCCAAATAAGACAAACTGAAACCATTGCACAATGTGTAAATACCTGTGGTATATTTCAAAATGGAAGCTCTCATATCTGCCATTCATGGTGATTTCCACAAGTAGTGGTGGGATTAAAAGTTGTGAACGACCATTCGACAATGCTCAATTAGAGCTATTGGACATTTTTGTTGTAAATTATTAAACACACCATACATAAAGTTTGTATAGGCCTACATGTATAAATAAACTAAAATATGATTAGCGTGATACTTTGGTATGCAAATGTAACTGACAAAGAAGTCAAAACAGTAAACCATGCTAATCGCAAATTAGCTTAGGTTAGAAAAAAGAAGAAATGCCCATACCTGTGAACAAAAGGAGGGTAAATATTACACCCAGCGACATATTTTCTTGATATCTATTAAAACATAAGAGCTTTAAAAGCGTACGATCCGTCAAAAGTATGTAGAGAAAGTCCGTGTAATTGTCGATAAAGCAGCTGTGTTTTCTCAGGCAGGTGCGTCCTCCATTTCCTACCGCAGTGAAACCCGAAACTCAGGTGAGCTCAACAGGCCGCTGCAAACACAATACGCGTAAAATTACAGGGGTCCGAATGAGAACTATAGTTTGCAAATTTAAAAATGTGGAGTGTTACAAATCTGTTTTGCTTCCTGAATAATCACACTTTATGCTAAAGAACAGTTTTCCGCGACTGCGCATCCAGTTTGAGGAGAACAACGAAAAACCTTTAGTAATACAACGCCCTGTAATCCACCTTTTGTAGTACAAATGGTTTAGTCCACTGCCAATCTAAGAAGGCCGAGTTTATGATTGACACGATTCGAGGTTTTGGTTTTAACCTAGAACAGCTCATATCTACTCAAAGCAGGCATGTTAAATTCTCAAAGGCCAACATTATTAGTTGCTAAAACTTAAACAAAATATTATTCCTTATTTGTGTGTGTGTGTGTGTGTGTGTGTTACTTATTTGTGTGTGTGTGTGTGTGTGTGTGTGTGTGTGGGTATTTTCTAACTTTACTATATGTTTAAATATATTATAGTATTTACAAAAAATTAGCATACTAGTATTTTTTCAAATATATATGAGATATTTTTCTCTAATATATGTTAAAATTAATTATTCTAAAATTGTTTTATTGTCATGTTTCAAAAACAACAAAAAAAAATCTTAGCATGCTATATGATATCCTCAAGCAAATGATATGTTGTTACTTTTAATTAAGGTTGACTCTCTTTGCAGATCTTGAAACAGCGGAAATAATTTTGTGATGTGTTAACCTCAAGCCTATTTGAAGGCAAGACACTTTTGTATGTACCACAAGTTATTCACAAATAATTAATTTATGCTTTTAATTTGTGTAAACAATAGATATATGCAATATTTCTTTATACATTTATTTACTGCAATACCAACAGGCAATTGCAACAGATAAACAGATAGAAGAATAGTACAAATAATACAAGTGTTTTTTTTTTCAACGAGAAAAGTGACAATTTTTAAAGAAATACAGGCAAATCAAAAGAAAGACTATGAGATAGAAAAACAAACAAAAAATAAATAAATAAATAAATAAGAAAACTATATGAATTAATGCAGGATATTAAATAAAGCACATGTTTTATAAGTTTTAACTGTTTTCTTGCTATGAAAGTCTGTAACGGTTCTGTTACTTTAAACATGTTCAACTCTAATTCTTTATTTCCTGTCCCAGCATAATGTGTGATATTACCACATATCATGTTACACGATCTATATGGGAAACTAACTAAAGCCAATTTTTATTATTTCTTTGAATTATTACTATTTCTTTATTGATTTGAATTGAAATGTTTATTATTGAAGTACATTAACAGACACTGTAATATTAAAAAATATGTAAATTCTAACAAATACAATATAAATCTAAGAAGCTATCTCAGCATATTTAATAAAACCCGTATTAGTCGTTATGCTTGTGTAATAAATAAATCACCAGATACAAATGTAATACGTCTGTATGTAATTCTATTAGACACACCTGCTCACATGGGAAAGTAGTTTTAGTTGTAGTTGTTGATTTGCTGTTTTATTCCTTATACTTTTTTACTTTCATTTGTGTAACATCGAATACTTACCTTTAATAGTCGTTTCATAAATGTGTACCAAATAAATAAAATAAAAGCCAAAGCAAAACACATGTACACGCCTTTGAGACTGCACTATCAAACGAGGGGCGTGGCTTAGATATAGCCGTCTGACAAATCCCGCCTTTTGCAATATGATTGGCTTTAAACGTTGACGTACATAGCTATCGCCCAATCACACGACGACTACAGTGTCGCATATTAAGTCAGAAGGCGGGGCTTGTTGGAAAAATACAACACGCCACGATTGGGAGTAACGACACTGTAGCGACTGTATTATACGAACACACGGGAGGAATTTTCAAAACAAGGTAAAACACATTTACTTATATTCCAGTCACCTTATTTTTCACATTAACCCTGAACTTACAACCTTATAACAGCAATGTCGTATTGTACTTGACCAGTTTTTAGGCCTGTTACATCACAATCTCCATGTACATCGCGTGCGTGTTAGTAATACTCTTTATGTAACTTTAGCTAAATATAAATGCATCGATGCAGCTAAATTAATGTAAATTCAGGGTAATGTGTTTATATATATATACCATCAGTGTTGTATTGTATCCGATCAAACGTGCTAGAATGTCGGCCGGAGGTTGTGTAGATATCTTGCTTCTCTGTTTACCATTAAACATTAACAGGTTTATTATATCCACGAGTTGTGAAATAATACTGTTAAGTTGAGAAAAGACTAACAAATTTAATGTATTAAACGACAATAATTAATAAAATGTACTGTATACTTTATTTAGGCTAAAATACATTATAAAATAGCAGATCATAGCTCAAGTCACATGTATATTATGTTCATGTTCATGAAAACATGTAGCTACATCTACAGATTGAGGTAAAGTTGGTTTTATATTCGCACATTCCTTGAGTAACAATTTGTGACATGCTTCCTATTTAGTACTTTGAATATTCGGTCTAAAATCTCATGTAAGTAGGACTTGAAATTAACATTAGCACTATTTAATTGACTGTGAACTATGTTCTACATTGACAGTCATTGGCAGCTAACTTGATTTCCCTAATTAGAATATGCAAAGAATACTTTTCTGAAATTAACTCATTAAGGAGAACATTTAAACGTCCCATCTTTACCTCAATTATCTAAAGAACACATAGATGATCTTTTATGACTTGCACTGCAATGCAATTTTATGGATGATTCCATTTTTCAATGTAGGCCCAAACATGGGAAAGTCTCTGTTTTCCATGCCAAGGCAAAAAGAGGACGAGAAAAAACTGACCGAAGACTCAAAGTCTGAAACCGAGGGCGATAAAGAAGATGTTTCACAGTTTCCATACGTCGAATTCACAGGAAGAGACAGCATCACCTGTCCAACTTGTCAAGGGACAGGAAGAATACCAAGAAGTAAGACCAGAATTGTCTACCTCCATCCGTTACTTCATACCACTAATTGTAATATACAATATATAGTTGTGGTCTTAAGTGTAAAACAATTAAGATTTGTGCATTTTTGTGAAAGTTTCTAATGTATCAACACATTTCTAAACATAATAGTTTTAATAACTAATTTGTAATAACTGATTTATTTTATTTTTGCCATTATGACAGCACATAACATTTTACTACATATCTTTCGAGATTTTAACTGGTCATTGAGATTGTATTTTTTAAGTGATATAAGTTTTAAGTCAGGCACGTCCAAACGTGATTTTAGCTCATACTTGCAGGTGTGTTGAGGCAAGTTGGTTTCTAGAAAGCCTAGTAGGAGCTTAATTAGCTAGCCCAGGTGTGTTTGATTGGGGTTGGAACTAAACTTTGCTGGACACCGGCCCTCCAGGACCGACGTTGGACACCCCTGTTTTAAGTGATATAAGTATAATGTTAACTGTATGTTATACGAGTTTAAAAATTGCATTTCGTTTTTGTGATGTCAATGCTGAATGCCTTCAATGTCTTATGAATTATGACAGAAATCGGTCTAATTTCCTAAGTTGGCACTTAAGATGCATTTTAAAAATCATTATTAGTGTTCCTTGATATATTTTTGCAAACAATGATGCACTAATATTTTAAAGTTTGGAAAAAAGTATGATTTTTATATCTGGACTGGACACAATAAATTCATCATTAAAGTGACAGTAAATACATTTTTATCGTTACAGGAGAATTCAGAAATTGATTCATGCTTTGTTCAAAATAAATGAAAAAGAGTAGAAAATTAAGGACTTGTGGGGGAAACCCCTAAAAATTAAGAGGCAATTTTCATTACTGACAATAATAAAATGAAAAACAATTGTTAATAATTGTGTTATAATAAGTATTAAAAGAACCCCTATTTTGCATTATAAAGGACTGATATGCGTTCAAGGTCAAAAAACACTTTCATTAGTCATGTTTCCATTCACCTATTTTTATGCACATTTTGCACATGCGCATAAAAAAGCGGTTAATGGAAACTTCATAATGCGCATTATGCGCATAACTGAGTAGGATAAACTTTTTATTTGATAAGAAAAGATGCACATATACTATGATGGAAACACTTTTACCACACAAATTTCAGTATGCACGGTAAAAAAGGTCATGTGATTTTGTTATAAGAGATCATGTGATGATGAAAATGTGTGTAAATGGACAAACCAGCAGGCTGAGCACATTGTAGAACATCTGAAATGTTGTTTTGGTCATTCTAAAATGCCTTACCGCTTAAAAATTAGTCTTATTATATTATTAATGACCTCCAGGATCAAGAGCCTCTGTGCTTCGCGTCTGACACCTTCAAACGACACTGTGCATTCACTGTGTGTCAAGTTTGCCTTCTGAGGCGCAAGTCATTTATTAGATGTAGAAAAGATTGACGCAGCCTTTCATACTGCAGCAAATTCTGTTTTTACTGTTGATATTTGGCACCAGTTAATCAGGAAGTGACGATTTAGTTTACTTTGACAATGTTCACCACGGCTACAGTATGAAGTAGCAGAAAATATGTGAGAACCCAATGCATGCGTGCAATAAAGCAATGCAGGTTAACATCAGCATATTACTCTCCTCTTAATCCTAACCTTGAGTAATAACGGCACACATTCAGTATTAATCTTCACAAAAGTTGAACTATTTTGTAAATTGACCGCGATGCGCGTGGATGAACAGCTGATGGAGGCCATCGCAAAGGCAAATGGCAGAGGATCGCAAGTTCAGAAACGCATTTAATTTGGTAAAGGAAGAAACACGCGTCACGTTTTTAACATAGTTTTTGATTGATATGTGAACAGATTTAACCTGAGAGATAAGCACTGCTCTATAATCAAAGTGATCACAAGCTATAAGTTTTAAACTTATAAACTAAACAACTTATAAACACAATTAAACAACTTATAAAACACAATTAAACACATATTTTGCAAACTTCACAAAACGAGAAAACAATTTTAATGACACTTACATGTTATGATCCGGAGGAAGAAGAAACGGGTCAATTTGAACTGTAAAAGTTACTGAAAAAAGTCCTGTCAAAGTCTGACAAAGTCCTATAGTCTCTACTGCTCCTTCAATAGCAAACTGCCAACGAATCCTGCGTTGCAGCGTAGGTTATTGCATCAGCCATCAGAAAAAAATGACTGGCACAAACACAGCACAGGGTTGTGTGGTATTATTGTGAAAATGAACCGTTTATTCCCCGCAGCCGTATCTCCATCTGTCAGTGATGGTCATCTTCGCGTCATGATCAGTCCCGTGATCCCCCTCAACTAGTGTCTGAAGTGAAAGCGTTCACATTTTACAGGTTTCAGTTGGTTCTTTCTGGTTCAGTTGGCTTTTCTATGTGGAGTTTGCATGTTACTCGAGGGTTTCCTCCGCATGCTCCTGTCCAAAGTCATGTGCCATAGATGAATTAGATTGACTAATTGGCAGTTGTTTATGAGTGTGTGTGTGTGAATGCGAGAATGTATGGGTGTTTCCCAGTTCTGGGTTGCGACTGGAAGGGCATCTGCTGTGTAAAACATATGCTGGAGTAGTTGGCGGTTCATTCCGCTGTGGCGAACCCTGATAAATAAGGGACTAATCTGAAGTAATATGAATAATTAATATCCTGAATTTATTGTTCTCAGATCAAGAAAACCAACTAGTTGCTTTAATACCATACAGCGACCAGAGGCTCAAGCCAAGACGAACGTAAGTTCATTTAAATATCTATTACACATCACCATGGAATATATAATATAAATATTGTATGGCTGTTTTTTCTTCTTCTTTTTTTTGTACCATCCTAGGACATTGTATGTGTCCATATCAGTCTTTCTGTGTCTGCTACTTTCTGGTCTGGCTGTGTTTTTCCTGTTCCCTCGGACTATCAACGTCTCTTATGCTGGAGTGAAGTCATCCTACGTCACATATGATCACAACCTACATAAAGTATATCTAAACATCACGGTATGTTAGTACATACATTAACTAATGAAACCTTATTGTAAAGTCTGACCCTTTATGCCTTATTGTTAAACATCTGTATTTTTTCTCCTTCTCAGAGTACCCTCAATATCACCAACAATAATTTCTATCCAATACAGCTGGCCAACATCACAGCACAGGTGCAGTTATACAACACTGTGATTGGAAACTCTGTCGCTAATAATGTCACCACCATCATCCCTCTGGATATGCGACAGGTATGTGTTCAACTGCATTCTTTTAGATTCACTACAGTGACTTCATTATATTTCTTATCATTTGAATCCCATTTTGGTGCCTACATACAGTTACATTTACAAAAGTGACATTAAATATTTTTTAATTGTAAAAAGTATAATAAGTGTCTGCTTTGTTGTTAAAAAATACTTTAGTGAGAATAAAATGTTTAAATGTGATTAGAATAATGTATATTTAGCGTAACAGGTATATGTATGTAAAAATGAAACAACATATTTACTTTGCTCTGTGCTTAAAGATGTAGAAAATAATATGTTATCATAATATACGGTTGAAGTCAGAATTATTAGCCCACTTTTGATTTTTTTTCTTTTTTTAATATTTCCCAAATGATGTTTAACAGAGCAAGGAAATCTTCACAGTATGTCTGATAATATTTTTTCTTCTGGAGAAAGTCTTATTTGTTTTATTTCGGCTAGAATAAAAGCAGTTTTTAATTTTGAAAAAAAAATTTGGGACAAAATTATTAGCCCCTTTAAGCTATTTTTTTTCGATAGTCTAAAGCAGTGGTTCTCAAACTGTGGTACGTGTACCACTAGTGGTACGTAGGCTTCCTTCTAGTGGTACATGGAGGAATGAAATATGTCATGTACATGCTACACACATTTCAAAATTTACCGAAATTATGTAAATAATATTCCATATGTGACATATAGCCTATATTTCTAAGGAAATCTACCACGTTTTTTTTAACCATGCAGAGTTGTAGCTGCTTTTTTTTCATTTTGGTGGTACTTGGAGAGACAAATTGTTTCTGAGGTGGTACTTGATGAAAAAGGTTTGAGAACCACTGGTCTACAGAACAAACCATCGTTATACAATAACTTGCCTAATTACCCTAGCCTACCTAGTTAACCTAATTAACCTAGTTAAGCCTTTAAATGTCACTTTAAGCCATACAGAAGTGTCTTGAAAAATATCAAGTAAAATATTATTTACTGTCATCATGAAAAAGATTAAATAAATCAGTTATTAGAAATTTCTAAAACTATTATGCTTAGAAATGTGCTGAAACAATCTTCCCTCCATTAAATAGAAATTGGGGAAAAAATAAACAGGGGCAGGGGGGCTAATAATTCTGACTTCAACTGTATGTTATGTTTTAAATTATAATTTTTTAAAAGTTTTCGCAGACATGGGTAAAACCCTAGGTGATTTAAGGATATTGGCAAAGTATGAAGTAAAATAACATTGAATTAGTATTTTGAGGCTGCACTGTCATGCTTCACTTATTTGAATATTTCATCAAATGATTCTTGTTTTAAATGTCCCAGACAGGTTTTTGTTGTATTTTTGTTATGGTTTACTGGGATAAATGGGGTAAGTCAGGGTAATAAATTATTATTAATTACGTGAAAACAATATAATTAAACAGGGCACATTATGATATATAGGATAAAAATGTAAGTTAGATCAGAATTCTGCTGTTTTGATGGCCTTATTTTGATTCATATATATGAAATTAAAAAATATATTTTTATTGCTTTTGAAAAATATCTCTTGCATTTACCATTGCTGTATTTATTTGATAAAAAAATCCAGAAGAAACTAATTTATATACATCACATGAGTAGCAGTGCGATATGGCTGTTTATGAGCACTGGTGGGAGGCGTGCATTGGCAAGAGGTTTAGTGTTTTACCCGTGCTGATTTACAGCCATAATCGTACTGCTTTAAGTGTGATATTGCATTTATACAAAAGCTTGACGGTACAATCATGTATATAAAAAAGAAAATCAAACACGGAGAGTCTAAAATCCCTTTTGTATTAAAAACTACTTCCTACCGCCATTCATTCACATCTGCAGCTGACGTCAGAACAGCAGCAGCCATTACTAATTCACCAGCGTCACTTTAGAGTTAGTGTTTGAATGATTCTCTAGAATAATGTCTAAAGTGATGACAAAACAGGTGATTTTGCTCACATTTTAAGATTATAAGGCTGAATGTGACATGAAATCCTATCAGTCTACAGAGATATCTCCTTACAGTATTACAGTCTACAGCAGGGGTCACCAATCCCGGTCCTGAAGGCCCAGTGTCCCTGCAGGATTCTTGCCTCAACACACCTGCCTGGATTTTTCAAGTATACCAAGTAAAACCTTGATTAGCTTGTTCAGGTGTGTTTGATTAGGGTTGGAGCTAAAATCTCCAGGACACCGGCCCTCCTAGAACAAGTTTGGTGACCACTGATCTACAGTATTTCTCTGTTGCAGTCAGGATATCATAATAATTAACCCTGAAAAAAGCAGCACAATCACGACCAGACTGCTGTTGTGTTCGCAATAAGGAAGATGATAAACGCATGCAGGCATTTTTCTGCCAACACAGCACAGATTTCTGAAATGCGAGTCTCATCTCACACTCAATACACTACAATACAGCACTGCAACATACAAAAGAGAGAGATCGACTTAGAATATCACTTACTAGTTTAATAATGATTTCATCAGCTGTAGTCAGAAATTTTAGTTTTAATCTTCTAAGGGTCATCTTGTGGAAAGACAACGTCAACCATCTTTGGTCAGCTCAGTATGACAGACTAATGGCCGCTGAAGTGCTGTCTCTCAGAAATTATAAATATTTTAAAATAGGCACTATCTTTATAAATAAACTGCATAGTTACAATATAAACAACTACATTCTCAAATAAAAAGCCTTAAAAGTACAGTATGATGTCCAACAGCAGAAATATTTGTCAAACTGTAGAGTGTACTCTGCTTGTTGCTGTATGTGAGCGGAGTAATACACAGGGGTGAAGGGTGAAGAGGTGGGACTAGTGCTGTTACTAGCATATTTCGCACAGCTATCAGCCAATCAGATTCAAGAACCAGACAGAACTGTTGTATATAAAAAATAAAAAATGTGTGTGTCTATATATATATATATATATATATATATATATATATATATATATATATATATATATATATATATATATATATATATATATATATATATATATATATATATATAGTGCATAATTAGAAATAAAATTAAAAACAATTATGTATATATTATAGTATAATATATTTAACATTATATTGTGATAATAAGAATTCAAAAGAGCTTTTGTATGTGTATGAGCATTTTTATTCAATTACTTTTTGTGTTCAATTATTTAGATTTTTTTTATTGTTTTAAAAAGAATTATCTTATGCTCTGAAAAGCTTTATTTATTTTTAAACTGTGTAGTATTACAAAGTGAATAATACAAATATTCCAGTCTGTTATTTTTATAAACTTTCATAATGAGAAAACTATGACACACATAAAGTGTTTAGCTTCCTCCCAGTAAGTTATTGTTAGTCACATGACTCTGTATCTGACTTCCTCTCCATGTAAATATTAGATAACAAGCATGTCACTGTTTCATTTTTAGATTGATTACACCGTTCCCACCACCATAGCCAATGAGATTAACTACATATAGTAAGTATTTGCCAATGTAGCATTACATTAGTAAAACTTTTATAAAGAAAGTTGATTATACAGTGCACTAATATGTGTGATTGTTTTTTTTTATTTTTTTGTTTTTTTTACAGTGAATACTGTACCATGCAGGCAATTAAAGTGCATAACGTAGTTGTTTTGATGCGGTAAGTATTTTTTATGGGAAAATCAGATTTTGTTTAGTGAAATAAACAGTTTATGCAAATAAACAGAATGGAAAAAACAAAACATTCCAATAGACCAGGGGCCTGTTTCAGTAAGGAGGTTCAAACAACTCGGAGTTTAAACTTGAACTCTGAGTTGATTTACCGAGAGATTAAAAACTCTGAGTTTTCGGTTTCAGAATAGCTGATCTGAGTTGGGTCAATCAACTTTGAGTAGACCAACTCAGAGTTAAGCGCGCGCACCGTGACTATAAAAAGGCATTATCAATAGAGCGCAGATATTACGAGTGACCATGGCAACATCTTAAAAAAAGAGATAAGCATTTCTTTCTCCGGCTGAACTTGATGTGCTCATGCAAAGTTATAGCAAATATGAGCGTATATATTTAAAATGAAGCAACCATCAGTGAAACAGAAACAGCGTGGGAAAACAGCTGCTCAAGTTAATGCCTAATTTTTAATTTTAAGTATTTAAACATTTTAAGTATAATAAAATAAGTAATGTAATGTGTGACGTTTATACTTTTTTCTAAACTTTTATACACTTTTATCAGTTTTACTAGATTTAACGGCGCACTTGTTCTGTGTCTGCCTTTTTATTGATCAAGTGATAGAGGTTGATATAACATTAAGAAGGTAAGCAGTAATAAAATAATTTTTAGACAGAATAATAATCCCATTAATCTAGTAACAGTGCATGTCGAAGGTTAAGCTAATTATTTATGATAAAAAAAAAAGGACAAGCCTCGTACGTGACTTTGTTCTGTGTGTGACAAAAATGTAGGCAATAGCTGTGTTTTCATCAAAATATAGGCTATTACAATAATTTGTGCAAAACTGGAATAACGCCTAAAAATAAAGCAGCGTTTTTATCCAAACAGTCGAAGAGAACACAATCGTCACTTCCTGATTAACTTGCGCCAAATATCAACAGTAAAAACAGAATCACTGCGGTAGAAGAAGCTGCATCCATGATTTTTTATTTAATTAATGTACCTGAGCCTCAGAAGACAATTGACACACAATGAACACGTGGGGGCGTTTGAAGCCAGACGCGGAGATCTTGACACACTCCAGAAGCTCGGAGGTAATTAATAATATACACTAATACTGAAACAGTAAATGCATTTTAGATTGACTAAAACACCATTTAAGATGTTCTACAGTGTGCTCAGTCTGCTGGTTTGTTTTTTCACACACATTTTTATCATCATCTCTAACAAACCATTTTTTAATGTACATACTGTAATTTAAGTGCACTTCGTAGTTTATGTGCATCTATCAAATAAAAGTTTAACCCACTCAGTTATGCACTTGTTATATTATGCGTATTTTCAAAAGTTATGTGAATCATGACGTTTCCATCAATCGTTTTTATGCACATCTCCAAAATGAGCTCTAAAATAAGTGTGTGGAAATGTAAGACTAATGCGAGAAATGCCGCTTCATCTTTAAAAAAGGGGAGGAGACCGACAGAAACTCAGAGTTTAGAGAATAAAACCTGCTCCGGACCAGGTTAGATTCACAGAGTAAGTTACCACGGTAACTGACTCTGAGTTAAAGTTAACTCTCTTTTAGAAACAGGCTTGACTTACCCTGCTTTCTCGAGTTTAACAAACCTGCCATTTTGAAACGGAAAACCCAGAGTTTGTCTCATTTCAGGGTTAAACTACTCTGAGTTTTCACTTAACCTGCTTTCTGAAACAGGCCCCTGATGCTGATTGTGTTTATTTTAATGTTCGTGTAATAAAGGATAGTTCATTTCAATTTAATGTTGTCAGGATTTAATAATACAAAATGTTGTGTACATCCACAAACACAATGCAGAAAAAAACAACAACAACAAGTTCTTATACTAATAACATGCTGTATCTGATTTGTGTTGAAAATTTATAAATATTTCCTCTGATTGCTCCATGTCATTCGTGGAGGCAGCAAAAACAATAAAAGACAGAAGAAACCTGTGCTGTCAACTACTCTGCATTAATTAAATTATTAATCATCTTTTGGTTATTTTATATTGATTTGCAGTTATTTAAATTCTTATCATTTTTTTATTAGATTTATTAGGTTTTGATTTAGTTCTTTAAAATCAAATATATATATTTTTTATTTTCATGTATTATGGTATTGTATTTTAGTATTATTATTGTATTTATCTGCAGTTTATTTAAGTTGTAGTTATTGTTTTTGTTTGTTTGTTTTTGGAAGGTCAAGAATTGATTTTGTATTTCTTAAAAATTGTAGAGAAGTTTATTATTTTTATCTGTATGTTTTTACTTTTTAAGGTTTTGGTACTGATTGGCATTTATTAAGTTCTTTTTTATTTTATTTATTTAAGGTTTTGGTATTGATGTGACCTTGTATGTTTTTTTCTATTAGTAAAACATCTTTTCAGCAGTGTATCAGTGTGCAAACATTTTATATTTGCTTTGTTTTAAAATAGAATTTTTGTTTTTTAAAAAGTTGCAGGTTTGTTAGTATTTTTTTCCTTTTCCTTTCTCTCTTTTTGTTTGCTTTGCTTGTTTTACAATATAATAATCAACCACAAATCAGTCACTCCAGGATTTCTCAAGCCTAATGCTTCTTAAGACCAAAGAAAAAACATTTTTTTGAAAAAACAAGAATTGAAGCACATCATGCCATGAGTTTTGAAAATCTGTGACAAATTAAGTATTATAGGGCCACACATATAAACAAAAATGTTTAATGCCCTGCAAATCATTTAGCAGAATTTAGGGGTTTGTTTACTCATTCTAGATACACAACAATATATAACATATCATATATATATATATATATATATATATATATATATATATATATATATATATATATATATATATATCAGTTTGAGACTATATCCTAATAAAGAGTCTGTGTTTCTGCAGGATGACTGTCACTGCTGTGTATTTCGGCCACGCTGAGCAGGTGTCTCAGGAAAAGTACCTGTATGTGGACTGCGGCGCAAACACCACCTCTACACATCAACACACAAGTGTCATACAGTGATGCCCCTGCCCTCCACATGACCCACAAACCCTAATGTTCATCCTGTGCTGTTTAAAAACCACCTCTCCTGAGTATTTTTAAAAAGTCAGAAGATGAAACCAGTGCTGTAGGCTGGCAGCGTCAGGAACGATCAGCGAGATTCAGTCAGAGAGTTGAGGCTTTTTCTACCACATCATTATTGTTGTTGTTTTTCCCGAAGTGTGCTGGAGGTTTTGCTTGCATAGACAGAAGCACTTTAGTATATTTTGGGAGAAGGGATGATGACAGCTGCAGAAAACTCAACGCTGAGCTGCAAACACTCAAAACACTTTCACTTCACTCCTTTATTTTACTGTTAATCTTTCAGCGTTTGTGATTTTAAGTGTTGTGCTGCAACTTAAATTCAAATCCTTCTGTTGTTTAGCTCTTTGTAGAGCTGGTAGGCTTTCTGGAGTGTGTTAGTAACATATCAACACTAATGCCTCTGTTTTTATCTGTCTGACGCATCTTTTAGAAAATATCAGTTAATGTGAATTTTGTAAATCAATACTGTGGATTTTTAAATCTCTTGGACTGCAAAGATTATGTCATTTATTTCACTGTTTCCGTTGTGATGAAATGCTTAGAATGAATTCTAAACTCCCTTCATATTTCAGAAAAGTTTTAATTAAAAAATCTAATTGGAGATGAGAACATTAGGTGTCACAATAAAATCAATTTCCGCAGCAGTAGTAAGAACAGGGGAATAAAGAAGTATATAAATAAAGAAATGACCTTCTGTTCATTCATATTAGTGTTTTTATTTTTTTATTGAATATTGAAAACTTATTATTTTAATTGGTGGTGGTGTAGATCTATGATTACTTTGATCTTTCTGTTCACTTTAATGTTTTAGCTTTTTCTTGGAATGGCACCTTTAAATCAGTTTGTTTCTGGATGCTATTTAATTGAAATGACGAATTTATCAAAAATAAAATTTATTTGATGACATTTGTGTGAAATTATTTCAAGCATTGACAATTAATTACAATTTTGTAGCTAGTTCATACTAGTATTTGTTTACTGTTCAACCAATTAACTCCTCAAAATAATATTTTAAATTACATATTTAATAAAATATGCACTCTTAACAAGCTTAAGAAAAAAAGTTTAACTTGGATATTTTTACTATTCTAGCATATTTACGGTGCACCTCAATACATTTACCAATCTTGTTGCCAAGGAAAATTCTTATAGAATTTTCAAAGTATTCTTATAAATGACCCTGGATCTTATGTTGCATGGCTAAATTTGTAGGAATAGCAAACATGTTGCAATACATTGATGTATCAAAATTATTGATATCTTTAATAAGTAAAAAAAAACATCTTTCATGAAGGAATTTGGTAGATTTTAATCAAAATGTATTAGTTGTAATATGCATTTCTAAGAACTTAATTTGGACATCATTAAAGGTGAATTGAACGACCAGATTCCAGATTTTCTAACAGAATAATATTTGGTAAATATACGTTACTATATGTGACCGGTCCTCGCTTTACTCTGCGTTGTGTTGTGATTAGGCGAAAGGAACCAGTCATATGGGAATTAACAGGCTTTTATTCTGTATGAATAAAGCAAACAAATGGCAAAGCTGAGTATATGTGCCTTCCTTAGGAGCTCACCAACCTCTCCTCAATCGCGTTTGCCGCGAACTGAGTGAGAGCAGGCGGAACCGGAAAACGACACTTAAAGGGGCCACGCGCAATTTTCCAAAATACACCAACACATTGAAAACAAACAACTATGATTTCATTAACTCTGAAATATAAGATATATAAAGAACAACTTTGAAAATACACAATTAAATAAAAATAATTGATGAATAACAAGGAGAATTTTGAGTGAAATTAATAAAAATAATATAACACCTGTTACATTCACCTCCCCTAATTTCATCAAAATTTCTGCACATCTATGAAGAGGAGTTTTCAAGAAATCCCATTACATGAACATCATAATTACAGCACTGAAAGCTATCTGTCCTGACAGATACAGAGGAATTTGAGGTTGATCAGGCCTCAAAACCTCTTAGTAAAGTATGTTGCCAAATACACCATACCACATGTAATCATTCAATTGTGTGAAATCCTCACTCACATAAAGTGTCTTATATGCAATTTAACAGCATCGATTATCTGCCAAAATGACCAAAAAAAAGTAGACTTGTCAACATATAGTGTCATCAAAACAAACTTAAAACTGACTGAGACTTTTTTAGAAAACTGTTCGACAAGTTTGGCATTTTGAATGGCTTTTGGGCCATGGTCTCTATAAGACGGTTGACTCTCTTTACGACTCTACCAGCTCGTGTTGTAATTTTGCCTTGTTCGTGATCTGACGACAACACATCTACAATCACTGAATCACCAACGTCTGGATTGGACATAACAGAATTCGCAGATGGACTGTCACTGTTAGAATCACATGGACCCGAAGCCTCATCAGAAAGGATTTGGATTTGACTCCCTGAATTGGAATCACCATGGTAAGTGTCACTACTATCAACATCTTGTTGTATTGGTTCGTCAACAGACAGTGAATTTGGTGAATGTTCTTTGTTTAATGCCCCTGAATATGTTCTGTTTCTAGAAGTCTCATCCTCCAGACAATCAGTGGAATTGGATAATAGGCTCTCACACTCTGAGTCATCTGAGCACTCCTCAGTTGCTGATTCGTCTGATGTCTCCTCTGGAAGTGTTACAGGTAAGAAACTAATATCCAAGAGCATGTTCCGATGAACCACTTTGGTCAGTCCTTTATCATCCTCCACCTTGTATATGTGTGTTTTAGGGTCACTATCCACGATGGTATATACGGTAGGTTCCCATTTATCTGCTAACTTCCGTTTGCCTCTTTCGCTTTTGTTGGCAATCAGCACTCTGTCTCCACAGTGTAGATGTACCCCTTTTATCCTGCGGTTATACATCTCAGCCTGTTTGTTTTGTTCTTGTGTGGCATGTTTTTGGGCAATTTCAGCTGCTTCTGAAAGGTGAGACATCAATGCAGCAGCATAGTTGCTATAATCAACAGTTACAGGATCATTCAAAACTTGTTTAAACATTACATCCACAGGCAACCGTGGTATGCGCCCAAACATAAGCTGAAAAGGGGCATAACCAGTTGTTTCATGTACTGTTGAATTATAGGCGAACGTCAGAGTCTGTATCTGTTGTGGCCACTTGTCCTTAGATCTCAAGGGCAATGAACGTATCATGGTCCCCAATGTTCGGTTAAACCGTTCTGTGATGCCATTGCCCATAGGATGATAGGCAGTCGTGCGAGATTTGGAGACACCAGAAAGCGCCAGAAGTTCAGCGATAAGCTCGCTCTCGAAATTTGTGCCTTGATCTGTATGGATTCGCTCAGGGAAACCATAGACACAGAACACATGATCCCATAACTTCCGAGCGACTTGCTTAGCTGTTTGGTTAATGCAAGGAAAAGCATGTGCGAGCTTAGTGAAATGATCTGTCAAGACCAACACATCCACTGAACGTTGCTTATTATCCTCTGCACTCCAAAAGTCAAGACAAACCAACTCCATTGGCGCAGAAGTTTTTATGCTTTCCAGTGGGGCTCTAGCAGCTGGCTCAGGTGTTTTAGCCAGAATACACCTCCTGCAACACTTGACATACTCCTTAATCTCATGGTCCATCTTGGGCCAGAAAAATCGCTGTCTTGCTAAATGAATTGTTCTAGCCTGTCCTTGGTGACCAGCAAGATCATGGAGACCACTCAAAGCTTTTTCCTTCATACATTGAGGGAGAACATACTGGTGGCGTTTCTGTCTGCTTACTGGGTCCTTTGTCACTCTATACAAGATCCCGTCCTGGATTTTCAGACGATCCCACTGCTTTATGAGTGTTAGAGCTCTGATATCCAACTGGTCTCTTTCTCGTCGAGAAGGGCGTCTTTTCCGAATTACTAAAGGGAGAACTTTCGAAATAGTACCGTCAAGCTCTTGACTCCTTTGCAACTCATCATGAGAAAATCCAAGTAAAGAGATTTGGTTAGCAGCTGCAACCTGACAGACAGATTGTGCCAACTGGACTGCACGAGTAAATGTAGCAGTTTCCCACTCATCATGGACTTGGCAAAGTAACTTGATGACTACTGAGTCACATGGTTGCTCATATCTGGATAGACATTCCACAAGATCATTACACTTGTGGCACTCAACCTTTAATCGAAACGCATCTTGTATACCATCTTCCTTAACGGCATCAGCTTCAGTCAGGAGATGGTTGTAACTCTCATTCATGAGTCTGTGACTAACTGTTCTCGCAAACGGGTCTCTACTTAAAGTGTCAGCCACCACATTCTTTGTTCCTGCGATATGTTTAATGTCAAAAGAGTAAGGGGCTAGTTTTGAGACCCACCTTTGTTCACAGGCATCAAGTTTTGGCTTTGACATTATGTAAGTAAGTGGATTGTTGTCAGTCCAAACTGTAAAGGTGTGCCCTTTGAGCCAATGGCTGAACTTTTCGCACACGCTCCACTTCAAAGCCAAAAACTCAAGCCTGTGAGCAGGATACTTTTTCTGTGACACACTCAAGGTCTTGCTGGCGAAAGCAATAGGTCTGGCTATTTCTTCCCCTGCTGGAACTTGGGAAAGCACGGCGCCAAGCCCATCCAAAGATGCATCGATAGAGAGAATGAGTGGTTTTGAGAAATCAGGATGTGCTAGAACAGCACATTTCAACAACTTCTCCTTAAGCATGCTGAAAGCAACATCGCACTCATCTACCCAGTCACTGGGATTCAGCTTCCGAAATGTGCCAACATGCTTCCCAGATCTCCCTTTACCTCGTCTCTTTTGACCTGCAGTTAGAGCAAAGAGGGGCTTAGCAATCGCAGAACAATTAGGAATGAAATGTTGATAGTAAAAAATCATTCCTAAAAACGACTTAATTCTTTTTGGTGATGGAGTGCAACCATCCTCCTCCATGAGCTGTGACTTGGACATTTTAGATATAACATCTACCTTAGCAGAATCCACAGAAATGCCGCTTCCAGAAATAATATGGCCTAAAAATTTTACTGAATCACGCAAGAACTGGCACTTCTTGGGACTCAACTTTAGGCGATGCATCCTAAGCCGGTGGAAAACTATTTCCAGCCTGTTCAAAGCTTCTTCCTCAGTAGATCCAAATACAAGTAAATCATCCAAGTAGCAGAGTAAGCTGCTAAAGTTCATGTCTCCAAAAATGCTAAGCATCATCCGCATGAATGAAGCTGGGCTGTTGCACAAACCCTGGGGCATGCGGTTGTACTCATGTAGCCCCATAGGAGTAACGAAAGCGGTGTACTTCTTGTCCTGTTCCCTCATAGGCAAATTATAAAATCCTGAGGTTAGGTCCATCGTACTGAAGTAATTATTACCTCCTAAAGCAGCCAAGCAGTCCGACTGATGGGGGAGTGGGTGAGCATCTTTGAGCGTTCTTGCATTAAGCCACCGAAAGTCTGTACAAATGCGAAGACTTCCATCTTTTTTCCATACAAGCACTAACGGTGATGCATATTCGCTGACAGATTTTCTAATAATCCCTTGCTCCTCCATTTCAGTTAGCGCTTGCCGCAGTTTTTGGTAATGGGCAGGAGGAATCCGACGATATGGTAATCGGAAAGGCCTCTCATCTGTAAGTCGTATACAGTGTTCAAATTCCTTGGCTTCGCCACAATCTAACGAATGTTTAGAAAAGACATCATTGTACTTGATCAATAACTGAACAAGTTTCTCCTTAGATGCATCCGTGACTTTGCAGAGATCGATGTCAATTTCATCCAATCCAACATCATTTAGTTTTGAATTTGAAGTACAACTTGTATTCGCTTGTGTCTCTGAATTAACCATCTGTATCTTTCCAGTGCCCTGCAAGATGGGGAAATCCTCGACAGCCAGACAAGGTGAAACATCTGCCAGTCTACGATTTTTTCTCAGTGTGACAGGTAGGTCAGATAAGTTGGTTATTTTCATAGGAACCCACCTATCACCCCACATAGATGTTATCACCCGTGCAACCATGATGTTTCTTGGCATAGTCTTGGAAGTTGTTGGTTCAACCAAAATAGTGCTCCCTAGGGACAATGGAGTCTTACTAGGCAGTCGACCCCACACTAAATGTTCTTGTCTAGCAGCAAGAGTAACAGCACGCTGGAGTTTTACTGTTCCAATCTTGTGAGGGAATTCATCATGTCGCCAGCGTGTGATATTTGACATCACATCCAAAAAGTGTTCCCCTTCCTGTGATAGCTGTGTGGGACTCTGTGATATGAAATCCCAGTACTCATCAGTGTTCTTCATTTTGCTCACGATGTGTTTTATCAAGTTAGTACCAAGAATCAAATCATCGTGCTGACCTGGGACCACAAGAATTGGAACTCGACAGCAAATGCCATAAACTGTCATGTTAACTTCGTACAAACATTTTGGTTGCGCCGTCCTACCTCCAACACCCACAAGAACAATATTCTCCGGGAGTGCTCTCTTATCCAATACAGCGTTTTCAGACAGCAACTTTTGTTCGGCTGCTTCACTTAGTGTACAGGACATAGAGCCGGTGTCAAGCATTCCGTTCAAGTGGAAGTGATCATTCACAATCACAGAGGTATAGAATAAATCGTCAAAAGGCCTTATTTTCTGTATATTTTGTGTGTATATAACATGAGTACCATCAGAAACTGCATTACATGCATTCTCATACTGTCGTTCCAGATCCATTATGAGGGTTTCATCATCACCCACACATCCCCTCACCGAATGTGGGTCTAATGGTTTAACGGACCAGTTCCTTGTGAGGAGTAGTTTACGTCTGGACTGTGTCGACTACTCCAGTTCGGGCACTCTCTCTTTCTGTGTCCATATTCAAAGCAAGACAGGCACAAACCTTCTCTTCTGCAATGCGCTACTGTAGAATGATTAGTAGCTCTGCACACTTTGCAAAACATCCGTCTCGCATTCGCATGTCTATAATCTTCAGGTACAGATGGAGTCTGTGCATTTTGTTTCAGCACACGATCAAGCAGATTGATAAGAGACTGTGTGCAACTGTCGCTTGACTGAACTGATGGTGGTAATGGTGACACATTTTGACCTGCTGATACATCTGGTTCATTCCCAGACAATTCAACATCCAAAGTCGGTGCTTGAGCATAAGTGGCAACAGGCTTCATAAAGGCAGAACGATTAGACTGTGCCTTCATCTGCGCTCTTTTCTCAGCTTGAAATTCATCAAGGCGTTCTTGTATTTCAGCTGCAGTCCATTTATCAGCAGTCTTAAATTTTAAGATGGCAGAAAGAGAATGATCAGGGCAGTATTTAACAAACATCATCGTCACTTCACGGTTGGGATCTTCAATACTTCGTCCCTGTCTCCTCAAACACTCATCTGCTATATCAACAGCTTTATTAAGCCGAATCCAATACTCCATAGCAGTTTCTCCTGGAACAGGTAAGGTACCATAAAAATCAGCTAGCGGCATCGAAGAATATGTCAAGTCACTGAAATGTTGCTTTAGTATGTCTGTGACAACTCTTGGGTCTTTTTGTGGCTGCAATAATGGGTTGCTACGAAGAGTAATCTTTATTATATCTTTGGCTCTGCCTGTTAAGTTCGACATAATTTCATCAGCTTGTTCAGGTAGAGGGATGCCTTTCTTTCTTAGATAAACGTTCATGAGTTCTTCCCACTCATGTACTGTCAATTTGTCAGATCCATCCCCTCTGAAGCAGGGGGGTGCCTTAACATCAGGCTTCATAACCAGCTTCATACCAGTTAAATTGAGAGACGGTGACTCAGTGAGAACCTGGCTTGTTCTTATGCTCTGTGGTTGATTATCAATAGTTTCATTCTTTTCGCTACCTTTTTTCAGCTGATCAGATATTGACTGACCTATTTGTTGAGCCAGCTGTGTGATCAAATTACTCAGGTCAGTGTTACTGCACTTATTATCATGTGACTCAGCATTTACACACTGTTCAGTATTGTGCACCCTATCAGAAGTACGGGTAGAGCAAAAATTGGGACTACCAAAATTAACAGCTCTTCTTAGTGGGGTATGTTCAAGTTCACCAAAGATACGCCCCCTAGCAAAACCCAATTCAAACCCATTACTAGCTGAAAGATCTGTCTTCTCACCCTCTTGTGACATCTTAATTAATAATGATCACCAAAAATGAACAGTTGATAAAACAAAAAAATAGTCAGATCATTAATGTAAAATTAATTCACAAGTAATTGTTTTTTTTTTTTTTTTTTTTGTCCTTTATATTTTTCTTCTTATATTATTCTTCTTTTCTTTCTTGTTATTTTTAATCTTATCTTTGGTAAGATTAATTTCAAACTTTCAGCTTCTTTTTTTTCTGTATGCACGGGTTAATGTCCAACCTCTTCCCTTTTGACACAGATACCAGCAGAAATCAGATGTCCAACGATGCAGTACACCCCGGCGACCAAACTGGCGTTGATCAAGCAGAATCCATGATGACACATCAGTTGAAAGTCACGGCACCAATGTGACCGGTCCTCGCTTTACTCTGCGTTGTGTTGTGATTAGGCGAAAGGAACCAGTCATATGGGAATTAACAGGCTTTTATTCTGTATGAATAAAGCAAACAAATGGCAAAGCTGAGTATATGTGCCTTCCTTAGGAGCTCACCAACCTCTCCTCAATCGCGTTTGCCGCGAACTGAGTGAGAGCAGGCGGAACCGGAAAACGACACTTAAAGGGGCCACGCGCAATTTTCCAAAATACACCAACACATTGAAAACAAACACAACTATGATTTCATTAACTCTGAAATATAAGATATATAAAGAACAACTTTGAAAATACACAATTAAATAAAAATAATTGATGAATAACAAGGAGAATTTTGAGTGAAATTAATAAAAATAATATAACACCTGTTACATATAGTATAACAAAAAAAAAAGCTTTTCCCCTGCTTTTGTGGCACATATCTATTTTTATATAGGCCTGCTAACGTTAATAATTTTTTTCTTAACATTACACGAGTATGAGTTAGTTAGGACCAATGACTACTGAGGATGCTAATACAATTAGCACAATTTGAAATGAGAAGATCGGCCTATTTTAAATATGATTACACAGTGTATTGGCGTAAATATAACACATTATCTTACTATTTTATTGATATTAACAGTCAATATTTATTAATAAACGTCAAGCTGAATCGTATCAACATCTGTTTCCAGAGAATCCTGTTGTGACTGTAGCGATATTCCACTAGATGGCGCACGCAAGTTACAATCATGGCCTACTTCAACGTGTTCAAGTGAGGTAAAATACTTTTAGGAGTTTAAAAAACGCTCAAATACGACACGTTATACACACATGTATAACGCACACGCACACATGTAGTGTTGTAACCACTACAACCTGAGGTGATTCAATTGTTCAATTACAGTTTTATGATGGACTTTACTTTTACGCCTCATATAATGTGGGTAAGTAGGCTAGGCTAGTATTCATGAAAATGGTTTACCTTGTCATAAGCCGAAATGTTGAGGCACAAATGGTCTCCGTGCGTATGTTTACATTTTCCTGTGAAGAAAGATGTGTTTTCTGCACATATGTTGATGCCATTAAAGTTCCTCCTCACTTCCTCTCTTGACTCTGAACAGCACAGCAGCTCCTCTGGTTCCACTTTAATGGGCCCCTGAAAGAAAAAAACGGTCTGATGTTCTTCATGCAGTGATTTACCATGAATGAACCACCAATTTAGGCAGATAGTGTTACAATAATATGCCCATTCCCCTACAAAACAATCTGAAAGTTTAACATCTGTCATGCTGTAGTCAATGTGCCAACAAAACGTTTAATAAATCCATCCCAACAATCCAAAATCTTCCCTGTTTTTAGATAATACATGCAGAGGGAAATATATTAGCTGGCAGCTTTCATTGAGGAGGAGGGAAATTCTCAAGACATCTGCAGAAGCCATTTCCTCACATTTCCTGGGATCTGCATAGTGAATGAGGGGACGATCATTCAAAACATAGAAATAAGACATGGTCTTACTAGTTGCTATTTTGCTACAGATTAGTGTTCATTTACACATAACAGGCTTTCTGAGTTTTATAGTGGCCCCAGATTATTTTTGAGCACACTTGCATTATGCTGCTTATCATTTGTTCACTCATATGTTGGAAGTAGAAAAATAAAGTTGAAAAATGTTAAGTGGAAACACATAATGTACTTTAAACATACATAAAATCATAATTTCTGTAAATTTCATTTAATGCAGACTCCAGAATTGGAGGTCTTGACCAATATAGACTGCAATTCAAATTCAAATCTTTATTGAAATTAATTAATAAATAATTAAAAATCCATTACATTCAAACGTGACAGTAATTTACTACAAAAGATTTTGTTTTAAATAACTTTTGTTTTATAATGGATGCGGATTATTCAGTTTCTTAATTTAAAATGCATTAAAATAGGATTTAAATTTTTTTATGAATATACATGTGATTTATTTCAACTAATGTACCATTGTGCAGCATATCAAGATCTATATTGATCGTTTCACTTGATCTATAGCATGTGTACTGTAATACTAGACTTTTCTGAAAGCTGTACTCTTGTCATTAACATTTTATTTATTTATTTTTAAACTGTTTTACCTTAAGGCAACGCAGTGGGTAGTGCTCTCGCCTCACAGCAAGAAGGTCACTGGTTTGAGCCTCGGCTGGGTCAGTTGGCATTTCTGCATGGAGTTTGCATGTTCTCCCTGAGTTCATGTGGATTTCCTACGGGTGCTCCGTTTTCTCAATAGTCCAAAGACATGTGGTACAGGCAAATTGGGTAAGCTAAATTGTCTGGAGTGCATGAGTGTGAATGAGTGTGTGTGGATGTTTCCCAGTGACAGATTGCTTCTGCTGCATAAAACATATGCTGGATAAGTTGGCGGTTCATTAATAAAGAGACAAAGCTAAAAAGAAAATAATTGAATGTTTTACCTTAAAAATTATTTATCTTTTCCTCTTTAAAAACTGAAAAAAGTCACAAGGTGATTAGAATAATTTTGGGGCCGTTTGTTGAAGGAGTTTCATATCCAAACCTAAAAAACTAAAATATAGGATTTCTTTACATATTTCAAGCAAACACTCAAACACCTAATATGATTCTGACTTATCAATATGTGAAAACCAACTCAATACTTCATCTGTTGTGCAGATTTACATGCAGATATTGTTTAAAAAGTTATTTCATGCTCTCGGAGCAGAGTGTAAAACACAGAAAACCTCTGAGCACACACTCTGACCTTGTCTGTCTCACATTCCTCTGTAAAAGTTAGTAGTTTTCCAGCTGTGTGTGCCTGTGATGCTGTGCGAGTCCAGTAGGGGATCGCTGTGACCCAAACACACTTTCTCCAACACTCCCAGTCCTCCTGGATTCTTGAAAGTGTGCGGATATGAAAATGGCAGGGCTTTGCTGTATGTCTATGCAGCTCTTGCTGTTGGCACTGGCCGCTCTGGTTGGCATCAGTCTGGGAGGGTCTGACGGGCCCCGTGGGGTGGCTCTTCCTTTTGTTTTTGACCCCAAAGCGACGTGCGACCCGCCTTGCAAACATGCTGGGATCTGCATCCGAAACAACACCTGCTTCTGCTCCAGAGGATACGAGGGAGAAACCTGCCAATTTGGTGAGTTGTTCTGCATTGCATCAAACTTGTGCTGCACTTTTAAAAAGTTCTTGCTACTCAAAGTTTCTCAGTTGAATCAACTGAATGTTTCTATTCATCTTAACTTACTGTACATCAATCAGACTGACTAAAAATATTAAGTTAATTTGTACAACTTAAAAACTAAGTTGAAACCTGATTAACTGTTTGTTTTTTTCTTTGTTATCATGACTTTTTTGTCATTTTTACAGTGTGTATAGAAAAAAACAAAATAAGAAACTGTCTGACAGCACTCAGTTTTTCTGCATTTACTGTATGTATTAGGTGTATGCTTGAGTAAAATATTGATGTTTTAGTGAACATTTACTTAGTTTTTTTTAAATAATATTATTGTCATTTAGTTTTATTTTGTAAAGAATGACTATCAGAATAACTTAATATTTTCAATTGTGTCTGAAAATGCAGGATTATTTTTCATCAAATGCTCTTCTGAAATTGATTTTGTGTTGTCAAACTCTAAGAACATTTCATTTTAAAATTTGAAAGAAATATCACCAGTAATTTCAAAATATTGCTATAATGTCCGTTGGAATTGCATGTGTGTGTGTGTGTGTGTGTGTGTGTGTGTGTGTATATATATATATATATATATATATATATGTGTGTGTGTGTGTGTGTGTATATATTTATTTATATACTCACACACACACACACACATATATATATATATATATATAAATATATATATACACACATTTATTTATATACACACACACACACACATATATATATATATATATATATATATATATATATATATATATATATATATATATATATATATATATATATATATATATATACATACACACATGCATATGCAATTCCAACGAACATTATGGATGTGTGTGTGTGTATGTGTTAGACATGTTCAAATACATTATAATTGTATATATTTGTATATGTGTCAAATGACATATCTATGGCAAATAGTTAAGCCCGAAATTATTCATACCCCACATATATGAATATTTTTAGGCTTGACTGTATATATATGTGAACATATATGCACATATTTGTAATTTCAATGTTTGAAATAATATATATGTAAACATCAATTCATTTGCAATATTTTGCAATATTTGTTGCATATTTTATGTGTTTTTTCTATGTATGAAATCTAAATGTGAACTTGTATGTCATATATGTAATTTGCATCTAGTGAAACTGAGAATATGTTCTGTGGCAAAACTCAAAAGATTCATGTGTTCATTTCAGCAAACTGTTATCCAAAGTGCAAAAATGGTGGAGAGTGCCTTCGACCGGGAAAATGCAGATGCCCTTCAGGATTTGGAGGAAAATTCTGTCACAGAGGTAACTTTTTAATCACATACATCATGTTTTTAACAATTACAAAATTCAAAACTAAGATAAAAAAAATCATTTCTAAACCTGTGTGTGTGTGTTTTTGTCAGTGGTGTGTGACGCTGGCTGTTGGAACGGTGGTGAGTGTACTGCTGTGAATGGAGAAGCCAAATGCATCTGTCCATCCAGCTGGACCGGCTCCAGATGCCAAGACGGTTTGTTGATCCCATGTTTATATTTCACAAATAATGTCAGCTGTATTGCGACAAACAGACAGGGGAAGAGTCATAAACGTGGAACACATTATAAATTTGACAGATGAAAATTATGTGACTGCATTTTATAACTTATAACAATATATATATATATATGTGTGTGTGTGTGTGTGTGTGTGTGTGTGTGTGTATTTATACAACAGTTCTGTCTGGTTCTTAAATCTGATTGGCTGAAAGCCGTGCGATATTCTGCAATATCAGAACTCCTACAGCCTCTTTACCCTTTGTGTATTACTCCGCACACATACAGCCAGCAAAAAGCAGACACTACAGATCTAAAGTTTAAAAGATGCTTTTACTGTCAGCTTATGATTTGAATGCAATGCGGAAGAAAGTAGTTCCTCATACAAAAGGGTTTTTAAGACTCTCCATGTTTGATTTTGTTTTTATATACACAATTATGTCATCAAACTGTTGTATAAACGCAATATCACACGAGTAGCTGTGCGATATGGCTGTATATCGGCCCTGGTGGGGGCACTAAGGCACTCAATATATATGTGTTATGAGTTATAGTTGTATGCATAAATAAAATGTAATTTTAATTTTATTCAGTGAACTACTGACATTTCTTCCAAATTCCAAATAAAAATTTTGGCGTTTTGAGCAATTTTCCATCCTTCCAGTTAAAAAGCAAATAATGCCATAAAGTTTTTAAAAAGTTGCAATTTTTAGATTGCAATCATTAAAAAACTCCCTGCAATAGATTGGAGAGACTAATTTTTGAAATGTGTTGTTTTTATCTTATCATTATCCGGCCATTCTCCTCTGACCTCTGGCATCAGCAAGGCATTTGTGTCCACAGAACTGCCGCTTACTGAATATTTTCTCTTTTTCAGACCATTCTATGTAAACCCCAGAGATGGTTGTGCATGAAAATGCCAGTAGATCAGCAGTTTCTGAAATACTCAAACCAGCTCGTCTGGCGCCAACAACCATGCCACGTTCAAAGTCACTTAAATCACTTTTCTTCCCCATCCTGATGATCAGGTTGAACTGCAGCAGATCATTTTGACCATGTCTACATGCCTTAATGCATTGAGTTGCTGCCATGTGATTGGCTGATTAGAAAATTGTGTTAACGAGTAGTTGGACATGTGTACCTAATAAAGTGGCCAGTGAGTGTATATTAATTTTCAACAAATGATAACACATTGTTCTAAGGAAAATGTCTTTTCTTGGTAAAACGCTCTAAATGACAGTAGTTTGATTATAATATTTGAAGAAATTTTATCAAGTTTTTGTAGTCAGTGAGACGCAAAATATTCTCATGAGCCCAGACGAATGTGTCCACTTAGTACAAGTGTTCATGTTATAATCAAGCTCATACATGTACATGCTTTTGGACTGTTGTGTCTAGATGTTAATGCAGTGTTCACATATGGATCGTTTGTCTGTGTTTTGGCAGCGATCTGTCCTCAGGGATGTAAGAACGGAGGCATCTGTGTGGCTCCTGGGATCTGCAGCTGTCCAGATGGGTGGATAGGTGGAGCCTGCCACACAGGTGGATGCCCATGCAAACATCCATACACAATCATTCTTAAAGGAATAGCTCACATAAAATTCATATACTTGCTCCAAACCGGTTTTGAGTTTCTTCTGTTAAAGAATGTTGCAAAATAGCCATTGACTTCTGTAGTATTTTTTTTCCAACATTCTTCACAATATCTTGTTTTATGTTCAACAGAAGAAATAAGTTCATAAAAGTTTAGAAGCACTTGAGTGTGAGTAAATCGTAAGGTTATTTTTATTTTAGGGTGAACTGTGCCTTTAAATGCCTACAGTTAGGTTGTTATTGTGCAGATTCATACAGTGCCTATGCAGCATAAACTAAAATTAATATCCATTTCTTCTTAGTTGTTCTTCTTAAATATGTACAATTTATATACGCCACATTTGTTCTTAAATTTATAATATTTATTAAAATAAAAGTGTAGTCACTTACCATCCTTAGGATAATAAAAATAATGAATTCATATTCAAAATGTGTAAAAAAATAAATATATAAATAATTATATATACTGTGTGTGTAAATAAAAATATTACCTACAAAAAACCCTAAACGCTATTAAATTTAATAATGTTTATTTTATAGATTCTCTAACATATTCAGTGGGGTGTATTTTGTATGTATTTTGGGTATATTGGGGTGTTATTTTTGCATGGTGATGATAAATATGTGATTAGTATTGATTTTTTTTTTACTTTGGTAATGACTAACTAAATATCTCTCTGTGTGCTGTAAAAAAAAAGCAATTAGTTGACTTTACTTCAAAAGGAGAGTTATGCTGCGGTCAAACTAGAGTTTGAGCTTGTGAAATTCTGTCATACAGCACTGTAAAAAGGGGCAGGATTAAACAACGTAATTATACATTTAAATAAGCAAGCGATTGGTTCATATTTCACATTTCTGTCCAGAGAGATCATGTTTTGATCTTTGATTAGTCTCACACAGTCACAAGATGTGATTTCTCAAACTGCAAAATTTGTCTCTTGAGCTGCTGCAACACATTCGCATGAGTATGAATGGAAGTCTATGGGGCGAAAAGTCCAGTGTGACCAAGTAAACAAGTAGAAGTAGAAGTAAACAAACTATGTGCATATTCATAAAGGTTGAGTCAACAAGTTTACTCACTTTAAGTAAAGGCAACTTGTTGCTTTTAAGGCAATAGTCTTACTCACTTCTTTAAAGTAAAGTAACTATTTGGTTTTTTACATTTTATATCATCCCATAGAGCAGTGTTTCACAACCATGTTCCAGGAGGACCACCAGCTCTGCACATTTTCCATGTCTCTTTACCCAAACACACCTGATTCAGATCATCAGCTCATTAGCAGAGACTGAAAGACCTGTAATGCCTGTGAAACACAAAGGAGACATCCAAAACATGCAGTGCAGGTGGTCCTCCAGGAACATGGTTGAGAAACACTGCCATAAAAGGTATATATTTAAAGTGAGATATTTGCCTTTTCTGAAAAAAAAAAACAGTTGTAGTTGCCTTTGTAAACCCTTTTAAACCAGTAATGCTTTCCATCTGTCTGCAGCTGTTTGTAAAAAGCCATGTGTGAACGGAGGGAAATGTGTGTCTCCAAACACCTGTCGCTGTCGGGGTCTGTTCACCGGACCGCAGTGTGAAGAGAGGAAGAAGCTTTACTGATGTCAGAATAGTCTGATCTCACCCCGTCCCATAACATCGGTGCTAAAGTTACTTGTTTGTTTGTCTGAACCCTAGCATGTGTGTGTGTGATGCTTTTTCTACATTATCACTGTACATGAACGACTTGTGTATTGAGTACTGTTTACAATAACTGTTGGAATTCCCACGAAACAGTGAGAATGATTAAATAAAGTTAAATCTATAATTTTGTGTGTGTGTGCAACTTCATTTCACTCACTCATTCACTCTCCTTCAGCTTAGTCCCTTATTTATCGGGAGTCACCACAGCAGGATGAACCGCCGATTACTCTGGTATATGTTTTATGTTGCAGCAACTTGTTCTAGAAAAGATTCATTTTAGTTTTTGTGGTCAAACACTTTTCTTTTTATTGAGAAAAGGCACACTAAACCAACAATTAAACAAAAAGCATTCATTTTCAGAGCTATGCGACATTTAAAAACCAACACACATTACTCATGAAACACTGTAGTAATCTAAGGTAAAAAAACCCTAAAAATAAGCTTTACTTTACTTTTAGGGCACAAATACAACAGCATTTACTCATAAACAGCATTTCAATTTCTTATATATATCTCTTCAATGTCACGTCTTCATCACCTGGTCTGTAAGTAAAATAAAAAAATACAATCAGTTCATCTTTGTTGCCTAAAATAAACTCAAAACATTATATATAGATCTTAGACAAAAGGTCTTATGTTGATATTTACACCAAATTATGGTTATTTTTTTATATATATATATTTTTTGCATACTCTAAAAGCATATTAAATGCAAAGATTAAGCAATAAATTCTCATTCTGACCTGTACTTATTTAAAAATATAAAAATAATTGATCATTCAACATTTGATTTTTATTCAATTTGATCTTGTTGACGAAAGTGTAAAACCTAGAAGTTTAAAGGATATTGGCAAAGTACAGTTGAAGTCAGAATTTTTAGCCCCCTTGTTTATTTTTTTCCCCAATTTCTGTTTATCGGAAAGAAGATTTCTTCAACACATTTCTAAACATAATAGTTTTAACTCATTTTTAATAACTGATTTATTTTATCTTTGCCATGATGACAATAAGTAATATTTGACTATATATTTTTTCAGGACACTTCTATACAGCTTAAAGTGACATTTAAAGGCTTAACTAGAGTAATTAGGTTAACTAGACAGGTTAGGGTAATTAGGCAAGTTATTGTATAATGATGGTTTGTTCTGTAGACTATTGAAAAAATATGTAGTTTAAAGGGGCTAATAATTTTGACCTTAAATAGTGTTTAAAAAATTAAGAACTGCTTTTATTCTAGCCGAAATAAAACAAATAAAACTTTCTCCAGAAGAAAAAATATTATCAGACATACTGTGTAAATTGCCTTGCTCTGTTAAACACCATTTGGGAAATATTTAAAAAAGAAGAAAAATAAAACTCAGAGGGGGGCTAATAATTCTGACTTCTACTGTATAATGATTTAAAATGACAATTAATGACTTGTATTTTATAAACAATAATCAAAGGATGGTCATTACATGTTTTGCAGAAAAATAAATTAATTTAACAGCATACAAAACTAAATTTAAAGCTGTATTTCCCCAATATTGTATATAAAACTCCTTATCTTTGACCTATCTGCAACAACAAATCATTTAGGAGTTGAAATCTTAGGCTGTGTGTTTGTGAAATACTCACTTTAGTGCCACAAGAAGGTCCAGTGTAACCTTGACGGCAATGGCAGAAATTAGGGAACACACATCTGCCTCCATTCAGGCATGTTTGCTTACAGATCGCTGTTAGGAAAGAAATTTAAGTGTAAAATATCTATACTATATTCAATACAATAAGCAATTCGGATTCGTCAAGACTTACGAGTTTGGCACTGCCAACCCTCCCATCCAGCTGGACAGTGGCAGGTGTTCGGCCCAACACACTCTCCACCATTCCTGCATTTCTGTAAACACACAGCTGCACACACACAGACAACACTCTGTGTTATGACGTATGTGTTTGAGATTTCAAGACAAAGCTTTAGTTAATGTTAAAATTGGAACATTTGTTGAGTATATATACTGCTGTTAAAGATTTTTGTCGCTCAAAAAAGGTATCGTCCACAAAAATATTAATTAGCAGAACTTTTATTTCTTTAACAGAAAACCATTTCCATCAAGGATTAAAAATATAATTATATACTTTAGCCTATAATTCTGAATTCATATGTCATAGATCCAAGTTTATATCTCGCAATTATTTTTTTCCACAGAACTATGAGATATATTGTAAAGTTAACAAAAAATTGCAAGATATAGAGTCACAATTCTGAGAGAAAAAAATCTAAATCAGCCAAATTTAAACTTTAAGTTTTGGAAAGTCAACACTTCTTTTTATAATCATTTTAATGTTAAATTGCTTTATTTTATTTAGTATTCTGTAAATAACATTAATAACACAAATGATAAGACAAGTTTCTAAACTAGCCAACTCAGCTAATGGAATCATTTCTGCCCCTTTAGTCAATTCTTGTTTTGGTGGCAGAGTCCAGACACTAGTCCTGTCTTGTCTTGTATGTTGTGCTTGGCTCGAGTTTTTGGCTCTTATCCTGTTCTGGTCTGTCTCCTTCTTTTGTATGAGCGATGTCTTGCATGCGTTGGGGCCGTGCGCGATCCCTATTAATGCAGACGTGTGAGTTCCGGGCGTGCTAGGGATGTGCACTCTCATCCTGGTGTGTGTTTTGTCCGCAGTATGGTGTTTTCGATCTCATAGCTGTGGTTTCGGTTAGCGCTGGGATCGGAAACATGCATGCCGCATGTGAGTTCACGGTAAGTGTTTTATTTATTGTGTACTTGCAATGTGTCTTGCATTCTGTCTTGTCCTGGTGTTGTTGCATTCTGTCTCGTTCACGCACTCCACATGCTGATTGTTTGCTTTTATTTCCTATGATGTGTAAACTTATTGTACGTTATACTTTTATAAAGGCCATTATTGATTATTAAAACTGAAATTCAGCTAAAGAGAGGCTATGTTTTTATATTTCTACTGAAAATGAAAGGAGGCAGTGATGTTATAGGCTCCGTTTGGTTATAAATTAGCTTACAGTGAAGATGACGCTCAAATATGCAGCACGACGGCCCATTTCTGCTGTCTGTTAAGTTGCTAATATCAAAATGAAAAAAGCAGTTCCTTATATCATGTTTTCATTTTATTGTAAAGGAAGTGAAACAATGTTTTTAAAGTACGCTGTTCCCTTTGAAGATTTAGCGACATGTCCTCAGGAGACTGTTTTTCATATCAAACTTGCAAAGCCAGAACTTACAAAGAGAGGATGCAGAACTGAACTGTGTGTAGGCTACTTAATATTGAGCAAAAGCCCCAATCAGAGAGGCGTAGTCTGCAGCCCTGCCTTCGTTTTCAGATGTCTCAGTTTTCCCTCATCCACACTGAGACAGAGCAGCAGCGCTTTAGAATGAAAACATTTCATTCCAAAACGCTCCGTTTTCAGCACTCGAAAACTCCAGCGTAATGTGGACGGATGGCGTAACCGTAGCAAAACTTGCATAATGCATAAGTGTAAACGGGGCCTTACAGTGTTATTATTTAAAGTCTAAAGTAATGATGGAAATGAGAATTCAGCTTTGTTAGGACAAAAATCCAACACAATATATACATTTAATCTATGCAATATACTGTATATTAAACAGAAAACATTTATCTTCGTTTTTTGTCTGTATTTTTAATATAATGAATTGACAATTGGTGAGCAAAAGACTCTATTTTCCAAACATTAAAACATTAATATCAATCCCCCAAAAGTTTTTTTTCTTACGGATGTTGCAAATCCCTCCTCTCCATCCAGATGGACAGGAACAGGTGTTTGGGCCGACACACTTCCCGTTGTTCAAGCACATGGGGTCACACACACCTAAAAAAACATTGCACACATGCAAACCACATAATATGCTAGTACTCGCGCTGGATGTAAAAATAAAATCACAACAACAGAAAAAAAAAAACAGAACAGAACTAATCCCTTACTTTTCTGGCATCTCTTCCCAGTGTATCCTTCAGGACAGGAGCAAACGTTGTTTCTCATACACTGGCCTCTGTTTTTACATGGCGGATTGCAAAGAGCTACAACAATCACATAATTAATGCCATTTAGCTTATCTGCAGCATTATTTATAGTATATGAATTTAATATTTGCTATAAAGTAGTTGTACCTATCTGGCATTGTGAACCATAGAAGCCACTGGGGCAAACACATACATTTGGTTTCAGACATGTCCCTCCGTTTAAACACACTGGCTTACAGTCGGCTGTGAATGAAATAAAAAACGTTATTTTAGATTATATTATGTTTATTAAGGATAGTGTACAAAAAATCTATCCTTGTTTACTCGCCTTGATGTTAATCTGATTCTAACATCATATTGTCAGAATTTTAATCAATTCATCATAGTATTGAAAATTTTTCCCTAATAATTAATCATCATTTCTACTTTTTATAATGGAGTATAATAAGAAGTAAGAATTTTAGACACAATTTTAGATAAAAAATATAAGGTTTAATAAAACTGAATTTTGTAAAAATAATCTGTCAATTTATGCAGAATGATTTTGGGAGTTTTGTAACTAAAAAATGTATAAAATACAAATAATACCTTTTAAATTTTATTTATTGCCTTCTATACAAATCCAATTAGATCCACTTAATTGGGAAACAACGCACGTCTCTCATATAATATATCTACTTAAAACTGTACTGTAAATAAATCATATGAACATTTAAATATTAGTCAATTATAGTATTGAAATAATTTTAAAAAACTGAATAAATAGAAATTTACATACATTTACACAAATCAATAGACTCGATGATGGGCTAAAAATCTGCAGATTTCTGTGCGCGCAGATTCCGCGTGGGCCTAGCTATAGCTATAGAAAATATTAAATATTTAAAACCTTAGCTATAGAAAATAGAACAAATGATAAAAATATCCTAGCAATACAAACAAACGTAGAAAACATAGAAGTGTTTCTAATGAAGTGCCTAGTGCATAGAAAGGAAAGAGGCAAGCCCACTCACCTGCCTGCGAAGCACACAATATATGACCAGGGAGTGTGTAAACATGCATAAAATATTGTTTGACAATATTCTAAAATGGCATAAAAATTACTTTGATTTCAAAAATTTAATTATGATTGTTTGTATAACATTGTTTATATTTAGCTTAACATAAAAGAAGATATTTGTTTTGGTTCCAATTGACTTTCATTTATTCATTCATTCATTCATTTGCTTAGTCTCTATTTCAGAGGTCGCCAAAGTGGAATAAACCGCCATCTATTTCAGCAAAAAAAAAAATTACGCAGTGGATGCCCTTTAAGGCCACAACCCAGCACTGGGAAACAGCCAAACACACTTGCATTCACACACACACACACACACACGCGCACACACGCACACACAGACACACACACACACACACACACACACACACACACACACACACACACACACACACACACACACACACACACACACACACACACACACACACACACACACACACACTGAACAAGGGCACACACTATATGGCCAATTTATTTTATTTAATTAGAAGATTGATTACCTATAGAATACATGCAACCTTCTTGCTCTTAGGTGACAGTGTTAACCACTGAGCCACCGTGCCGCCTTGACTTTCAATGACTTTTATTGTATGAACAACAAACAATTCAATGGAAGACAACACACACGCAAGCGAATTCTTACGACAGATGCAACTGCAGAAGTACACTGCAAATAATGCAGACCACAACGGAAACATGTTGAGAGACCCCAAAAATTGACGAACCTGCTTGTTTAAAGATTAAAGTCAGTAGATCATTCAATATTAATTGTGCTACATATTTATTAAATCAATCAATACATAAATGATTCTCCTTCTTCTTCTTCTTATTTTTATCAATGTCAATGGATTTTTATTAATGTCAATGGAAACCAAATCTCTTTGGAAGCTTTGGAGCAACATGATGGTGTATAATTTTCACACAATTTATTATTTATATGAGAGGAATATCTCTTCAAATCAATTTTTCAGTCAAAATTTAAGAATGAAGCCGCATACCTGAGTTGCATGTCGGTCCATACCAGCCAGGTTTACACTTGCAGACATCAGGAGACACACACTCTCCACCATTTTCACAATGTCTGTTGCACACCACTGAAAACAGCAACGGCACACAATCACTATTAACGTTCATTTATTAATTTTCTTTTCGGCTTAGTCACTTTATTAATCCGGGGTCGCCACAGCGGAATGAACCGCCAACTTATCCAGCATGATTTTTACGCAGCGGATTCCCTTCCAGCCGCAACCCATCTCTGGGAAACAACCACACACACTCATTCACACACATACACTATGGACAATTTAGCCTACCTAATTCACCTGTACCCCATGTCTTTGGACTGTGGGGTAACCGGAGAACCAGGAGGAAACCCACGCGAACGCAGGAAGAACATGCAAACTCTAAACAGAAACGGCAACTGACCCAGCCGAGGCTCGAACCAGCGACCTTCTTGCTGTGAGGTGACAGCACAACCTACTGCGCCACTGCGTCGCCATCACTATGAACATATTTCTTCATACTTTGAAATTAATATTGAAGAGTGTGCTCACTAGTTTCACATCTCGGTCCCACATAGCCATATGGACAAGTGCAGTGATTTCTGGACAAACATCGGCCACCATGTTGACAAGGCGGATCACAGATGGCTGAGAAGAAAGATAAAAAAAAAGTGTTACAATTTGCATAATGTGAAACACTGTCCAAATGCATATTAAGTCTTCATGAACCAAACCCAACAGCTATGAGGCTAATCACATTACAAACATTGATTAAGCAAAGAATCAGATGAAAAGGTACAAGTACAAAGGCTTTAATGAAGAAAAGAACTACAATCCCATGATGCATTGCAAATTTAAAACTACTGCAAAATATAAAGACAATCAATTTGTGAAGTTGATTGATTATTAGGTAGGCTGTTTGCTCATATCTTTAGAAACAATGGAATGGGCGGTGCTAAAGATGTCTTTTGGTGCACTCTGATTGGTGGAATTTTTGTAATGCATCATAGGCAATGTAGTTTTTCTTTAGAAATCCTACTATCGAATTGAATTCTCATGAGGATTTAAAAGTCTTCATTAACCAAACCAAACAGCTACGAGGCTAATCACACTACAAATGTTGATTAGGCAAAGAATCAGATGAAAAAGTACAAGTCTGTCAAGAAAATGGCTGTAATGAGGAAAAGAATGGGTAATGTAGTTGTCCCTGAAGAAATCCTATTATTGAATTGAATTCATAAAAAAATTTACTTTAATGCAAACAGATGAGTTCAACAAAAACATACTCATTGGAAACCTCAAAGCTCACAACAGGTCTGTTTTAAAGGTTTATCAGTTACTTTACAATTTTCTGTGGAGAAAATGAATGAGTATTTACTTCCAGAACTCTATTTTGTGTGCTGTAAATGTTTATGATTTGGTAAATGTTATATGATAAAGATGATATGCTAAAAATAGATTTTACCTTCCTCACAGGTTTGTCCGCTGTATCCTAAAGGACATTCACACACGCTGGGCTTTACACACTTTCCTTTGTTTTTGCAGTCTGGTCGACACACGGCTGATGGAGGAAGATATAGTACTGGAGTGAGTTGAAAATCAGTTATACTAATGTATCATACTGAAAAACGTGTAATCAAATCTTTTATTACTGACCGATATGGCAGTTGTATCCAGTGTAACCCTCTTTACAGGTACACGTGTTTGGCTGTGAGCACTCCATATTCTGACCGCAAGGATAACGGCATGTTGCTAGACACACAGAGAGGATTTTTTTCAGATGTTTTTAAAAATCTATTTAATAATCTTTCAATACATAAAATTTAGAAAATAAGACATTTTGCTAAATTAAGCTAAATTCTGCAATCATTCAAACAAATCTGTAATTACTGCAATCTGAAAAAAAAGTGTATTCTGAAAGAAACGTTTTAAGTGATAAATAATTGTCCTTTTATTTCATGATGTAGACATAATTTTGGGCGGCAAGATAGTGCAGTGGTTAGCACTGTCGCCTCACAGCAAGCAACTCGCTGGTTCGAGTCACAGCTGGGTCAGTTGGCATTTCTGTGTGGAGTTTGCATGTTCTCCCCACGTTGGCGTGGGTTTTCTCTGGGCGCTCCGGTGTCCGCCACATTCCAAAGACATGCGTGAATTGGGTAAGCTAAAATTGTCTGTAGTGTATGTATGTATGTCCTGGTCCTCCAGGTTGGGGGTTGGGAGCATTTTAAAGCCGAGATTCACCAGCGGATTGCTCGTGTGTCAGCTTATACTAATTGACATGACTTTGAAATGCTCCAGTGTCCCTGTCTCTGTGTTTACACTCAGTAAACAGCAGTGAGTTCGGTGAACTGATGACCCTCATGGTCAATAACAGTCATTTCTGTTGAGCATGTGAATACAACAACAAATCAGCGCTGTTTAGAAATGTGATCAACAGAGCTAAAATGTTAGTGGGAAATGGACGTTTTTAAAATTTCAGTATCGACTGATTTCGAATTCCCGTATTGTGACAACCAACACTTTTATTAAATGTAGATTTTCTTTTCCTTCAATTAAAAAAAGCTAAAATCTCAAAATTAAAACTTTTTAAAATAATAATTGTTTTTTACATTTATGTGGAAAAGTGTATACAGAAAAAAGCATCACTATAATATTTAAATAACATAATATATAAAAAATGTCTCACTTAAAATATCAAGCTATATATATTTATATTGCATAGAACAAATACAACCAATGTAGGCTTAGTTTTAAATTAAGCACATTATGAAGCATACAAAGCAAATTTTAAGTTGTTTAATTGTTTTTTTTTGTTTTTTTGAGTGAATATATAACCCAAATATATTTATATAATTTTTCAAGAGTGTCAACTAATATAATGATCAACATAAAATTTTCTATGCAACCTAATTTTTCATCTATCAGTATAAATGACTTACGCTTGCAAGTTATTCCGTTTCCTTCATATCCATTTGGACAGTCTCTACATCTGAAGGAGCCAGAGGAAGTGTCGTCACACACCACACCAGAGAAACAGGGTGAATCCACACACGTTCGGTTGTCTTTAGGGTTTAACTCCTCTTCATGTGACTGCTTACTGGTTGAACTTTGGTTGTCTTTAGTTTTTGTGGTGCTCCGGTCTAAGTTTGTGATGGTCCTTCTATCAACAGGTGAGCTCCACCTGCTGCTGGCAGAAGATCTGTCCGCTTCAGCATGAAATTCAGCTGACTTTCTGGTGGAATAAGGCGTGACCAAAGAGGAAGTGACATCAGAGAGCTTGCCGTCCTCCTTTAATGGAGTCTGCCCTGCAAGATACTAAAGGTTAGAAGGCCTGGGATGAAAAGAAAACTAAAGGAGTGTACTGTTTCGATTTAGTCTCATAATAAATAGGACTGGTCTGCACAACAACAACAAATACACAAGGACACGGTGGCCCAGTGGTTAGTACTGTCACCTCACAGCAAGAAGGTTGCTGGTTTAAGTCCTGGCAGGGCCAGTTGGCATTTCTGTGACGAGTTTGCATGTTCTTCCTGTGTTGGCGTGGGTTTCCTCCAGGTGCTCTGGTTGCCCCAACAGTCTAAAGACATGCGCTATAGTTGAATTGCCTAAACTAAATTGGCTGAAGTGTATGTGTTTGAGTGTGTATGGATGTTTCCCAGTACTGGGTTGCAGCTGGAAGGGCATTCGCTGTGTAAAACAAATGCCGGATAAGTTGGCGGTTCATTCCACTGTGTCGACCCCTCTATGAATAACGGGACTAAGCCGAAGTAAAATGAATGGATAAATGAAAACATTTTTTGCTCAATAATATTAAATGAGTGGCTGACTCTAAGGAGGAAGCAGGTGGCTTTTGGGGTCTTTCAACACATTTTTTGTTGTGGTCTGCATTATTTGCCGTATGCTTCTGTATTTGCATGTGTTTGAGAGTTGCTTGCATGAGTGTATGTGTTTGTTTCCATGATTCACAGGGTTTGTTGCATGGTTTTCCCTGCAATGCTGTCAGGGCTGATACAGCAAAGCTGTTGGTTTGCAGCAAGCATTTTTGTCGAGAGAGCAGTCAGAGAATTGGAGAATGGCCGACTTTGTCCATTATCAGGTGAGTTCATTACTATTCAGACACATCGCCTATATCCGTGCTGCTGTGTTTGTGAATGTTTAAAACTACAGATTACCAGCAGGGCTAATAGTTAGAATAGACAGGGCAAGAGACCTGCTGCACTGCTATCCATTGTGTCTGCAATCAGACCTGGGGATCGGGGAGAGAAATCCTCCTTATTTATAGTGTTTATATAAACACAATTATCGTTATAATGATATAACAACTTATGGTTATTTGTATATGAAATTACGATTAACATATGTAGCATATGGGCATTCAATTAACTGTTTATTTAACTGTAACTGTTAAATAAACTGTTAACAATTTGTTTTTGTTTTTTTGCATTTTAACTTTGTAAACTATAAAAACATGGGTCTCCTAACAGTTTGAGTCTCATTTTGTGAGCCAACTGACACCAGCTGTTCGCTCACCTCGTTTTCCCCTGCTCTGCTGGCCACGCCCACACCTCCCTCTGCCCACAAAGCTCCCCGCCCATGTCGGAGCATTATTTTTTTTAAATTCTGAGGTAGACTTGAACCAAAAGAAGGGGGTTTTATGGCCCTTTAAATGCCTTTTCCACCTCCTTCCAGACTTGATCCCTCTGGTAGGAGTCCCAGCATGTATACAGTATATATAAAGATTAATCATGAAGCACTGGGTGATTAATAAGCTTCTCCTCTATTTTGACAAACCGATGTTCTTCTGTGTTGCACAAATGTGATTGGCTAACATCTGCTCTATTATATTTGCGAGATAAGTGATCTGATTGGCTGACCCCTGCATTGTTGTTCGAAAAGTTTAATGTTTTTTCAACTTTTGCTGCAAGCAATGGACCTAAAAAGACTTGATGGAACCACAATTCAGTTCGGCAACTTTTGAAGTGACTAGATTTGAAGTAAATGACAAACGTTAAAGGAAAATGATCAAAACTCTTTCTTTTTAAAGCAAGATACTAATGGTCTAATCCAGTTCAATTATTTATGCTAAGGTAAGCTAACAGCGCTCCCATTAAACTCAAAGATTGGCTGATTGGAGTCAAAAATGGTAACACTAAACTATTTAACTCTAAAGGAGTTGTGAAATGAGCTTATTTCCAAAAAAGGTGTGTTCCTTTATTGCCAATGACCCATGAGTAGCACATCAGGGATGTTATGGTAATATGTATTGTCAATTGACAAGAGATTTTTCTATGTACAGTAGTGTATCTGTAAACATATCCGTGCAGTGCAGTACCGTTTATACACATTAGAGCACCAAGGAAACCTGGTGAACTGAAAAAAGAGTGGCACATGTTTGATACATGCATTGATATTGAAGCATATGGTGTTAGAATTGCCTAGTATTAATGAACACAAACTCGGTTCTGGAGAGCCGGTGTCCTGCAAAGTTTAGTTCCATCCCCAATCAGACACACCTGGGCTAGCTAATCAAGGCAAGCTCTTATTAGGCTTTCTAGAAACAACCTTACAGGTGTGTTAAGGCAAGTTGGACCTAAAATCTGCAGGACACCGGCCCTACAGAAAAGAGTTTGGACACCCCTGATGTAAACAGCAAGTCAAATCTAAAGTGAAAGCAATTTCTATACATTATTCATGACTTAAAGTGACAGCATCCTAATAATACTCTGTTTATGCTGTTAATATAAATTAAAATAACATCAAAAGGCAAAGCGTTCAGTTCTCTTAACTAATTATCCTTCAAATTTATTAATATGAATATAGAATTTATATGATCTATTGAATATCTGTGTATATCTATACTGTAAGTGTGTGTGTGTGTGTGTGTGTGGTTATGTATATATGTTATGGTAGACTTCACTATCTTTTACTTTTAAAACCCACTGCTATTTTTTCTATATTATTACTACTTTTTCCATACTTCTGAAATAGTAACAGAGAGGTTGGCTCTGTTTTAATGTACCCAAGTATCTGAAGACTACAGTTCACATCTCTTTTCTAGAAGTATAAAATCTATATTCACTTAATTGATTTGAGAATATAACTAAATCAGGACATATAAATGAATACCTAGCCCTAATAACCACAATGTTTTGTATCAATAACAAAAGCAACTGACTGTTTGCTGTCCTTGACATGCATGTTTGTCCATTGCCGTTGAGTCCAGGTGGACATGGACCACAAATGTATCCAGCAGAGGTGTATGTGCTCTCGAAACACTGGACTCCAGGGTAACAGGGCCGACTGGTACATGGGCTCTTGCCTTCAGAAAGTGTGTAGATGTTTACAGTTATTACAATCAGGCCAATGAACAGTGAATGCATTGCTGAGGTTTAGTTATTTATTATTCTTACCTGGTATAAGCTTGGGTTTGAAGGAGTTGAGTTTAACCACACTTTCTAAGGTGATTTCATGTGTGCCTTCATTAATTTTGTCCACTGTCTTTTCTGTAAAAAAACAAACAAATTGTATATTTATTTCATAATGTACTTTTTGGGGGTTTTTTCACCTTTTAAATGGGATAGGACAGTGGAGGTTACAGACAGCAAGGTATTGGGAAGGGTTGGCAAGCTGGGAATCGAACTCGGGTCGTCATGAGCACTATGGTGCTAAATGTTGGCGCACATAACCGCTAGGCTATTATGCCAACCATAATGTACTTTTTAGCTCATAACTTTAACGTTGCTTGTAATTATGACTTCTGATTTAAATTCTAAACTTTTCATGTCATAATAATGTTTTTTATATCATTTTTTAAATATCATTTTTATCTCATAATATAAACCTTTTGTGTCATCGTAATTATTCCATTTATTTTGACATTGGACATAATTATGACTATTTGTCTCTTAATGTAGACTTTACCTCAAAAAAATTAAACTTCTTATCTTTTATGGCCAACTTTGACTTTGGTCGTAATGCACTTTTTACCTCATAATTTAGATTTAATGTAGATTTTTTTAGTCTAATATAGAGTTTTTTAGTCCTAACTGTTATCTCATAATGTAGATTTTTTATGTCATAATATTTATTTAGCTCATATTTATAAATAATATTTATTTATCTTCCACTTCGGTCATAATGCAGACATTATCTTATAATGTAAACCTTATGTCATGATCCATTTTTTATTTCATTATTTACACTTCATACTTGTTATAAATATGTCTTTTTATGTCATAATATGGACTTTTTAAAGGGCACCTATGGTGAAAATCTACTTTTAAAACTGTTTAGACAGACATATATAAGTATAGTGTATAGACCGTCGTATTGGGGTGATTAAAACACACCCAGTCATTTTTGAAAAATTTAACAACATAAAAACAGTGGACCAATTGGAGCGGTTTTCAGGCCGATGGCAACTTGACGTAGGAGTGCGGTCCCCCAATCCCACCAGTATTGATTGACATGCGCGCATTAACATTACTCCACAGTAACGCATATAATCATATCATCAAGACAGAGCGTCCAGTTCGTTAGGATTATTAATCATCATCAAATGTGATCAAGAGTGAGTTTTACAGGTTTAAAATGTTTTAAAACAGTGCATGTGTGTAACGAATTACAGCGATTCACTATATCAGAACAATTATTAAAGAAGTCGCTTCAATCTCGCTTTGTGGACGTTAAATCTGGTTTATTTTATACATTAACATAACGGATATCCATAAAGCAGTGGATATTAAACTGTATCTTGTCACATATGCATGCAAAAAGAGTGCAAAGCTAAACGCGCGCTGTCTATGTCTGTGTGTGTGTGTGTCTGCACTATGTCTGTGTGTGTGTGTCTGCACTGTGTGTGTGTGTCCTCGCTGTGTGTGTGCATAAACTTTGTAACGACATTGTGTGTGACTCATGGTTGCAACTCCATACAAAAAATGCATCAAATACTTATTGGTAAAGTTCTTACTTTACCAAAGAGTAAAGTAATGAGTAAAGTAATTTCTTATTTCTCACAAACGTTACGTGAGATCTGGTTCCTGAGGCAGCCGAGGGCGTCGATTGAGGCATGCTGCTGACAGGCACGTGGGAACGGTGGGCAGGGAAGACTAGCCTTAAAGGCGCAGTACAAAAAACAGCAACAAGGTTTTACCAGCTTAAAAACAGAAACTTCAGACAGCTATAATAAATAATCTGATGGGTGTTTTGAGCTGAAACTTTACAGACACATTCTGGGGACACAAAAGACTTATCTTAAATCTGGAAAAAGGGGTAACCTAGCAGCCCTTTAAATCCTAAATGTTATCTCGTAAATTTGCCTTTTGTTTGAGATAAATTTATGAGGTTGTATTTTAATTTGAGTTTTTATGTCATAATATTTCCTATGTCATAAAATTCACTTTGGCCATATTGGAGACCTTTTTATCTCATTATTTAGACTTTATATCGTGATACAGTTTTATTTTTTTAAACTTTATAATTATTATAATTATGACTTTTTTTTTCATAATATAGATTTCTTAAATCCTAATTGTTCTCTCATCATTTTGACATATGATGCAGACTTTATAATGAAAGAAAAAATGTATGAGATTAATTTATGGGATACATTTTCATAATTTTTTTTTATCTCATAATGTAGACTTTTTTGTCATGAGATTTCTTTATCTCATAGTCATAATGCAGACTTTTATCTCATAATGCAGACTTTATGTCATGATCCATTTTTACTTCATTAGCCCCTTTCACACATACAGACCTTTCTGGAAAATTACAGGCAATTTTCCGGAAAGGTCTGTATGTGTGAACAGGTCCTTTTTGAAAATACCGGTAAATTCGTTCTGGCTATTTTCCGGAAAGAGAAGTTGTAACATTACCGGTAATTTGCCGGAATGCTGCGCTGTGTGAATGCAGAAGGAAGATTGCCGGAAAGAGCGCGTGCACGTCTAGAACGTGCTGACGTTAGACGTCTGCTTTAGCCAATCCGAACAGTCAGACACATTTATGTCTGCGTGGTTTATGAGAATAAAAGCCTTTGAATATTTTTCCAGACACATTTAGCAGCTAGAAGTTAGTCAGATCACGTTTATATTTTCTTCTTAATGCCAACTGTGTAAATAATCATTGATAAGATGCTTATGATAAGCCGTTGTTTGTTTACCTTCAAGCTTTGCGTGTGCCTGTGAAACAGCCCGTGAGCGCCAGCACACACACATATTATAAACATCTCGACATGCGAAAGCGTTTCTCTATATGTTTACATCGAAGTTGTTCACAATACTGATCCATCCACAGAGTTTGTAATGTAGTTAAAAGTTTACAAATACAAGCCCAACCGTTTAAAGCTAATTTCTGGTTAATGATGTCAGAATGTATCGGTATTTTGGAATGGATGTGTGAACGGTCTTTTCTGGAAAAATTTCGTAACGTCCTCGCCTGTGTGAACAGCGCTTTTTTGAATATACCGGTAAAGTTGTTCTGGAAATTTTCCAGATATTTACTGGTATCACTGTGTGAAAGAGGCTTATATTTACACTTTATACTTATTATAAGCATTGACTTTTTAATGCAGTGATGCAGTCTTTCTGTTTGGTATTTATCTCATAATTATGATGTTGGTTAGAGACATCTATAATGTGATGTATCTGTAATGTTATCATATTGTGTTAATCGTTAATTACTGATTAATTACTACTAATCTATAGTAAACACTTTTGTGCAATTGCTGGTTATCATAATTTACCTCGGTTAAAAAATTAGAGTAAAATTCTAAATGTACACATTTTACTTCCTTGCATTGACCCAATATTCTGAAATAAAGATATGGGCTTACGTTTGCAGGTCATCCCATCTCCAATGAGTTGGTCAGGACAGGGTCCACACACAAACGAGCCCACCGTGTTTCTGCAGGAAACCCCAGAGTAACATAGAGATGATAAACATTCATCAATATCCTCATCGCAGATCACACCTGTAGGACACAAGCAACAGGAGAAGAGTAACAGCTACACCAGTGTTTAAACCCATTTTTTCCAGATTCTTTTAGGATAGGTGACTTAAAGGAATTGACCTGTAAAGCCCTCTGAACACTGGCAGGTAAAGGAGTTTAATGCATCCACACAAGTTCCTGAGAGACACGGGTTTGACCTGCAGTCATCCACATCGGTTTCACACTTGAGCCCCTCCAGACCAACAGGACAAACACACAGGTATTCACCAGACCCCGGGGGGAAGTTCATGTTGGTCACACAGGACGCTCCATTCTGACAGTCACATGGGTCAACTGACACCTGGAAATATAAGATGAAACAATTAATATGTTTATATACATTTAGAGAGTGATTAAAAGAGAATTTTATGAAGATGCCATGTTGTCAGGTCAATATTAGTATTGTGTTGTTCAAAAATTAATAAAAACATTTCCTCAGCAGTAAAAACATCTTCTGTAGCAGTAAACAACAACAATAATAATAATAATAATAATAATAATAATTGAGAGTTTACAATAAGAATATTATAAATAATATAATATTGTATTTAAATAATATTAAAAGTTTGCAAATGTTTTTGGAAGCCATTTGGCACCCCCTTGTGGACAGAAATGGAGACATATATTGTCTTCCAACAGACAACAGTGGTGTAAAGTAACATATTACAAATACTCAAATTACTGTAATTGAGTAGTTTTTGTCAGGAATTGTCATTTACTAAGTAGTTTTAAAAAAGTGTACTTTTACTTTCCCTTAAGTACATTTTTAGTGCTGTATCTGTAATTTTACTCCACTACTTTACTTCAACCTGCAGTCACTATTTTATTATTTCCTGCATATGGGGATTAGAAAAATTAGTCCTGCGAGTGCAAAAAATAGCACATTGAAGGTAAGTAGCATCATAAGTAGATTTATAATTGTGGCAAACTGTTTGGAAGTGTTAAAAGTGTCCAAGAACATGTCCAAAATCTTTACACGCATTTACCAAGAGAGTGTTTAGATGCATGTCACTGATGAGAAGATGACCAATGTTTAATATAAGATGACTGAAAAGGCCTTAAACACCCAGCAGGCATAAGACGTCAGCATGACGCCAGATTGACGTTGTTTCCCAACATCTTAGGGACGTTGCATTTAGTTTGGAACTGAAAATCGGTTTGACTTCAGAACCCAACGTCAGGCCGACGTCAATGTCTAACGGCCAACCTAAAATCAACACCTAATGATGGTACAGTTTGACGTGTTTGGACCTTACCACTATGTTGTCTATCAGACGTTGGATTTTGACAAATAAATGTCAGTATTTGACCTCAATATAGCTTAAGATGTTGGCTCGACCCTGGATGTTAGTCACTTTCTAACACAACCTAAAATTTATCTAAAATCAGTGTCATTTGACGTAGTCCTTAGACACTGGCTAGACATTGAATTTTGGTCACCTGACGTCACAACCTAAATCTAACCTTATATTAACGTCTTTATGATGTTGTGTGCCTGCTGGGAAATAACTAAATGCACTACAGAATGTTACGTTTACACACATCCACAAATTATACGTAAATGCATCAGCTTTTTACAGTGTAATGCTCACTACTCTTGAGTACTTCTGAAAGGGCTACTTTTTACTCATACTTTGAGTAATATTTACAACAGATAGTTTTATTCTACGTGCACTACATGTTTAGACAAGTAATGGTACATTTACTTGAGTATGATTTTTCAGTACTCTTACCACCACTGATCATACACAACCTCCTAAGTGTTCGGGGGCAAAATATTTCTGTAATCTACATTTAGCAGATGGCCTTCAGATCATCTCACCTTCACTGCTGCTTGTGTCACAGCATTACAGTCATCAGTTACAGCCAGGTCTAAGGTCACCGGTGTGCTGGACAGAGCTTTCCAGATGAGCAGACCAGCTGGAGAGAGAAGCGCATCCCTGGGCCCTGAGCGGAGCGTGAAGAAAACCGCAGAGCCCTCCGGATCAGATGCTGAAAACTGATAGACGAAATCCTCTCCGGAGAAAGCCTTCAGAGTGGATTGACCCGGGTGAAACACAGGCGGCTCGTTTTCTACAATCACACATCAAACATTAGTAAGAGATTGCAACCAATTTAAATAAAGAAAACATGTACTAATCACCACTGTAATACATACAGTAGACACACACCAAATTTGGTGATTCAAAGACCTGTTTGGTTTTAAAGTCTGTTCTTAAAGGGATAGTTCATCTAAAAATGGAAATTTTGTTGATTTTGCCATTTCTTAAGACTGCTGTACCTCCTCTGAGAATATCATCAATGTTCTGTTAATATCTGCTTTTCTACAACAACACAATTATAATGACCAAAGATATAAAACAAAATAAACTGCAGTGGTCAAACTGTACAACTTGCAGCTCTCTTCCTACGTCTGAAATCACTCACTATACACTATATAGTGCACTACACACTAGGTGTCAACCATTCTGCAGCAGTGTCCTACATTTCCTATTCCTTCGCTATTTGTACACAATCCACTGTGGTACGAGTGCACAGTCAATATACTTTTGTTGAAGCCTCATTTCCTGAAATACAATGTGAGACAATGTAAGTATAAAATATAGTAAAACACTTTCATCATAATTTTTGCAGGGATTACTTCTGAAGTCACCTCAAAGACAATAACCAGCGAAAGATTATTTGTAAATAAAGTATGTTTTTACATTTGTGTAGGATTTGTTTTTTATAGATTAAACTATGTACTGTTATATCTGATAATGATTTTTACAGGTTTTTAAATCTACTATGTCAGCATATGTTAAGATTCACTTGAAAGAACAAATATCAGATTCTTGTTAAAAGTTTTTTTAGGATTAATAAATGTACTGTTTTATTAAATGGTTGGGTTTTATTCATGCAGACACGACAGCATATATTATTTAAAAAAAATCAGTCGAAATATCGACAAAGATCAGATTTTGAGAATGACAAGAGTAAAACTTTCATTCATTGGACCAAATTTTGATGATCTGTGTGCAAAAATGCAGGCCCATCCATCTCACCAAAAAGGTAGGAAGCAAGTTTTTTTTATTATTTATAACTAAAATTTTGATATATAATATACAGAAAATATGTGTATTTAGTTATTGTAGGTAAAAATGTGGAGTTTAAACGGAGAAAGGGGTGTCAAAATATTAGAGTGCACACAGCGAAAAGTTTGAGAACCACTATAGCTTAATACTACTGCCATCTAGCGGACACTGTTTATGGATTCTTACAAAAACGAGTATAAAATAAAATCATAAAACCTATTACATTATAAAGTAAAATAATATAAATTAATTAATTACAGTTACTCTGCATAAACATGAAAATGGTCATTTTTTATAGTACTATACCATCTTTAATGAGCTTATAGAATGGGGATATGTCGAAAACATGCAATGGAGCCTGATATCTATTGCTCTCTATTAATTTATCGTAATATATATAGGCTACACTCATAAAAAAAACTATACAGCGTTCAAATAATGAAAAGAAATCACATATGGAAAGTTTTCTTGTACTAGCTCGTTAATGCCAAGTCAGTTACCCATAAACTCGTTTGTTTGTTTGATCCTCTGCACCTGTGCTCTGCTTCTTCAGCTAAATTTCACTGCTGGAGATATGTTTTCAGCTTCTAAGACACACAACGAGCATTTATAACGATAGACACACCACAGTCTATTTTATTCTGAGTGTTTGCGAGATGTTGTACAAAAAGATTGTTATGAAACTCGTTTTATTTTTCCCTGTTGTGATTTGCGTTGTTTTACATTGTGCGCTCCTGCGTTTGACTGCAAACTTTGCCGACCTAAACACGCGTTGACGTGGTGGGTTCTATTAGAATAGACGTTCGATACACGTCACAAATAGAACCGACAAGAACACTGGCGCTCCCTCCACTGCACTTCACTTTACAACTTCACTTAACATTGAAGAGAATAGGGCGTTGCCATTCCCGAAGTAATTTAAGTAATTAGTTATTTCTTTGCTCAAATGTAGTTTAAACTTTCTAGCATTTGCTGTGTAAGTTATATCACAGGATTGTTTTTTGTAACTAGTGGTTGTAGACATCGGTAATATCTGGAGAACCGGAAAACAACAACAGGTAAGTGGGAGCAGGGGCGGATTTAACTAGTAAGTAAGGTAAGTAGCCGCTTAGGGCTACAGGAAATTTGGGGGCCCCCAATAAATATCTAAAAGTATAAATGATACCAATATATAACTATATATAACATCGTTTTCTATCATATTTTGTATGGTGAAAGTTAAACAAGTACAATTTTAATGTAATTACATATTTTTAGAATACAATCAAATATAATGTAATATTAATATCACAAAATAAAATATCCTTTATGGAGCAGTCAAATTTATGAAACATATATGTATTTTTATTTGTGACTTCATTTTACAATTTAAAAAAATGTAGTTTAAATGTCATTTAAAAATTTCATTTAAAATGTAGAAAAAAAGATTAAGTGATATAACAAACAGCAATGTAAAAAAAATGTAATAAGAGTAGAAAGGGTGAATTTCAGGATTTGCTTAGGGCCCCAAAATCACTAAATCCGCCCCTGAGTGGGAGTCAGGTGTTTCTGTTGCAGGTAATGTGACCAAGCAAGGGGATCACTGGAAATATGAAGAACCGGAGAAGAGCAAGTGACCCACTAGAGATCAACAATCAGGTACAGATTTGTTCTCATTGTCATTTACAACAGATATGTAGGTAGGTAGAAAAAATGGATGTCTATCCAAGAGAAAGAGGTGATGTCCTTCCAAAAAAAAAAAAAAAAAAAAAAAGATATCCTTCCAAAAAAAAAATAAAAAAAAAATATATCCTTCCAAAAAAAAAGAGGAAGGGATGGTGGTGGGAATATAGGAAGGAAAAAAAAGAAAAGGAGAGATGATTTCCCTCACAAAAAAGGGAAAAAGTCTTTCCAAGAGGAATGGGTGTGGTGGGAACATAGATAAAAAAAAAAAAAAAAGATATCCTTCCAAAAAAAAAAGAGGAAGGGGAGATGGTGGGAATATAGGAAGGAAAAAAGAAAAGATGTTCTTCCTAAAAAAAAGATTTCCTTCCAAAAAAAAAAGAGGAAGGGGTGATGGTGGGAATATAGGAAGGAAAAAAGAAAAGATGTTCTTCCAAAAAAAAAATATGTCCTTCCAAAAAAAAAAAAGAGGAAGGGGTGGTGGTGGGAATATAGGAAGGAAAACAAGAAAAGGAGAGATTTTATCCCTCGCAAAAAAGGGAAAAAGTCTTTCCAAGAGGAATGGGTGTGGTGGGAACATAGATAGGAAAAAAAAAGAAAAGATGTCCTTCCAAAAAAAAAAGAAAAAAAGAGGAAGGAGTGGTGGTGGGAATATAGGAAGGAAAAAAAGAAAAGGAGAGATGATTTCCCTCGCAAAAAAGGGAAAAAGTCTTTCCAAGAGGAATGGGTGTGGTGGGAACATAGATAGGAAAAAAAAGAAAAGATGTCCTTCCAAAAAAAAAAAAAAAAAAAAAGAGGAAGGGGTGGTGGTGGGAATATAAGAAGGAAAAAAAACAAAAGGAAAGATGATTTCCTTCGCAAAAAAGAGAAAAAGTCTTTCCAAGAGGAATGGGTGTGGTGGGAACATAGAAAGGAAAAAAAAAAAAAGATGTCCTTCCAAAAAAAAAAAAAGAAAAAAAGAGGAAGGGGTGGTGGTGGGAATATAGGAAGGAAAAAAGAAAAGATGTTCTCCCAAAAAAAAGATGTCCTTCCAAAAAAAAAAGAAAAAAAGAGGAAGGAGTGGTGGTGGGAATATAGGAAGGAAAAAAAGAAAAGGAGAGATGATTTCCCTCGCAAAAAAGGGAAAAAGTCTTTCCAAGAAGAATGGGTGTGGTGGGAACATAGATAGGAAAAAAAAAAGAAAAGATGTCCTTCCAAAAAAAAAAAAAAAAAAAAAGATGTCCTTCCAAAAAAAAAAAAAAAAGAGGAAGGGGTGATGGTGGGAATATAGGAAGGAAAAAAGAAAAGATGTTCTTCCAAAAAAAAAATATGTCCTTCCAAAAAAAAAAAAAAAAAAAAGATGTCCTTCCAAAAAAAAGAAAAAAAGAGGAAGGGGTGGTGGTGGGAATATAGGAAGGAAAACAAGAAAAGGAGAGATGATATCCCTCGCAAAAAAGGGAAAAAGTCTTTCCAAGAGGAATGGGTGTGGTGGGAACATAGATAGGAAAAAAAAAGAAAAGATGTCCTTCCAAAAAAAAAGATGTCCTTCCAAAAAAAAAGAAAAAAAGAGGAAGGGTGGTGGTGGGAATATAGGAAGGAAAAAAGAAAAGATGTTCTCCCAAAAAAAAGATGTCCTTACAAAAAAAAAAGAAAAAAAGAGGAAGGAGTGGTGGTGGGAATATTGGAAGGAAAAAAAGAAAAGGAGAGATGATTTCCCTCGCAAAAAAGGGAAAAAGTCTTTCCAAGAAGAATGGGTGTGGTGGGAACATAGATAGGAAAAAAAAAGAAAAGATGTCCTTCCAAAAAAAAAAAAAAAAAAGAGGAAGGGGTGGTGGTGGGAATATAAGAAGGAAAAAAAAGAAAAGATGTCCTTCCAAAAAAAAAGATGTCCTTCCAAAAAAAAAAAAAGATGTCCTTCCAAAAAAAAAAAAAAGAGGAAGGGGTGGTGGTGGCAATATAGGAAGGAAAAAAAGAAAAGGAGAGATGATTTCCCTCGCAAAAAAGGGAAAAAGTCTTTCCAAGAGGAATGGGTGTGGTGGGAACATAGATAGGAAAAAAAAGAAAAGATGTCCTTCCAAAAAAAAAGATATCCTTCCAAAAAAAAGAAGAAAAAAAAGGAAGGGGTGGTGGTGGGAATATTGGAAGGAAAAAAAAAAAAAAGATGTCCTTCCAAAAAAAAAAAAAAAGAAGAAAAAGAGGAAGGGGTGGTGGTGGGAATATAGGAAGGAAAAAAAGAAAAGGAGAGATGATTTCCCTCGCAAAAAAGGGAAAAAGTCTTTTCAAGAGCAATGGGTGTGGTAGGAACATAGATAGGAAAAAAAAGAAAAGATGTCCTTCCAAAAAAAAAGATGTCCTTCCAAAAAAAAAGAAAAGATGTCCTTCCAAAAAAAAAAAGATGTCCTTCCAAAAAAAAAAAAAAGATGTCCTTCCAAAAAAAAAAAAAAAAAAGAGGAAGGGGTGGTGGTGGGAATATAGGAAGGAAAAAAAGAAAAGGAGAGATGATTTCCCTCGCAAAAAAGGGAAAAAGTCTTTCCAAGAGGAATAGGTGTGGTGGCAACATAGATAGGAAAAAAAGAAAAGATATCCTTCCAAAAAAAAGAAAAAAAAAGAGGAAGGGGTGGTGGTGGGAATATTGGAAGGAAAAAAAGAAAAGATGTCCTTCCAAAAAAAAAGAAAAAAAGAGGAAGGGGTGGTGGTGGAAATATAGGAAGGAAAAAAAGAAAAGGAGAGATGATTTCCCTCGCAAAAAAGGGAAAAAGTCTTTCCAAGAGGAATGGGTGTGGTGGGAACATAGATAGGAAAAAAAAGAAAAGATGTCCTTCCCAAAAAAAGAAAAAAGATGTCCTTCCAAAAAAAAAAAAAAAAAAAAAAGAGGAAGGGGTGGTGGTGGGAATATAAGAAGGAAAAAAAGAAAGGGAGAGATGATTTCCCTCGCAAAAAAGGGAAAAAGTCTTTCCAAGAGGAATGGGTATGGTGGGAACATAGATAGGAAAAAAAAAAGAAAAGATGTCCTTCCAAAAAAAAAAAAAAAAAAAAAGATGTCCTTCCAAAAAAAAAAAAAAAAGAGGAAGGGGTGATGGTGGGAATATAGGAAGGAAAAAAGAAAAGATGTTCTTCCAAAAAAAAAATATGTCCTTCCAAAAAAAAAAAAAAAAAAAGATGTCCTTCCAAAAAAAAGAAAAAAAGAGGAAGGGGTGGTGGTGGGAATATTGGAAGGAAAAAAAAAGAAAAGATGTCCTTTCAAAAAAAAAAAAAAAAGAGGAAGGGGTGGTGGTGGGAATATAGGAAGGAAAAAAAGAAAAGGAGAGATGATTTCCCTCGCAAAAAAGGGAAAAAGTCTTTCCAAGAGCAATGGGTGTGGTGGGAACATAGATAGGAAAAAAAAGAAAAGATGTCCTTCCAAAAAAAAAGATATCCTTCCAAAAAAAAAAAAAAGAAAAAAAGAGGAAGGGGTGGTGGTGGGAATATAGGAAGGAAAAAAAGAAAAGGAGAGATGATTTCCCTCGCAAAAAAGGGAAAAAGTCTTTCCAAGAAGAATGGGTGTGGTGGGAACATAGATAGGAAAAAAAAAAGAAAAGATGTCCTTCCAAAAAAAAAAAAAAAAAAAAAGATGTCCTTCCAAAAAAAAAAAAAAAAGAGGAAGGGGTGATGGTGGGAATATAGGAAGGAAAAAAGAAAAGATGTTCTTCCAAAAAAAAAATATGTCCTTCCAAAAAAAAAAAAAAAAAAGATGTCCTTCCAAAAAAAAGAAAAAAAGAGGAAGGGGTGGTGGTGGGAATATAGGAAGGAAAACAAGAAAAGGAGAGATGATATCCCTCGCAAAAAAGGGAAAAAGTCTTTCCAAGAGGAATGGGTGTGGTGGGAACATAGATAGGAAAAAAAAAGAAAAGATGTCCTTCCAAAAAAAAAGATGTCCTTCCAAAAAAAAAGAAAAAAAGAGGAAGGGGTGGTGGTGGGAATATAGGAAGGAAAAAAGAAAAGATGTTCTCCCAAAAAAAAGATGTCCTTACAAAAAAAAAAGAAAAAAAGAGGAAGGAGTGGTGGTGGGAATATTGGAAGGAAAAAAAGAAAAGGAGAGATGATTTCCCTCGCAAAAAAGGGAAAAAGTCTTTCCAAGAAGAATGGGTGTGGTGGGAACATAGATAGGAAAAAAAAAGAAAAGATGTCCTTCCAAAAAAAAAAAAAAAAAGAGGAAGGGGTGGTGGTGGGAATATAAGAAGGAAAAAAAAGAAAAGATGTCCTTCCAAAAAAAAAGATGTCCTTCCAAAAAAAAAAAAAGATGTCCTTCCAAAAAAAAAAAAAAAGAGGAAGGGGTGGTGGTGGCAATATAGGAAGGAAAAAAAGAAAAGGAGAGATGATTTCCCTCGCAAAAAAGGGAAAAAGTCTTTCCAAGAGGAATGGGTGTGGTGGGAACATAGATAGGAAAAAAAAGAAAAGATGTCCTTCCAAAAAAAAAGATATCCTTCCAAAAAAAAGAAGAAAAAAAAGGAAGGGGTGGTGGTGGGAATATTGGAAGGAAAAAAAAAAAAAGATGTCCTTCCAAAAAAAAAAAAAAAGAAGAAAAAGAGGAAGGGGTGGTGGTGGGAATATAGGAAGGAAAAAAAGAAAAGGAGAGATGATTTCCCTCGCAAAAAAGGGAAAAAGTCTTTTCAAGAGCAATGGGTGTGGTAGGAACATAGATAGGAAAAAAAAGAAAAGATGTCCTTCCAAAAAAAAAGATGTCCTTCCAAAAAAAAAGAAAAGATGTCCTTCCAAAAAAAAAAAGATGTCCTTCCAAAAAAAAAAAAAAGATGTCCTTCCAAAAAAAAAAAAAAAAAGAGGAAGGGGTGGTGGTGGGAATATAGGAAGGAAAAAAAGAAAAGGAGAGATGATTTCCCTCGCAAAAAAGGGAAAAAGTCTTTCCAAGAGGAATAGGTGTGGTGGCAACATAGATAGGAAAAAAAGAAAAGATATCCTTCCAAAAAAAAGAAAAAAAAAGAGGAAGGGGTGGTGGTGGGAATATTGGAAGGAAAAAAAGAAAAGATGTCCTTCCAAAAAAAAAGAAAAAAAGAGGAAGGGGTGGTGGTGGAAATATAGGAAGGAAAAAAAGAAAAGGAGAGATGATTTCCCTCGCAAAAAAGGGAAAAAGTCTTTCCAAGAGGAATGGGTGTGGTGGGAACATAGATAGGAAAAAAAAGAAAAGATGTCCTTCCCAAAAAAAGAAAAAAGATGTTCTTCCAAAAAAAAAAAAAAAAAAAAAAGAGGAAGGGGTGGTGGTGGGAATATAAGAAGGAAAAAAAGAAAGGGAGAGATGATTTCCCTCGCAAAAAAGGGAAAAAGTCTTTCCAAGAGGAATGGGTATGGTGGGAACATAGATAGGAAAAAAAAGAAAAGATGTCCTTCCAAAAAAAAAAAAAAAAGGAAGGGGTGGTGGTGGGAGTATAGGAAGGAAAAAAAAAGAAAAGATGTCCTTTCAAAAAAAAAAAAAAAAGAGGAAGGGGTGGTGGTGGGAATATAGGAAGGAAAAAAAGAAAAGGAGAGATGATTTCCCTCGCAAAAAAGGGAAAAAGTCTTTCCAAGAGCAATGGGTGTGGTGGGAACATAGATAGGAAAAAAAAGAAAAGATGTCCTTCCAAAAAAAAAAGATATCCTTCCAAAAAAAAAAAAAAAGAAAAAAAGAGGAAGGGGTGGTGGTGGGAATATAGGAAGGAAAAAAGAAAAGATGTTCTTCCAAAAAAAAAGATGTCCTTGCAAAAAAAAAGAAAAAAAGAGGAAGGGGTGGTGGTGGGAAAATAGGAAGGAAAAAAAGAAAAGGAGAGATGATTTCCCTCGCAAAAAAGGGAAAAAGTCTTTCCAAGAGGAATGGGTGTGGTGGGAACATAGAAAGGAAAAAAAAGAAAAGATGTCCTTCCAAAAAAAAAAAAAAAAAAAAAAGATGTCCTTCCTAAAAAAAAAAAAAAGAGGAAGGAGAAGGTGGTGGGAATATAAGAAAGAAAAAAAAACAAAAGGAAAGATGATTTCCCTCACAAAAAAGGGAAAAAGTCTTTCCAAGAGGAATGGGTGTGGTGGGAACATAGATAGGAAAAAAAGAAAAGATGTCCTTCCAAAAAAAAAAAAAAAGGAAGGGCTGGTGGTGGGAGTATAGGAAGGAAAAAAGAAAAGATGTTCTTCCAAAAAAAGATGTCCTTCCAAAAAAAAGAAGAAAAAAAAGGAAGGGGTGGTGGTGGAAATATTAGAAGGAAAAAAAAAGAAAAGATGTCCTTCCAAAAAAAAAAAAAAGAGGAAGGGGTGGTGGTGGCAATATAGGAAGGAAAAAAAGAAAAGGAGAGATGATTTCCCTCGCAAAAAAGGGAAAAAGTCTTTCCAAGAGGAATGGGTGTGGTGGGAACATAGATAGGAAAAAAAAGAAAAGATGTCCTTCCAAAAAAAAAGATATCCTTCCAAAAAAAAGAAGAAAAAAAAGGAAGGGGTGGTGGTGGGAATATTGGAAGGAAAAAAAAAAAAAAGATGTCCTTCCAAAAAAAAAAAAAAAGAAGAAAAAGAGGAAGGGGTGGTGGTGGGAATATAGGAAGGAAAAAAAGAAAAGGAGAGATGATTTCCCTCGCAAAAAAGGGAAAAAGTCTTTTCAAGAGCAATGGGTGTGGTAGGAACATAGATAGGAAAAAAAAGAAAAGATGTCCTTCCAAAAAAAAAGATGTCCTTCCAAAAAAAAAGAAAAGATGTCCTTCCAAAAAAAAAAAGATGTCCTTCCAAAAAAAAAAAAAAGATGTCCTTCCAAAAAAAAAAAAAAAAAGAGGAAGGGGTGGTGGTGGGAATATAGGAAGGAAAAAAAGAAAAGGAGAGATGATTTCCCTCGCAAAAAAGGGAAAAAGTCTTTCCAAGAGGAATAGGTGTGGTGGCAACATAGATAGGAAAAAAAGAAAAGATATCCTTCCAAAAAAAAGAAAAAAAAAGAGGAAGGGGTGGTGGTGGGAATATTGGAAGGAAAAAAAGAAAAGATGTCCTTCCAAAAAAAAAGAAAAAAAGAGGAAGGGGTGGTGGTGGAAATATAGGAAGGAAAAAAAGAAAAGGAGAGATGATTTCCCTCGCAAAAAAGGGAAAAAGTCTTTCCAAGAGGAATGGGTGTGGTGGGAACATAGATAGGAAAAAAAAGAAAAGATGTCCTTCCCAAAAAAAGAAAAAAGATGTCCTTCCAAAAAAAAAAAAAAAAAAAAAAGAGGAAGGGGTGGTGGTGGGAATATAAGAAGGAAAAAAAGAAAGGGAGAGATGATTTCCCTCGCAAAAAAGGGAAAAAGTCTTTCCAAGAGGAATGGGTATGGTGGGAACATAGATAGGAAAAAAAAGAAAAGATGTCCTTCCAAAAAAAAAAAAAAAAGGAAGGGGTGGTGGTGGGAGTATAGGAAGGAAAAAAGAAAAGATGTTCTTCCAAAAAAAAAGAAGAAAAAAAAGGAAGGGGTGGTGGTGGGAATATTGGAAGGAAAAAAAAAGAAAAGATGTCCTTTCAAAAAAAAAAAAAAAGAGGAAGGGGTGGTGGTGGGAATATAGGAAGGAAAAAAAGAAAAGGAGAGATGATTTCCCTCGCAAAAAAGGGAAAAAGTCTTTCCAAGAGCAATGGGTGTGGTGGGAACATAGATAGGAAAAAAAAGAAAAGATGTCCTTCCAAAAAAAAAAGATATCCTTCCAAAAAAAAAAAAAAAGAAAAAAAGAGGAAGGGGTGGTGGTGGGAATATAGGAAGGAAAAAAGAAAAGATGTTCTTCCAAAAAAAAAGATGTCCTTGCAAAAAAAAAGAAAAAAAGAGGAAGGGGTGGTGGTGGGAAAATAGGAAGGAAAAAAAGAAAAGGAGAGATGATTTCCCTCGCAAAAAAGGGAAAAAGTCTTTCCAAGAGGAATGGGTGTGGTGGGAACATAGAAAGGAAAAAAAAGAAAAGATGTCCTTCCAAAAAAAAAAAAAAAAAAAAAAAGATGTCCTTCCTAAAAAAAAAAAAAAGAGGAAGGAGAAGGTGGTGGGAATATAAGAAAGAAAAAAAAACAAAAGGAAAGATGATTTCCCTCACAAAAAAGGGAAAAAGTCTTTCCAAGAGGAATGGGTGTGGTGGGAACATAGATAGGAAAAAAAAAAAAGATGTCCTTCCAAAAAAAAAAAAAAAGGAAGGGCTGGTGGTGGGAGTATAGGAAGGAAAAAAGAAAAGATGTTCTTCCAAAAAAAGATGTCCTTCCAAAAAAAAGAAGAAAAAAAAGGAAGGGGTGGTGGTGGAAATATTAGAAGGAAAAAAAAAGAAAAGATGTTCTTCCAAAAAAAAAAAAAAGAAATAAAAAAGAGGAAGGGGTGGTGGTGGGAATATAGGAAGGAAAAAAAGTAAAGGAGAGATGATTTCCCTCGCAAAAAAGGGAAAAAGTCTTTCCAAGAGGAATGGGTGTGGTGGGAACATAGATAGGAAAAAAAAAAAAGATGTCCTTCCAAAAAAAAAAAAAAAGAGAAAGGGGTGGTGGTGGGAATAAAGGAAGGAAAAAAAAGAAAAGGAGGGATGATTTCCCTCGCAAAAAAGGGAAAAAGTCTTTCCAAGAGGAATGGGTGTGGTGGGAACATAGATAGGAAAAAAAAAGAAAAGATGTCCTTCCAAAAAAAAAAGAAAAAAAGAGGAAGGAGTGGTGGTGGGAATATAGGAAGGAAAAAAAGAAAAGGAGAGATGATTTCCCTCGCAAAAAAGGGAAAAAGTCTTTCCAAGAGGAATGGGTGTGGTGGGAACATAGATAGGAAAAAAAAAGAAAAGATGTCCTTCCAAAAAAAAAAAAAAAGAAAAAAAAAGAGGAAGGGGTGGTGGTGGGAATATTGGAAGGTAAAAGAAAAGAAAAGATGTCCTTCCAAAAAAAAAGAAGAAGAAAAAAAAGGAAGGGGTGGTGGTGGGAATATTGGAAGGAAAAAAAAAGAAAAGATGTCCTTCCAAAAAAAAGAAGAAGAAAAAAAAGGAAGGGGTGGTGGTGGGAATATTGAAAGGAAAAAAAAAGAAAAGATGTCCTTCCAAAAAAAAAAAAAAAAAGAGGAAGGGGTGGTGGTGGGAATATAGGAAGGAAAAAAAGAAAAGGAGAGATGATTTCCCTCGCAAAAAAGGGAAAAAAGTCTTTCCAAGAGAAATGGGTGTGGTGGGAACATAGATAGGAAAAAAAAGAAAAGATGTCCTTCCCAAAAAAAAAAAAAAGATATCCTTCCAAAAAAAAAAAAAAAAAAAAAAGAGGAAGGGGTGGTGGTGGGAATATAAGAAGGAAAAAAAGAAAGGGAGAGATGATTTCCCTCGCAAAAAAGGGAAAAAGTCTTTCCAAGAGGAATGGGTATGGTGGGAACATAGATAGGAAAAAAAAGAAAAGATGTCCTTCCAAAAAAAAAAAAAAAAAGGAAGGGGTGGTGGTGGGAGTATAGGAAGGAAAAAAGAAAAGATGTTCTTCCAAAAAAAAAAGAAGAAAAAAAAGGAAGGGGTGGTGGTGGGAATATTGGAAGGAAAAAAAAAGAAAAGATGTCCTTCCAAAAAAAAAAAAAACAAGAGGAAGGGGTGGTGGTGGGAATATAGGAAGGAAAAAAAGAAAAGGAGAGATGATTTCCCTCGCAAAAAAGGGTAAAAGTCTTTCCAAGAGCAATGGGTGTGGTGGGAACATAGATAGGAAAAAAAAGAAAAGATGTCCTTCCAAAAAAAAAAAAAAAAAAGAGGAAGGGGTGGTGGTGGCAATATAGGAAGGAAAAAAAGAAAAAGAAAGATGATTTCCCTCGCAAAAAAAGGAAAAAGTCTTTCCAAGAGGAATGGGTGTGGTGGGAAAATAAATAGGAAAAAGAAAAGATGTCCTTCCAAAAAAAAAAAAATAAAAAATAGGAAGGGGTGGCAGTGGGAATATTGGAAGGAAAAAAAGATGTTCTTCCAAAAAAAAGATGTCCTTCCAAAAAAAAAAAAAAGATGTCCTTCCAAAAAAAAAAAAAAAAATAGGAAGGGGTGGTGGTGGGAATATAGGAAAGAAAAAAGAAAAGATGTTCTTCCAAAAAAAAGATGTCCTTCCAAAAAAAAAAGAAAAAAAAGAGGAAGGGGTGGTGGTGGGACTATAGGAAGGAAAAAAAGAAAAGGAGAGATGATTTCCCTCGCAAAAAAGGGAAAAAGTCTTTCCAAGAGGAATGGGTGTGGTGGGAACATAGATAGGAAAAAAAAAGAAAAGATGTCCTTCCAAAAAAAAAATAATAATAATAAATAGGAAGGGGTGGTGGTGGGAATATAGGAAGGAAAAAAGAAAAGATTCTCTTCCAAAAAAAAAAAAAAAAAAAAAAGATGTCCTTCCAAAAAAAAAAGAAAAAAAAGAGGAAGGGGTGGTGGTGCGAATATAGGAAGGAAAAAAGAAAAGATGTCCTTCCAAAAAAAAGATGTCCTTCCAAAAAAAAATAAAATAATAATAAATAGGAAGGGGTGGTGGTGGGAATATAGGAAGGAAAAAAGAAAAGGAGAGATGATTTCCCTCGCAAAAAAGGGAAAAAGTCTTTCCAAGAGGAATGGGTATGGTGGGAACATAGATAGGAAAAAAAAGAAAAGATTTCCTTCCAAAAAAAAAAAAAGAAAAAAAAGAGGAAGGGGTGGTGGTGGGAATATAGGAAGGAAAAAAGAAAAGATGTCCTTCCAAAAAAAAAGATGTCCTTCCAAAAAAAAAAAAAAAAGGAAGGGGTGGTGGTGGGAGTATAGGAAGGAAAAAAGAAAAGATGTTCTTCCAAAAAAAAAAGAAGAAAAAAAAGGAAGGGGTGGTGGTGGGAATATTGGAAGGAAAAAAAAAGAAAAGATGTCCTTCCAAAAAAAAAAAAAACAAGAGGAAGGGGTGGTGGTGGGAATATAGGAAGGAAAAAAAGAAAAGGAGAGATGATTTCCCTCGCAAAAAAGGGTAAAAGTCTTTCCAAGAGCAATGGGTGTGGTGGGAACATAGATAGGAAAAAAAAGAAAAGATGTCCTTCCAAAAAAAAAAAAAAAAAAGAGGAAGGGGTGGTGGTGGCAATATAGGAAGGAAAAAAAGAAAAAGAAAGATGATTTCCCTCGCAAAAAAAGGAAAAAGTCTTTCCAAGAGGAATGGGTGTGGTGGGAAAATAAATAGGAAAAAGAAAAGATGTCCTTCCAAAAAATAAAAAATAAAAAATAGGAAGGGGTGGCAGTGGGAATATTGGAAGGAAAAAAAGATGTTCTTCCAAAAAAAAGATGTCCTTCCAAAAAAAAAAAAAAGATGTCCTTCCAAAAAAAAAAAAAAAAATAGGAAGGGGTGGTGGTGGGAATATAGGAAAGAAAAAAGAAAAGATGTTCTTCCAAAAAAAAGATGTCCTTCCAAAAAAAAAAGAAAAAAAAGAGGAAGGGGTGGTGGTGGGACTATAGGAAGGAAAAAAAGAAAAGGAGAGATGATTTCCCTCGCAAAAAAGGGAAAAAGTCTTTCCAAGAGGAATGGGTGTGGTGGGAACATAGATAGGAAAAAAAAAGAAAAGATGTCCTTCCAAAAAAAAAGATGTCCTTCCAAAAAAAAAATAATAATAATAAATAGGAAGGGGTGGTGGTGGGAATATAGGAAGGAAAAAAGAAAAGATGTTCTTCCAAAAAAAAAAAAAAAAAAAAAAAGATGTCCTTCCAAAAAAAAAAGAAAAAAAAGAGGAAGGGGTGGTGGTGCGAATATAGGAAGGAAAAAAGAAAAGATGTCCTTCCAAAAAAAAAGATGTCCTTCCAAAAAAAAATAAAATAATAATAAATAGGAAGGGGTGGTGGTGGGAATATAGGAAGGAAAAAAGAAAAGGAGAGATGATTTCCCTCGCAAAAAAGGGAAAAAGTCTTTCCAAGAGGAATGGGTATGGTGGGAACATAGATAGGAAAAAAAAGAAAAGATTTCCTTCCAAAAAAAAAAAAAGAAAAAAAAAGAGGAAGGGGTGGTGGTGGGAATATAGGAAGGAAAAAAGAAAAGATGTCCTTCCAAAAAAAAAAGATGTTCTTCCAAAAAAAAAAAAAAAAGATGTCCTTCCAAAAAAAAAAGAAAAAAAAGAGGAAGGGGTGGTGGTGGGAATATAGGAAGGAAAAAAAGAAAAGGAGAGATGATTTCCCTCGCAAAAAAGGGAAAAAGTCTTTCCAAGAGGAATGGGTATGGTGGGAACATAGATAGGAAAAAAAAGAAAAGATGTCCTTCCAAAAAAAAAAAAAAAGAAAAAAAAAGAGGAAGGGGTGGTGGTGGGAATATAGGAAGGAAAAAAGAAAAGATGTCCTTCCAAAAAAAAAGATGTTCTTCCAAAAAAAAAATAATAATAATAATAAATAGGAAGGGGTGGTGGTGGGAATATAGGAAGGAAAAAAGAAAAGATGTTCTTCCAAAAAAAAAAAAAAAAGATGTCCTTCCAAAAAAAAAAAGAAAAAAAAGAGGAAGGGGTGGTGGTGGGAATATAGGAAGGAAAAAAGAAAAGATGTCCTTCCAAAAAAAAAGATGTCCTTCCAAAAAAAAAAAAAAAAAAAATAGGAAGGGGTGGTGGTGGGAATATAGGAAGGAAAAAAAAGAAAAGATGTCCTTCCAAAAAAAAAAAAGCAAGGGGTGGTGGTGGGAATACAGGAAAGAAAAAAAGAAAAGGAGAGATGATTTCCCTTGCAAAAAAGAATTTCTAAATTTCAATTTCTAAATATGTTTGGTGACTAAAATATTATTTTAATAAATATATCTTTTTAATAAACCTGTTTTGTTTAAATGCACCAAAACACATTGCCTATATTCACTGGATAATGGATAAAAATATTCTATTTTAAAATGGGGTGTACCCAATTATGCTGAGCACTGTGTATGAAATATATGTTTACTTAAAAATATTTGAGATTTTCCTATTTATAGCATGGAATAAAATTATGTGTTATGATATACAAGAAAAATAATTTGTTATTTCATGGTGTATTTAAAGCTGTATTTCATGTGATGTATTCTGCTTGGACAAATGAATTTCCCTCTGGAATTAATAAAGTCAAATGAATCAATCAAAGTCTGTTTTTTTATCACTGTTTTGGCTCTACATTTGGTTTCTTTAGTTTGCCTGCTGTAAATTCATGAAAGCTGCAAACCTGGTCCTGTAGTCACAACTACAGGCTACTCTGTATTTTTTATAGAGTGATGAAAATAAGTATTGAACATGTCACCATTTTTCTCAGAAAACATATTTTTAAAGGTGCTGTTGACTTGTTCACCGAATGTTGGTAACAAGCCAAGAAATTCCTATAAAAAAGGTTAACACTTTAAAATAATGATCCATTAGTTTATATATTTACTAACATTAACAAACAATTAGTAATACATTCATTACAGTATCTATTAATCCTTGTTTACATTAGTTATTTAAATTTTAAAATATTAGTTCATGTTAACTCACTGTGCATTAACTAACGTTAACAAGCACAACTTTTGATTTGAATCATGCATTAGTTAATGTTGAACTGTAGATTAATAAATGCTTTGCATGATTATTGATATTTAGTTAATGTAGTTAGCAAAAAAATCTATTGCCTATTATCAGATACTAGCACTTAACGACTTGATGGAAATCCACCTACAGTAATACCGATTTGAACTTCGAAAGATTTGCTTGACGTTAGGATGAAAACTCTTTTACTGATTGCTAATCACTACTTTGGGATCCATTGAGGTCTTATGAAATGATCACTTTGTGCAAGAAACCGATCATTATATACATGATTAACTATTAAATTAGCTACACTTCAAACTGTTGTGAGCACATTCATGACAATCTTGTCTGTCAACATACTCTCGCATAATATTGAGCATGGTTTGGAGGCCCATAAATACAGTGGTCGAGAGAGCTTAACGCTGTGCAATTACAAAAAAACCTGCAAATTCAGAAAAGATCTTCATCGGTTTGAAAACAAGCGTGTTGCAAATCAGTTCCACATAAACAAATTAAGAAAACGGGCTGCAGTTTCTCGGAACACAATGAAAATGTTTCAAGGGGACCCAAAAACATGAAGGACCTGGCTATTTATGTTATGGGCTGCGTCCGAAATCACATACTTGTATACTGTATAGTATGCTAAAAACAGTATGTGAGCCGAATAGTATGTCCAAATTCATAGAATTGAAAAAACAGTATGCAAGAAGTACCTGAATGACCTACTACATCTGGTGAGATTCTGAAATGCCACCACAAGAGAATTTATGAAATGAAGCGATGCAACCAATGACTGTAAAAAATATGGACGACGCGACAGCCCCTTTTCCCATTGAACTCCTTGAGGGCAAAACGCCTGCTTGACGGGCACAAACTGTCGCAAAAGACTGCTGAAATTGGAGCCTTGACATGCGCAGAAGGACTGTCTGATGGAGCCAGAGGAGGAGCCGCGAAAATGAGCGGAGTCGAGCTTCCAACCAAACGCTTTATGTAAAATCAACCACGCCCCCCGAACTTCTCAGCATGCGTTTGCTGACATATCAACACAAATGGATGTAATAACGTTTACAAATATGAGGGTTTTATATATTCAATCGAGCCAGCTCCGGGCCGCAGCGCATAACCTACTCGCGGCATCGCCGGCTGATTCCGGCTCGCATGCGGCAGCGCCGGCTCGCTCGGCCGCCGCATCTGGCTCGATTGACTCGGGCTGGAATCGGGCAGTGAGTCCAGGCATTCGGAGTAGGTCCAGCAGAGGTAGTCAGTCTGAGCTCTGAGGGGTAAGTCTCCGGCAGGGGAGAATCTAGCCGGAACTGGCCCGAGTGTATTTTGCTATCTGGGTGGTTAGGCGTGTATCAGCAAACTAATAAAGCCCGAAAAAAGCCCTGACCTTAGCGAATAAACAGTGTTCCACCAGGATCATGTATGTCAGAAACTGTAGTTTACTGCTGAACTCATTTTGTCATGGTAAAATAACACAGAAATTGAATAATAACACTTCAGTCTCCTGCCGAAGCTCAGACGCGCTGCTTTGAGAAACTGTCAATCACAGCTGTCAATCACGATGACACGCCCAGCATTAAATTACTGCTAAAAACAAACTGTTTACAAAAATGAAGATCTGCACCTATTTCAGCACAATAACCAGTGCCTTAATCGACCAGAACCATCTTTCAGGACATTATTGCAAGTGTAATAATTTTTTTTATTTGGGCTCAAGTCTCCTTCATTAACACGGAGGAGGCGGGCTATATGACTTGTACTGCAGCCAGCCTCCAGGGGGTGATCTAACAGCCGAGACCTTCACTCAAACGCAGGCTTGCGGCACACTTGGATGCAACAGACATGGGTAGGTCACATGATATTGACAAAATGGCGAATGTAGTAGTCCGAGTTCCATTCATACTTCTCACATTTATACTGTATAGAACCTACTATATAATGGTCAGGTAGTACATTTAAATCCAGTAGCTACTGAGTAGTAGGCGATTTCAGACACAGCCATTGTTATTTAGATTAATAATATGCAAAAGACAAGAAAAAAACTCTCCTCAACTCCTTTCACAACTTCAATGAGCAATAGTCACAGCAAAATAAGCAAATCCCAGCCGGGTTTGTCCGTTTTTGGGTCCCTTAAAAACATTTTCATTGTTTTTTTGTGTTATTTGTATGTGTTGTAGGAATTTGCAACGTGTTTTCTTAATCTGTTTGTCTTGTGAGAAATTAATGTGTTTGCATTGTGACATATGCTGTCAAACATGTAGATTTTCTCTTAATTTGCTGGTGTTTTTTTATAATTGCATGTGCTTGTTTTCTTTAATTGCAACGCGTTAAGCTCTTTTGTCCACCGAAAAATTGAGCAGCAAATTTTGGATGAACTATCCCCTTTAATGGAAAAATATTGCCAAACATAAAAAGTCAGAACCAAAATGGAAGGAAAACAAACCTGTAAAATACATTACAGCTCTAAAAACTAAACTGATTTAAAAATAAGACAGAACTGAACATACTCTCAGCGATGGACCAGCTGTATTTGGAAAGATCCGGTCTGCACGTCAAACACGGGCTGTTTGGGCTGTGATCTCCCTCTCCAAAACACACTCCGTCAATACTACACGTTCTGTTCTGAGGAGAGATTTGGAAAAAAGTCAAATAATGTGTAACAGAATATTATCAGCAATTTTGTGGCAGCTTAAATGGTCACTTTAAAACTATTTCCTGCTAGATTTAACTGTACAGTGTGAGACTAAACAATGCACGCTTTGATCGACTGGTTTTGACCTGGAATTATTATGCTGTACATAATTACAAGGCTGAATGCTAAATTGTTTCCTGTATTTAAAAAAGGCTAAGCACACATAATGATAAATGATGAACAGCGCATGCAAGAATTTCAAGAGTCTCAATGTGTGTTTATCTGCTGATGAAGTGTAAAGAAACACAGTTTAAACAAATGACAAACAGATCATGGTAAACTGCTTTATTTCCTCATGCTCACCAAGGATGTATTTATTTGATCAAAAATACAATAAAAATTTAATATTGTAAAATATTTATTTGATATTTTTAAAATATGATCAAATATTTGTTAAATATAGTTATTTTTTCTTTAGTATATTTTAATTTTAGTATTTAATATTTCATCAAGCTTAAATTTTTTCACCACCATTAATTACTCATTAATCTTCAGAAATCTAATATGATGATTTGTTTGTGATTTTTGTCAATATTGTTATTATTAGTATTGTAGTAGTATACTGTCTATTGCTAGTTGAGTCTTAGTAATAAATTTTATTAATGCTGAAAAAATGTGCTCTCTTTTTTGAGGAAATCAGTATTTTGTTATACATAATTATACATAATATATAATTTAGATTATTTGATGAATAGACAGTTCAAAATAACATATTTCCTGATTGTTATAAATGTCTTTACTGTTATTTTGATCAATCAATTAAATGTATTAATGTGTCTGTTTCATTTAAAAATCTTCTCCAAACTTCCGAATGGTATGTACAGGAGATATATTTAAATGTAGATTTATATTTATCAACAAGGCTACGCAGTGGCGCAGTAGTGCTGTCGCCTCACAGCAAGAAGGTTGCTGGTTCGAGCCTCGGCTGGGTCAGTTGGCGTTTCTGTGTGAAGTTTGCATGTTCTCTCTGTGTTCGCGTGGGTTTCCTCTGGGTGTCCCCAACAGTCCAAAGACATGCGGTAGAGGTGAATTGGGTAGGCTAAATTGTCCGTAGTGCATAAGTGTGAATGGATGTTTTCCAGAAATGGGTTGCAGCTGGAAGGGCATCCGCTGGGTGAAACATATGCTGCATGAGTTGGTGGTTCATTCCACTGTGGCGACCCCAGATTAATAAAGGGACTAAGCCGAAAAGAAAATTAATGAATGAATATTTATCAACATACCTTTTGCTTCCTGGACATATAGTTACACTTTACTGTTATTTTGCAATAACAGTGTACTTCCCCAATAAAGTACTTGATTATATAACTATTATTAACATTATATTATATCAATATGAACTAGTCGCGATGATCAGCTGGTTTGTCTTTAAGGTGACGTACGCGCAATTGCTAATGAATCCCGGCTTTAAAATGCTCCAGTGTCCCTATATCTGTGGTTACACTCAGTAAACAGCTGTGAGTTCAGTGAACTGATGACCTTCACGGCCAATCACAGTCATTTCTGTTAAGCAAGTGAACACAATGGCAAATCAGTGCTGTTTAAGAACATGCTCAACAGCGCTCAAATGTTAGCTGGAAATGGATGTTTTTAAAATTTCAGTAACGATTGATATCAAATTCCAATATTGTGACAACACTACTACTGTATATACTGCAGTGTTTCTTAACCATGTTCCTGGAGGAACACCAGCACTGCATGTTTTGGCTGTCTCCTTTGTCTGTCACACCCATTAAATACTTTTACTATAGTAGCCTGTTAAAAGTATAAAGGGTTAGTATAAAACAAAACAAACTGATAATTATTAGCACAGACCTTTAGTGTGCAGATAACCGTGGAGCTGACTGTGCAAATCTGACATGTCCCATCAAAAAGAGTCAAAATCTTTGCATTGCTGAAGCTGTGTCCATCATTAGACACCTAGAAGGCAGATAAACAAACAAATTAATGCTATTTTCAGTCCGTTTTAAGGGACAATGAGTTGAATTATTTGTTCATTTATAAAGTATATTTGTCACGATCACCAGTGATGTAACAGTTGCAGATCACTGCAGAACTACAAATCTGCCACTGATATGAACTACAAATCCTATCATGCACATCACACACTAGTTCCAGTTCTCTCCCTGATTGCACACACACAACTGGAAGCTCATCATAGACTGATTACATGGACATGATTACATGTGTGTGATTACACACACATTGCTGAGTCTTGTTTACCTGTAACTTTATAAAGTGTTTCCTAGTCCAGTCTTGCCGTGTTTCCTGACCCTTGTTTTGTTTATTGTTTATCCTGTATGCCGCTTGCATTGATCTCCTTGCCTGTGACCACAACGACTCTATGGAATACCCTCATGATACAGTTTTGTTTTCTGTTTGAACATTTGCCTGCCTGACTAAGCTGTAAATAAACTGCGTTTGGACCCTTAACCCGACCAATTGTTACAGTATTAGGACTGAGTATTTTGTATAGTATAGTTTTAGTAGTTGCATGTGCACTGGTGTAGAATGTTTTGAAACAAACTTGATTTGAAAAATGAATTGTGGTTAATGATTTGATTAAAAGCCAGTCATAAGGGACAGTTTTTGAAATTGAATATAAGACTGCATTGTCTTCGTTGAATAAATAATTCCATAAAACTGCTATTAAAGATACAAATGGTAAATTTCTTATGCCTGAATGCTTTTACGGACCTCTTAGTGTCCGTAAAAAAACACAAGCAAATGATAAATTATAATTCAGACTCAACATTGCAGATCCTGTGATGTAACTATTGCGAATGATCACATTGCAATATTGATGCTGAATATATATATATTGTGCAACCCTAAATCAAATTTTACATTTTGATATAATTATGGTGGTAAAATTTACAAAATGTATACATGGAACATGATATTTTACTTAATATTCAAAAGAATTTTGGTACCATGTAAGAGAAAAATCAATCATTTTGACTGATTGTAGTACATGTGATGATGAAATCTACCTATTCAACATGGTTTTAAAGTCTAAGGTCACATATGTCAGAGAGATATTAGATTTCTTGGTTTTAAATAACAGTTTAGAGCTCAGTCGTAAACAAAAGAAATCACCTTGATTTGCCAGCGTAGGACTGGTTGGTGTGCGGTGGTGGAGGGATCTGCAGGGATCTGGCACTCTAATGCTGATGAACTCTGGAAAGAGGCTGGCACCAGTCGGGCATCATCCAAAGACCATTCGCTATCTACTATCTATGCATACAGAACAAATACATTTACATTTACTCATTTAGCAGATGCTTCTATGAGTAAGTGACCTACTGTACAAATGAAATAAAGATAATTAAGCAACAACACTCTACGCAGACGCTGTAACACATCTTGGCTAGTTCAACATTGTGTCATTTTTGTCTTGATACAGATGAAAAACAAACATATATAAAGAAGAGTGGAAAGTTTAAATGTTGACAAAACTGATGTTCTCAGTTGTATATTAAAACATTATAATCATTTATTTTCATCCCAGATTCAGTGCCTAAGTGGGAATGTGCTGTTTGTCACCTTTTCCTTCACAACTTCACACTTGAGCTTGTAGGACTTTTTAAATCCTTGACCAAAAACTTTAACAGATGAACAGACTCCATACTGGACATCACAAAGTCCTCCATTCTCCAGTTCGGTAATCTCTGGAGTCTCATCTAAATCGGAAAAACAGATTAACTTGACAAATAGTAATGAAAATGAATTTTCCATTTACTCATTTTAATCATGCAAAAAATAATTTTTTACTGCTATCAGTTTTACTCTATAGAATTCGACGTACAAAATTATTTTTTCAAAAAAAAATTTCATAAATGTCATAACTTATACAAATGTATTAAGAGAAGTGTGTGTGTGTGTGTATAAAGTTAGAATTATTAACTTTTTCTTCTTTTTTAAATATGTCCCAAATTATGTTTAATAGATAAAGGAAATTTTTACACTATGTCTGATAATTATTTTTTCTTTTGGAGAAAGTCTTATTTGTTTTATTTAGGCTAGAATAAAAGCAGATTTTAAATTTTTTTAAATCCATTTTAAGGTTAATATTATTCATAATATTATTCATTAATCAAGATTCATATTTTTTCGATGGTCTACAGAACAAACCATCATTATATAGTAACTTGCCTAATTACCCTAACCTGCCTAGTTAACCTAATTAACATAGTTAAGCCTTGTAATGTCACTTTAAGCTTAAAAATAGTCTTGAAAGATATCTAGTACAATATTATTTACTGACATCATGGCAAAGACAAAATAAATCAGTTATTAGAAATTAGTTACTAAACCTATTATGTTAAGAAATGTGTTAAAATAACAATACGATACATAAAAACACACAAAACAAATCTATTGTCAACTAAAATGAAATAATTTAAATAAATTTAATAATCAAAATAAATAAAAGATAAACTGATTTAAAAATATAAACAAAACAATAAATAATTAATTAATAATAAATATAAAAATGCATTAATTAAGAGCTGACAAGACACAGTACATTTCCACAATCTGAAATATTTTGTCTTTTTGATTTCTTTTCTTCGTCTTCATTTTCAAGCATGAAATTGTCAAACAGAATTGTCTCATATGAAGTGACTAAAAATATACTGTTAAAAACACTTATATACAGACACACACACATACACTCACCGGATATTTGGCTGCAATCAAAGGATCCAAACCCAGGGAAGCACGAGCATCCCCAATCTGTGCACTGTCCATTCCCACTACACAGGCTGGGACACTTCAGTGAAACCAGAACATCCCTGTTCTCCTTCCTCCACTTGACCTCCTCTAGCAGCCTCCTCTCACATTCATTCTCCAGCAACGCTACAGTGGCTCCAACCCAGGCCTGGTCGTCTTTAAGCTGCAGGTCGACCACACACATCTCCACCGCCGGCTCAATCACCTTACCTAGCAGACTCCAGCAACCAGAACCAACCGTGGAGTTCCTCAAAGTGCTCTCGCAGAGCCTCCGAGCCTCACGTTCAGTCAGACCTTGTAAGTAATAAGTAGGTAAAGTTTATTTATAAAGCACATTTAACTCAACCAATACAACACATTTTAAACATAGAACTAAAATAACAACAATACAACAAAAGAGGAATAGCTTTTCTTACTTAAGAGTTTTTGTCTTGACTCTAAACCAAATATCAAATAATTCTTAAAATAATTTTCTAGACAAGTAAAAAAAATTAGCTTTTTTCAGAAATAAGTCAAAATTATCAAGTTTTTCCTTAAAAAAGCAAAACAATCTGCCAATGGGGTAAGCAAAATAATATTGTTTCTGCTTTAAAATAAGATTTATTTTGCTTACCCCATTGGTAGATTATTTTGCTGTTTATTAAGGGGACCTATTATGCAACAATCCCTTTTCAATCCAACACATAGTGAGGCAACATTCTGTAAATATATAACCAGCTTCTAATGGTAAAAATGTTTTATTTAGATTTTTTTATTATTATTCATCTTCATAAAAAAATCTTCAGAAACACTTTGATTGACATTGTCCCTATGTACATATCATTAGAGGGGGAAAGGCCCACCCATTAGTGATGATCTCTCCCTCATTTGCACAGGACCTTTTTTTTATATGCTACTATGCTGACATATAGGCATTTGTAGCTTCGCCCTCTTTTTTAAAAAGGCCTGGGAGCACAATCTTATTTGAATTTAAAGTGACAGTAACCAAAATGGCACAATTAGAATCAAAGCATAAAAGGGTCAGTTTCAAAGAGTTCTCAAACATTATTTCTGGAGTATTTTGAGATGAAACTTTGAGCACATACACACTCTAGGGACATCAGAGATGTATTTTGATTCTTGTAAAAAGGGCACAGTAGATTCCCTTTAGGGAAAATCTCACTTAATTTTGACATTAACACTGAAAAAAAGAGAATATTTTTACTTGGCTAGAAAATGCTACTTGGTTTAATAATTTTTAGATATTTAGACTAGAACCCAGACAAAAGCTCTAAATAAGAAAAGCCTTTTCTATGGTTAAGAATTAAAAAAATGTCTTAAAGGCATAGTTCACACAAAAATAACAATTATGCCATCATTTACTCACCCTTTACTTGTTAAAAACATGTTTGAGTTTCTTTCCTCTGTTAAACATGGACGTAGTTAGTATGAAGAAAGCTAAAAACCTGTAACTGTTGACTTCCATAGCATTTGTTTTTCCTACTATGGAAGTTCTTTAAAATACCTTCTTTTGTTTTTAACAGAATAAAGAAACATAAAGGTTTAAAACCACTTGAGGGTGAGTAAATATTGCATACATTTTCATTTTTGGGTCAATTATTAGCCCTTTATGTCCAAATGAATAAGTTCAGAAAGATAAGAAAGGTGCTTGCTCATTTATATCTTTGTGAAGCTTCACAAACTAATTTTGAGTGGAGCATGTGAAATGACTGGTCATATAAGCTAATCAGATCATTCCAAACTTACTATAAATAGCCCAACTAGCATTAATCCCTCATCTTCATTTTTTGAAGAATCCCCCCATCCACATCATCTCCTCCTTTACCAGGGGGAGCTCTCGAAAACTTCCTGATCTTGTACCCCCTCACATGCTTATTGACCAGGCGGGAGCCCTGGGCTTAATTATCTCAGAGCTCAGGGTTCTCTCCTCTGACAGCATGCCAAACCTGCTATTAATATCAAACATTATCTAAGTGTGAATTCTTAAAAAAACTATGAGTAAAATCTTGAACGTAATTCCAAAATCGACTGGAAGCCAACCAGGTGATGCTAAAATTTTTGAAGCATGAGCAGGTTTGCACCTGATTCAGTAGGCCAGGAAAACACCAGCGCATCAGGAGAAACCCACAAAGAATGGTCTTCTGGGAAATTATATGCAGACTCCTGGAGGTTTGGAGAAGATCTAGAGTGGAATTGGCGGCTCTGGCGTTTCTGACGTTTTTGAGATCTGTTTGGGTTTACGACACGTCTTTGATTGTGGGGTCTTTGGGGATTTGTGATGCGTCTGTGGATTTGGTATCTGCTTCCCTGGGATGGACGGTGTTGGACAGGCCTGCTGTGAGTGGTTCTGATGTATTGGGATGTGACGTCCATTGCAGGGATGATGGAGGAATAGCGGCTGAGGGTGGATAATGAACACTTTGAGGAAGAGTCGGATGATTGGTGTTTCTCTTGCTGACATTGGCAGTAATTATGCAGACTGGAGTTGCTTGCATTGATCGGGATTTTGTCAAACAAGCTTGTTCTGGGGGCCAACCTGCATTTAGGGAGGAATGATAATTAATATTAAAAGGAAAGTTTGGATAAAAAAAATAATAATTCTTGAAAAGAATGCAAAGTGTATTTTATTATAAAGTTTATTAATCAGTAAATTGGGATTATTTGTGAAAGATCATGTGACACTATTAATTTAGCTTAGCTGTCAAACCACAAGTTACTTTTTTAAAAGATTAAAATAGTAAATAAATAGTAAAAATGCTTCAGTATATGAGAGATTTTGTCGGCGCAAACAGCCTAGTGGTTAAGTGCGCTGACATATAGCACCATGGTGCTCACGGTGACCTGAAGTCGATTCCCGGCGTGAGGTCCTTTGCCAACCCTTCCCCTCTCTCTGCTCCCAATACTTTCCTGTCTGTAACCTCCACTATCCACCAAATTAAAGGTGAAAAACCTCTAAAATATAATTATAAAAAAAGAGTATATATAGAGAATATAAGAGATTTGATTTATTTTTAAGCAGAAAAAGCATCATTGATGAGCTTAAAAGATTTATCAAAAACATAAAAAATGACAATAATAATTAAAATGCAAACTGATAACTTTAGGAGTACAGAATATAAAGAATAAAATTACATTTTTAATATTTTAATTTGCCAAAAATATATTTGAATAAAAATTATATTGTGAACTATAAATTCTCATGAGGCATTGAAAACTATTGATAAAATCTTTTGTTACACAAATTATTATGAACCATCAAAACCACAGCATCACGATTATTTCTATACACCATTATTTTTACTCTCAAAAAAAGATTTTTGCTGTTCATTCAAAATACTTATTTAAAAGGAGTTGAATTAACAAAATTCTTGAGGTATTTTGGGGACAACTTAATTGTTTTCATGTTCAATCCACAAAAAAAAAATTAAGTTAACTTAATCGATTTGTGGTGGGGGCGATGCAGTGGTGCAGTAGATAGTGCTGTCGCCTCACAGCAAGAAGGTCGTTGGTTCGAGCCATGGCTAAGTCAGTTGGTGTTTCTTCATGTAGTTAGCATGTTCTCCCTACATTTTCATTGGCTTCGGTTTCCCCCAAAAGTCCAAAGACATGCGGGACAGGTGAATTGGGTAAATTGTCTGTAGTGTATGAGTGTAAATGAGTGTGGCGACCCCAGATTAATAAAGGGACTAAGCCGAAAAGAAAGTGAATGAATGATTTGTGTTGGGATAACATGAAGGAATTGTGTGGAACCCAGCATTTGTGTTATTGATGTGTATATTGATGCATTCCTATAATCATCCTATAATCATCTATCTCTACAAATATTTATCATAATTCTAGTACTAGGTATTAAATACCCAGCAGGCACAGAACGTCAATGGACATCTAATACCAGCGTCATCTGCCTGTAATATTTGGTTAAAATCCAACATTATTTTAACATCATGATATGACATCCATACAACGTCAAAGTCTAACGTCAGCAGATGTTTATCTTTGGTCAATTTTATGTTGTGTAATTACATAACTAAAATTCAATGTCACTTTAATGTCATAATGCGACAATGTAAAAAGCTAACATTAGCTGTTGATCTTTAGGTGATTTTATGTTGTGTCATGAACTAGCTACAATTCATTTTGACGTTGAAGTCTGACCTCAAAGTGACATTGAGTTCTGACGTCAACCTGATTAATCGCAAACAACAACGCCAAAAAACAATTAAAAGTTACAACGTCAATTTTAGGTCTGTGTGACGTCCGGTGCCTGCTGGGTATGATCAATATTCCTGATGTTAAACCCTGAACATAACCCTAATTTGACAGGGTGAGTCTCACCTCCATGCATTGATAAAAGATCTACTGTCCTCCACAGTCTCTCCACCTTTTGTATGGTAGTCATTCATCGACTGTCCATCAAAGGTCCCGCACAGGCCTTCGGTGTGTCCTTTATCAGAGCCCGGAGCCCGTACAGTCACACTAATTCCCCAGTCAGCCACATCAGCACGCACAAAAGCCCCAGACAAGAACGTAACCTGGACAGATAAAGGACTGTGAAAACAGAATCTCGCTGCCTTAAATATGTTAGTTGAAACAAAAAAAAAATTTTCTAGTCATCTCAACTTACATCAATCAATCACACTGACAAAAAATATTAAGTTAAACTTTGTATAACTTAAAAAATTTACTTGAAACCTGATTAACTTATTAAAATAAAAATACTTGACTTTTTGTGATTACATTTCTTACAGGGCACTGTAGGTGCAGTGTAGATACTGTGTACGCTGTAGTTATTATGCTTTCTCAAACTTTAAGAGGTAGTTCACCAAAAAATGACAAATCCTCGAATTCTGCTAAACACAAAGGAAGATATGACTGAAAAAACAGCCATTGACTTTCATAGTATTTTTTTGTTCCTACTATGGATCTCAATGGTTGCTTTTATCAATCATTCTTCAGAATGTCTTCTTTTGTGCTGAGCAGATTTGGGTGAACTGTCCTTTTAAGATTAAAGCCAAGACACTAGAGTAAAAAGTAGGAGGTAATCTGTAGTTTACACCATACTTCTCCAGTTGACTGATTACATAACGAATGACAAACATCTTTTGTATTACAAGTTTTGTTTTTGTTATGTTTAAATATGCAAGTACAGGTATTATTGATTTAAATATGCACTAATTTGCATACATTTTCGAGCATTAAATTCAGAAAATTTGATGAAATCAAATTCAAAATTTATGTTTCAAGTTTTTGGATGTTTTGTGAAAAGTGAAAAGTTTTTGGGATTTTGGGAATCTGTTTATAGCTCCATAACTCAAAAAGTAACGCGAACAGCCAGAAAAAAACAAATTTGTATAATAAAATATATAAAATTTAATTAATTAAATACATTCATTCATTCCATTCATTTTCTTTTTGGCTTAGTCCCTTTATAAATCTGGGATCGCCAAAGTGGAATGAACCATCAACTTATCCAGCATATGTTTTACACAGCGAATGTCCTTCTAGCAGCAACCCACCACTGGGAAACATCCATACACTCATTCACTACGAACAATTTTAGCTTACCCAATTCACCTATACCAGATGTTTTGGAACACCCGGAGGAAACTCACACAAACACGGGGAGAGCATACATACTCCACACAGAAATGCCAACTGACCCAGCCGGGGCTCAATCCAACGACCTTCTTGCTGTGAGTTGAATGTGCTACCCACTGCGCCACCATGCTGCCATTAATTAAATAATTAATTAATAATATGGCAAATTACATATTAACAAATCAGATTCAGATTATAGATATGAATAAAATTATAGCTTTGTAAAGCTGCGGAAATAGAGATTTTCAGCTCAGTGACAGAAAAATAACTATTTTGGGAAAACTGTGATTAAAAACATGTATAATCATTGAAATCTACATGCACAAATTGATAAGGTGCAATAAAGGAAACAAATAAAAGCATTCATTGGATGTTTTCTTTACATTACAATAAAAAGATTAAAAGTTTCAAATGCGTGCATGAACACATTGTTTTTGCCTGTAGTGTCAGGCTTTAAAGGGGCAGTTTACCCCAAAAATGTTAATTTATTTACTATTTACCCACCCTCAAGTGATTTCAAACTTTAGGAGTTTCTTCCATCTGTTGAACACAAAAGAAGATATTTTGAAGAATGCTGATAACCACTGACCTCCATAGATGAAAAACGAACATTAGGGAAGTTAATAGTTTCTATTCTATTCTATTCAGCTTTATTTGTATAGCGCTTTTACAATGTAGATTGTGTCAAAGCAGCTTCACATAAATGGTCATAGTAACTGGAACAGTGTTGTTCAGTTTTTAGTGTTTAAGTTCAGTTCAGTTCAGTTTAGCTCAGTTCAGTGTGATTTAATCATTACTGAGAGTTCAAACACTGAAGAGCAAATTCATCGATGCGTAGCTCAACCAATCCTGAACCATGCGAGGCAGTGGCGACAGCGGAGAGGGAAAAAAAACTTCACCTGATGGGAGTGAAGAAAAAAAACCTTGAGAGAACCAGACTCAGTTGGGCACGACCATTTTAATTTCTCCGCTGGCCAAAAGTCTTGTGCAGAGCTTCAGTCACCGCGGTGGAGGCTGGAAGATGGCCTCAGCGAAGACTCGTCTGTCCCTGGAGCGTCGCTGGAATCAGACACATGTTCTCCACTCCCAGGTTTCCAGGTTTTTTTTTCCAAAATATCTTCTCTTGTGTTCAAAAGATGAAAGAAAGTCAAACAGGGTTTTTTTGTAAGGAGTTTTGGGTGAGGCAACGCAGTGGCGCAGTAGGTAGTGCTGTTGCCTCACAGCAAGAAGGTCGCTGGTTCGAGCCTCGGCTGGGTCAGTTGGCGTTTTTTGCGTGGGTTTCCTCCAATTGCTCCGTTTTCCCCACAGTCCAAAGACATGTTGTATAGGTGAATTGGGTAGGCTAAATTGTCAGTAGTGTATAAGTGTGTGTCTGTTTCCCAGAGATGGGTTGCGGCTGGAAGGGCATCCGCTGCGTAAAAACGTGCTGGATAAATTGGCAGTTCATTCCGGTGTGGCGACCCCGGATTAATAAAGGGACTAAGTCAAAAAGGGAATGAATGATTGAGTTTTGGGTAAACTATCCCTTTGGGTGAGACACAACAGGCCAAAACACATTTTCATGCAGCTTTCAATGCGCAGATTTGCTAATTTTTGGCTTTTTTTCAGTGTAATGTATAAGGAAGATAAGATTTATGTATTCGTGCCAGATCAAACATGCACTCACAGTGACTTTGCGGCCCTGGTAGGACTCAAAGACACGGATGCCACTTTTTTCCATGTCTCCGTTCTTCACAGAGAGCCGTGGTTTCGTTTCTCCTGCCAGTCCATTACACATGTCATATGTGATGACGTGCGGTCCGTCTCTGACAGCGAAGCCACAGACACATGAGGTGGGATGAGCAGTCCTGCCGGCACATTCCCACTGTCGAACATGCACCTCAAATGGCCGACCGGTGCTCCAGTACAACACAAATGTACCGATCTGATAGTTATCATACCTCCTGCCAACAAACACACAATCATAATTGATGTACATTTGCATTGAAAAGTATGCATTTAAATACGTTAAATGTACATTTTTGAGAATGGCAGAGCTTCTACCTGCCGTCAAATGTAATGATATGAGGATCCGTAAAAGTGTAACAGTGAGCAGATGGGACATCCTGCACAAGAATCTGAGGAAAAGCAATTTATTTTTTAAAAACAGTTATATTGATAGATTGTGTACTGGCAGTAAGTATTTTTTACATAAAGAGGGATTCATATTTTAGGTTTGAGTAAGTGAGTAAGCATGTCTCAAATCAGAAAAGAGAAAGTTTTATTCTCAATATACAAATTATTTTTAGATGAAAAAAGGTAAAAGGGGTCAATCTCACAGAGATACAGTTGAAGACAAAACTATTAGTCCTCCTGTGAAATTTGAATTCTTTTGCAACACATTTTTCAACAATAGTTTTAGTAACTAATTTTTAACCACTAACTTCTTTAGTCTTTGCTATGATGACAGTACATACAATTTTATAAATTATTTTTCAAGACACATTGGACAACAGTGGTTTGTTCTGTAGCCCATGGAGAAATATAATAACTTCTTATGGGGGCTAAAAACAATGACCTTAGCAGGTTCACATTTTTTATTCCAGGCAAACTTAAAGAAATAAAACTTTTTTTAATAAATTATTGAATAAAAAGTGCTGTAAAATACAAAAAAACATAATAATAGTTTTGTCTCAAACTGTTTCCTTCAAAATCATTGCTGCGTCCCAATTCACATACTTATACTACACCCTAAAAGTATGTACTTTTTTGTAAAAAAAAAGCAGTAATAATAATAATAATACTAACAATACTAATAATAAATAATACAACAAAGAGCTTACAAAACAGTAAAAAGCAATAAAGCACAAAAAAACAATAAAGAATATAGTAAAAAACACAAGTTCATACCACAAAATTATATACTTCTGAGTGTGTAACAGAAGAGTATGCAAGCTTTGGGACACACAACTTCCTCTTTAACAGATCGTTATGTTGCTTAGTTATGTCACCTGTCAATCATCTCGACATATTATCCGCATTACTTTCATATTCAATTACCTACATTATTGGAGAAGCAGCAGCAGGTTAATCTGCCATTTGCGAATCTTTTATACAGAGAAATCTGTTTAGCTCTTTGGGTAATTATGCATTCAAAAGTTAATGTTCAAGCATATGTTGATATAAGTTTACATTGTTGTTGGAGATGAAATATAACACGGAAAACACAATTTAAATATGTTCCAGTTGCCAATATATTGGAACAGCCATACAAGCAAATTTACTGAAGCCACTTTACTTGACGGTTAGTCCCGCATGTCCGCCATGTTTGTAGTTTATTTACACAATTTGCTCCGAGTTTGTAGTTCGAATCAAATTCATCTGCACTGTGCTGTGTATTGTGGGCAATATTATCGGTTAGAGCATAGGTCTCAAACTGAATTCCCGGAGGGCCGCAGCTCTGCACAATTTTGCTCCAACCCTAATCAAACACAGCTGATGCAACTAATCAAGGATTTCAAGACTACTAGAGACTATTAAGCAGGCGTGAGATGGAACTGGTTGGAGCTAAAGTACGCAGAGCTCCAGCCCTCAAAAAATTGACCATTGGGTTAGGGCCCTATCATACACCTTGCGCAATGTGGCGCAACGCAATTATTATTTGCTAGTTTCAGTTCGGCGCAAGAGTCGTTTTGACATTTTGCGCCAAGCTGTTTAAATAGCAGATGCATTTGCGCTCATATGTGCGCCCATAGGCGTTCTGGTCTAAAAAAGCAGGCGTGTTTTGGCGCGTTGCTGGCTATTTTGAGAAACTTTAATAGTCTGTTCCTTAGACCAGAACAATGCTGGTCTAAAGTCTGACGCAGAGCGCGCCTTGCTTACACACTGTTTAATACACACAAGACGTAGAGCAATACGCAAATAATTTTACATATGAAAAAGAATTATAATATTAAGGATATGTATAGGATATAATAAGGATGTATATAAGATATAAATATAAAGGATTAAAATATTACAAAATATATTATTTTCTAGCCTACATAAATTTAAAAACCACTGCCTTGAATCCTTCTTCATTTCGGGAGGCTTTTTCAGTTCATTCAATTTGCTTTTGTATAATGTTATTATTATTAGCAGTATTATTTATTATATCCATATTTATATTTGTTTTATTAAAAACAAGCTTAGATTTGCCCACCTGTCAGGTTTTAGACCATATGGGGCACAGCATGTGTTTTAGGATATTACTCAGTATTTTGAACACACTTCGTTATTATTGTTTAATTATTCGTTTGCTGGAAATTAGAACTGAATTTAGAAATAGTTTTGAAACAAATCTTTGCACTTAACAAACGAAATTAATTATTTATAGGCTAATAGATGTCTGTGTGTGTATAAGGTTTCCCTGTCCACGAGAGCAAAAGTGAATTATGAGATGCCTTATCTCTCATCCTCGCGCTGCAGATGCTCTGTTTAACTGTTTTCTTGCTAGTGAAATACTCAGTTTTTCCACTTACACTTACTTTACGTCCTGTAAATAGCAAATGCGCGTATGGCGCGACGCAACTGGTTCTTAAAGGGAATGGGAGATGAGACTCTGCTTGGTTTATTCTCAAAACACACCTATAACTCATTAAGAAAATAAGCTCAACCCTTTTAGACCATGTGCCATGGCGCAAAGCGGATTTTCCCGTCCTTAAAATAGCAAAAGTGGATTCTGACACGTCCTGAATGCTTTTGCGCCCTGCGCTTTCCGCATGGACCGTCATAATAGAGCCCGTAGAGTATGAACACTTCTACACTTAGAATTTTTACTGGAAATAGTAAACCCTCCGGGAACCTTTGGCATACTCTTTTTAACATACTATGGTGTTGGACATACTAATTACATTTCGAATACTATTTTGGATGGATAGTATGTGAATTGTTACGCAGCATGTGTATGCTTGCTTGCATACAACATATGACCATGCATGTATACTGTATAACCACATCTATATTCTATATTCAACTATATATAACTGTATATGCTTAACTGTTGTCTTTTCAATCTATGCTGGCCCACCTGCACACTTTGAGGAGTGTATCCATTCCACAGGAAGTTGGTGCTGATTATGGGTTTAATGTGTATTTCAGTGCTTCTGTTTCCATCCCTCCATATATCCGTCACTGCGCTGTAGAGGACAGATGCTCGACTACACACACCTTCATTACATGGGATTTGAGAAAGCTCGACTTCACAGGAGGACAGGACTAAATCAACACCCAGCTCCTTCTCACCTGCCAGTGGAGATGAATCAGATGGACAATATAACCTTGAATAGCTGTAACTTTTTAAATTGAACATACGCATTATAAACTGCATATTTAAGCACTTACAGTTGAAGTCTGAATTATTAGCCCTCCTGTATATTTTTCCCCAATTTGAGTTTAATGGAGAGACGATTTGTTCAACACATTTAAAATTAAAACATAACAGTTTTAATAAGTCATTTTTAATAACTGATTTCTTTTGTCTTTGTCATGATGGCAGTACATCATTTTTACTGCATATTTTTCGAAATACTAATATTCAGCTCAAAGTGCAATTTAAAAGCTTAATTAGATATATTAGGCAAATCATTGTATAAAGAAGGTTTCATCTGTAGACAATTGAAAAAAATATATTGCTTAAGAGGGCTAATAATATTGACTAATTTATTAATTAATTTTGATCACATGATCAAAAACAGATTCAGGACAGGAAAAACCACACAAAACAATAAACAAAGCAAAGGTCAGAACCCCGGCTAGGCAATACAAGTAAGGATGGCTGATGTGAAACTGACGTTTCGACACAGTTTCGAGATCCCGAAGCGCAAGTGTTGCGAAACACTGCACCAAAGCATGATCCGAAACACCAAGGTCACGTGACTATGGTGATTTGAAACACGCAGGTCACGTGACTAAAGTGATTCGAAACATCGATCATTTTAGAAGCGTTTCGAGACCTGGCGAATGTGCGATTGACTAACAGAGTCGGAAACAGCCTCTATCTCATGTAGCCTAGTGAACCACACATGTACACCGAGTAACTATGCTGCAAATGTACAAAGTTCGAATCCCGACTTGTACAAATACTCAGAAATTATGACTATGTTTTTTAATATTGTTACTTTTTTATGACCAAACAAGACATATTTATTCACAAAGTGTTCAATCGGATGACAGACCAATGTTAAAACACATTATAAGAAAAGAGCTAGGGATGAATGACTGACATGAAACTGACGTTTGGACACCTGAAGCAGAAGTGTTTCGAAACACTGCACTGAAGCATGATCCGAAACACCAAAGTTACGTGACTAAGGTGATTCAAATCACAAAAGTCGATTGACTAAAGTGTTTGAAAACACCTGGTCACGTGACTAAAGCGATTCAAAGCATCGATCATTTCAGAAGCGTTTCAAGACCTGGCAAGTCTCCATTTGATTGACAGGGCCAGATTAAACTTTCCCTCATATAGCTTAGTGGACTGTGTGTGTGTGTGTGCACAATGTTACTGTGCTGCAAATGGCTTCAGGGTTCGACTCCCGACTTGTACAAATACGGCAAAATTATGATTTTATGTATTTTAATGATTACTGTTACTGTTTTATGGTCTAGTTTAGATAGGATACAGCTGCTGATACGCCATCAATATAGCATCATTTTTGTAACACCACATAACAATAATTGATGTTTTTACAGTACTGTGACTGTTGGGTTGGGGTAGACGTTAATAAAATACAATAAATGAGAAATGTAATGAATAATATAAATAATTATCGTTACTTTCCGGCTGCAATCATGTCTGATCTAGCAACAACCCTATTCATGACCAAAACAAGACATATTTATTCACAAAGTGTTTATTCGGATGCCAGACTAATGTTAAAATAAAACACATTACAAGAACAGAGAATTTCAAACCTAACATCTATAGCTGCATGACCCTGGGTTCAAACCCATTTTCTCTGCATGCTAGTCAGGAACTCTCACTGCTTCACTAAATCACTTGAAACCTCAACACTACAACGTGGGGTTTATTACCTCAATTTGGTTAACTGTTTCTTTGCTGAAGCTGTTCCAGAGCAACACAAAAAAATACCACTAGATGTCACTGTAGAGACAGGTTTCGAAACGTTTCGAAGCTTTAACAGATTTGCTTCGACTGTTTTAATGTTTCATAAAGCTTCATTTTGTCCACCACTAGATACCACTTTGTTATGGTCACTTACAGCTTACACAACTCACCAAAGAGTGTGTGTGTGAACGTGGTGTCTTTATAGTAATCAGTCCATCATGAGCTTCCAGCTCTGTGTGTGAGTCAGGGAGAATCAGAAACTGGTGTGTGAATGCAAAGACTTGGGATTTGTAGTTCATTTCAGTGGCAGAATTGTAGTTTGGGTATTAGTGCATGTTTTCCAGCGATCTGCACAGGCTAGATTGCTAGTGATCATGACGGTAGGTTATATGTTCATATAGGTTTTTATTGTGCACTATAATATGTTGATGATGAAACTAATTTTATATCCTATAACTTGTTTTTATTTCACTTATCTACATTCAATTTAGATCTGCAATTAGCAATATTAACAAAAAACAAAATTGGCATTTAGTTTTTAAAATAACAACGCTTACACTATATTTATAATTTATACTTTAAGTTTTCTATTTTATCTGCTGGAAACAAATTAAGGCACACAACCCTGTGTGGCAGTTCTTACACCCATATACTTATTATATTATTACATATATTATCACCATAGCCGTTCTTTTTGTTATAGAATTCTGCTAGTTCTTGTGTTGATGTTATAAAATGTCTAATTTTCTTTATTTCAACATTATCATATTTAATTTTAAACTCTACCTTGACTACTTGTAGTAAGATGCAAAGGTAAAACACATCTCTCCAAGGAGCATGGTAAAGGCACAGTGCTCTCCACCGTCAGTTTATACTCTTTCCCATCTTCCGAAATAAAGACGGATTGTGGCTTCATCTGGAAAACATGCACACAAATTTTAAGTCTCATACCTTCTCATTGAAATATGTAACTGTATAAGAACTGAAACGTACCTGAATTCCTACATAAAACTCTTCACTCTCCAATGGAAGGCTTTGTATATCAGGAGACTCCAGAAAAAAGCTAATGCAACTGCAATGGACCTGAGACACATAGAAACCCAGGTTAAGAATCAAGGATGTGAAACTGAATCGATGTGAATTATAAATATAAAAAGGGTACTCTGTCTCCCAGTCGCAGGTTGATGCCATCCAGCTCAATGAAAGCGAAGGTTTCTATTGTAGTGTCTGTCCTGAGCTCTTCTCTGTTGCCCTCGGGAGAGAGTCGCCACCATGTCACAATATATCCCATAGAGCTGGTTGCATTACTGTCAGCAAACGTACACCTCAGGTACACACTGCTGCCCAAAAGCTCAGATACTATTAATGGTACTGCAGCAGATGGGGGCTGTGGATCTGAGGGATAAATGACAATTTATTTATTAATCCGGGGTCACCGTGGTGGAATGAACCGCCAACTTATCCAGCAAATGTTTTACGCAGCGAATTCCCTTCCAGCTGCAACCCATCACTGGGAAACATCCATACACTCTCAATCACACACATACACTACGGACAATTTAGTTGGTGGTTCATTCCACTGTGGTGACCCCAGATTAATAAAGCCGAAAAGAAAATGAATAAATGAATGAATACAGCTCTGACAAATTAACACCTCTTGAGGATTTATTAAGTATGGGATTTGAGTAAAATATGTATACTTTCTCATATAAAAACATTGTCATTTACAGCATTTTTGTCCAGAAAATTAGAATTGATTTCTTATCATTTCATACTTAGATAAAACATTGGTATAGTGTTGTCTAAAATATGTATAAACATCCATTGCTGCCTACTGATTTTGAGACTGACATGTATTTTTTTCACTTCAGAGCAAATTTTTTTTCGATTTATGAATAAAGTAGTTTAACAAATCTAAATTCTTTTTAGGTTTGTGTTTGCTGTATAACTGTAGCAAATTATAGAAGACCAGAATAATGCACATATATAAAACACAGAAGATTAAACATTATTACAGTTAATTTAGAGAATATATAGCACAAGCTATTTTGAGAGAAATAGAGAGGGATACAAATATTTTTATAATAGTTACTGTAACTTTTAGATTTGTACAGTATGTATCCATGTAATCTGCATCAGACAAAAAGGCAAAATGCCATTCTGTCTGAATCATAGAAATGTCTGGTGCTGCGTCAACTTAAAAACAACAAACCCAAAAGGAAAAAAGACCCAAGATCTAAATTTCAAACAAAACTCTTAATAATTTCTATTTCACTTAATCATATCTATTTATTTCTATTTCACTATCAATCAAAACATGCTTTATGTCTGCTGAAGGCCATACAGATAAAGTGAGTGTTTGGGAGGGCGCCATTTAAAAGAAAAGCAGGTGAAAGTCTCTGTTGAAGAGCACAAGGCCAGAAAAAGAACCGCTTGAGTTCGGCTGCCAAGGTAATGATCAATCACAGCAGAAACACAAAAACAACATAAACACTTTAACTTCTGCAAGATTCATTAGCAGAACAGAACACATGGAGGCAGGAACATTCCAGTTGATTGCTAAATTGTTTTGTTGCCTGTGAGACGAAGCGCTCTGGAGATTCAGATTTCAACTGTGCAGTAGTTCAGTAAAAGGGATTGTTCAACCAAAAGTGAAAATGTGCTGTTTACTTGCCATTCGAGATGTTTTTGACTTTTTACTTTGATAGAACCTTCCTTTTCCTTTGGCTTAGTCCATTATTAATCAGGGATCACTACAGTGGAATGAACCGCCAACTTATCCAGCATATATTTTGCACAGCGGATGCCCTTCCAGCTGCAACCCAGTACTGGGAAACATCTATACACACACTCATGCACACTCATACACTACGGACAATTTAATTAATTCAATTCACCTATAGCGCATGTCTTGGACTGTGGGGAAAGCCGGAACACCCGGAGAAAACCCACGCCAACACAGGGAGAACATGTAAATTCCACATAGAAATGCTAACTCTACCCAGCCGAAACTTGAACCAGTGACTCTCTTGCTGTGAGGCGACAGTGCTAACCACTGAGCCACCGTGTCGCCCTTTGATAGAACAGTAAGGAAGATTTTTATCTGAGACTGTGTTCACAGATTAAGCATAATTTAAAAACAAATTAAAATAGTATTCTAAAATAGAATTAGTATGTCACAAACCATAGTATGTTAAAAAGAGTATGCCAAAGGTTCCTGGATGGTTTACTATTTCCGATAATAGATTGGAAGTGTATTAGTGACCATACTCTAACCCAATGGTTACAAACTCAAATCCTGGAGGGCCGTAGCTCGGCACAGTTTTGCTTCAACCCTAATGCTGAGTTCAGACTGCAGGATTTTTAAAGTAGTCGCGTCACAGATGTTTTCACACTGCATGACTATCTGGGGTAGCGTTTTATCACTGCTGTGTTTACACTGCAAGATGGATTGGCGACAGGGTGTTTTTACACTGGATGACTTGACAATAAGAGAATTGCCGACAACTTTGTCTCGGTCCACAAACTACGTCTCACAACCAAACGCATGCAAGAAGTGACATGAAAACAACACGAGGTCGTAGTTTATCTTTTGTTAATAACTTCATGCAGAGAAAGTAGCCCTTAGTGGTGTAGAAAATGTACTTATTTTGCTCGCCTGGCCTTTGACGGGAATTTACAATTTCTCTCAAATGTTTTTCTTTTTCGACCTGGTTGTGGTATTGCTCACATGACATGTCAAACAGACACGGTTGCTACTGTCAAATTTCCACTAGTTTTTCCTCCATTTCTTCGGTCCAAATAGACCAAAAAGAAGCCCTTTTACCTTCTCCCCAACCTCCTGCAGGTATGCAAATACCCATACTAGTGGATGCTGCTCTCCCATTGGCTGTGGGTAATCACTGATGTTATTTTCAATCACAACACATTTCACACGGCATGATTTGAATCGCAGACAGCTCCAGATATTTAGCATGTCAAATACGGGTGTCTGTGACTCATCTGGGATTCTTCTTCGGCACTCGCCTCTTTGATAGTTCACACTGTGTGATTATTACTCACATGAATGAAAACTGATTTGCCTGTGATTTAAGGCATTTGTGATATTTGAAAACCTGTCAGCGAGTCACAATCCGGGGTAAAATCATGCAGTCTGGCATAATCAAACACAGCTGATCCAACTAATCAAGGTGTTCAAGACTACTAGATACTACTAAGTGGGTGTGCCTTAAGGGTGGTTGGAGCTAAACTGTGCAGAGCTGCGGCCCTCCAGAAATTGATTTTAAGACTATTGGTCTATCACATTAATATCGCAACCTCTGTTGGAAAAATGAGTTCAAAATGAATGCATTATATGTATCAATTACTTAATTTCTTTACATTATGCAAAATGCAGTTTTCTAATATTGGACTTACCACTGCAAGTTCCATCACTATTCCTTGGTTTGCCTTCACAGTCAGTTTGACTGGCATCTGATATCTCTGCAAAAGGAAATAAAAGATTAAGATAAGTCTATTTTGGAGTTCTCCATTACTTTTTTTAAATAACCATACACTTAAACATCTAAAGTCTAGTGTGCTCCAAAACAGTGACAAAATTCACATTTAAAAGATATAACACTGATAAAAACACGTAAAGCTTGCAGTTTGTCACTTCTGCCTAAATGGATCATTCGTTTTAGAAACCTCATACGTCACCTCATACTTCAGTTTCTCCTCAAATCTTGACCAATCAAATGCTATCTAGTATCTAACATGCTCCGCCCCCTTCAAGACATGTCTCATTTACTTTTTATTTGATGCGCTTGAGCTCAAACACTCTCAATGGCAGAGTAGTGGTAAAACAAAACGCTTTTGGCTGTTTTTTTTTAAAAAGGAGGAGTATTTACCACCCACTTCACAGGATCTTTAAGTTACTTCAACATATTTTAATAAGTTAATCAGGTTTCAACTAAAATTTTTAAGTTATAAAAAGTTCAACTTAATATTTTTATTCAGTTTAACTGATCAAACGGGGCGTCAGCATGAATGCTTCCCATTCACTTTGAATGGCAGATGTCAAGCATTGCCGAACTGAATTTTGGGTTTGTTTGCATGTTCATCTGCGTTTCTCCTTGAATAAGTTGGGAATTTCTCAACTTTTCAAGTGCCAACGGAGGCGTCAGCCAATCAGATCACTTCATGCAAATACCCAATCTCAGACAGTAGCCAATTGAGAACTTATTTCATTGGATGACACTGTTATGACGATTGCGTCAGCCACAACTTCAGACACGCCCTCTATCAAGTGTTGACACTGAAACCCAGTGTGAATCGGGCATAACTTGAGATGACTAGAAAAGTTCCTTTGATTCAACTAAAAACAATAGGGCAGCAAAACTTTTATTATAGCGTATTCCTATTTACTGCAAAGCTTGTCCTTTCTGTAGTTACATTGTGTACGAAGGATGACGAAAAAAGAAAGGCTGGTATGTTCTCGGTCAATATGCATCGGAATTATTCTGGTGTAATGATAATCGAAAAATGTTGCTGCCGTACCATGGATGCAGCAGGCGCAATGATATTATGCAGTGCATGAAAATCATATAACTTTTGTCAGTATAACCAATGAGACCACCTGGCTGCACAAAGAGTGTACCTTGCAACTATGGAGACTTTTATGAATTCAGAACTAGGCACTGCGTAAGATCGTTGCAGGTTTTATTTGTGATTTTAACAAGTGAAGATCATGTATTTCATATTTTACATCCTTTAGAACACATGATGCACAATAATCATACTTAAAAAGTGAATATCACAGTTTTCAATACTCAAAAGTGTACACTGACTTGCCTTCAGCACAATATCCCATGCATCCTTGTGTTGGTTGGAGCAAATACACATAGAAGTTCCCACAGTTGCGTACGATGACAGGCAAGCGAAAAAGGCAACAATCTTTACTGCCGCTTCCCAGAAACTGCCAGGTAGCACAGGCTGTCATCTGCTTCACCTCTAGAAAGCCTGGCAGAGACTCTCCATCAGACAGAGAAAGCCACACTGGGGCTTGTGTTCCACATTGATTCACCTGTAGGATTTACCGTTGTATAGAAACATTATGCTACTGTAAATTTCATTGTCCCTTTTGGGGCTATTTTTTTCCTTAAAGTAAACGTCATTTAAACCTTAAAATAAAGAAGCATTTTCTAGACAAGTTAAAATATTTTAAAAAATTTTAACTAAAATATAAAATATCTTGTTTTCAAAAATAACATGTGAAAATTAGTTTTTCCTTAAAACAAGCTAAATAATCTGATAATGTGATAAGTTTTAGTTTCAAAGCAAAACAGAATTATTTAGCTCATCCCATGCATGCGTTGGCAGATTATTTTACTTGTTTTAGGGAAAAAAATCTATTAATTTTGACTTATTATTTTTGAAACAAGATAATATTGTTTTCTTTTTGATGCTTCTTTTTGATGGATAAGTTTAGATATTTCGACTAGAAACAAGACAAAACTCTAAGTTAGAAAAGCATTTGTTTGCAGTGCATCAATATATTGCAAACAACAACTTTTTTTCAATTAAGATTCAGCAAATCAATAACACAAGAAAAAATACATGTAATAAATCTGTAAGCCTTTGCTAAAGGGACCCTATACTGAGATCCTGAGAGTACAGAAACACGGGTTATTAAGTCATAACATAAAAGAGGCATTGTTCAGCAGGTAGGACTGTACTGTACCTCCACACATTTGGTGGGCATACGGGCCGGCTTATCAAAGATCTGGAACTGATACCATCCGGGAGAGAGTGAATGATCACAAATGAGCTCCTGCATGGCAGACTGGAGCAGCTGCTGTGAGCTGAAGCTGGTGCTCCTGTATGGGCTCTGAAGAACAGTATGGCCACCTTGACTGCATTCAGGGGGGTCCGCTATAAAAACACAATTTTACTCAGTAATACACAAAATAGACTGATAAAATCAGTGGTAGAAAGAGTACTGAAAAATCATACTCAAGCAGAAGTACCATTACTTGCCTAAAAATGTAGTGCACATAGAGTGAAATTATATGTTGTAAATATTACTCAAAGTATGAGTAAAAAGAAGCCACTTTAAAGGTACTCAAGAGTGGTGAGTTGTGAGTATTACACTGTGAAAAGTTGAAGCGATTACATGCAATTTGTGGATGTGTGTGTGTGAAAACGTAACATTCTGTAGTGCATTTAGTGATTATTTAAGGCCATTTGGTAATTTTAGTTTTCATACAGTAAACATCCATCATCTTATCATCAGTGACATGAAGTCCAAACAGTCTCTAGGTCATTGCGTGTAACAATTTTGTGTCATGAGATTGTTCGTATAATGCCATTTGATTGGATGGGAATCACAGAACTGATTTTTCTACTGTAAGCAGTCACCACAGACGAGACAAATAATAGAATAGTGCCTATAGCTTAAATCAAACTAATCTAAAAATACTGATACAGCGGTAAAAATGTACTCAAGCAAAAGTAAAAGTACTTAGTAAAGTACAATACCTGAGAAAAAATACTCAATTACAGTAATTTGAGTATTTGTTAGGAATGTGCTATAAATCAAAACACAATTTGAAACACTGCGATTAGTTAATCGCAAGAGGCTGTGACGTAAAATATATATATGTATATATGTAAACAAAAATAACAAATAACATCTTCAGAACCAGTCCGATATACTTCAGAAAATTAAACATGCTAGACTTTCTGCTGATGTGTCATTAGGCATAGCAGACATGGTCATGAACTATGCCACATTACACAAGAAGAAAGGATTGAATCTTGTGTCACGACGTCCATTTGTCAATTCAAGGAAATCATGCCGAAATCGTTTGATCTGACCGGGGCGTTATAACTAGCCAACTGAGTGAGCACACTTTCTTTTTTCCCAATCAGAATTGCACAACTGAACTATGCCCACAAAAAAAGAGAAAACAAATAGGAAAGCGCTGACAAGTGGGATAATGCCGTCTGCTGCTTCAGAAGCATTAATAGACAAATTAATATAAAAACAGCATTAGTCATTTGGGATTTTTTTGGTTTCAAAGTCACAGACATTGAACAAAAACAGGTCATTTTTTAAAGAGCTGTTGGAGAATTGTTGACACGGCTTAAAGATTATTAAGCTGAAGCTTGATTTAAATTAAAATCAGCTTGAATTAAATCAAAAATCAAATAGCAATATCTGTCAAAAGAAAAATTTGGCAATTAGATCGCAAACCCCTTGTATTTGTAATTTGCTACTTCACACCACTCGATAAAATACCACAGAACTTAGATGACGAGGACAACTAACTTACTGGGAAAAAAATCTGATTGTCTAAATTAATGACGTGGATTTTCTGATGAATGACTGCTCCAGGATGGAGAAACACATATACTTTCTTATGTCTTTATGATTATTAATAAAGTTGAATGTTTAAGAGCCAAAATTACATGATGACCTTAGTGTCATCCTGCTTCAGAGTAAAACTGGAATAATATGTGTGTGTGTTCTATTCAGTTTTAGATCATTTCACAGGTCTAAGGTCAGCACTGAAGTGGCGCAATCAGGTTACCTATATGTATGACGTAGTTAACGATGTTATGTAAGAGTATTTTTGGTGTTGTTTTGAGATTGTAAGCAGAGCGGCCTACGAACTCATTGCGAGTGTTGAAGCTGGCATCTGCCAAACTATCTTCAGTAAACTTACTTTAATTGAATCTCTGACTCCGGATCTTCTTCATCTGACAGATTGCTCATTTTTGGGTTCAAACGGTAAATTATCCCTACAGAATGTAGGCCTATTTACACTTTTAATTTACACACTTAAATTAAACGTTCTGGCAGAGAGTTCACAGATGACACAAGCCAGACTCAGTGGCAAACACAACAAGCTCCTCAAATATCCATGCTGGATCTGACTTTAGTGTGCTTTATAAAATAACTATTTTCATATTAGCTATATTCACAATGCAATATATAGAGTGAGCAAGAATACATACAGAGAATAAAGATTTAAGTTTGAGCACAAATGTTAATAAAAAATAATAGATCAATCCATTGATCAATCAACTTATGATTTTGGAAAGTGGACATTTGCCAAAAAACACTACAGAAACATACTGTACACACAGTATGCACTGAATGACGCTGCAGGTCATGTGATGTCAACAAGTAATATTTAGATCTTTAAGGAGCACACCACTCAATGTGAAATAAACATTCATCTTAAATGTATACGTGTTTTCATTTATATTAAACAATACTGCCATTAATTTCTGTATGTGTGGAACACGTGTGGAAAAAACATAATGAGGGCATAATCACACAAAATAATAACATGTTTATTGTTTAATTTATTAATAACAACTTCAGTACTTTTCAGTAGCTATTTAAATAACTTATTATTAAAGTATAGCATATCTCTCTCAGGAAAAAAAAAGCCAAAATGGCTCATCGTTTTGTCCAAAGTAAAATCGATCGGCTTACCTTTCTGACAGCTGACAGTTTTTACAACAATAAATATAATAGCGAGGCAATACTCCACATTCACGTTTAGATGCATTTCCTTATTTAAATCCTTTAAGGAAAACGTTCATGGGGTGTCCGAAGCGATAATACGGAACAAAATAAGTTAAATCGCGAACTGAAAGCTGGCAAAGAAATATTTGATATGTCTTTAGCGGTCTTGAGGCAAACAGCGAGTGTTTCATGGGCTGCTGTCCAGACCACACACACCTCCTCCCGCTGAAGCATCTCGGGCTGACTGGTCGGTTCTCCGCTGCTTAATATCACGCACACATTTTAACCCAAATAAAAAAAAGAAAATCCAATAAAATGTTCAATTAACTAAGTGTTTTTGACGCATTTGTAAGCTAATTCTGGCGTCATTTATATCACTTCTTGGCGCCAATAGTTTTGCTAGCCTGAGTTTGATTAGCCTAACGTTACCTTTGATTAGCCAAACCTAAAGTGTGCTTGTATGTGAATATTCTGTAGATAATTTTTGTGTTGCGAAAATAAAAACAATGTGTAGGCCTACTAGAAAACCTCACTGAATTTGTAATGGGTTTAAATGGAAACCTAATATCCCAGGTTTCTATACTGTTTTTTTGTTTATGTCTTCTGTTGGTGGTAAACATGTATTGTTAAGAATTAAAAGTGGATGGCTCTCAAATTTGGTCAATGGTATGTGCAGTAGACACTAACAAGTTATGTGATTTATATATATATATATATATATATATATATATATATATATATATATATATATATATATAAATTTTATAATTTTATGCAAAACAAAAAATTTAAACGTGCACGTGCATTAGACAGAGATTTATCAAGTATTAATTATTGTATATAGTATTAAATATTAATATATTTTAAGTATTAATATATATATAATATATTTAAAGTATATTAAGTATATATTTTAAGTATATTTAACTATTAAATATTGTATAAATTTTATCCGATATTACAGAAAAAACTATTAAGTGTGAAACCTGAGCTAGAAGAGTGAAACCTGAGCTACAATTGACCACAGATGAAGAAAATTCCAATAATAATGAATTTTATTGTCCTGTGATATCCAAAATGTATCCTTCCAGTCTGAACGGAGAACCAGATGGTAATATTGTCTGTAGTCAGAAAATATATCTGTTTTTACTATCAGTTTTTCATTTTTAATATATGGTGTAATAAAAGAGGTCCATTATGCACCTACAGTAATCTTGATAGCAAATCAGCTGCAGCCCACGAAATTAAGCATACTCTAAATATTGTGGCATTCTTCCAAAATTCACAAGATATGGTGCTTATGTTCCGCAACAGCTGCAAATTAAAAACTACTGTGTATTAAAAAAATAATTGTTCTTCACTGACTGTCCATAGCTGAGCTGCTTATATCAACATGAGGGTAATCAGCAAATTTCTGTTTTGAGAAAGTTAAACACAATCTGCTCTGTGATGCCTGCGAGACTTTGAGAAGGAATCACATAACCAGAGGCCATCTGGTAAACTGTTTTTATCAAGGGCGTGCCACTCCTTCTCAAAGAAGATGTGAATAACATTCACGGGATGAAGATTGAGCTCTGGTATAACACCATCTGTTTCTCAACGAAGGGTTTTGACACTCTGTATGAAATAATTAAGTTCTTCCACTGCACTGTATATTTGTAGTCAATGATGCTCATTAGACAGAACGAAAGCACAATATATTCCTTGTGTTTTTTGCTCTGATTCGGTTAAACGGGGTTAATGCAGCATAACAACTGTGACGCTTAATGAGAAAAGCAGATTGTTGAACAATCATCAGTGGCAAAACTTTTCCATGCTCTAAAGGTGTGATCAGCAATCAAAATAACACAAATGCATAAAAGAGAACTAAAGTGTTGTTAACAGGAAATGAAATGCTTTAAGAAAACACTATGACACTATGTTGTTTTCAAATTTTATGCTGTTAATTTTTTGGTTTGGTTTCTTTGTTTTGAAGGTTACAAATAGATATTCTGTTGACACACATTCACAACTTACTGTCATGAAAGTTTTAAGAGAGTAGCAGACTGTTAGGACTGTCAAAATAAAGTTTTAACAGACCTTGAACACGCATTTTTATAACACTGTAATGGCACAACATTGTTTAAAAGTAAAAAAAAAAAAAACACACACAATACACAAATTGTTCTTAATCATTTTGTAGATCAGATCACTTAATTGAAAATGTATTATATGAGCAATATCACTGGAGTAGCAGTGCGATGTAGCTGTATATCGGCACTGGTGGAAGGCGTGCGTCCCACCAGTGACGATATACAGCCACATCGCACTGCTACGAGTGTGATATTTGGTTTATACAACAGTTCGACAGCATAATCGTAATTCGTGTATATATATAAAAATCAAACACTGAGAGTCTAAAAACCCTTTTGTGATAGGAACTACTTTCTTCCGCCATTCCTTCACATCTGCAGCTGACCTCAGAAAAGTAGAAACCGTTGCTACTTCACCAAGGTCACTTTAGAACTAACGTTAGTACTTGAATGATTCTCTAGCATAATGTCTAATATGAAATACTGAAATGCTATCAGTATACTAAGATATCTTCCAGTATTTCTTTGTTGCAATCGGGAGATCACAATATTACTATGGTATAAATACATCACTACAGCATACAAAAGAGATCTATTGTGAGAAAGTCATCTACCTGTTTAATCATCATTTGATCAGCTGTAGTTTGAAATTACGCTGTTTTCCTCTTAGGTTTTATATTATACGTCTCTGCCGCCATCTTGTGGATGAACATCGTCAACCGTCTTGCCGCCGATGCTCTGTCTCTCAGTCTTAGAAATTAGAAGTATTTTAAAATAGGCACTCTCCTTCTAAAAAAAACTGCATAGTTGAATCTAAACAACTACAATCTCTACTAAAAATCACAAAAGTACATTATATCGTCCAATAGCAGCAATATTTGTCAAACTGTAGAGTGTTTTCTGATTGTTGCTGTATGCGGAGTAATACACAAGGGTAATTAGGCAGTATGAGTGCTGTTGCTGTTACTGCACGGCTTTCAGCCAATCAGATTGAAGAACCAGACAGAACTGTTGTATAAAAATAAATATCACTTTTTTGAAAGTACGCTATACCTACAGGTTAACTATGAATAGACTACTGTATTTTCCACCGTATACTATATGCCGAGTGTTTCCCATACTGATAAACTTCCGACTATTGTGAGGTTTTTTTCCATTTTATAAGATTCCTTTAAGTTGGTTAGGGTGTAAGTTGACGTGTACTTGTCAGTTAAATGTCAGTTGAAGGAGCAGTACAGCAGATATTAAGCAGACAGTCTAATACTCAAATGAGAAATAATTGGCATAGTTATGTAGTCAACGAAATGTACAATAGCCACCATCAAAATAAAGTCTTAATAATTTTTTTAAGTGCATCTAAAGATTATGTCCAGCCTGGTTATCTTACCACGAAGACGTGTGACTTGGGCAGTTTGTGTTAAGAGCAAAACTGACCCTCATAAAACCCAGGTGTGACCTCTTTTAGCTCTTCTGGCTTGCATAATCTTTCGTTTTTATAAGCTATAGTTTATATATATTACTGGTCAATGTCAAGCTAATAGTCATTCGTTTACTGAGCAGTATCAAACACATGAGCAGGCCTACTTAAATTTAAAATTTTTAAAATTCCTATTTAAAATTCTCTCATCATTACTCAACGTTCTTAGCCTATCACAAACCTGAGTTTTTGCCATCAGTTGAACACAAAAGACAATATTAATCAATGATTAAAGGTTTCTAAAATTCTACAAAATATCTTTATTTGTTTTCAACAGAAGAAAAGAAACTCATTAAGGTTTGAAGCCACCATAGGGTAAGAGTAAATTGTGAGTATGTTTTCATTTTGACAACATCAAGAATTGTCTGGACCCCTCTATTTTTTACAGTGTAGAATGAAATGCTAGTTATTAGCAATATAATGGCTGGTAAGGGCAGTGCAGTGGGTATAGCGCTGTCACCTCAAAGCAAGAATGTCGTTGGTTTGAGCCTTGGCTGGGTCAGTTGATATTTCTCTGTAGAGTTTGCATGTTCTCCCTGTGTTCACGTGGGTTTCCTCTGCTCCAGTTTCTCCCACAAGCCCAAAGACATGCAGTGTAGCTAAATTGGGTAAGCTAAATTGTCTGGCATGTGTGTGTGTGTGTGTGTGTGTGTGTGTGCGTGTGTGTGTGTGTCTGAGAGTGTATGGGTGTTTACCAGTGATGGGTTGCAGCTGCATAAAACATAAGTTTTCGGTTCATTCGCCTGATGAATAAAGGGACTAAGACGAAAGGAAAATTAATGAATGAATAGTGGCTGTTAAGTGAACTGCAGAAAAGGTTTACAACCTAAAAACCAGTCTACATGCGTTCACAGACAACAGAAAATCTGAAGGTCTTGTTTTAAAGTTTCTTAAAAGTTGTTAACAAAACTGGCAATAAAAGGTAAACAATAAAAATAAAAATTCTTATAACCTATTTATAGCCCCTGTCATTTTTTAGGTTTTACTTATTAGTGAAATGTCAAATGCTGTTAATCTATTTACAACATCCACCATTCTCTGTTTTCTTCAAATATTTCTCCTTCTATCCCCAAACCCTGTAATGGAAATGGGAAAATACTGTAAAGCCTAGCTTACAATAAAATGACAGAAAATCGAAAGGCTACCGTGCTTTATCTCGAGCTGTGATTGGTTTACACTAATACACTACAGTTTCATAAAATGTGTTTGAAAGATTTGATCTTTGATAAATGTGATGAGGAAAGAGAGAAAGAGAAGTTAAATGTATAGTTTATTCTAATTTATTATTGTTATTATTGTTTATCATTCAATATGATATATTGAATAATATGATATATTTTTTTATTTAATTATTATAGGTGTGGTGTGGTGGCGCAGTGGGTAGCGCAGTCGTCTCACAGCAAGAAGGTCACTGGTTCGAGCCTCACCTGGGTCAATTGTCATTTCTGTGTGGAGTTTGCGTGTTCTCCTTGTGTTGTTGTGGATTTCCTACAGGTGCTCTGGTTTCCCCCACAAGTCCAAAGACATGTGCTATGGGTGAGTTGGGTAAGCTGAAATTGTGTGAGTGAGTGTGTATGGATGTTTCCCAGTGATGGGTTAAAACATATGCTAGATGAGTTGGCGGTTCATTTTGCTGTGGCAATCTCTGGTTTATTAAGGGACTTAGCCGAAAATAAAATGAATGAATGAATGAATGAATGAATGAATTATTATATATAAATATCTTTTTTTACTACTACAAATGATTACAGTGTTTACTGTGTTTTTTAAATATATATCAAGTTGCTTTTTTAATGGAAACTTTATAAATGCTTTGGCAATATATTTGTTACATTTATTATGCCAGTAAAGCAATTACTGAATTGAATTGAATTGAATTGAATTGAATTGAATTGAGAGAGCATTTAACTTAGTTATTTGCTGACCTCTGCTGGTGTTGATTGTCAATTACAATTAGAACTTTTGTTTGAATTCTTTGCAAAACTTGAAAAACATCAACTAAATATGAGTAATTTTGGCCAGGATATCTAAATTATGTCTCAGAATATCAGAATTTATCAAAATCAAGCTGAATATGAGTGCAAAAAAAATAAAAATAAATAAACATGCAACAGGCTGTGCTTTACAATTTGCTGCAACAACTGCTGAAACTTCAGAAAGAATAAACAGCAAATAAACCTGCAGAATATTATTTTCAGATTTATCTGTTTAAAAAAAATCTAATATAACTCATAGGTGTTCCTTGGAATAAAATGTTTCTCAGCGTTCTCCATGCTTAAATAGACTTTAATTCATAGTTAGATGGTTGCTGAGGCGTCTCTTTGTTTCCTCAACAATGTCCCCACTGTGCTCCGTCCACACGCAGAGTCTCTGAATGAGAACTTGAAACTCTGGCTGCCTGGCAACCTCTTTTTGTTGTATCAAATGCTGCATGCTGAGCTGGCTTAATTTTTTGACCAAACACAGCAATTTGAACTCTTCGCCATCTACTTCGTCATCATGGCTAAATCACAGCCACTCTGAAGTAAAATAAAGGTAAGGCTTTGAAATGTCAGGTTAATTTTTCTTGCTCCAAATGATTTCTCTTTCTTTCTTTCTTTCTTTCTTTCTTTCTTTCTTTCTTTCTTTCTTTCTTTCTTTCTTTCTTTCTTTCTTATGCAGTTTTACAGTAAAGTTTAAATGATTCTTTAATTTTAAAAGTTCTTACACTGTAAAACCAACAGTCAGCTCTATCAAAAGAAATGAGTGTAGGTAACTCAAAATTTACAAAAAGTTAATTCTACTCATTTGAAAAGAGTTTTGAACTCAGTATTGAAGGTAATGAGTTGATTAAATAACTCATCACGTTAGCTTAAATAGATGAAGTTCACAGTACTCATAGATTAGTTTTTTTTTTCTCAACCGGTTTGAGTTGCCTTAACTTATTGGGTTTTACACGACTCAGTTAGTTGGAGTATAAAACAAATAAGACTTTCTCCAAAACAAAAAAAATATTATCAGACATACTGTGAAAATTTCCTTCCTCTGTTAAACCTCATTTGGGATATATTTAAAAAGGAAAAAAAAATCAAAGGGGGGCTAATAATTCTGACGTCAACTATATATATATATATATATATATATATATATATATATATATATATATATATAGTAAATACTTTCTTTATTTCTTTCTTAAGTGCTTTGGGTTTTAGAATAGCGTGTTATAAATAACATTTATTATTATCATAATTATTATTTCTAGTATTTTCATAATTTTTTTTTTTGCATTATTATGGTTAAAAAAAAGCTAGTTTACCTTAATTTCTTTGCAATGTCTGTTTAAAATAGTGAAATACCACATGACTCCAAAATTATATTTTATATTTATATATTATATTTTATTTATAATTTTTTTTATTAATATTTATTTATTTATGTATATATATATATATATATATATATATATATATATATATATATATATATATATATATATATATATATATATATATATATATATATAAAAATATAAATACAGTTCTTGCTGTGATTATTTTGCTCATGTTATAAATTGTTCTTTTTTTGTGAGTAAAACTGAATTTGTTATTGCATTATTGCTATTAAAATGAAGGTTTTCCTTAATTTAATAATCATTTTCTTTGAAATGTCAACTAGAAAAAAGTCTTGTTTCATTTAAAAATGTATTTGCATTTTCTTCAATATTTTTATTTAGTTAGCTAACAGTTCTTAATAGTCATGTTATTATATATATATTTTTTAATTATATATTTTAGTATATTTTATGTAATTACATTTAAATAAATTGCCCTTTTCATTTTGCATACACTGTAAAAAGTGAATAGTTAAATAAACAAGTAAACTCATTGCCTTCAAACTATTAAGTAAATAAAATGTGCATGATTATAAAAATGAATTTTAGAGACATTACAACAAAAATACTTACTGAAGATTTTTAAAGTAAAATCAACGTGTCATTTTTTTAAGGGAATGGGTTTACTTACTTTATGTAATCATTTTAATTGTATTTATATAATCTATTTATTATAATGAACTGTTGGTGGTCTGAAAGCATTATGAAACATTTTTTTATGTATTATTCTTACAGTATACTGTACATACAGTATATATCCACAATGAATCTTCCTGAGCCTTTGGACAGTACCATGTCTGTTGACCTTAGAAGAAAGCTGCTTTTTTCTGTGAGTCAAAACCTAATCTCAAGCCGGAGTTGTGGACCCATCCCACCACATCCAGCAGTTCCCCTTGATCCATGGTGCATCAAAGCCCCTGACTTCACCCCAAAACTGTACACATCCTTGTGCTTGCCACGAATCAAGACCAAAAACATCCACCTGGTTAAAGCAAACGATAGTGTGGATGAAAAATCATTCATTCTGGAAAAGATGAACGATATATTACCTGGACTTGAGAAAAGTAGACGTAAAGAACGACCGTTTATCACATTCTACAAACCACCAGACTATCTACAGACTAAACTGCTGTTTGTGAGAGGAGGGACGTATCCAGTGGGACCTTACAAAAATCCAAAACCTCACAACTTCAGACCTGTACGTTTATAAAATGATCATTATTTATATTATATGCATTGCACTATATCAACACTAGATGACAGTCTTTATAAGAAATTAAACGCTCTACATGTGATTGCAGTGTGAAGAGGGAATGCCAGACATGGTGACTTCTTTAGAAAAGGATCCAGGCTGCATGAAGTCACAGTGCTTAAAAACAGGTAACATTATTTTCATTTAGACTTCATGTTTTAAGTCGTTGAATTATTGAACATGGGGTCAGAAATGGTGGTGTAAATTATCATCCATGTAATCAAACATTTTTTTTTTTTTGACAATTTGCTTGTTAAATTGTGATGTGGAATAGCCTATGTATTGTTTCTGGGTCCACGACTACTCTTTTTTTAGCATAAAAGACAATTAACCATTTTTAAAAGGTGAATTACTGTCTGAACATCTGAGATTATTAAGCATGAATATAAACATAGCAGACTGTAGACTGTGACTGTATTACAGTAGATTACAGAGTTCACACTAGCTGATGATTGGTTATAAAGTGTGTTTGGCATGCTGTCCCAGGAGAGAGTCCTGAGCTTATAAGATCCCAGGACTCCCTCCAGTTGCAGGGCGGGAGGGGAGTTTGAGCTCAGGTACTGTAGATCTCGACAATCCCCTGCTGTTGTAGCTAATAAAAAAAAATTGGAATTCACAGGAGCACAGGGAGATTGTATAAACAAAAATATCAGCTGGCTTGGTAAGGACTAGAACCAGTTATGTTCTTGGTGTGAAGCAAAAGTGCTAACCACTGGGCCACCATGCCACCCAACTAGCAAAGGAGGAGTAGGGGTAAGGGGGGATTCTTCAAAATGAAGATGGCTGTGGTGGAACTTAGGTTATTTATGGTGACTTAGGAGTCGTCTGATTGGTGAGTCATGAATTTGCTAATGCAGGACCAGCTGTGTTCAATCATAAGCACGTGATCCTCTCGAAATTAGTTAATGAATAAACTTCACTTAGTATATATATATTTTTTGTTTACTTATGGCATCTGAAAGATTATTTAAACCTGATAGCTGACTTGTGAAGTCAGACTTTAAGGGATAGTTCACCCAAAAAATGAAAATTTCCTCTAAACTTTTTTGAATTTCTTTCTTCTGCTGAACACAAACAAATATATTTTGAAGAATGTTGGAAGCCAACAGCCATTGACTGTAGTAGTAAGTAGTAGAAAAGAAAATACTACGGAAGTCAATCTGATCATGTAGAGAACACACCCTTTTCCTCTCCATGTGCACCAGACACTCTTTTTGAACACTCCATGCTTCCGGGTAAATACTGTGCGATTCTGAGTGTGCTTCAAACGGGTGAGTGAGTAGTGTGTGTGAATGTATGTGTGTATGTATGATTTTTGTACATACTGTACACGTGCGCTGCAAAACTATTAACTTAAACTTGTCATGGCTAATTATCTGTATATTGTTTCTCTCTGGTGATTTAAAGTGCCTCTTTTATCCACATTTGTAAGTCTCTTTGGATAAAAGCATCTTCGCTAGACCCCATGTACTGGGGCACGTGCTAGTTCCCCAGTAAATGCTTAGAGATAAGAATTACTTTAAATGCAAGTGTATTTATTAAGAGTGGTAATCAAGACGTTATTTATGTGTAACTGAATCAACACTGGTGAAAGCAATGTAGTTTAATCAAAAAGCAAACTGAGCATGTGTCAACATGCATGGCAAAAAAATAGCCGCGCTGTTCATGTGTTGTGAAACAGGCGTAACAGTCTTTTATGCGAAGGTGTCAGCACGCAGTGAGTTTAGCAAGTCGACAAAACAGTTTGATGGTAATCTTATTTAGACTAAGCATTTAGACTAAGCATGGCTCCTTCATACTAAGTGCAAAACCACCACAAGCTGAAAAAACTTCTTTTTGTTTTGCATTTAAGGATTTTTCTACAGACTTTCTTCCACTTTCATGACTTGTTTCTCATGTGATACTATAAAATGCATTTACACTAGGTCATGTACACCCAGTGGCTGCTTATTTCCAGCGTTCTTCGATATATCTTATACTTAGTGTTAAACAAAAGAAAAAAAATAGGTTTTGAACATGTGGAGGCTAAATAAATTATGACAGAATCTTTATTTTTGGGTGAACTATCCCTTTAATACATGGATAGTCATTAAATCCATTATATTGAACAAAGGTCAAACACTGCCTAACGTAAACCTCACCCACTTATTTATTACATTAACTCCACAGTCATTGACAGCCATCCGGACCTGAACTATTCATGTGGAGACACGATCAGCAAAATAGACACTTTCAAACCTGCAGAGCTTAAATGGGACCCAAGACTCATACTGCCAAAGTCACCATGGCCTCCAAAATCTGCATCTTACACAGTGAGCAAATGCAGAACGTTCATATTGATCTTCTGCTACTGAACTGGTATTTACCTTTGTGGAAACTTTTGACTTGTATTACAGAGACATCGGCGCAGGAGAGGAGTGTACAGTGCTTTAATGGACCGAGTTGAAGAAAAGCTGACAAACTCTTGGAGGAAATGAATCCATTTAGGACAAAAGAAAGAATGTAGTGCTGTGTCATGTGGACAAAGCAAGTTTAAGCTATTGAAGATTTAGTATGGGGAAAAGCAGAAGTAAATACATTTGTTACTTGTTAGTTTCTGAGCTTGTCTTTTGATACATTGCACAAGCAAACAAACAAACTATAAACAACTATAGTATTGCATTGCATGTTTTTGTTCGACATAGACAAAACAAAATGTAAGCACTAACAGAAATACAAAAACATCTTATTTACTGCATGGCAGGTCAGTGTATGTTAATTTTATAGATTTAGTTCAATTTAGTATGTCTTGTTATTAAAATGTTGGAAATTATTACACATTTTATAGCATAAGAAATAAACAGACAAACAGATGCACTCTAAAAATGCTGGGCTGTGGACAAAAGCAACATTCATTCATTCATTCATTCATTCATTCATTCATTCATTCATTCATTTATTTATTCATTCATTCATTCATTCATTCAATCAATAACTTATTAATTTATTTATTCATCATTCATTTTCTTGTTGGCTTAGTCCCTTTATTAATCCGGGGTCGCCACAGCGGAATGAACCACCAACTTATCCAGCAAGTTTTTACGCAGCTGATGCCCTTCCAGCCGCAACCCATCTCTGGGAAACATCCACACACGCATTCATACACTACGGACAATTTAGCCTACCCAATTTACCTGTACTGCATGTCTTTGGACTGTGGGGGAAACCGGAGCACCCGGAGGAAACCTACGCGAAGGCAGGGAGAACATGCAAACTCCACACAGAAACACCAACTGAGCTGAGGTTCGAACCAGCAACCTAGCGACCTTCTTGCTGCGAGGCGACAGCACTACCTACTGCACCACTGCCTCACCTAATTTATTTATTATTAATTAATTAATCAATTATATAATTAGTTTTTTAATCATTTAAATTATTTATTAATTAATTTATTTAATCGTTCATTCATTCATTCATTCATTTTCTTGTCGACTTAGCCCCTTTATTAATCTGTGGTCGCCACAGCGGAATGAACCGCCAACTTATCCAGCAAGTTTTTACACAGCGGATGCCCTTCAAGCCGCAACCCATTCATTCATTCATTATTTATTTATTCATTCATTTATTTATTCATTTATTTACTTATTAATTTATTTTTTAATAATTAATTATTTTTTTAATTCATTCATTTAATTATTCATTTATTAATTAATTTAATCGTTCATTCATTAATTTATTATTTATTTATTCATTCATTTATTTATATATTTATTTATTTATTCATTCATGTGTTCATTTATTAATTTATTCATTCATTTAATTATTTATTTATTTATTCGTTTATTTATAATTTATTAACTTATTCATTCATTCATTCATTTATTATTTATTCATTCTTCTATTTATTTATTTATTTATTCATTCATTTATTTTTTTATTCATTCTTTTATTTATTTATTTATTTATTTATTCATTCATTCATTTATTCAATTGTTTGTTTATTCATTCGTTTATTTATTTATTTAATTATTCTTTCATTTATTTATTTATTCATTCATTCATTTATTTATTTATTAATTATTTTTTTAATTAATTAATTCGTTTTTTATTCTTTCATTTATTTATTTATTTATTTATTTATTTATTTAATCGTTCGTTCATTCATTTATTATTTATTGATTCATTCATTCATTTATATATATTAATTAATTTATTTATTCATTAATCTATGTTCATTTATTTATTTATTCTCTCATTTAATTAATTATGTATTCATTTATTTATTCGTTTGTTCATTTATTCATAATTTATTTATATATTTCTTGATTTATTTATTCATTCAGTAATTCATTATTCATTCATTCATTGATTTAATTATGTATTTATTTGTTTATTAATTTATCCATTATTTATTCATTTACTTATTCATTCATTCATTTAGTCATTTGTTATTCATTTATTCATTCATTTATTTATTTTTTCATTCATTTGGTCCTTTATTTGTTTATTTATTTTATTTTTATTTGAATTACACATGTTTGTTCTGCTTATTAAAATATTTAAAACAAAGTAGTATGCAACACAGATGATCTTTTTAAGTTATAAGATATTTTATTTTATGTTTATTAGAGAATATACAGTATTTGCAATAAAAAATCCAATTACAGATTAATATAACACTTTATATGTAAGAAAGTATGAGGTCTAGGATTAGAAAAGGTGAGGATTTATAAACTTAAGACATATAAGCAGACACTTCAACAAATTTCAACTAAGAAAAAAGGATTTTGAATCCTAAAAACTAACAAGATGCGTTGGTTTTTAAACAAGCAAAGGCAAAATAAAGAATTTACATGCCTTTTAGTTTCAACCTTGTACACTAACAGAGAAATAGGACAATTATATATCTTAAGTGTGAAGATAACATACAAAGGAAAAATAAATAATAACAATAATAGTACAGACGATCATTTAGCCTACACAGATATGCAGCGCGTCTCTTTTGTATTCATTATGCGCGCATGACCTCCCCTGACCAATCATTTTAAAGGTAAACAAATGAGCTGCTACGTGCGTGTGCGTGCAGGCGCGCTCTCGGTCGGTGAGCACAAGCACAGCAGCAGCACGCAGAGCAATGAATGACGATTATAAACCAGGCTTTAACCGAGCATGACGTCTGAACGGTAAGTTGAATGGGCGACTGACTGTAACGAGAGTTTGGTTTTGAACCTTTTACTGTGCATTGGGAATGTTGACTTCTTTTGACTTTTGGCCAAAGCAAGTTTTGTCATCGCGTCATGAATAATTAATTCGTTATACTATCCCGAGGCTGTGGTTCATGCGAGCAAAACTCACAATTCAGACGTTTTCCATCGGGAGCTACTGTCGTAACGATTAGTTTTTGTTTTTAATTTTGATGATTAAAGGTTATTGTAATTGTTTTGTTTTCGATAAAAGCAATATCTGGCTGAACTTTGGGCTTAGTTAGAAAAGTTTCGATTCGACAGGTGGACGCGAGTGATTTCCATAGAAGCTGCGTCAGCACAACTCTTATCACGTTCACTTTTATTGTTAGACCACCCCATTTATCTCTTCTCAGGAAATATTGCACCACTAAGATATGCTGAATTTTAAGAGCTTTTATTCTTGTGTCTCTAACGTTACACAGTCAACAATCTCGCATTTGTGTCTCTGATATGCTCTCCTTTTCGAGAATTGTTGTTCAGTGGACTATCTGAAAGTATTTCTGCTTTTAATGCAAATATATGAAGAGTTTAAATGCAAAATCTCTTAATACCGTCTGAAGTTTTCCTCTAAAATTAGCATTTTTATCAGGCTGCTGTTTATGTTCTGTAATATCACTTTTTATGGCAAAGAATAAGTCCTTTTCCTGTTCTTTAAAGTAAAATATGTCAACATAAACAAAGGAGTTTGAGAAAACTTAATTTTTCTATGGAAATTTTAGATGGCACTTAGAGGTTTTTGGATCTGAACTTTTCATGTAAACATCCTTTAGACAAGGATACTTTTAAATTGATTGGCAGAATTTAGAAATTATGTTTCGGTTAAATGAACAAATATATCTGTGGTGTGTGAATTTTGTTTTATTAGGTTGTATTCTATTAACTACCTCAATTGTTCATCCCTTTCAAAGAGAAAAAAACACGTTCATTCTTAATTAAATGTATTTTTATTTAAGAATCATTAGACATTTTCACTGGAAAAGAAGCAAGACAATAATGCTATAAAAAGGAAATGTCACAATCAGACTATACATTTAATAGTTTTTTTTATATATATATATATATATATATATATATATATATATATATATATATATATATATATATATATATATATATATATATTCTTGTGTCCAAGAGTTATCTTTATCTTTTTAAAAGTGATTTTTAACCCAAAAATGAAAACTCTCCCACTATTTACTTACCGTCCTCTGGCTCCAAACCTGTTTTGAGTGTCTTTGTTTTGTTGGTATTTTGGAGAGTTTTGTAAACCGGTATCCATTGACTTCCTCAGTATTTTAGAGATTATAGATATCAATGGCTACCAATTTACAGGATTTTTCAAAATATCTTCTTGACTTGATATTGGGTAAGAATTAATTTTTTTTACTCTCAAGTGTGCTAATACAGTTCATTGTGTTCCTCCTATACATTTAGAGCATATTAGGGTTTGTGTTCCCTTTAAGTAATTAATTTAATTCAATTATTAGCTCATAATGTCTTGTAAAATAATCTGCAGGAACCCTTCTATCAAGTTAGGATACGTTTACAAAACAACTAAACTTTTTAACTTTAAAACATAATGGAAAACTTTCTATTCCATACAGGCTGTTCATTGGCTTGACATCAGTGCTTTTCATAATTTTGCGAAAACTCTGACGCTATAGGTATTAAGTTTTTAGGCATATGAAAGCAATTTACAACTAAGACAAATATGTCCGATATGTCTGGTGGTTTAATTGAAGATGATGCTTTTTCATGCACATTTGGTAAGTAAAGCTAGAACTGTAAACCGTAGTAAACTTCTAGGAGGTGTTTTCAAATGGAGCAGCATTTACTACACAGAGTCAATGTTCACTGACAAGTTACACAATACAGCATTTAAAATGGCAGATGATTTAATCTTTTGATAGTGAAATCAATGAGGGTCATTCTGCAATAATGGCAACTGTTTGCGCAGTTACTCTGTGAACTACAGCTCCGTGTTGTAATAGGGTTGTCGAAAGTATCGATTTCGGTACCGATCGATACTGAAATTTTAAGTGTGCATGACATTTGCAGCTTTTGCTAAATTTCCATTTTGATTTCATTTTGATTTATCACCCAGCCCCCAGATTAGGACTCACATCTTAATCCCAATAAAATATTTTTTTTACCCCTACCCCATGAAACAGTGTGAAGGAGAAGTTATTCAAATGTAACCGTGAGAAATGGGACATCGCTACAACACCCGCACACACGTCATCATGTATCATCGTGATCTCTTAAATCATATGAGATCGATGACGGCGACGACTGCTGTATTCCAGTTGCATTATTGTTTGGTATTTATTTTCAGGAAATCACCGGAGGCAACAATATCATGTTATCATAATAATACCTTATGACAATAAGCTCATTTACATCGTGGCCATATTTATCTATGTAAACACAAGATATCAACCGTTTTCTCAGAGGATAACAAGCTGACAAAACAATGCTTGTAATAAAAAAAAGCCACGCACCTCCATTGGAAATAACAAACTTGCATGAAATTACACGATATGCGAACAGCCGTTAAAAGGCTGCCTTCATTTGCGATCTCCAGCAGTTCAGGAGATCTCCTGATTTGTTAACAAATGGGTTGTGAATCCATTCCTTGACAGTTTACAGGTCCTTCACTTGGCCTTTTTCCCTTAACAAAGAAACTTTCCAAAGATGTCTGTTTCTTACTCGTTTTGCTGCTTGTGGGTTAAATTTGACCGCTCAAGTGACCAAGATGTAAGTGAGAGTACGGTCATTTTTCAAAATAAACGATTTTTTAAATATTGTTGGGACTCAGATATAAAAAAAAAAACTGAAATATTTAAGAATTTCTTGTGCGGCCCAGTACCAAATGATCCAAGGACCTGTACTGGTCTGCAGCCCGGTGTTTGAGAATCACTGTTACAGGTGGTGAAATTTAAGGTTTTTTTATTTATTTATTTATTTATTTTTTTATAAAGCATAACTGTAAAACATGATGTATAAAAACATATGCTCATTTATTGTAAAAATTCCTAATAGTGCCAAAAAATATATATAAAAAAACATTTCTGACTCGATTGTGCAGCCATGTTGCCATTGTAGATGATGCATTCTGTGAAACTTTCACACTTTACCCAACTAGGGGAAGGGCTAAGGGGTAGAATTGGGATTGGGCCTAGGAGTGTGTTTGCAGATGTTTCTTCACAATAAGACATTGCCAACTACTGGCCAGCACGTACAGCTGTTTTAAAATGTTGTATATATCCAATGTATGATATTAGAGTATTCACGGGTCCTAAAAAGTCTTTAAATGTCTAAAATCTCAAAAGCTACATTTTAGGCCCTAAAAAGTAATAAATCTACAGAAATATTGTGTTGTCGGCCTTAAATCTTTTTTTAACAGGCCTTAATTTTCCATTGTTCATTTGTAGCTACCCAATCTGGCCATTAACACGCATACAATCACCAACAATCCATCTCAATAAAAGTTTTTATTTAAAAATAGCATTTGATTACTGCTGAGGATACTGACCTGACCTATAATTTTATTATTAAATTATTATTATTGTAGACTGAAGTCATTGACAGCTATGTTTTGTTCTGTTCTTGTTAAGGGTTGTAGGGTTTGTGAATGGATGTATTGGAAAATTTCTTAACAAATCCTCAAACAAAATGATTATTGTTGTATTATTAAATGTATTAAATTTTGATAATTTTTATAGGGCTAATCACAATCTTTTCTTACTGGGATATTCAGAAAAAAATCCTTAACATTAAGCCCTGTATAAGTCTAAAATTTAATTCATAATGGTCTTACAATGTCTTAAAAAGTCTTAAATTTAACTTGGTGAAACCTGCAGAAACCCTGGATATGCTATGCTATAATGGCTTTTAACAGTACAATGATTACTTATGATAATTTATCAAAGAAGTATTTATAAGTAACCAACTTTACCTGAAAGTCTCATTTTATTTGTCATATATTCCACAATCATTTATGCTTTTAGAAACATGCAATAATTACATAATTTAATTTCCATTTAAAACCCACCATATGCCTATGTATGAACTTTTAGGCAAGCTTCGGATGCGCAGTTGGGGTTTTGGACCTATGGAGCATCATCCTAAACTTCTGATGTTCTCACACTGCTGAAGGAAATGGGGAACGGGATATCAGATCAACCCAACTTTCTATCCAGTCTTCCGTTCTGTAATTCTCTTCACATTGCTATATTGGGTCTGGACTCTGCAGGCAAGACAACGGTGTTGTACCGCCTGCAGTTCAATGAATTCGTCAACACCGTCCCGACCAGAGGCTTCAATGCTGAGAAAGTCAGAATACCAGTTGGGGACTCACGAACAGTGACGTTTCATTTTTGGGATGTTGGGGGCCAGGAGAAACTGCGCCCACTCTGGAAGTCTTACACGCGCTGTACAGATGGGATTGTATTTGTTGTGGACTCTCTGGACGCCGAGAGGATGGAAGAGGCTAAAACTGAGCTTTATAAAATCGCCCGCTCCACTGAAAATCAAGGAGTGCCTGTGCTGATTATCGCCAACAAGCAGGACATGAGACAGGCTCTGCCACTGTCACAAATAGAGACCATGCTGGCACTCAACGAACTGGGACCCTCTACACCGTGGCATTTGCAGCCCACTTGCGCCATCATTGGCGACGGCCTAAAAGAGGGACTGGAAAGACTCCATGACATGATTGTAAAACGAAGAAAGATGCTCAAGCAGCAAAAAAAGAAAAAATAGACCCAAATAGACCATAGATGTATTATATAAATGAGGAAGAAGAACAGTTGGATAGTTGTGAATTGTCATTGTTATGTGCCTAGAGTTGGTTATAGAGCCAGCAAGCACTTTAGCTGTTTACTTTCATATTGTTTACTCTTCTGGATGTTTACTATCAGCTAGATTTATATAAACCTAATATAATTGTTTTATATATATCACTGATGGATGGCTTCTGTTGGTGTTTTATTTAGAATGTTTGTTTATTTGCAATAAAAAGGTTTTCTGTCTTTATTCTGAATTGCATGTGAGTCTGTTTTGGATTCAGGGGTACTCTAGCCAGAACACATAACTTTGTGAAAACTATTATCTGTTGGTTCCTTTACATTTTTCTTTTTTTCCTGTGGGATTTTATTACTTTACAAATTCTTAGGTCGTTTGTTGTATGTTAACCCTTATGTATTGTTCAAATTGACTACCCTTTTGTTATGTTTGTGGCTTTTTTTGTCCCATTGACTTCCGTTATAACAACATTTTTTGATTGCAAAGCCATAACAGCATATAATCGTACATTGATTGTTGGTGTTTTTCTCTGTTGGGAAGAGGTACAGTTTGTCATTTTTACTATTGATCCTCAGTTGGAACCATTAACCCTTATGTAGGTCTGTGCAAAAAATATTTCTGGCTTTTATATAGAGTTCTATAAAGTAAAAATACTAACTATAGTGTGCATGTATTCACACTATGTTTGCTATATCAACGCTGAGCTTATTATTTAAATTTTATGATCATGATTATGTGGTGTTATGGCTTTGCAATCAAAAATGGATGTCAATGGGACAAAAACAGCCACAAACATAATGAAAGGGTAGTAAATTTGCTCAGAGTGTAATTTGTTGATTTTTGAAACTTTTCAAAACATCTTCCATAATATGTGTCAAAATAAGATTTTTCACCAAAAATCAGTTCATTTGCTACAACGCAGAGAAAGTTTCGAAGTGGGTGAAAACATTCCCCAACAGCACATAAGGGTTACCCACACCGTGTTGTTTAGAAAGCGAATTTTGACGGATTTGTGTAATTCAATTCATACTGCAGAATGTCAAATTTATATTTACAACTGACTTGATTTTAATTGTGAATTTTAAAAAAAAGTTCTAAAATTCAATAGGAAAATCTCAAGAGAACCGTCAGCACAGCAGTATACTAGGATTTGATTTAGGCATGGGCCGGTGTAAGATTCTGACAATATGATAACCTTCGATTAAAAATATCACGGTTTGAAGGCATGTTTACTGCTCTAAAATATATTATTTTAAATGTCTGGGTAAAAAAATAAAACTTTTTCCCTTTTAAACCAATATATTTTTATTTTAAGTAACATTTAAAACATTTTGGATAAGAATTACTGGATCTGAATTATTGGATAAGAATTACTGCTCTAAAATATATTATTTTTAAATGTCTGGGTAAAAAAATAAAACTTTTTCCCTTTTAAACCAATATATTTTTTATTTTGAGTTACATTTGAAACATTTTGGAGCAGTAAACGTGTCAGGCTAAATAATTCAAATAAATGATTGACTTCTGCTGTCTTCGTTAGTTTTAAACACATTGATTTCTTTACAATTTAAAACATCTTTGGATATCTTTTCTGCTGGAGATACTGTTGTCCTAAAAACAACAACAAATAAGTAAATAAAAAGTCTTACATAGGAACGGTATAACAGAAAATTTTGACTCTTTTAAAACCTTGACTTTTCCAAACTGCAGTATACCTTGAAAACGGTTATTGTCCCATGCCTAATTTAATGTAATGGCTGCATGCTCTATTATTTTAATTCTTATTTTAACAGTATTGTTATTAAGATTTAATTGTCAATTTCTCTTTAATTCTGTTAGATTTATTAATAGATTGGTTTAATTAATTAATTTAGTTTAATTTTGAGATTTTAGCATTTAGCATTATTGGGCAAGACAAATATATTGAATAAAAACAAGCTATTGGTCTAAAGTTTGGGGAAAATACTATATTATTATTATTATTATTTGTAAAAGAAGTCTCTTCTGCTTACTAAAGCTGCATTTATATTATCCAACATACACAATTAAAAAAAATTGTCTTTAATAGTTTAAAGTACTGTTCACTATATGAATATATTTTGAAATTATATTTATTCCTTTGATTTCTAAGCTGAATTATTTGCTTGAATACTCCATGATTCTTTGTAAATCCTTATAATGTGTAAGATATTGGTATGCCCAGAACTTTAATAATGGTACATTCCTCTGTATTTCCATAGGTCTTTGCTTTCTTAAAAGTATTAGTTTTCCTTCAGATGTCATTGAAAAGGTTTAAAATCAGCGCAGAGGATCTTAAAATTCCTCAAAAATGAATTCTTCAGTCATTTCATTGTATTTAGTATGGTCCCAATATTAATTTACATTTCTTATCTGCAACCACATGGAAAAGTAAATAATATTTTTTGGATTTTTATCTCTTATATATCTGTTTTGACCCCTTTTAAAAAGCATGAGCCCGTGGAGCCTGGCACCGCCACATGTTTCTTTAGTTGAGTAGGTGCGAATAGAAAGCAAATGGCCCTGCGTTATATATCACAAGACCTCAGACCTTTTTATCAGTTGTTATCAGATTAGAAAAACAACCCTGTATATCTGTGATGGATCCACTTTTGCAACCATCAGAATCTCTGTAAGAGCCCAACTGAAGGGGATTTGTGGGATTTGGCCGCTGTGTATCACACGCTCCCCTAAATTCCAGCCCTGCCTCATAAATCCAGAGTGACTGGGACTCTTTCCCTCTGGTTCCATTGAAGTCAGTAATGCTGAGCTGGGACGGTGACAGACTGGAAAAAATCTGCACTGCCGTTTCCTTTCCCACACTTTCACTAGACTGATACTGAACAGCAGGTCCCTTTCACACCTGAATGTTTTGGAATCCTGTTGATTGTGTAGACTGACCACAAAAACTGCAAACACTTTAATCATACTAAAAATCTATGGATTTTACTGAAGTGGATAATACACCAAAGCAACATCTGCAAAACGCTTAGTATAAAAACAGTTTTCTCTTTAGAAACTGGTATTGGTGGTTGGGGGTAGGATTCCTTTTACAAACCATAACAAAAACATGTAACGGAGGAAAAGAGAGTCGTTTTTGTTGACTCGTTTAACGTTTCTGGAAAGCTTTTTGTCAATTTTGATACTTGTGAAAGGTTTTAACCTCTGGTTCAACCACACAACAGATAAATATGTTTTCATTGTATTAAATAGTGATCAAAATTAAACGAGAACATTGAAAAGATTGAGGGCTGCACGGTGGCTCAATGGTGGTTAGCAATGTCACCTCACAGCAAGAAGGTCGCTGGTTCGAGTCCCAGTTGGCATTTCTGTGTGGAGTTTGCATGTTCTCCCCTTGTTTGTGCGTTTCCTCTTGGTGCTCTGGTTTCCCCCACAATCTGAAGATGTGGTATAGGTGAATTGAATAAAACAAATTGTCTGTAGTGGTTGTGTGTGTATGGGTGTTTAACATTACTGGGTTGCGGCTGGAAGGGAATATTCATTGGGATTTGCTACATTTTTTAAGGTAACTGGTTGCAAACAATTTATGGACAAAATTTTAACATACAAATGAGGTTCAGGATTACTAAATGTAATTTGTTTAAATTTAGCCCAAATAAATTGTTTGCAACCAGTTACCTTAAAATGTAGCAAATCCAATGAATATTATGTGAACTCTTCTTAAAAAACATTTTTGTAGTGTAAAGAACATTTCAATCATATAAGGAACTTACCCTACACTGTAAAAAAATACTGTGTATATTTTACTTAAAAATGAGGCAACGATTTGCATTCGCCTTTTGAGTATTTCAAACTTAATTATTTCAGTTTGTTTTATTAGACTTCACATGTTCTCAACTTACAATTTCAAGTAACATCAAATCAATTTTAGCAGTTTTCAACTTGTAGTTTTAAGTTTGTCAAACCTCTTTTTTAAAGTTGAAATTTACTCTAATAATCCACAGAGTAAATTACTATTATTCAGGGAAACTTGTGTTTTTAAGTAATGCTAAAATAATTTTATTATTTTCTACCTGCAGTTTAAGTCAGAATTATTAGCCCCCCCTAATTTTTTTTTCTTTTTTAAATATTTTCCAAATGATGTTTAACAGATTCAGGAAATTTTCACAGTATGTCTTATAATATTTTTTCTTCTTGAGAAAGTCTTATCGGCTATTTTTTTTTCCGATAGTCTACAGAACAAACCATCGCTATACAATAACTTGGCTAATTACCCTGACCTGCCTAGTTAACCTAATTAACCTAGTTAAGCCTTTAAATGTCACTTTAAGCTGTATAGAAGTGTCCTGAAAAATATCAAGTAAAATATTATTTACTGTCATCATGGCAAAGATAAGAATGAGTTATTATTTAAATGAGTTATTAAAACTATTATGTTTAGAAATGTGCAGAAAAATAAACAGGGGGGCTATTAATTTTGACTTCAACTGTCTATTAAGTTTGTTAAATCCTTAAAAACCACAAACATTAATCTCTATTTTTCTACAAGGATCCAACAATGAACAGTCGAATGCATTTATTCAATTGAAAAAAACTTTTTACAGTACTACAGAATTAATTTAACAGTACATTTCTTATTAGAATGCAATGTAAAGTTTCTAAGAATGTGAAAGGTTCTCCACCAAATCATCAAATCCCAAAAAAGAGTGACCTGGCTCTCCATGCAAGCTCCCCCTTCTGTATCAGATGACAGTGTGTTGGCAGACTGCTTTTGTTCAGCTCGTCTCTCATCTCATTCCAGCTTGAAGGATGAGCTGGGGGTTTGTGGGGGTCTAGTAAGTAGCTGTTTCTGCCTGTTCTTTTGTCCGCAAAAATAAAATTCTCAGTAGGTTCAAGTGTGTGTTGCACTTCTATAAAACCCTGTCAAGTGTTCATTCTGACAAACGTCATGAGATTAAGAGTCTAGATAGGTAATGTTGTGGTCTTTTAGAAGTGAGTAACTGTTCTGTAACCGCAGAA